>NC_092714.1:116762583-117370183 GCF_047496885.1 Scyliorhinus torazame
GCGCCAGCACTCAGATAAAAAAATGGAAAATTCCACCCTTTGTGTTTCCATTTTATATTTGCCCAGTTGCTTGGGTGAATTATCCGCTGGTGGGATTTTCCGTTTTGCCGGCAGCACCCCCCACCCCCCAGCTCATGTGTTTCCCGGCAGCATGGGACATCTCATTGGCCAGCTTTCTTCCTTCAGGTCTGGTCAAGGTCACCTCACACACCAAGCTTCCAGTCTTTGCTTCGAGTCTTTGCTTCCTAGATGTCTGGAATGCCTATTTTTTATCCCCCTGTCGCCACCCACCTCCTTTCTCCACCTGCCCTTGGCCTTCGACCAATGGAGTCTCGGGAGGCAGGGTCTCAATGCCCAATGGTCTGGCTGATGACCTGTTAACAGGGCATCTGAGCACCCCTCTGGGAGGAGTGATGATTGCTTGATGGGTTATCAGGAACTGTGAACAATAGGTCAATGCATCTCTCAAGTAGCAGCGATAATTACTTGATGGGTTATTCAGGGGCTGCTTCAGACAGGCCCCAGCAACTTGTCTGAGTTCTGTATATTCAGATTCTGCAGATTCTGTGGTTTTTAAAGTGCCAAATTCTTTAATTTAAGATATCCAATTTAATCGGCCTTACAACTAGGCCCTGATTATATTACTACATTTCCTCCTCTTGATCCAGTAGGCGTCAGCGAACCAGATCGCACAATCCTTACCAAACCATCTTAAGAGTAAGTACTCCGAATCCGGGTTTTACAGTATCATCCCTAATCCACATAATAACCACAAATTCAAATGAAGTAAAATAATTTTTAAAAAACCAATGAAGAAACAATCCATCAAGGTTTACAGTACAAAACAATAAGCAGTACAAAATGACAAGTGAAATGAATTAAAATAATAAAAAAGCAATGAAGAGACAATACATCAAGGTTTACAGTACAAAACAATGAACAGTACTAAATGACAAGTGACACTATACATATTGTAATATAGACGGGGGAGAATCAAGTTTCTTGATGCTTGAGTCATTCCTGACCTCTGATGGTCCTTTCCGAGTTCAGGTGTTGTAGCCCTTTCCAATTGGGTGATGCGTTGAGTGGATGGATAAAGCTATTTACAATTTGGACTGTGATATTCTGATTCCTCCTCAGTGGAGGGAACCTATGTGGGCGGGCTTTGGCTGCTGGGTACCCGCTGCGTTACTACCTCTGGTAGTGAGTGCCTGGTCAGGGGTCTCTGTACCAGGGATGCCCCCTGGGCAGCGTGGAACCCCGCAGCGGCCGACCCAAAGACTTCCCCCGTTCCCCCGCAGGCCTGCGCTGCAAGGCGGCCTGCCAACCCCGAGGGGCCCTGCTGCTACTTTTGCGGGAAGGCCAAGCACCCCCGCCAGCGCTGCCCGGCCCGCGCATCCACCTGCAGGGGATGCGGCAAAAAGGGCCATTTTGTGGGGGTATGTCAGGCGGTGGCCGCGATCTCCAGCGGCGACTCCGGACCGCCACCACAAACTTCTCCACGGGCCCCGTGTGGCCAGCAGTCGCTGCCACCCCCATATCCCAGGGCCACGTGTGGACCCCGGGCGCCGCCATCTTGTTCCACGGACGCCACGCTCGAGGGATGGGCGCCGCCATTTTGTGCACCCCCGGCCATGTGCGACCAATGGGAGACGCCATCTTGGATGGGCCGCAGGACCCCAGCTCGGCTGACCACACACTGCCTGAACAGAATTCGCAACTACTGCGATTGGCCTCGGTGACTCTGGATCACCCTCGGCAGCACGGTAGCACTGTGGATAGCACAATTGCTTCAGAGCTCCAGGGTCCCAGGTTCGATTCCGGCTTGGGTCACTGTCTGTGTGGAGTCTGCACATCCTCCCCGTGTGTGCGTGGGTTTCCTCCGGGTGCTCCGGTTTCCTCCCACAATCCAACGATGTGCGGGTTAGGTGGATTGGCCATGGTAAATTGCCCATAGTGTCCAAAATTGCCCTTAGTGTTGGATGGAGTTACTGGGTTAGGGTGGAGGTGTGGACCTTGGGTGGGGTGCTCTTTCTAAGAGCCGGTGCAGACTCGATGGGCCGAATGGCCTCCTTCTGCACTGTAATTTCTATGATAATTCTATGATAATTCTATGACCTCGAACACTCTCAACCGCCACGACGACCGTTTTCATCAACGGCCACGAGACTTCCTGCCTAATTGACTCTGGGAGCACGGAGAGCTTCATACACCCCGACACAGTAAGGTGCTGTTCCCTTCTCATCCACCCTGTTAATCAAAAAATCTCACTGGCCTCCGATTCCCACTCAGTGGAGATAAAGGGGTTTTGTTTAGCAAACCTCACAGTCCAGGGAAGGGATTTCAAAAATTTCCATCTCTACGTCCTTCCCCACCTCTGCGCGGCTACACTCCTGCGTTTAGACTTCCAGTGTAACCTTCAAAGTCTGACCTTCCAATTTGGCGGCCCTACACCCCCCCTTACTGTCTGCGGCCTCGCGACCCTAAAGGTCGACCCGCCTTCCCTGTTTGCGAACCTCACCCCGGATTGCAAACCCGTCGCCACCAGGAGCAGATGCTACAGTGCCCAGGACCGGATCTTTATTAGGTCAGAGGTCCAAAGGCTACTGAGGGAAGGGGTCATTGAAGCCAGTAACAGCCCCTGGAGAGCTCAAGTAGTGGTGGTAAAGACCGGGGAGAAGCATAGGATGGTAATCGACTACAGTCAGACCATCAACAGGTTTACGCAGCTGGACGTGTACCCCCTCCCCCGCATACCCAACCCGGTAAACAGGATCGCGCATTTAAGGTCTTCTCCACGGTGGATCTCAAGTCCGCCTACCACCAGCTCCCCATCCGCACTAGCGACCGCAAATACACTGCCTTCGAGGCAAACGGGCGGCTCTATCACTTCTTAAGGGTTCCCTTTGGTGTCACTAACGGTGTCTCGGTCTTCCAACGCGAGATGGACCGAATGGTTGACCGGTACGGTTTACGGGCAACATTCCCCTGTCTCGATAATGTCACCATCTGTGGCCACGACCAGCAGGACCACGACACCAACCTCAGAAAATTCCTCCAGACCGCAAAGATCCTTAATCTAACGTACAATAAGGATAAATGCGTTTTTAGCACCTACCGTCTAGCCATTCTCGGCTACGTAGTGCGAAATGAAGTTATAGGCCCCGACCCTGAACGCATGCGCCCCCTTATGGAGTTCCCCCTCCCTCATTGCTTTGAGGCCCTGAAGCGCTGCCTAGGGTTATTTAGCTACTACGCCCAGTGGGTCCCCTACTATGCAGACAAGGCCCGTCCCCTGATCCAAACCACAGTTTTTCCCCTGTCGATAGAGGCCCGCCAGGCCTACAGCCGCATCAAAGCAGACATTGCAAAGGCCACGATGCACGCCATCGACGAGTCCCTCCCCTTCCAGGTCGAGAGCGACGCGTCTCTCGTAGCTCTGGCGGCAACCCTCAACCAAGCGGGCAGACCCGTGACCTTCTTCTCCCGTACCCTCCATGCTTCCGAAATCCGCCACTCCTGAGTCGAAAAGGAGGCCCAGGCCATAGTAGAAGCTGTGCTCCCAACCTGGCTGGCAGCACCCGCACCCATCCTGCTCCGAAAACATGTGCGGGCGCACAAGTCGGACCTGTTCGTTGAGAGGATCCATCTGTTCCATGCTAACCCCCAGTACGCCTACGTGGTGTACCCTGACGGCCGACAAGATACAGTCTCCCTACGGGACCTGGCGCCCGCCGGAACTCCACGTACATTCCAGCGACCAGTCCCACCCTCCCCTCCACCGCAGCACCTTACAGGAGGATCGGTCTTTCCGCCTCCCCTGCCTAGGCTCCCCCACCCACTGGCGCCCCCCACAGGCGCTCCCTTCCCAGGTCAGCCGTTTTCGCCACTAGCGCCGTCTAGGGATGACGAAGCTGCCATGGAGATCGAAGCCACGCTCCCGGAGTCACAGACGCCTGAGCCTCCACCCGAGTCACCACCGAGGCTCCGACGATCACAGAGGACGACCAGGGCCCCCGATCGACTTATTGCTTCATTTTAACTGTAATCTGTAAATATAAAACACCAAATGTACATAGCTACCAGACTTGTAAATAGTTACTAAACACTGTACGGGGGTATTACGGTACCTCCATAACTAATTATACCATGTTGTTATGTTTTGTAGTTTTTAACAGGGGTTGAATGTGGTATTATAGGTATTACGGTACCTGAGAGGCTGAAGTACCATTGGTATGCTTGCCATTGGCTAGAGTGCATAATAGCTCCGCCCTGATAGGCGGGGTATAAGAACCCGTGCCGTCCCAGTAGCCCTCACTCTGTACCTGAGTTGCTGGGGGAAACATCTAGCTTATTAAAGCCTTCAGTTGTACTACAACCTCGTTTTAGTGGTCATTGATCGTGCATCAGTGCCTACAGTCCCTGCAATGGACTGCAATTATGCTGCAATTGTATAGGGTGTTGGTGAGGCCGCATCTGGAGTATTGTGTTCAGTTTTGGTCTCCTTACCTGAGAAAGGACATATTGGCACTGGAGGGAGTGCAGAGGAGATTCACTAGGTTGATCCCAGAGTTGAGGGGATTAGATTATGACGAGATGTTGAGTAGACTGGGACTGTACTCATTAGAGTTTAGAAGGATGCGGGGGGGATCTTATTGAGACATATAAAATTATGAAGGGAATAGATAGGATAGATGCGGGCAGGTTGTTTCCACTGGTCGGGGAAAGCAGTACTAGGGGGCATAGCCTCAAAATAAGGGGAGGTAGATTTAGGACGGAGTGTAGGAGGAACTTCTTCACCCAAAGGGTTGTGAATCTCTGGAATTCCTTGCCCAGTGAAGCAGTTAAGGCTCCTTCTTTAAACGTTTTTAAGAAAAAGATAGATGCCTTTCTAAAGAATAAAGGGATTCGGGGATACGGTGTACATAAGAACATAAGAACTAGGAGCAGGAGTAGGCCATCTGGCCCCTCGAGCCTGCTCCGCCATTCAATGAGATCATGGCTGATCTTTTGTGGACTCAGCTCCACTTTCCGGCCCGAACACCATAACCCTTAATCCCTTTATTCTTCAAAAAACTATCTATCTTTATCTTAAAAACATTTAATGAAGGAGCCTCTACTCGTAATCCAACCCCTTCAGCTCTGGGATTAACCTAGTGAATCTCCTCTGCACACCCTCCAGTGCCAGTACGTCCTTTCTCAAGTAAGGAGGCCAAAACTGAACACAATACTCCAGGTGTGGCCTCACTAACACCTTATTCAATTGCAGCATAACCTCCCTAGTCTTAAACTCCATCTCTCTAGCAATTCCATTTGCCTTCTTAATCACCTGTTGCACCTGAAAACCAACTTTCTGCGACTCATGCACGAGCACACCCAGGTCTCTCTGCACAGCAGCATGTTTTAATATTTTATCATTTAAATAATAATCCCTTTTGCCGTTATTCTTACCAAAATGGATAACCTCACATTTGTCAACATTGTATTCCATCTGCCAGACCCTAGCCCATTCACTTAGCCTGTCCAAATCCCTCTGCAGACTTCCAGTATCCTCTGTACTTTTTGCTTTACCACTTATCTTAGTGTCGTCTGCAAACTTGGACACATTGCCCTTGGTCCCCAACTCCAAATCATCTATGTAAATTGTGAACAGTTGTGGGCCCAACACTCATCCCTGAGGGACACCACTAGCTACTGATTGCCAACCAGAGAAACACCCATTAATCCCCACTCTTTGCTTTCTATTAATTAACAATTCCTCTATCCATGCTCCTACTTTCCCCTTAATGCCATGCATCTTTATCTTATGCAACAACCTTTTGTGTGGCACCTTGTCAAAGGCTTTCTGGAAATCCAGATATACCACATCCATTGGCTCCCCGTTATCTACTGCACTGTTAATGTGCTCAAAAAATTCCACTAAATTAGTTAGGCACGACCTGCCCTTTATGAACCCATGCTGCGTCTGTCCAATGGGACAATTTCCATCCAGATGCCTCGCTATTTCTTCCTTGATGATAGATTCCAGCATCTTCCCTATTACCGAAGTTAAGCTCACTGGCCTATAATTACCCACTCGGGCCAGAGAGTGGAGCTGAGTCCACAAAGATCAGCCATGATCTCACTAAATGGCGGAGCAGGCTCGAGGGGCCAGATGGCCTACTCCTGTTCCTAGTTCTTATGTCCCTGTAGAAATTGTTGCGTTGCCCACAGTTGTAACACTGTGCTTGTGGGCCTCTGGGTTCGGCTCTGTATGGTTCCCTGTGTCGGGGGTTGGGCATATGTCCTGTGTGGGCTTGTGGTTCCCTGCATCGGCGATCAGCAGGGGTATATGGCGGCGGGTGGTTGGGGTTTGCTGGACCCCTGATTCTACCTCCCCCTCATTTCGCTACACAAGGCCGGGATTTGAGTTGGGGCAGATGGGATTCATTTTTAATTGAGGGCTGTTCATCTGTTTGACATCCCACTCCCAAGCGCGAGTCATTTTCCCGATAGCCCAGGCCTCATTATGTGTATCGTCTTCAGGGTCGTAATTCTCACATGCTTTGCAACTGGTGTGCATGGCATGGGCTATCAGGGTGCGGATCCATGTGGATCGGTGTTGTGGGTCTAATTGGACTCTGTTTAGTGGACCGAAAACCCCAATAAACTGGTTCCACAGCCGACCTGCAAATGCTGTCGGATGATCCCCTTGCTTTTGCTGACAATTGTTGAGGCCGTTCACTGGGTCGTCTCTATTGTATCCTATGGCGGTCAGAACAGCCGCCTTCATTTGGTTCCCCCAGGTTCCCCCAACTATATTTTGGGGGTTGGGTAGGGCAGAACAGATTACAGGACTTCGGGGTAGGAGGATGAGCTTGACCTCCTCTGCCTCGTCTAGCCTGTTTATGATGCGGTATTGGGCGATGTTCTCGAAAAGAGAATTTGGGTCCCCGGTGGGTTCGAACACCCCGATCGCTTTTGTGATGTCAGTGAGCTGGGACACCATGTAGGGTGTTATGTAGGTGACATTGGGGTTCTGTCCGTCCTGTCTGCGGGTGGTGATTGGATTCATAGGGATGGGGGTTCGGTTCCGGGGCCTGTTCAGGAGGTGCGATTGGTTCTACCTCTTGGAATGGGGAACGGGCCCCCCAGTTGGCAGTGGGGCTTGCCATTGCATAGTCAGAGGCGTCCTCTTCTAGCTCCTGCCATTTTACCCCTGGGTCATTGTCCGCAGAATTTATGGTGAAAGTGCACATTGCTCCTCTTTTAACTGCCAATTGGGACTATAATTTGCTTATCTCATGCAGGCATTTGCTATGGTCCATAGCGCTGGACCTATTTTCTTTCCCTGTTAGGTGTAAGACTTTTACCACAGCCTGCAGGTCGCTGCAAATGTCAGTTTCTCTAATTGGACAATAGTAGCATCTTTCTCATCGATACTGTGCTGTGTTTTTTATGTGCCTTGTCAGACTGGGCCTGGAATTGACTCATATGTATGAGGTCGACACGGTTCCTCTCGTCTCTCGTTGCTACCTCGACTTCTTGCTGGTGGATGTGCGCAGCGGCACCCACTGGGTCCTGCTGTATTCTTATTATTTGGCTATCCTTGTTTGCTTTAATTTGATAAAATTTACGAAGAACAACCACAATAGTGGCCATCACCAGCAACAACACCAAAGAAGGAAGGAAAAGCAGGGCCAGAGTATTACTCCAGCAATATTCTCCTTCGGATCCCAGATTCGGTTTTGGGGTTTCGCCCCGCTGCACCCACTTGGCCCATTACTGTTTTTATATGCGTGGAGGACATACTCCCACTCGGCATGATTGGCCATCACTATTCTGCTAGGATTTGGTGGGGGTGGAGTGAGAAAACAATTGGGATAGGGGTCCGGTTTCCCTCCCACAGAGTTCTTTCAAGTCCTGCAACTATCCTAGATCTTTTCTAAAGTTTGTACTCCTCACATTCCAGGCTCCTGGTTTATCAGCTGGTCGAATTTGTATTAGTCCTTCACTCACTTAAGACTGGCTGGACAATCTGTCCTCTTAATTCAGGCTCAGGCGGAGTGTTGGAGAATACTGGGTTGAAGGTTCGACTTTGGAGCAAAGTACCACTTCTTATCGAAGGACCGTCTGAGGTGCCAAAATGTATCTGTCCAATCAGGTACTTCAATCCGCTTTTTAGTTAAAGTTTACCCAGGTGTCTTTATTTATGAGTAGAACAATGTAGGACGCAGATATAATGCAACACACTTTATTAAATATAGTTAACCCATAAATTAACACTATACATACAAGAAACACCCAGGATTCGACTATACTACCCGTAATGGTGGTTTGGTAAGCTGCAGATCCGATCCCTGAGTCCGTCTGGTTCCTCTTTGTAAAGGTGATTCTCGCTGGCTGTTGCTTGCTTGCTTGCTTCCTTCTGGTCTGGTCAAGGTCACCTCACACATCAAGCTTCGAGTCTTTGCTTCGAGTCTTTTGCTTTGAGTCTTTGCTTCGAGACTTTTGCTTTGAGTCTTTTGTTTCCAGTCTTAGCTTCCAGTCCTTTCTCTCCAGATGTCTGGAAAATGCCTATTTTTATCCCACTGTCACCACCCACCTCCTTTCTCACCTGCCCTTGGCCTTCGGCCAATGGAGTCTCAGGAGGCAGGGTCCCAGTGCCCTGGTTGATGACCTGTTGACAGGGTACCTGAGCCCGCCCTGGGAGGAGCGATGATTGTTTGATGGGTTATCAGAAACTGTGGACAATAGGCCAATGCATCTTAAGTAGGAGCGACAATCACTTGATGGGATATCCGACACTGTGGGCAATAGGCCAATGCATCTCAAGTAGCAATGATAATTACTTGATGGGTTATTCAGGGGCTGCTTCAGACAGGCCCCGGCAGGTTGTCTGAGTTCTGTATATTCGGATTCTGCAGACTGTGGTTTTCAAAGTGCCCAATTCTTTAATTTAAGATATCCAATTTAATCGGCCTTACAACTAGGCCCTGATTATATTACTACAATATTTACCCCAGTCACTGGAGAAAATTTACTCTTCTTTGAACGATTGCTCTGGGACCTTTTACGCTCGGCTGAAAGGACAAGTGAAGTTTCGGATCGACATCTCATCTGAAAGACAGCACATTCAACAAAGCAGCACTCTCTCTGTACTGCACTGATGTGTCAGCCTAGATTTTATGCTCAGGTCCCTATGGTGGCACTTGAAGCCACACGGTAATGACAATAAAACTCAATATTTTGGCCTCAATAAAACTCGAGATGGATTTGTAGGCATAGTATTATTTATTTTTAACCAACTTGCAAGTCTGACTCGCTTCTCAGGGACACAGAACACAGAAACAGTCTCCTGGACCCCTTGGAAACGAATGAGGAAGGAGACAAAGGGATCTCTGCAAATACATTCAAATGGCATCAAGTTTCACATACACGATTCCCATAGGTCATCCTATACCCCTCCTGACCTGGCCATACATCCTAATTGGCTCACTTCTCATTCCTTAATCCTGGCCTCTTGTTACCCAGCATCCTTTTCTCCTCCTCTACCAGACACCCCTCCCCCTTCCTTGCCATGTTTTCTGAAATCTTTTGTCTGTGAACTCACTAGAATTAGACCGGCCTACATCTACATTACTGTAACTAATATATTTAAACTAACTATTTTATATCACATTCATCAGTTTGACTCAAAAGGTAGAACACTACCACTCAACCACGATTGACATCCTGGAATGACTAGCTTACAAGCATACTTGTGAGCTTTCCCACTCAAGTCTGCTTATTCAGGAAGAATGATCCCACACTCCTATCCACCTATGAATGCAGAAACACTGGGCATAACAATCCTGTGTGCTTGTGCAATTTCATTGCGCGAGTAAGGCTTTCTGTTGCTAAATGCTGATTAATGGGATCTTTAGAAAAAAAGCTGTTATGGTATTTTTATATATTGATGTACAAAGATTGGTAAGATCACACTGCGTGTCAATCAATACAAATATCTACTCAACCTATCTTTTTTTAAAAATTAAAGTTCTATCGCCTTTTCCTCAGGAAAAGAAGAAGAGATAAACTTGCTGTGTCATGCTTTTTGAAGATGATAATGATGAACGTTACTGGAAGACTATTGGGTCTTTGAGAATCTGTCTTCAAGCAGCTTATTTGACTTTTATTTCTTCTGAAATATCGCCCTCAAAGACTATGAAAATAAATACTCTCTTTGAATCTTATATGGGTGTGCAAGAATAACTCTGGAACACAAATCAGAAAAAGAGACATCAAGCGTTCATCACTCGTACAGAATTACATCTGTTCCTTGCACTACAGTTGAAGAACATTGTTGAGTTATATCTCATCTTTAGTTGTATGAGTGCTTGCTAGATGTTATGGTTTCAATGCATCCTGCATGTATCTGACATGTTACCAGTGGTGTAGTGTAATGTACAATTAGACTCTGGCCTGATTAATTTACAAGGCTTTTGCAACACATTTGTGGAGGAATTAGCAGTTGCCCATCACAATTAGGATCTGACGTTCACGGTCTTTTCCTGACAGCAGCAGGGCAATAGTAGGTTAAATATGTCAGTGCACCACATACCGCTTACCCCATAAGGTGACTGGAAGTGCCTCTATCAATAATCAAATCCAAGAGCTGCTCCTCAGAACCCTGCAAGGCCATCTACAGTCTCCTGCATTGAATGTCAGAAACCCTTCCAGCCATGCTGCAGACACTGGGGGTAACACAAGGCCAACAGAAGGGACCCACAAGACAAGTTGTTGGATAAAGGTGCTCTGGAATTATTTTGTGGAATCACTTATTCAGGATTTTGGCCAAGACGATGATGTGATGGTCAATTGCAGAGCATTGGGAAGGTGGGAGAGCAATGGTCCTCTGGGGGTGGGATTTTAGGGGAGTTGGTGTATGCGTAGTCAATCACCAACACCCCATTTAGAGCAAAGAGTTTGTGAATGCCTCTTCTCCTCTTCTTCCTGCTATCCCTACTCCATTTGAGGTGCCTTCCAAGGACCTAGTGGTAGGGGTTGCACCTTGTTAAGAGTAAAGTTGCGAAGGATGTAGCTGACCACATTGAACTTGGAGACATGCTCCAGTGAGTTTTCCCCATGTGCTTCAGCTGATGGTTTGCTCAATTGTAATGATATGTAAATAGTTGGGATAGTGAAGGGTTAATAATTACATCTATGTGTAAATCAAACACTAGAGGGTGTTACTAATGCACTGTATTTAAGACAGACTCTCAAGGAATTCTGGGAGAAGCTGAAGAGAACATGGAGAGAGCAGAGTGAAAGCTGATTAGAGATATATAGCACAAGATCAAGCCATAGTGTAGTTAGTAGTTATATAGAATATTGAATACTGTAGTACAGACTCAAAATCATGTGTTTATCATCTAAAACTCAGTAGAGTCAGTGCGAACTTTATTTAAATGGTGCTGTAAAAATAAATTAGTTTTGTTCAATCCTTTGGTTGGTATATTCTTTGTCAACACTACATCGGGTCATTCTGGAAGAAAAGACAAAGAATACAACATATTACCAGCCGTGGTAATATAACATGGTACCAGGTTCTGCTGAAGTTATTTAGATAGAATCGGTAAAATCTAGCTAACAGAAAAAACTAGCACGCGACTCAGATTTTGAAGAACAGACTGCTTACAGACCTGTGACTGCAAAATACCGAAGAATCCCGGACTCATGGAGAAAGTTCAATCTCTACAACAGCTCAGGATATCTGGCAAACTAGATGTTAACTGGTGAGTGTTCAAACAACAGTTTCAGATATATCTGTCTGCATCTGATTTAGATAATGCAAGTAATGATCTGAAACTAGCATTATTCCTAATGATGGCTGATCCACAAGCCTTTGAACTATATAATTCATTTCAATTTGCAACGGCTGAAGATAAGACTAAATATGATGTTGTCAGAGAAAAATTTGATCCGCACTACAAGATACAAATTAATGAAACATATGAAAGACTTGTCTTTAAGTAAAGGATGCAAAAAATGGGGAGTTGATGATTGCTTCGTGAATGATTCAAAACTCAAAGCACAAACATGCAATTTCTCCATCCTCTCTGATTCTATGATCAGAGACCTAATTGTCTTTGAAATTGTAAATGATAAGCTCAGGGAAGGTTTGCTGAGACAGAAAGAGCTTAAGCTTGCAAGTGCTATTGAAATGTGTCGAATGCATGAATTATCTAAGAGTCAGTATTCTGAGATTCTGCGAAAAGAAAAGGGCATGAAAACGAGCCTCGAGACTGAATGCGTTGGAGCTGTGGCGCAGTTCAGAAAAATGCACGTTTCCGACAGTAGCCATGTTGTGCACGCGCATTCCCAACCTACACATGCGCTCTTTGTAAAAAGACTCGAGATGGAAGGAGACCAATCTGCGCATGCGCGAAGGCACTGTACATGTGATGACATGAACGTCATGACGTGTGGACGCTGTGGACACACCCACCCACACTGCCCTGCATGGGGAAAAACTTGCTCACAATGTGGCAAACTCAACCACTTCGCTGTGCAATGCAAAATTTCACTTATGCAACACAGTTAAAATCTGCAAATCTACCTAAGGCACATATGAATGTAAGAAGTATAGACACAACAGAATAAGCTTGTCAGAATGATAATTTTGCCAATGATCTTGGTGCTTACTGCTTAGAGGTTTCCTTCTTTGAAGGCATTATTGAAAAATGTGATGCTACTACAGATGTTTCAGCTCATCCTCAAATAGTGCAATCTATTTGCAGGGACTGGTTTAGCACAGTGGGCTAAACAGCTGGCTTGTAATGCAGAACAATGCCAGCAGCGCAGGTTCAATTCCCGTACCAGCCTCCCGCCTCCCCGAACAGGCGCCGGAATGTGGTGATTAGGGGCTTTTCACAGCAACTTCATTGAAGCCTACTTGTGACAATAAACGATTATTATTATTAACACGGGCAGTATTCTCCGTCCCCACGCCAGATCGGAGAATCGCCGGGGGCTGGCGTGAATCCCGCCCCCACCGTGTCCCGAAGTCTCCGCCACCAGAGATTCGGCGGGGGCGGGAATTGCGCCGGTCGGCGGGGGCGGGAATCGCACTGCGCCGGTCGGCAGGCCCACCCACCCCCGCCGATTCTCCGTCCCGCGATGGGCCGAAGTCCTGCTGCTGGAATGCCTGTCCCGCCAGCGAGGATTAAACCACCTTTTGAACGGCGGGACAAGGCGGTGCGGGCAGGCTCCGGGGTTCTGGGGGGGGCGCGGGGCGATCTGGCCCCGGGGGGTGCCCCCGCGGTTGCCTGGCCCGCGATCGGGGCCCACCGATCCGCGTGCGGGCCTGTGCCATGGGGGCACTTTTTTTCTTCCGCCACGCCATGGTCTTCACTATGGCAGAGGCGGAAGAGATCCCCTCCCCTGTGCATGCGCGAGGATGACGTCAGCAGCCGCTGAAGCTCCCACGCATGCGCCGATCCGCGTCGCCCGGCGAAGACCTTTCGTTCCCGGCTGGCGTGGCGCCAAAGGCCTTTCCCGCCAGCCGGTGGAGCGCAAACCACTCCGGCGTGGGTCTAGCCCCTCAAGGTGAGGGCTTGGCCCCTAAAGGTGCGGAGATCCGCACCTTTGGGGCAGCCCGACGCTGGAGCGGTTCCCGCCACTCCATTACGCCGGAACCCCCCGCCCCGCCGGGTAGGGGAGAATCCCGCCCACGGAATCTGAATGGAACACAACACTTAAAGTAAATGGGACGAAATTCTCCAACCCCCCGCCGGGTCGGAGAATCGCCGGGGGCTGGCGTGAATCCCACCCCCGCCGGTTGCCGAAGTCTCCGGCACCGGATATTCGGCGGGGGCGGGAATCGCGCCGCGCCGTTTGGCTCAATGTTGGGGCTCGGCCCCCAAAGATGCGGAGCATTCTGCACCTTTGGGGCGGCGTGATGCCCGTTTGATTTGCGCCGTTTTGGGAGCCAGTCGGCGGACATCGCGCGTTTCCGGAGAATTTCGCCCATGGTTCTGAAATAATTTTCAAACTTGATACAGGAGCTTCCGCGAACTTGATCAACAAGAATGACCTTTCGCAACTAAGGCAACCTCCTAAAATCAAGAAAACAGATTGTCAAGTGCGTGGTTATAATGGCAACACAATCACCTCATTGGGATCGTGCTATTTATTGCTGACAAATCATGACACTGCCATGTCACTAAGAGTTGAGATTGTTGAATCAAACAGACTTTCTCTCTTAAGTGCACAAGCCTGTCAGGATCTTCACCCAGTTCAAAGAATTTGTAGCACAAGTTCACCTCTTCCACCTGTTCAGGAAGACATGCAAGAAAGTCTTGATCGCTTTCCTCACGTCTTTGAAGGCATGGGTACTCTTCCCTTTCAATATAAAATGCAATTGAAGCCAGATGCCAAACCAGTCGTACACCCTCCCAAAAGAGTTCCTGCCCGCTTTGTGAAAGATTAAAGCAAGAACTTGCAAGTTCATTGTCTCGCCCAATGTCAGCGTGCGAGGGGGGGGGGAGTGGATTTGCCACCCCCGGTTTTGGCAGGCAGGCAAGCCAGAGGGGGCAGAGAATCAAAAGGAAGTCCCAAAATGGCTTTTGCACCAGCGGGGTTTCTCATTGTCCCTGCCAATGACGTAATGGGGTTCCTGCCATGCAAGGTCAGGAAGCCCATTACTATACAGTTAGATAATTGGTGGGCCCCACTGGTGTATCATCCCCCCATGAAATGATTTCCCCTCCCGCCACTGATGTGACATCATGTCGGTGTGGTTTATAAAGGTCCTGACAAACGGGAACTGGGCAAACTGTACCCTTTGGGAATACATAGGTAAGAACAACCATCAGGGAGGAGGGGGTCATGCCCAGGCAGTGCCCTGGCACTATTCTCTGGCAGTGCCAAGGTGTCGCCTGGGCTTCTGTTGGGGAGACCCGTTGGAGTGGGGGTGTCCATGTCCATGAGGGGCGGATGCCCGTGACCTTATGGGGCATTCCCATGTCCATGGGGGTGGAGGAAGCCCTTTTCTATGGGGGTGGAGATGCCTGTGCTGTTGGGGAAGGGTTCCTTGTCTATGGGGGAAGGGGCTGTCCCGTTGGTGGGGGGTGCGGGGGGGGGGGGGGGGGGTCCCTTGTCTGTGGAGAGGTTCTTGTATTTAGTTACTTTGATTGGCCTGACCTCTCTGGCATCGGGATTGCTGAGACCTGCCATTTAACGTTTTAATTTCTAAGTGTGAAAATATGGTGGGAAAACCCAGCAAAGCAGCTGGTGGGCTGCCCAGCAATTTACCCGCTGGAGACAACACTTAAATAAAAATCAAAAGATTCGGCCCATGATGTCTATGTGTGGCCTGGTGGCAGATGGGAAACATGAACTAAGTATAGACGGGTAGATTTTGTCACAAAGGTGTTAGTGCCTGGTTCATCATGTTGGCTGGAAAGTGGCAGGTAGGGCTGACGGTGCAGGATCAAAGCATTGTGGTGACTTTTAAGATAATAAGCATTCACAGACATGATATTCTCCACATGGTGCCACACAGTGGTAACCCTTGTGGTTGCAGTAAACCACCCTTTAATATGTGGGGCCTGCAGAGCCAAGTGCCCGCAGTTGATGGTACCCTGCACCATTCCCCCGAATCTGGCAAAGCCATATGCCTTCTCCATTTGTCTATTCTGGAAAATAGGAGGCTGGATTCTCTGCACCCTGACACCGCATTTGTGGCTGGCGCCAGAGCGGAGAATCCATTTCCCCACATGGAATCGGGACCGGCGGCAGGTCCCAGATTCTTCAGGCCCTGAAAAGCGGCCTCCTCGGAAAGTACGCCGCGCCTCATATCCCCTACCTGCAGCCATTGCTAGAGGCCCGCCCCGCCATTCTCCGCCAACAGCATGGACCACTCATGGTCCTGCCGGTCGGGCTACTAGCGTGGCGGCTGCGGACTCGGTCCGCAGCCTCCATGGTCGGGGGCAGGCCGATCGGAATGCAGGAGGGGTATCATGTGGGCCCTGGGGATTTTTGGCCGGGTGGTCAGAGTCGGGCGCGTTGCGACTGGGATCACTATGTTTAAGGTCCAGCTCCGCGGACTGAGTCCACCATGGAGCAGGGCGCGGCCGATGGAGGCCGCCGCCATGCGGAACGCACGTACAGTGAACACCATTTGCATGACATTAGCGGGCTTGGCCCAGTATTCTCTGGGGCCTCCGCGATGCTCCACCTCCATTGGGCCGCACTCCTGATGGCGCGATTCACTTGTGCTTTTAAAAATTGTGAAACCGGCGTGGCAGCTGCTGAGGGAGAGAGAGGGAGTACAGAAAGTGTCCAACATCACCATAATTTGCTGACAGTTGTGTTACTGGTCGGGGGGCTTCTGCCAGGGCCGGGAGAAGTAGCGGAGGGTGGCCAGGAGGTGGGTTGTGGTGTTGGGGTGGACGGGCACGGAACACCTTTGCCGCAGCCGGCAAGGCAGCCATGCAACTGCGCATACCGCTAACACCCCACTGTGAACTTTATGCCACGGGTCGTATAGGTGTCCCCCCAGGGCACCCCCCAGATGACCTCTGGCCCCAGCCGGTCCATCAGCTGTATGGGCGCGCTCCTGCACAACCAGTGCCACCTTGTTGGCTGGGATGAATGTGTGTGTGGAGTATTTTGTGTATGTGTGGCTGCAGCTTGTCAGCCTCCCAAGTGCCAATCACGGACCCGGCGAATCCAGCACACACCAGCCAACAAGGTGGCTTCAAGGAGAGCAGTGCCACAGTTCAGGGACGCTGAGCTGCACACCCTCCTGGACACCCTGAAGGAGAGAAGGATGACCCTATATACCAGCCCGGGGGGGGAGGTGGGCAGGCGCCACCATTCGCCTGGGCATTGGTGGCAGAAGTGGTCAGCACCGTGTGCAAAGTCGCCTAGACTGGCATGCAGTGCCGGAAGAAACTTTGCGACCTTCTCGGGGCGACCAGGGTGAGTCGGCTGCTCCATGTCCCTGGCTCCAACCTTGCCCCCCCACACACACCCGTAACCCGGCCCCTCCCTCCCGGGGGATTGCCGAACCTCCACCCTGCCCGCACCCATGCCATCCGCCATTGCTGGGTGCCCTAGCCACTGAGGCCACCATCTACCCGGCTGCGACCTGCCCCTCTGCAGCCTGTTCCTCTGTAGCCTAGTCCTCGGCTGCCGCTCTGCTGCTGCCCACTCCACTGCTGCAGCATCCCCTTCTCTCCGAGTGGCTCCCACTCACGCGGCCGCAGGACATCTCGCAGAGCTGCGACCATCACTAGGGTGGCCACCATTGCTGATTGAATACCAAACGCCATTGTCTGCAGGGTATGTTAGCATGGTGTATACCAGGTTCCATGGGCAACACGGTGGACCCGGCTGGCATTGCTGGCTACGCCCCCGCATGCCCTTCCACCCGCTCACCCCTGCCCCGTCGGTGTCCGGCACCGTCGGTGCTCCTGGTCCTGGCGCCTGTCCCTGCTTCCAGTAGTACAGTTGGCTGGTACTCTCCTCACTGGGGGCTGCCATGGGTTGGGCGGGGTGTTTGGGGCCAGAGGGAGGGGCTGCTGTGGCAGGGTGTTGGGGTGTGGGGGTTGGTGCACCCATATGGCCGGTATCACTGTGTAGAACCAGGGGTTGAGGTAGGTGGTCAGTGGGTGTGTGGCAAGATGGCTGGCATAATGGCAGTCAGTGTCTCGGCACCGCTCCAATCCTGTGGGGGGGGGGGGGGGGGGGGGGGCTCCCTGGCCCCTTGGCCTGTTCACCCTTTTCCCCAGCCCTGGCATGGGCCCCTCCCCACCCAAAGCTGCACGGCTGGTGTCCGGGCCGGCAGCCCGCAGTCACTCCATTCCATTTCCTACCACCTCTTTCACCAAATCAGCAGCTAGGACACAGGTTCCCAATTTTGAGACTATAAGTGAACCACGCCATTGGGAACTCGGCCCATCGGAGGTGGTGAATCTCAGAGGCCCCGGAGAATCAGGTGTCAGGTCCGCTAATGATATGCTTACTGTACTTAAACGGTAAGCGGCGCATTGACATTATTTTCAGGGTGCTGGGTTATCCCGATTTGGTGTCACGCTGGCGCCTACTGCGATTTTGGCATCGGAGGCTTATATCCGCGCAATCGCCTTTCGAGATTTTGGCGCGGCAAGCAGAGAACTCCGCCCTTATTCTCAGAAACAGAGGGCTGGATTCTCCGCCCCGTCGTTGAATGCGATTTCAGCATCGGGGGCGGAGAATCCAGCCCTCTGTTTCTGAGAATCCGTTTTGATGCCGAAATCGGGAGCGGCAATGGTTTTTGGATTCTCCGCCCGCTGAAATGCGGCGTACTCTCAGAGTCACACCAAGTATCTACCGCGATTCTCCGTCCCCGACTGGCCGAGTTACCAATGGCGTGGGTTACGTGTTCGGGAACCTAGCGTGGTGGCTGCGGACTCAGTCCGGAGCCGCCACAGTCAGGGGAGTGCCGATCCGCCGGTAGGGCGGGGTTCATTCGGGGCCGGGGGCACTGTGGGCGGGCGGTTCGGGGCGCACGAGTGGCTGAAGAAAGGCAAGAGTGATTCTCCTACCTGAAGGGGGCTAGTAGGGCCCCGGAGTACTCCAGGCAGCTCTGCCTGCTGACACTGGGCCCTGCACTTCCGGTCGGGAGTCTGCGCATGCCCACAGCGGCAGCCTTCAGCGGTTGCCCCGTGCAACATGGCGGACTAGCACTGCGGAACAGCCCCAAAAATATAGGTCCCCCCGAGATCACGCGCGCCCGCGGATCGGTGACTCTCGATCGCTAGCCTGGCCGTCCCTGAGGCTCTCCCCCGGTGAAGGATCTCAACGCCCCCCATCAGGGCAGTCTCGGACGGACTCCGCAGTCACCTCCAGCTGTTCCCGACAGGCAAAACGTGGTTGGTACCATGCCATCGGGAACTCGGCCAGTTGTCGTCAGAGAATCGCCACAGGGGCCTCTATCAATGGTCCCCTACCCATGCCACATAGACCGCGTGTGCGCTATTCGCGGTGATTCGCCGAGGACCAGAGAATCGCGGGAGTGGCACCACGCCAGTTTTCGGCATCAACGCCCCTTCTCCGCCCCCAAATGGGGCGCTCGGAGAATAGCGCCCCATTTCTCTACTAATGCTGATTTCCTTCAGTTCCTCCACCTCACTAAACCTGATACTCCCCAACATTTCTGGTACATTATTTGTGTCCTCATTTGTGAAGACAGAGCTAAAGTTTGTAGTTAGCTGCTCAGCCATTTCTTTGTTACCCATTATAAATACCTCTGCTTCTGTCTGTAAGGGATCTTCATTTCCCCTCACTAATCTCTTCACCTGCTATAGAAGCTTTTACAGTCAGGTTTTATGTTCCCCACTAGCTTACTCGCATGCTCTTTTTCCTCTTCTTAATCAATCCCTTAATTCTTCTTTGCTGAATTCCAAACTGCTCCCAATCCTCAGGTAAGTTGTTTTTTCTGGCTAATTTGTATGCTTTTTGGATCGAAATACTATTTCTAATTTCCTTTGTAAGCCAGGGTTTGGTCAACTTTCCTGTTTTACTTTTGCGCCATACAGGAATGAAAACTTGATGCAGATCACCCATGTGCTCTTTGAATGTTTTCCATTGTCTACCATAATCCCTTTAAATAATGACCCCAATCCAACAAAGGCCAGGTTTTATTCAGTGACATAGTCCACTGACCATGTCCTTTATAAATCTTAGTCATCTCAGATACTGTTCCTCGCCGAGGTGGAGATAGGGAAAGTGCTCACTGAAGGCCTTTGATGGGCAACGCTTTCAATTGAGAGCTCACCTCCTCCTCCTTCGGTGCACCTTCCCCCCTCCGCTGTCTGTGCCCCATGTCCCCACCATGCTGCAAACCAAGAGGAACTGCAGCTGTGGTCACCATTGCTAAAAGCATGCTCTCTCCTGGAAGGCATTCCAATTCTTCTGACCTCGTTGTCCAAGTCCCTTGTGAATCCAAAACCATTTCCAAAACTCCTCCACCAACCCGGAACAGAGCACTGACACTCACTCAGCAACAGTAAGACAGTCAGAAGCATTTCACTGGGAAATCATACAAGTAACATTAATGGGAGAGGGGTGGATGTCGGTCTCTCCATTGAATGAACTTTCAACTGAGAGTGCTTAAAAGAAGGCATCAATGGAACTTGTAGGGTTCAAAATGGTGGGGTGTGCCAAAGCAATGATTGATGTTTTACATCAGAATCCATCCACTTTGGTGTTTCTAGCTCAGCAAGCTCTAATTAACTTACAACCAAGATGCACCATCCAAACTGTACCGGAAGTGATTTCTGTGCTACAATCCTCAGTCTGCCGAGCCAGGGTCTTCCCTTATCAGCAGTGACTGTCTCCAGGTGCACTAGGGCCATAATCCCCATTTCCAAGGCCATCTTGCAGCCAAACATTGAATACCAACATGAGTGGTGCCCTCATGGAGCACCAACTTAAGGGGACAAGGCACTGTGATTGAAATGCTCAGGGACACTGCCCCTTAACATCTGGTCAAATGGTCATAACAAATTGGCAGTGGCACACAACCATCGCCTGCAGCCAAACAGCTATGTGGTGTCCTCGGACGATGCCCATTACATACAAAACTTATATCACCTACTGCAGGTTTTGGAACCAGCACCATCAACCACCACTGTACCCCAGACATCCAGCCTACAATCCAGGCCCCCTGCACCAGTGAAAATGGAATTTCCCCCAGAGGCCGACACATCGAGCCCTGTGGCCACTAAGCACACCGAAAGGGCACCTAATGCCATCCACCCTGAGGACACCAGCCCGAGAGTATCTCCAGCAGAGCCAATGGCACAATTATATGCCCGGATGTTGCAACTGAACTAAATGCAAGATCCAGGCCCATGTCATGGACTAGTCTTTGTTTTTATTAAAAGGGGATAAGGAGATGCTATGCATCAGCTGCAGCAGCCTGATCCGTGTTTCGTTCAATATAAATAATAATAATAATATTTATTGTCACAAGTTGGCTTACATTAACACTGCAATGAAGTTACTGTGAAAAGCCCCTAGTCACCACACTCCAGCACCTGTTTGGGTATACTGAGGGAGAATTCAGAATGTCCAATTCATCTAACAGGACATCTTTCGGGACTTGTTGGAGGAAACCGGAGCACTCAGAGGAAACCCACACAGATACAGGGAAAACATGCAGACTCCAATAGACAGTGACCCAAGCCGGGAATCAAACCTGGGACCCTGGAGCTGTGAAGTACAGTGCTACCCACTGTGCTACCATGCTGCCCATCTGGCTTTCGCCCTCCTTTTAGATATTATTCAGCTGTTCGATTTGTATGTTGTAAATAGTTTTCATCAAGTGACTGTTCTTGCACATTGTTACACTCAGCAGTACTGGTTGTTCCAGCCTAAACGGGGAAGACTGGGTGGACATGCGGATGCTGCGATGATGCGGTTACCTAAGGGGTCGTTTGTCAGTAGTGCGGGAGCTCTCCCTATTGCACGGACAGAGCCACAGCATTTAAGAGCTGCTCAGAGTATACAATAAACTGTTATTGGGCTGGATTCTCCGCTTCCGCAACTGTGGGCAGGATTCTCTGGGAACCAGCGGGGCAGGCCACTCCGGCGCTGAGGAGTGGCGGGAACCACTCCGGTGTCGGGCTACTCCGAAGGTGCGGAATCCTTCGCACCTTCAGGGGCTAGGCTGGCACCGGAGTGTTTGGCGCCATGCCAGTCAGAGCCTGTGTGTTTGGTGGTGTGCCAGTCAGCGCGGAAGGGCTTGGCTCCACGCCAACCGGCACCGAAGGGCCTCTGCCGGCCGGCGCGAGTTGGCGCATGCGCGGGAGTGCCAGCGTGTGCTGGCATCATCCCAGCGCATGTGCAGGGGGGGTTCCTCACCGCACCGGTCATGGCGGAGGTTGACAGCGGCCGCTGTGGAAGGAAAGAATGCCCCCATAGGCCTGCCGGCGGATCGGTGGGCTCTGATCGCAGGCTGGGCACCCCCCTGGGCTTGATTCCCCCGAGGACTCTGCAGACTGCCCATGGTGCCAGGTCCAGCCGGTAAGGACTGTGGTGAATGTATTATGGCAGCCATTCACCACTGTATTGCATTGTACTATATTGTTGGCCTTGTGGGCTCCACCTATGGACCATTGTATTGTATTACACCACATTGTATCATATTGGTGCCCTTGTGGGCTCCGACCCTGGCTCCGCCCCCTCGGGAAAGGTATATAGATCTGCTGCCCTGCAGGCGGCTCTCAGTGCAGAGCAGTCTCAGGCAGGCACAGTTATAGCTGATTAAAGCCATTGTTCACTTCAACTCTCCGACTCGTGTGAATTGATGGTTGCATCAAGGGCCTGTTGTGATTAATGCCGGCGGGACCCGCCGAAAACGGGCGGCCACTCAGCCCATCGCGGGCTGGAGAATCGGCGGAGGGTGGGGCTGCTCCCAGTGGCCGCCGACCGACGCGATTCCAGCCCCCACCAAAACCCCGGCGGCGGAGAATTCGGCAGCCAGCGGGGGCGGGATTCATGCCGCCCCCCCCCCCGCCGATTCTCCGCCTTGGCGGGGTGTCGGAGAATCCCACCCCGTGTGTTTCTCAGCGGCGCGCCATTCACTATCGGCGGAATTCTACCTTCTTGCCACTTGTCAGTGGAGTTTCCCATTGAAACCACCTCATGCCACCGGGAAACCCGCAGGGAGAGCGCAGCTGGATGGAAAAGTGAATCACAACAGTTGGAGAACTCCAGCCATTGTTCTAAGTCCTAAGTCGCCAGTCAATGGAACCCAGCACTTCTATGGTTTGGTCATTTTACACTTGTGCCTTCTTGTTCTTCATTGACGCTTAAAGGCACGTGGCTTGTGTGGATGTCTCATTCTGAATTCAAAAGACTCCTGCCAATTCCCCCTCAAAACTTTATAGTCTTTTGAAAACACATTGGGTTCATCAAATATTTCCTTATAGTTGAGAGTTGTAAGAACCCAAACCATTTTTCTCTCGCTTTAAATATTCTCTAATATAGCTAAGATCTTTCAAATGTGTCCTTACCAGTGATCTGGACGAATTTATGCAGAATTAAACTTGACTGTGTAATAATGCCCTCAAAAAATGCTTTTTGAGGATTTCTATTGACTATTGAATTTAAGAGCCGTGAGGTGATGATGCAGCTGTACAAAACTTTGGTAAGGCCACATTTGGAGTACTGTGTACAGTTTTGGTCGCCTCATTTTAGGAAGGATGTGGAAGCTTTGGAAAAGGTGCAAAGAAGATTTACCAGGATGTTGCCTGGAATGGAGAGTAGGTCTTACGAGGAAAGGTTGAGGGTGCTAGGCCTTTTCTCATTAGAACGGAGAAGGATGAGGGGCGACTTGATAGAGGTTTATAAGATGATCAGGGGAATAGATAGAGTAGACAGTCAGAGACTTTTTCCCCGGGTGGAACAAACCATTACAAGGGGACATAAATTTAAGGTGAAAGGTGGAAGATATAGGAGGGATATCAGAGGTAGGTTCTTTACCCAGAGAGTAGTGGGAGCATGGAATGCACTGCCTGTGGAAGTAGTTGAGTCGGAAACATTAGGGACCTTCAAGCAGCTATTGGATAGGTACATGGATTACGGTAAAATGATATAGTGTAGATTTATTTGTTCTCAAGGGCAGCACGGTAGCATTGTGGATAGCACAATTGCTTCACAGCTCCAGGGTCCCAGGTTCGATTCCGGCTTGGGTCACTGTCTGTGCGGAGTCTGCACGTCCTCCCCGTGTCTGCGTGGGTTTCCTCCGGGTGCTCCGGTTTCCTCCCACAGTCCAAAGATGTGCGGGTTAGGTGAATTGGCCAATGATAAATTGCCCTTAATGTCCAAATTGCCCTTGGTGTTGGGTGGAGGTGTTGAGTTTGGGTAGGGTGCTCTTTCCAAGAGCCGGTGCAGACTCAAAGGGCCGAATGGCCTCCTTCTGCACTGTAAATTCAATGATAATCTATGATTAATCTAGGACAAAGGTTCGGCACAACATCGTGGGCCGAAGGGCCTGTTCTGTGCTGTATTTTCTATGTTCTATGTTCTATGTTATGTCTGTAGCTTTTGTGTCAGTGGTTTAATGCTGCGAACTACAAGTTGCAGGATTTGATATTAGGGAATAAGAGCATTTAATGCTGATCAAGGTTAGGAAATCAATCCCAGAAGAGAGATTTTTATCTTTCATTCTTTTTGTACCTAATGTACGATACAAATACTTCCAGGACAATACTTCCACGACAAGATACAAAGTAAAGTTCTCTCTGTACTCTTGTAACCACATAAAAAGAACTCACCACTGCAGCAGTACTTTCAATTCCCAACTGCTTACATGAGAGTGTCCTTTTAAGGTTCTGATCTTATTAAAGATATTTTTAATCTCCCTGCCAGAAGGTGAAGGAAAGTAGTAAAAATAAAATCAGTTGGGTATTTATTTACTTGGATTTAAATTTAGCCCTGTTGGAATTTGACACAATTATTTTTCTCTCTTTTACCCCAAGTAGGGAGTTTGTAATGCACTTTGAGTATTTTAATTGATTTAAATGCAATGCATTGCAACCGCTAAGTGAGGTTTTCGAAGCCAATGCACACTGCAAACGATAGGCTCTGAAATATGCCTGCAATCATTTATCATCCTTGAGCCAGCTTTTAAACAGGTCATTCTGTTTGCAGTCCAACAGTTACAATTTGCTTTAATGTTCTCTTTCCTTCACATATATCTTTGTGGCAGTTACTTTGTTGGCATTATTAAAAATGAATGCTGTTCCTACTGTTGGTCTGCATTGTACTTTCTAAATTACATTTATTAATGCTGAAACCAATTCACTTTGCATGACAATAAAACACAATCAAACAAATCACTGCCTTTATTCCATTTTTATCATACTTAAAATTTTGTTCCCCCCACCCCAGTCCTCCAAGTATATACAATCAATTACAACATGGATGCATTATCTGCAACTTATAATACACAGAAATACCAAACCATAACTAGTTCATACATATAGATATTTTTCTTAATTAAGAGTACAAGTTAAATCTTTCCGCCTGTCTGATTCTGAAAATAAAATACATCCATAGGAAGAGGTAGAACAATTATTTTCTTCATGCTGAGAAGTGCTCCTTAGATTAATACACCATTTGTTCAGAATTAAAACTAATGAAGTTAATACTTAAATGTACTAACAAAGGGTCTTTCCAGTACATTAGAAATACCGGCCTGGATTCTCTGGGCCCCTAGCCACTGTTTCTCAGCCGTGAACCATTGACTGGTGGCGGGATTCTATCTTCCCGCTGTTGTCAATTGGATTTCCCATTGTAACCATCCCTTCGTGCAGGGAAACCCGTGGGCGGGGTGTGTTTCCAGCGAATAAAGCGATTTGCAACGACCGGAGAATTTCAGACACCAAGCCAGGCATTGGTTACTTCTTGGCCTGTTCATGTTGGGCAACTTAACAACCACTCAGCTAAGTCAGCATTCAACAAGCATGTAAAATATTCCTTCAGAAAAAAGAGACTGAATGCACATAATCCAGAGAAAATAAGATACCCACTGAATAACTGTGCAGACTCCAACCTCATTGTCAGACCGGTCCATCTTTACAAAGTCAGGCTGCTGTAAGGTGCCAATCTCATTGAGGGTGTCACATCCGTTACACAAAGACTCACTGAAACTTAATGTCACTTATCCGCCTGGACAGAATGTACTTGGTACAGGTTGCAGCACTTGCTGTGGATTTTCTCCTTTGTATCACTGTGCCTCCCTGGATAAATCCTGACTGTTAACAAACTGGCTTGTTTTCTCCAAGAGTGAACTACAACTGCCTAGAGCAAGGGCAAACTAATTTCTTCTGCCTCAGTAATGATATAACATTGTGTTCTATATCACTGCACCGGTCCAGAGAGGAATCAACAACAGAACATCTATCCTCTTGTACATGGAACCAAGCTACAAGCAGCAACTTGTAGCTCATAGGGTCAATACTTCACGTGTACTTCACAAAAATGACTTGATTTTGTTCCGGCTTTATTTGCATTATTCTGTGGATGTTCCAATAAGTAATAGCAAGACCACTGTTAACTACAGTCACCTTCACTTTAAAATGACCAGTATCATTTGGTGGAATTTATTCGGAGTTGCAATTACTGCAACTGGGAAGAATCCCAGTTTACTCGCCGTTTCTTATTGACCAAATTCAGACGAGATATCGACCTTATATGACAAGACTTCTACTTTGATTGTTGTGATGTGAATGCAATGAGATGTCAAAATATTACACCACAATGCCATCAATCCATTTGCCAGATGTGTTTTTTAAATTTGATTATGTTCTCCTAATAAATGGAAGCACTATGGGAATTGCCCGACTTCCAATGGTATTAAAGGTCTGGGAACCTAATATCGGAATCGCGTACTTGGATATTTATTTTGCAGAAGTGCAATATATTAACAAACTTTTAAAATCCCAGATGCATGGGTTAAAGGGGTTGTTTAGTAATCAGGTGCATTTTCAATATAGATACCACGGGGCCAATTAGTGGCAGCTTCATGTCTCTTATCAAATTCAAATGTATAATGTATTGCAAGCTGCAGTATTGCACCCAAGATGGACAGGAGTCATTCCAGAGAAGGTATCTGGAAGAATGAGTATCTGAAGGACTGTCTCCAGTTGATTCTACACCAGCCATTCCTGATCCATGTCACAGAATCACAAAAGTGTCATAGCACAGAAGGAGGCCATTCAGCCCATCGTGTCTGCACCATTTCTCCGAATGAGCACTCTTGATAGATAAGCACCAAACAAACTAATTGTGGCAAGTACCATAAAATACAGTAACATCCTGCCTTAGGAGATCACCGTTGATGATAATGGATCGAGAGGTTGTTACTGAAATGCTGACAAGAGATTGACTGACTACTATTCAGAATTTGACTTTTCATATCCAGTGCACTTATCAACAGAGTCTGCATCATTAAAACCTTACATTAATAAAAGTAACATTTATTCAGGACTGGTTAAAGCATGTCTCTTTCATACTTATATCATCTCTGGGCTTGTCTATTCCAATGCTGTCCTCAACAGTCTCCTGTCCTCTGGCCTCCAAAATCTTCAGATTTTTGAAAACTCTGTTATCTAGATTCTATCCCTCATTGAGATCATTCATTAATCACCTCCTATTCTCATGCATTTACATTGGCTCTCAATTGCCTGACAACACAAACTTGTAATTGACATCCATATCTTTTGGTCTCATCGTGTTTTCAATTCCCTTCATCTCTTAAACCACCTTAAGCCAGACCACACCCTCCCCCAAACTCTCTATTCTTCGAACTGACATCATGTCACTGTCCCCTGTGGATTCAACTGCCCAGCCCACACACTATTGATTTTCCTCCCTAAACATCTCCATTTTACCTCCATCTCCCACATTAAAGGTTCTCCTAAAACTCACCTCTTTGACTAAGCTTTTTGGCTTCTAATGTCGCCTTTTTTGGCTTGGCACCGCTTTTTCATTATGCTTCTGTGAAACTGTTTTGAATATTTTACTTCAATGAAAGACAATTCAGAAAATGTCAGTTGCTGTTGTTAATTTTGCATTCTGCCTTCACTTTATCATGTTTGATGCATAAGTATTTTTCAACTGATATCTATCCATGCAGAAGAGCTTGTCACCCTAAACACGCTAATTTGGGGTGCCATCAGAAAATAATACATGTAAGAACCCTTGTTTGAGTCCTGTGATTTTGGCTCTTGGCTATTGCACAATAATAGTCCGACAAATATACTAAAGCTATGCAGACGATTAATGGCCTTAACTTTCGACAACCTGATTACTTTGCAAATCCTCATT
The DNA here is from genome assembly GCF_047496885.1 of Scyliorhinus torazame. Taxonomy (NCBI): domain Eukaryota; kingdom Metazoa; phylum Chordata; class Chondrichthyes; order Carcharhiniformes; family Scyliorhinidae; genus Scyliorhinus; species Scyliorhinus torazame. Next base: position 116,790,433 of record NC_092714.1, read on the forward strand.
GTATTGCATGACATTCATTAGCAGGTAGCCAATTAACTTGGCAAGAAATCCCAAAACGGAAGCTCTCTAAAAGAAGCACTTTCAAAAATGTAGCCACTTCTTCACATTAGTCAGCTTCTCAAATAACGATTGACACTGTTTAGTACCAATGTCAATTTTTCTCCCTGTTTATTCACAGGGCAGCAGATGCTGGATTCTGCTAGAAGAATACTTTTCTGAAGGAATGTAAGTGGAATTCATTCTACTCGCAACTTAATATTCAGTTTATTGAGAGCGACACAAATTTGTATCAGAAACAAAAGCAAACAATGTTTAAGTAGTTTGGAATAAGTAAGAAGGTCAGATGGCACATCTAGACAGCTATAGCTCTCCCCTCAAATCATCTTTCTCTGGAAACTCAAAATATGCAGAACATGTAGCAGCACAGACACTCATTTTGAACAGGATAATGGCAACTGACACTTCATTGTTAGGACTAAATATTAGCTCGGCAGAATCCCAAAAGCTGTCAGAAAAAAAGAATCAATTTCGGGAAACACTTCATACATATTCATGTGCTGTTTGCTCTGGAAATCTGAGTTCAAATGAGGCTAAAGAAAAGGAATAATTATTCCATTTGTTATGTTCATCATCATTTAGCCATAAGATATAATGGAAATATTCTAGGCATTGTGTGACGGTTGTCCCAAAGGGACGAATACTGAGGTCTTCACTACCTTCAATGGAATTTTCCAATGCAGGAATAAAAAAGTACAGGTACAAAATTTTGTGAAAATAAAAACCGGTGGCATAGTGTCTAGCACTGCTGCCTCACAGCGGCAAGGACCCGGGTTAATTTCTGGCCTTGGGTAACTGTGGAGTTTGCACGTTCTCCCCGTGTCTGCGTGGGTTTCCTCTGGGTGCTCCAGTTTCCTCCCACAGTCCAAAGATGTGCAGGTTAGGTGGATTGGCCCAGCTAAATTATCCCTTCGTGTCCAACGATGTGCAGGTTTGGTGGGGTTACGAGGATAGGGCAGAGGTGTGGGCCTAGGTCGGGTGGTATTTCGGAGGGTCGGTATAGACCCGATGGGCCGAATAGTCTCCTTCTTGCACTGCAGGGATTCTATGACACTTACTGTGGGGAGAAGACATTTCTAAAATTAACAGTGTTACAACTACCCATAGAAACATTAATCTTTGAATGTTACCAAAGCAAGGATAATATTCCATTTTAAAAAGAGTAAATTTCAAGAACTCAAACTTCTACTTGAAGGAAGCACTGAGGGCAGCAAGGGCACAGAATGTACTCCGGGTGGGACTTCAGTATCTAGCACCAAACATGGCTCAGTAGTACCACTAGTGACCAGGCTGGTCGAGTCATAAAGGACCTAACTGCGATACTGGGTCTGCGGCTGGTGGTGAGGGAATCAACAAGAGGGAAACATTGACCTGACTTCATTCTCACCAATCTACCTGTCACAGACATATCTGCCCATGACAGTATTGGTAACAATGACCACCGCACAGTCCTTGTTGAGATGAAGTCCTGACTTTTCATTGAGGATACCCTCTATCATGTTGAGGAGTTATCCGAGCAGAGATATTTTAGAGCCAGCTGTAAAAATGCTGCTGCTCTTGATGATCACTAACTGAAATCCTTTTTGTCCACTCATGAAGTCTCTGAAAGTGCATCATTACAGATGGTGTCGAGCGTCTCATGTTGTTGGAGCTGTACTCATCCAGGCAAGTGGAGAATATTCCATTACACTCCTGACTTGTGCCTTGTCAGGTGATCAGGGAGTTAGGAGAGACTTACTTCTCGCAGAATTCCCAGCTTCTCATCTGCTGTTGTAGCCATAGCATTTATATTTCTGGTCCAATTCACTTTTTAGTCAATGGTGACACCCAAGGTGTTGATAGTGGGGGGGATTCAGCAATTGTAATGCCATTGAAAGTCAAGGAAAGATGGTTGGATTCTCTCTTGTTCGAGATGGTCATCGTCTGATACTTGGGTAGTGTAAATATTGGGCTGGATTCTCCGTTATTATGACTCTGTCCCCACGCCGGCGTCAAAACGGTGGAGTTTTACTCCTGAAAATCCAGGATTAAAGGGACACGAATACCCAGCCCTGCAGGGGGCTAGCAGGGACCTGGAGTAAATCTTGCAGTTTTTGCTGCAGATATGGGCTCCCGCACTTCCGGGTCAGAGTACGCGCATGCGCACGGCGGCGGCCTCCAGCGGCTGCATCATGCTCCATGGCGGATTCGGACCGCGGAACTGGACCCAAAAAAGAGACACCCCCATCAGCCGTGCGCCGACCCTCAACCCCCGCACAATCAGTCCCCGGCCGCCAATAAGTCCCCCCATGGCCTCTGATCGGCCCGCCCCCGACCAGGGCAGCTGTGGACTGAGTCCAATGCCGCCCCGTGGGTATCCCGATCGGCTGAAGCAAATTAGTTCCAGGCTATCGGGTCTTCGGCTGGTTGGGGGTGGAGAATGTCGTAGCGGGCCGCTGGCAATTGCCCCGGGGGCGCGGTGTACTCCCTGAGTACGTCGTTTTCGTGGCCCGCAGAATCGGTGAACCGGCAGCGGTCCCGATTTCTTGTGGGAACACAATCTCTCCGCCCCCACACCGGCCCTGATTTTGGCATGAGGGTGCGGAGAATCCAGCCTGTTACTTTTCATTTCTCAGCCCAAGCCTGAATATTGTCCAGGTCTTGCTGCATATGGACATTGGCTGTCTCAATATCTGCTATGTCACGGATGGTGCTAAACATTGTGCAGGCATCAGCAAACATCCCCACTTCTGACCTTATGAAGGAAGGGAGGTCAGTGAAGCAGCTGAAGCTGGTTAGGCTAGGACACTATCCTGAGGAATTCCTGCAATTATGTCCTTGGACTGAGATGATTGGCCTTGAATGATGAGAACAACCTTCCTTTGTGCCAGATATGATTCAACTAGTGGGGAATTCGCCTCCTGATTTCCATTGACTCCAGTTTGGCTCAGGCTCCTTCGTGCCATACTCGGTCAAGTGCTGCCTTGATGTCAAGGGCAGTCACTCTGACCTCACCTCTGGAGTTCAGCACTTTTGCCCATGCTTGGAATAAGCCTGTAATAAGGCCACAAGCTGAGTGGTCCTGGCAGAACCCAAACTGAGCATCAGTGAACAGGTCATTACTGATTAAGTGCTCCTTGATAGTACTGTCAACAACCCCTTCTATCACCATGTTGATGATTAAGTATAAAGTACTGGGGCAGTTATTGGTTGGGTTGGATTTGTCCTGCTAAACGGGTTAGATTTTGAACAGATCTAGCAATTCAAACTGGGCACCATGAAGCACTGTGGGCATCAGCAGCAGCAGAATTGTATTTAACCTCTATCTGTAACTTCAGGGCCCAGTATATCCCTACCCTACTATTTCCATCAATCCGGGGATCAAACATGGTTCGATGAAGAGTGCAGGTAGGCATGTCAGGAGCAGTATCATGAGGTGTCAACCTGGAGAAACTACAATACAAGGCTACTTGCATGTCAAACAGCATAAGCGGCAAGTGATAGGCAGAGCTGATTGATCTCACAACCAATGGATCAGAGCTAAGCTCTGCAATCCTGCCACATCCATTTATGAATGGTGGTCGATAATCAAACTAAATGGAGGGGTAAGCTTCACAAATATCCCTACTCTTAATTATGAGGGCATCAACACAAAAGACAAGGCTGAAGTGTTTGCAATAATCTTCAGTTAGAAGAGCTCAGTGGATGATACATCTCAACTTCCTCTTGAACTCTCCAGCATCACAGATACCAGCCTTCAGCCAATTTGATGTGCTTCATATGATATGAAGAAATGGCTGAATGCATTGGATATTGCATAGGTTATGGGCCCTGACAATATTCCAGCAACCGTACTGAGAACTTGTGCTCCAGAACTTGCTCTTCCAATACAGCTACAATACATGCATTCACCCGGCAATGTGGAGAAGTGTCTAAATATGTCCTGTGTACAAGGCTCACCATTGTCCTTTTTGATTACAATCTTGTATCTAAAGGAAATTTGATCGCTGTATGCAAAAAGCTCCCCCATTGATGCTTCAACCACTTTGTTTGCTAAAATCAAGTCCAAGATTGCCCCCTCTCTTGTAGGACCTTCTACGTACTGGCCCAAAAAGTTCTCCTGGATGCATTTTAAGAGTTCCGCTCCCTCAAAACCTTTTATAATTTGACTACCCCATTGAATGAAATCCCTCACTCTCATTATCCTATTACTTTTACATTTCTCTGAAATTTGCCTACATATCTGCTCTTCTATTTCTCTCGATTGTTAAGGGGCCGACGGAACACTCACAGCAATGTAATTGTTCCTTTTTGACTTTTACGCTCTACCCATATGGCTTCATTTGAAGAGCCTTCTAAGATGTTGTTCCTCCTTACTGCTATAATTTATTCCCTGAACAAAACTGTGACGCCCTTCCTCTTTTACCTCCTTCCCTGTCTGGAATATTGAGCTGTCAATCCTGCCCCTCTCTCAACCATGTCTCAGTGACAGCAATGACATCATACCCCCATGTTTTAAATTGTGCCCTCGATTCATCTGCCTTGTTCGTCAGGCTCCTTCCATTAAAATAAATACCATCCAATCTTGCCAAACTCCCTTGTGACTTAACTTGCCTATAACTTCTATGCCTTCCTGACTCACTTGCTGTCTCTTCTAAATTTGGCTATGCATCTCCCCTGCTGAACCTTCTCTCAGGATCCTGTCAAGTTAGTTTAAACCCTTTCCGCAACAGCAAACTTCATCTGGAACAGTTTTAAAAGCATAATTTTGAGCATAAAAGATAAATCATTCCCAGGATCAGAAAGTCGAGCTTGAATTAGCGTGATCATACAAAGTAACAAATTAACCAGAAATGAAATGAATTGGAAAAAACAATTTCTCAGAATCTTGCAGTGAGCTAGGTGAGGGGATGAAATTGGGATGCAGAAACATTGTTAAGGGACGCTTACAGTGACAGAGATAGACCTGGAAAAAACATAGCTGCAGAGAGAAAGTATAACAGTAAAAATATATCTTCCTATTCTAATAATGAGAGGGTATTCAGAAATATGTAACAGGTACAAAATAGATAATCAGGTGCAGGTTATTAATATACTAATTACCTCCCTCCAAATATGCAAAGGTTCTGGGTTGAATTTAAATGTGGAACAGTCCATAGTTCTGAGTGCAGGTGGAAGGGTAAAACTGGGGATAAATTATCAATGTATTGGGAAGCTGGCTTCAACTATTTTGATGAAATGGTGGCATGGGATCTGTTACATCCACTTGAGAGGCCAGATGGGCCTTGGTTTAATATCTCACCTGAAGGATGGCAGCTCCGTCATTGCAGGATTCACTCATTGGTATGTCAGCCTTGAATTGTGCGCTTATGCGCCAAGGTCTCCACCATGGCGGAGGCGGAAGAGACTCCCTCCACTGCGCATGCGCGGGAATGCTGTCAGCAGCCGCTGACGCTCCCGCGCATGCGCCGCCCGGAGATGTAATTTCCGCGCCAGCTGGCGGGGCACCAAAGGCCTTTTCCGCCAGCTGGCGGGGCGGAAATTCATCCGCCGCCGGCCTAGCCCCTCAATGTTGGGGCTCAGCCCCCAAAGATGCGGAGCATTCCGCACCTTTGGGGCGGCGCGATGCCCGTCTGATTTGCGCCGTTTTGGGCGCCAGTCGGCGGACATCGCGCCGTTTCCGGAGAATTTCGCCCCTGATTCTCTTTCACACGTGAAAATGCATCTGTTTCCATCTCAGTCTACCACTATAAGCATAGATTTTTACTGCTAATATTTATCTAATGGACCTGTAGTGGAATCACTACGCGCCCGGGTTGGCCGAGCATAGAGAGGGATTGGACATCGTCAAGCTCAATGCTTGAGGTTTCTTCCTTCTGCGCTGTTGTTCCTCAAGATTACGCTGATGAAATCTTTTTGTCACTCCTTCTTATACAGATCTCGTTGGCACTTATCTCATGCTTCTAGCCACTGTTCACAGAGTAACACTAATCAATCACTGTATTTTCTGGTCACGAATATTCAAAGAGTCGTTTTTCACTCTGGGTCACATTTCTTCTCAGGAGCACAACACACAGGGGTCTGCGTTCAAATTGGATTGCAAGATGGGTCCTTAGGGCCAATTATCCTTGATTACTTTAATACATACTTCCCTCTTCCTGTCCACTTGATCGATTAAGATCAGTTTATTATTAGGGAAATATGTTGCGTTCCATCCTGCTATTCATCATGCTCAGTCTTTCCCTTGAAGACATTTATTGTCCAGTATCCTACTAACTCTTTATGGCCAGTCGTAAAATTAAGGACATTTATTGTAAATCACATAGGTCATTTGCAGGTTGTGTAATTCACATACTCACAGTCAAAAATTATTAATTCTGCAGATTCATGAAGTTATTTTGCCACATTTCCCATCAGGCAATAGTCGTGCCAATTCTTTGTTTGGTCATTTTGTATCAGGCTGTAAATGGCCGACTACATGGGGATAGGGTGGGGGAGTGGGCCTAGGTAGAGTGCTCTTTTGGAGGGTCATTACAGACATGATGGGCCAAATTATCTCATTCTGCGCTGCAGGGATTCTATGATTCATATGTTAAGTCACAGAAACATGTTTGTCAATTTAATCGGCTGAGTTGGCTGCATGCTTTGTACGTTGATCAGATGTGGCACAGGTTTGTAAGCTGAGGGCTTTGTGTCGAGCAGCGATTTCAGGTTTGGGTTCAAAAGTAAAACTTTATTGCAACTGAGACATTGCCATTGGATTGAGACGGCCTCTATGCCTTGGATTCCTCGCTGAAGGTTCGCTGGATCAATGTATCCCTCGGTTGCCTGCCCCAGTGATTGCTCATATTGTCCGCCTCAAAGACTGGAGTCATTCTCCCTGGTCTGTAGTTCTGCCTAACTTTCCTCAGCCTCCATTGCACCCCTTTGTCAGGGCGAGACCATGCAGGGTGCACCACGCGGCAACTCTGACGGAATCAAGCTCCAGTGGATATTGCAATGCTCCCCTGGATAGATCAAGGCATTGGAAGCGCATCATGAGCAGCCCAATGATCCTCTCCACCACCACCACTCTTGTGGATGCACAACTCCAGTTATATCTCTCCTCAGCCTCAGTTCTTGGGTGACAGTGTCGGGTCATTAACTACCTCTTCAAGGGCAAGTGTAAAATTGCTGTCGATTGGACTTTAAATGGCCTTATTTGGCCTTTAATTGTTGGTGGGCGCACATCCAATTCGTGCACACGCCTGTCGACTTCAAAGTTGTACGTATGTGCAATGACGTTGGTAAACACTCCTGAGATCTTCTTGCATAATTTAGTTCACATTCAGGTCATGCACACATTCACCCCAGCCATGTAAAGTTCTGACCATGATCTTCTGGCAAATGTGAGAATGGAGCTGAGCAGCAACAAAGACTTTGGAGAAGAAAGGGAGGTTGGAGGTGGGATGATAGTTTGCAAAAACAGAGGAGTCAAAGATTGTCTTTTTGAAGACAACAGAGTGACAACACCTAAAGAGAGAGGATTGCTGAAAATTTCAGCTAACATGGGAGCCAGGAAGCGAAGCTGGGTGATCAGAGATTTAGTAGGAATATGGACAAGGAGACTGAGGATGGTCTTGTGGACAAAATCAGATTATGGAGGGCATGATAGGAGATAGGAGAGAAACTAGAGAAAGATGCAAGTCAAATTGCCCTTTGCTCATTAACACAAAGGAGTTCAGCAAATGACATACCTTTCCTTTCACAGATCCCGGGCGCGATTCTCCGACCCCCCACCGGGTCGGAGAATCGCCGGGGGCCGGCATGAATTCCGCCCCCGCCGTGTCGCGAATTCTCCGCCACCGGTGATTCGGTCGGCGGTAATCCCCCGGCGATTCTCCGGTCCGCGATGGGCCGAAGTCCCGCCGCTGTCAACCCACGCCAGCCGGCGTGGATTGAACCACCTTTGGGACGACGAGACACGGCGGCGTGGGCGGGGTCCCGGGGGGGGCGCGGGGTGATCTGGCCCCGGGGGGTGCCCCCATGGGTGCCCCCACGGTGGCCTGGCCCGCGATCGCGGCCCACCGATCCACGGGCGGGCCTGTGCCCTGGGGGCACTCTTTTCCTTCCGCCTTCGCCATGGTCTCCACTATGGCGGAGGCGGAAGAGGCCCCTCCACTGCGCATGCGCGGGGATGCCGTGAGCTGCCGCTGCCTCTCCCGCGCATGCGCCGCCCGCAAAGCCATTTCCGTGCCAGCTGGCGGGGCACCAAAGGCCTTTCCCGCCAGCTGGAGGGGCGGAAATCAGTCCGGCGCGGACCTAGCCCCTCAAGGTAAGGGCTCGGCCCCTCAGATGTGGAGAATTCCGCACCTTTGGGGCGGTGCGATGCCGGACTGATACGCGCCGTTTTTGGCGCCGGTCGGCAGACATCGCGCCGATTACGGAGAATCCCGCCCCCCTTCCCATTAATTCATATCTTTGCATTAATCATCACAAAATTCAAAAGGGCACTTGTCAGCCGGCAAACAAGAATGGACAGGACACGATACAATCATAGTTATGTGGCTTACATATAGAACAGAAAATCTACTTTCTAACACCGTGAAGAGACAGTTGTTGGAGGAACTGTTATGAAACCAAAATTTACCTCATTGGCGAGTGCAGGGATCGAGTGCTTCAACTCCTAACAGGCCTGGGAGGTTTTGCGCAAGTGCACACTGGGAATGGGCTGAACATAGACAGATCGGCATTTTTACATATTTTTAGGCCCACTGCGATTGCTCATAAAGAAGGGGCACAAAAACCTAGGTCAAGTGACTGGGAGTGGAGCATCGTTGAGAATTCTCCCAATGGACAGGAAGATGTCCTGAAAGAAGAGTCCCAGAGGGAGGATATGGACAGAAGAAAGTCCAAGTTCAGTTAAAATGCGAGGAGCAGAGAAAAAAGGCTCCAAGTCAGAAAAGGACTGATGCTAGCCGACTTCAGTGATGAGGGCTCAAGGGAAGACCTGGTCAAGGGAAGACCTGGTAATCAAAGAGGGCTCAGGAGATGCCCTGAAGATCCAAGAAGGCAGCTGAAGGTTGGTGACTCCCTGCTGCGGGCCTTTGGGGAAAATTTGGATGAGTAGTGTTCCGCTGGGTATGGCTGAAATTGTGCTTGTAAGTTGGTGTTTAAGTATATACTTGGGAACGGATTGTCCGAAGATGAGATTCTAACCCTGTGAGGTGGTCTGTCATTGAAGCCATTTGTTTTGGAGCAACATATGAAGGGGATTCCAAGGTTTGATCTTTGAAGGTGAAGAGTGGCATCCCCTATGAGAACAATGGAGTTTCAGTGAGATTGGTTGACTCACAGTGTGTATTGACATGTTGTTGGAAAATCCATGAGCTCTATTTTTGTCACATTTGACATTAATTGTGCATTGTGGTGTGCTCAACCACAGTTGCCTGTTAATTCACATTAGATATTGTAAATTGTTTTATCTTTCTGACCTTGTATGGTAAAGTTTTTTTATGTTAGTTCCAAACATTAGGAAACTTGTAACTTTCTTCACAGAGCTAGTGTCTTAAATATCAAAGTTTGTCCACTTCAATCAAACCTTCTTGGTCCCGACTGGATCGTACCAACACCATGGGTGTTTGGACACGAATCAAAATAGAATATAGGAACAAAGAACCTCGGAGCAGGAGTTGGCCATTTGGCCCTTCTCTGCCATTCAATAATAGCACAGCTACTCCGGTGGTCTCAGTTCCTTTCTCCTGTCTGTCCCCCATAACCCTTGACTGCCTTGCCTATCAAAATCTATCTAGTTCAGCCTTGAACAAAGTCAATGGCCCAGTCTCCACTACTCAGTTTTAGAAGGGCGACCTCTTATTCTTAAATTGCATCCCCTAGTTCTGGTCTCTCCTGCAACCTTGGCCTGGTAGCCACTCTGACAAGTCCCCTCACGATATTATATGTTTCAATAAGATAACCCCTCTTTATTCTAGACTCCAGTGGGTTTTGGCCCAACCTGTTTTTTTTATTATTATAAATTTAGTGTACCCAATTCATTTTTCCAATTAAGGGGCAATTTAACATGGCCAATCCACCTAACCTGCACATCTTTGGGTTGTGGGGGCGAAACCCACGCAAACACGGGGAGAATGTGCAAACTCCACACGGACAGCGACCCAGAGCCAGGATCGAACCTGGGACCTCGGCGCTGTGAGGCAGCAGGGCTAACGCACTGTGCCACCGTGCTGCCCTTGGCCCAACCTGTTTAACCTTTTTTCATTGGATGAGCCCTTCATCACAGGAATCAATTGAATGAACCTTCTCTGTGCTGTTTCTAAAGCAAATATATTGGGCTGGATTCTCCAATTCTGAGGCTATGTCGCCAGGCCGGCATGGGAACGGTGGCGTTTTACGCCAGAAGAAATGGTGTAAAATGGCCACTGATCCTCTGTTTGGCTGGGGGCTAGCATGCCAGCAGCGTAGAGCACCCGGCTCTAGCTGCCAATACGGCCCAGAGAATTGCCGGGTCCGTGGCCACGCATGCACAGGGCGGCGACCTGCAGCGGTCGCGCCGTGCTACATGGCGGAGGCCGCTCGCGGACCCAGTCCCTAAAATGGTGCCCCCTTTGGCCGACTCGCGCGTTCCGGACCAGCCGCCCACAGTGCCCCCAGCCCTTGATAAACTCCCCCCCTGCCCGTGGATCGGCCCTCCGCCAACTGTGGCAGCACTGAACTGGGTCCACAGCCGCCAAGCCGAGTTCCCAACGGATGAGACCACATGCGACCGACACCGGCGGGAACTTGGTCGTTCGGGGGTGAGCCTCGGGGGGCGGGCTTCAGGCAATGCCCTCAGGCCGTCCCAATGTTGCACGGCATATTCTCCAAGTACGCTGCTTTGGGGGGTTGGAGCATCCCGAAGGCGGCGCCCCCCTGATTCGGTCGGGAACGTTGATTCTCCGGCCGATCGGCAAACGCGATTTCGGCGTTGCCGACCAGAGACTCCAGCCCATCATTTTTCAAATAAGGAGACCAAAACTTTTCACAATATTCCAGATATGGGGCGGGATTCTCCGAGCCCCCGCTGGTTCGGAGAATCGCTAGGGGGCAGCGTGAATCCCACCCCCGCCGGCTGCCGAATTCTCCGGCGCCGGGGTTTTGGCGGAGGCAGGAATCGCAGCGTGCCGGTCAGCGGTTGTTGGCAGTGGCCCCCCCCCCCGGCGATTCTCCGGCCCGCGATGGGCCGAGAGGTCACCCGTTTTCGGTGTGTCCCGCCGGCGTAAATCACACCAGGTCCTTACTGGCGGGACCTGGCTCCACGGGCGGCCTGCAGAGTCCTCGGGGGGGGGGGGGGCGCAGGGGGATCTGGCCCCGGGGGGTGCCCCCATGGTGGCCTGGCCCGCTATCGGGGCGCACCGATCCGCGGGGGGGCCTGTGCCGTGGGGGCACTCTTCCCTTAGCAACGGCCGCTGTCAACCTCCGCCATGGCCGGTGCGGAGAAGAACCCCCCTGCGCATGCGCTGGGATCACGCCAGCACACGCTGGCGCTTCCGCGCATGCGCCAACTCACGCCGGCCAGCGGAGGCCCTTCGGCGCCAGTTGGCATGGTGCCAAGCCCTTCCGCACCGGCCGACGTGGCGCCAAATACTCCAGTGCTGGCCTAGCCCCTGAAGGTGCGGAGGATTCTGCACCTTCGGGGGGCGGCCCGACTCCGGAGTGGTTCACACCACTTGCCAGTAGCTTCAGTAAAACCTCCCTACCTTTATATAACATTCCCCTTGCAATAAACACTAACATTCTATTTGCCTTCCTAATCACTTGCTGTACCTGAATACTATCTTTATGTAATTCATGTACCAGGACACCCAGATCCCTCTGTGCCACCAAGCTCTGTAATCTCTCTGCATTTAAATAGTATACTGCTTTTCCAGTCTTTCTGCCAAAGAGCGCAAGTTCACAGTTCCCCACATTATATTACATCTGCCAATTTTTCTTGCCCCCTCATTTAACCTGTCTACATCCCTTTGAAGACTCTCTACCTCTTCTTGACAATTTACTTTCCTACCTATCTTGGTGTCATCAACAAATCTCAGTGCCATACAATCGATCCCTTCATTCAAATCATTGAGGAAGATTGTTGTTAGTTGAGGTCCCAGCATTGATCCCTGTAGCACTAGTTGCAGCTTGCCAACCTGGAAATACCTATTTAACCCAACTCTCTGCTTCCCTGCCAGAGCGACACAGGAATTGGGAGCCTGTTCATTGAGCCAGATCCTGGGACCTCACAGGAAGATAGGGAGGCCCAATATGTCCTCCTGGCAGAGGTTGTATGTCATTTGGAAGCATCTGTCAGGGCACTTATGATGGGGTCAGCCTCTCCTATCCTCTACCCCGAAAAACGTGCTCATCCTAGCCACTGTCATGTGTGCCCGGTGGACTACCTTAAATTGTATCAGGCTAAGCCTGGCACATGATAAGGAGGTATTAACCCTGCTTAGCGCATCCGCCCATAGACCCGCCTCTATCTCTCCTCCTAGCTCGTCCTCCCACTTGCCCTTAAGCTCCTCCACTGGAGTTTCCACCGCCTCCGAAAGCTCCTGGTAAATATCTGATACCCTCCCCTCTCCCACCCAGGTACTGGAGACTACTCTATCCTGTATCCCCCGTGGCGGCAGCATCGGAAAGGCAGGCACCTGTTTTCTCAAGAAGTCTCGCACCTGCAAATACCTAATCCCGTTCCCTGCCGGCAATTTAAATTTATCCTCCAACGCTTTCAAGCTGTGGAAGCTCCCATCTATAAATAGATCCCCCATCCTCCTAATTCCTGCCCTTTGCCATCTCCGGAACCCACCATCTAGCCCCGGTACAAACCGATGGTTATTTTAAATCGGGGTCCAAACCGATGCTCCCTCCACTCTCTTATATCTCCTCCATTTTCCCCAGATTCTCAGAGCCGCCACCACCACCGGACTTGTGGAGTATCGGGCCGGCGAGAACGGAAGAGGTGCCGTTATCAGTGCTCCCAGACTGGTGTCTTTACATGACGCCGCCTCCATCCACTCCCATGCCAACCCCTCCTCCACTACCCACTTCCTGATCATGGCTGTATTAGCCACCCAGCAGTAATTGGAGAAGTTCGGCAGCTCCAACCCACCCTCCCCCCGACTGCGCTCCAGCAACACTTTCTTCACTCGCAGGGCTTTACCCGCCCATACAAAGTGCAAAATAACCTTATTCACCCGCTTGAAAAAGGCCTTTGGGAACTTGATGGGGAGGCACTGAAAGACAAACAGAAATCTGGGGAGGACGGGCATTTTCACGGTCTGTACCCTCCCCGCCAGTGATAGCAGGAGCATGTCCCATCTCTTAAAGTCCTCTTTCATTTGTTCTACCAGCTGGGATAGGTTTAACTTGTGCAGTGCCTCCCATTCCCGGGCTACCTGGATTCCCGGATACCAAAAGCTCTTCCCTACCATTCTAAGTGGCAGCTCTCCCAGTCTCTTCTCCTGTCCACTTGCCTGGATCGCGAGGGGCTGGTTTAGCACAGGGCTAAATATCTGGCTTTTAAAGCAGACCAAGGCCAGCAGCGCGGGTTCAATTCCCATACCAGCCTCCACGAACAGGCGCCGGAATGTGGTGACTAGGGGCGTTTCACAGTAACTTCATTGAAGCCTACTTGTGACTATAAGCGATTTTCATTTCATTTCATTTCACATCTCGCTTTTCCCCCCATGTTCAATTTATACCCTGAAAAATTGGCAAATTCCTCCAGGATTCGCATTAGTTCCCCCATCCCCTCCAACGGGTCTGAAATATACAAGAGCAGGTCATCTGCGTAAAGCGAGACCTGGTGCTCCACACCGCACCCCCCCCCCCCCCCCCACCGCCCGCCCCCCCCCCCCCACTCCTCCTCCCCCGCCCCCAAACCAGCCCTTTCCAGTTACTAGAGGCTCTTAACGCCATGGCCAATGGCTCTATGGCCAGAGCAAACAGTAATGGGGAGAGGGGGCATCCTTGCCTCGTCCCTCGGTGTAGTTTAAAGTACCCCTACCTCAGCCGGTTCGTACACACACTCGCTACTGGTGCCTGATAGAGCAACCGCACCCAGTCAATAAAGCCCTCACCAAACCCAAACCTTCCCAGTGCTTCCCACAGGTAATCCCACTCCACCCAATCAAAAGCATTCTCCGCATCCATCGCTACCACCACCTCCGCCACCTCTCCTTCTGAGGGCATCATAATTGAAGCCTTCGAACATTGGCCTTGAGTTGCCTGCCCTTAACAAATCCCGTCTGGTCTACCCCTATCACCCCCGGGACACAATCCTCTATCCTTGTGGCTAGTATCTTAGCCAGCAGTTTGGCGTCCACATTCAGTAGAGAAATTGGCCAGTATGACCCGCATTGCTCCGGATCCTTCTCCCGTTTCAGGATCAATGAAATCGAGGCCTGCGACATTGTTGGGGGGAGGACTCCCTTCTCTCTTGTTTCATTAAATGTCCTCACCAGCAGTGGCTCAATATCTCTGAAAATTTCTTATAGAATCCCACCGGGTAGCCGCCAGGCCCTGCGGCCTTGCCCGACTGCATGCCCTCCAGCCCCTTGATTATTTCCTCAATCTCAATTGGGGCTCCCAGCCCTTCCATCAGATCCTCATCTACCCTCGGAAACCTCAACTGATCCAAAAACTGCCTCATCCCCTCCACCCCAGCCGGGGGTTCCGACTCATATAATTTACTATAAAAGTCCTTAAACACCGCGTTCACCCCCGCTGGGTCAAGGACAGTATTCCTGCCTCTACTCTTTACTTTACCCATCTTCCTGGCCTCCTCCCTTTTCCTGAGCTGGTGCGCCAACATTCTGCTTGCCTTTTCCCCGTACTCATAGATCACCCCCCTTGTTTTCCTCAACTGTTCCACCGCTTTCCCTGTGGTCAACAACCCAAACCCCGCCTGTAACCTCTGCCGCTCCCTCAGTAGCCCCGCGTCCGGGGCTTCCGAGTATCTCCTGTCCAGCTGGAGCATCTCCTCCACTAACCTATCCCTCACAGCCCATTCCGCCTTTTCTCTGTGGACCTGTATCGAGATTAATTCCCCTCTGACCACTGCCTTCAGAGCTTCCCAAACCGTCGCTGCAGTGACCTCCCCCGCATCATTTGTTTCCAGGTAGTTCTGGATGGACTTGTTAACCCGCCCACAGATCTCTTCGCCCGCTAGCAACCCCACATCCAGTCTCCACAGCGGACGTTGCCCTCTCTCCACACTAACCGTAGATCAGCGATTACCGAGTACTCAGTATCCACCACCTCCGGTATCAGCACCCTGCTCAGAACAAAAAAGTCGATACGAGAGTATACCTTGTGGACATGTGAGAAAAAGGAAAACTCCTTCGCCCTTGGCCGTGCAAACCTCCATGGGTCTACTCCCCCCATCTGTTCCATAAAACCCTTCAATTCCTTTGCTGCAGCCGGCCTCCTCCCTGTCCTGGATTTTGACTGGTCCAATTCTGGATCATTAGCTGTGTTAAAGTCTCTTCCCATGATCAGGTTATGTGCTCTAAGTCTGGGATCTTACCTAAAACTCACCTCATAAATTCCACATCGTCCCAATTCGGAGCATATATGTTCACGAATACCACCCGCACCCCCTCCAGCTTCCCACTCATCATTATGTACCTACCCCCTTGTCTGACATGATTCTCCCTGCCTCAAACGCCACTCATTTGTTGATCAAGATCACTATCCCCCTGGTCTTTGAGTCCAGCCCTGAGTGGAAAAGTTGGTTAACCCACCCCTTCCTCAATCTCGTCTGGTCTGTAATCTTTAGGTGTGTCTCTTGTAGCATTGCCACGTCCGCCTTCAGCCCCCTCAAATGCACAAACACATGAGTCCTCTTGACCGGCCCATTCAGCCCTCTGACGTTCCTTGTAATCAGCCTGGTCGGGGGGCTTCCAGCCCCCCTCCCACCGACTAGCCATCACCCTTTTTAGGCCAGCCTCTAGCTTGTGTCCTCCGCCTCCTCGAGCCCCCCCTCGTGCATTCGCCGTTCCTGACCTCCCATTAGTCCCCTAGTAACAGTTCCTCCCCTGTCAGCAAAGCAGCTCCCCCTCTCCCTCCCCCCCGAGCAACAACACTAGAAACCCAACCCGCCAAGTCAAGCTTAACACCTTCTCACCCCCAATGGCGCTTCCGAGAGTCAGCTGACCCATGCTGACTTGATAGCACCCGCCCCTGGCACCAAGCAGTCTGTCTCCTCATTGTTCTCTCCCCTCTCCCCCCACATGGATAAACATTTTAAAAGCATCACATTCCCCAGTAAACAAACATCAGAAAAAACAGTGAAGAAACAGCCACTTTAGAAAAAAAAACACCCCAAAAAAAGAACCAACCCCAAAGACCATACCCCTCTAACCAGCTCCCTGCAAGACAAAGTTACCTTAAGCCATCCAAACAGCCCTTTATTACACATAGCACTACCTATACTTATACAGCCCAGCACAACAAATCACCGCCACAGTACTTTTACAAGGCTTCAGTGTCTTTTAATTCACCTCCAGCCTCTTTTCTTTAATAAAAATCCATACTTTGTCTGGTGTTTCGAAGTAGATGCCCGTTCCTCATGTATGACCCACAGACGGGCTGGGTACAGCATCCCAAACTTCCCCCCCTTCTTAAAGAGGGCCGTTTTTGCCCGATTAAACCCAGCTCGCCTCTTGGCCAGATCCGCGCCCAGGTCCTGAAAAACGTGCAGTTCACAATTCTCCCACTTGCTGCACCGTTCCTTCTTGGCCCACCGCAGAACGTGTTCCTTGTCCAGGAATCAGTGAAAGCGTACTATCATCGCCCTCAGCAGCTCGTTCGCTCGGGGCTTCTTCGCGAGGGCTCTGTGCGCTCTATCCACTTCCATCAACTTCTCCAACATGTCCGTCACATAAGTCCTCGCATTCGATCCCTCACTGTCTTCAGGGAGGCCGACAATTGTAAGATTCTGCCTCCTGGACCTGTTCTCCAGGTCCTCCAGCTTCTCATGCATTCTTTTCTGGCAGTCGTTCATCATCTCCACCTTGGTCTCCAGCACGGTTATGTACTCCCCGTGCTCGGACACCTTTTCCTCCACCTCCTGGATCGCTCTCCAGTGGGTCTCTTGATTCTGCACAACTTGATCAATCAAAGCCTTAATCGGGTTCAGCGTATCCTTCTTCAGCTTGGCGAAGCAATCTTCAAAAATCTCCACCAGCTGCGCCGTCGACCATTGTGCCGTCGACCACTGTGCCCTTGCTCTCCGCCATGCTGTCCCGCGTTGCCGGCTCTGCTCACGCCTTCCTTATAGGACTTTGTCTTCTCACATGGCCACTTCTGGTCCAATTTTCCGTACACCAGAGGGGGTTTTCTGCTCACTGCCTCACTCTTCACCGATTTATCCATAGAAATCCGGAAAAAAACGGGAGGAAAATGTCCAAAAGTCTGTCACAGACGGGAGCTATCAAATGTGCGACCTACTCCTCCATGGCCGCCACCGGAAGTCCATCAGTGATGCGTTTGATGGCTCGTACTACAATGCTCCTCCTGATCTATCCAGGTGTCAGAGCCTCATCTTCAGCAGCCCAATTGTCTGCTTCATGATGGCCCTTGTGGTCCTGTGGCTGTCATTATGGTTCCACGCTCTGTCTTTTCTAGGGGCATTAACTGATGTCATGAGCTATCTCTTCAAAGGGTACCCCTTGTTACCCAAAAGCCAACCATCTTGGTATTCGGTCCATTAAACATGCCTGGCTCCTGGAGGTTCCAGAGAATGTAGGAATCATGGCTGCTGCCTGGGTACCTAACGCAGATTTGCATAATTCTTCAAATGTGTACACATACCAACTGGATATTTGAAGAGTGATTGTCCTTCCTGTTTATAAATGTACAGTTCTAGCTTGCTGGAGCCTTTGTGATGATGTGAGTGCAGTCTACTGCCCCATGAACGCTGGGGAAACCTGTAATTGCTGCAAAGCTCTGACTCATTTAAATTGACTATGGCGGTCCATGGAAATGCAATATACTGATCAGTCCTTCAGGACATTGCATCGGTAAAGACCATAATGCAGTGGTGGGCAGCAGGCTGCATAATGCCGCTGTGGTCTCCACATGCTGCCTGGAAGAATCCAGTGACATAGAAATTCAGCACATCTGTCACTTGATGGCTACTGACATTTGGTGAGCACCCACTCTGTTGGAAGCTATCACCCTTGCCAGCATCTCACAGAGAGAGGCCACTGTGGCTCTGAAGAACCTGAGTCTCCTCCAGCACTGTGCCTCTGATATTTGAAGGGAACTCATTCTGTCCCTATAAACTCGATTGGCTGCATAAATGCTTGCTCTGCACCTCCAAGGTTGTCACATCCTGACTTCATCAGCTACTTGATGCAGCCCTGGTCAGTCATTGTCATGGACCTCCAGTACATCTTGCCCCATCGATATGGTCTTCTCCCTCTCCATCTCAATCTCCTCCTCCACTTTTTCCCTTCCTCACTGGAAGATGTGTTTCCTCCAAGACTGCTATCTCCTACAATTACCTGCTTGAAACTAAGCAGACTGATGTGCAGATGAGGCACTGACGGCACATTACTGCAGGCTCATTCAAGTCGTAACATTGCAAAGGTATGCCCTGGAACCAAAGGCTGGATTCTCCGGTCGTCGACGCCGGAATCGCGCTCGGCGATCAGCCAGAGAATCACAGTTCCAACCAAATCAGGGGAGGCGCTGCTACTGCGATGCTCCGCCCCTTCCAAAGTGGCATACTCTTCGAGTACGCCACGCGACATATCAACAGCGTCAGGAAATTGCCTGAGTCCCGCCCTCCCCCCGCTACTCCATCCCCGACCAGCCAAGTTCCCGATAGCGTTGGGCGCGTGTGGTTCCATCCTTTTAAAAAATAAATTTAGATTACCCACTTATTTTTTTCCAATTAAGGGGCAACGTAGCGTGGCCAATTCACCTAACCAGCACATTGTTCATTTGTGGGGGCGAAGCCCATGCAGACACGGGGAGAATGTGTAAACTCCACACAGACAGTGACCCGGGGCCGGGATTGAACCCGGGTCCTTTGCGCAGTAGGCAGCAGTGCTAGCCACTGCTCCACCATGCCACTGTGTAGCCCCATCCTGTCGGGAACTCGGGTGTGTCGGGGGAATGTCGGGGGAGGACCGATCCGCCGGCAGGGGGGACTTTATCAGGGGCTGGGGGCACTGCGGGTGGGTGGTCCAGGGTGCGCAAGCTGTCTGCAGCTCGACTTCCAGCTCAGTGACTGTGAGGCAAACCCCTCAAGTCACTGATACTTACTGCAGACGTGTTTGTTCTGGATCACAGTTCTCACATTTTACAGTTGCCACACATACCTGCCCTTCAGTATTTAATATGTGGTCATCAATTTATTATTACTTTCTTAATTCTGTCTCTCCAGAATGTTCAGCACTCTTTTTAGCTGTAAGGGAAAAGAGATTTAAGTGAGAATAGTGGCACGCATTGAACAAATGGGTGGAGAACATTTGTTGAGAGTCACTATGTGGAAGGAAAATTACATTGCGTAAGGATGCAAATGTGTGTTTGTGATGAAAAGATAGATGGGGCGTGAGCGACTGCATAGATAGAGAAGAATAGGTGTACCCGCAAGGTAATTTGGTCTGAGAAGTAATGTGTTAGAACAAACTTGGAAGGCAGAATGAAGGGCTGGGTTAATGCACACATCAGCATGTAAGTGAATGTCACATTGGTCTCAATCTTCCTGGCTGGCACTTCTGTCATTGAGGTACTTCTGGAGCATGACGCAAGCTCCCGACCTCTTCTGCTGCCTCCAGCCTCTCCATTTTGCTTTCACCAGCCAGCTTCTTTCTCACATTATTAGTGAACAGTATCTCTATCTAGATCCTCACAAACCCCAGCAACACACTAACGGAGGCATCATTAAACCAAGTCACATCCTTGTCATTCTTGACTCCATTCGCACACGCCATTCCCTTGACTGTCAATTTTGGACTGCTTAAAACTACAGTGCCCCTTTGAATACTTGAGTCAATGAGTATCTCAATGCACTTTTAGACAATTAAGTTTTTTTGAAGTGCAGTCGTTGTTGAGATGGAAGGAAATGTAGAGTCAATTTGTGCACAATAAACTCCCACAAAACAGCGATGTGATAATGACCAGATAATCTGTTCTATTGATGTCAGAGGATAAATAGTGGCCATCATATTGTGGATAACTTTTCTTCAAAATTTTGGCATGGGATCTGTTACATCCACTTGAGAGTCCAGATGGGCCTTGGTTTAACATCTCATCTGAAGGAAGGCATCCCCGGCATTGCAGGACTCACTCATTGGATTGTCTGCCTTGATTTTGGTGCTCACATCCTGAAGGACTGAAAGACAAGTCCGCTACCAACTGAATGCTGATGCTAACTGGTCAGGGGACCTGAAGTGATATCTTAATACAGTGGCAGTATTAAAAAGCATTTCATAGACTTCTAGATATCTCCCATTGCCAGCATGTCTGAAATATAAAATACAGTCCTGACCACAATATTAGAACCAGATATATAAACTGTCTCCAAAGTCTTGATTTGAATAATTAATTTAACGACTGGTATGTATCAGGTCATAATTAAAAATGGAAAATGCTGGAAATAATCAACAGACAGCATCTGGAGAGAGAAAGAGAGTTAACATTTCAAGTTAATGACCTTTCATCACAACATCTTCGACTTGCTGAACATTTTCTGCATTTTCAGTTTTTGCTTCAGGTTTCCGGTTTCCAACATCTGCGTTATTTTGCTTATGTATCGTGTCATGCCTGAATGAATGATTACCTTTGCCTGCCTCATGCTGTCTTGAGACTTCTGAAAACAGATTTAGTAGACTAACAAATTAGTATGCAAAATTAAAATCCTCAAATTCTTCAATCCTTTCAAACCTAAAACTTTCTCTGGTTCAATTAGGTTTTTAAAACCTTAAGGGACTGGAAGGATTAAATACATTTCCACATTAGCAGCCAAAGGCTTTCCTGAAGATAATCCCTTTATGCATATTAGCAAATGGCTATCAAGATGTAAAAACTCCTTTAATTATTATATTATGCATGGTGAGTTAATAGGTCCCCAAGGCCTCGTCACGACTGTATTCTCAATCATCAACAAGGCTATGACAGATCACTTCCTTGTATCCCTCACCCTCCATAATCTCCTTTAATCCCACCTTCATCTGCATCATTCCTTACAATTACAATTGCACGCTTGAAATCCAAAGCAACTAGACAATGGTTCACCATTTGCTGCACTATCTCTGCAGCTGCTGATTTGCTCAACTCTCTCCCCTCTCTATTTGATGTCTTTATGCGTAGCAATACCTTCATTGTTGCATCCCAATTGTTTTCCAAATTATACCCTTGTCTCCATTCCCTTAATTTCAAGGGGCACAAACCTTCACATCTCCTAGCATTCAGCAGGCTTTGAACCCATTTCCAAATCTGTCGAAACTACAGCAGGCTCCACTGGGCCTCAACCTTCTTTTCCAAAATGACCCACCATTATAGGATTATTCCAGACAGCTAGATCAATATGTGGCTTAATTTCTCTCTGACAAAACATCTCTTTAAATTCCTTCCATCCCCCTCCACCCACACTTCCAAAAAGAATAAACAATTTTCGTTATGTACACAGAATAGAATATATATATACATAGAAGAGAAGGGAACACGCACAAAAAACAAAACAAACAGCAAAAAAAAGTTAGAATAAAATAACTGGTAGGGTATTATGCGCTAGCTCAACAACAGCAGCTCTGTACAATTGGCAATATTATTTTTTAGCACGTAAGTAGGCATCTGTTTGTGGGGGGGGGGAACTGGGGAGGTAGATATACATTTGGGTGCCGGAGAAACAATTACAGAACAATTACAGAGGGCAATATGTGTATTAGTCTGGTGTTGGTGTTGTTGCATGCTTCTCCCGGACGGTTTTCGCTGCCGTTGTCGTCTCGCGATCACCTCTGCTTCAGCTGTTCATCCCGTCTTTCGCCTGGATTTTCTTGGTTCTCTGCTCCTGTAGATATCAAGTTTGTTATCGTTTCCCCTGCCCTCCTTTCAGCTGTCATTCCCTTGCCTCCCCCCCCACCTCTCTGGTTCCCCTCTATTGTTCCCTGTCACGTCCCTCCCCCTCCCCACTTTTGCCCCCTTCCCCCTATCCCCTTCTCCTGTGGTTTGCCTTTCCTTTCTCTTAGGCTTAGCTGCTACCACCCCCCCCCCCCACCCCCCCCCGCCCTGGTCTATCCCTCCCCCGCCTCAGCTACTTTCCCCTGATTAGAACAAACAATTTATGAGTTTCATCATCTATAAGAGAGAAAACCTTTCTCCCTGTGCTTCATCCACATTTACTTCGCCAATAACGAGAGCATCTTTAGTTTTAGTTCATATTGTCACTTCTAAAATCTCCCAAGGATTCATCCTTGGTCCATTTCTTATCCTCCCTTGTAAGCATTATCTCAGCCCAGTGTGTGAGCTTCAACATGCCAACCAATGACACCCAGCTGTACCCCTCTCCCAATGTTATTCAGCCTCTCTGTGGCAGTGGACTGCTTGTCCCTCATTCCATCCATTCTTGGGCAAGGTATAACTTTCTCCAGCTAAATATTGGTGCAGGCTAAAGTGGGGGGTCTTCAAATCCCACGAAACACTCTTGTACCCTTATCACTGACACAATTGTCCTTCCTGGTCACTGTAACAATTTTGTTAACTTTGGTGTCCAATTTAACTCCAAGCTAAGAATCATTTCTCCTCCATCATAGAGATTACCCAATTCCTTCTCCAAAGCGCTGTTGTCGTCCATTCCGATCTCAACATATTTACGTGGGCACGATTCTCCGTAAAGATCCGTGTGGTAGCGAGCGGGAACTGCCATGAACATTGTGGTGCTCGGCTTGGCGAGGTCGGCAATGCACTACAACATTAACTGGTCCACTGAACGAGGCCCCACGAGCTTCACACCACAAATCAAGGCTCGCCAGCCGATCCGTTGGGACAGTGTGTGCAGTAACGCCCAGGTGAGACAGCAGTCAGAGGTCTGTTGATGTCGAGAAAGGTTGACGCAGTTTTCTGCCTGTGACCTGTCGGATGCACCTGTGGGCTGTGGCCTATAAGATGCCACATAGGTCCCACTCGAGCCCTGGGAAGATCTTGAGGAGTAAAAATTCAGGGCTGTAGTGACCTTGATGGCAATGGAGAGCAGGTTTCCTCCTCCTCCATTTGATGCCAAGTCTGCGAGGACATGGCACACTGTGTTCTTGTTGAGGCGGAGCATCCTGCAACACACGCTGTCTGTCATCAGCTTGAACAACCAGCGATGCTTGTACACCCTGGGCCATCGCGGGCATCCTCCTCTGGGTATCATCCGGCCTGATGTGCGGCCGGGTCCTCAGGGTGTGTGGCGGGTCCAGAACATGGGCCATTGCTTCGAGCATCTGTAGATGAAGCTAATGCTGCCACCGCCGTCTCCGGCGTCTGGCCGCCCGGTCTGTTCTGCGGGGTCCAAAATACCATCCATACCATTCAATATCTGTAAGGAGTTGGGAGAGAGTGTCAGACTGGCAAACAGCAGTGGCTCCCACCCCGGGACCCTCCATTCCCCCATTGATCTCCCCCTCTTCCCCCTCCCTCCCTTCCCTACACCCGGCACGCCCTACCCGCGCACACCCGACTGAGCAGGCCCCTCATCAACGGACCCCAGATCCTGTACCCCTGACACATACACATAATGTTACTTGGACCCAGAGCTGGTCCCCTCCTCATTGCACTCACCCACCCTCTGGCCATGGATATGTCCCTGGTGTTGAGCCCATCCCCTGAGTGTTCGAATCTTGCCTGCTGCGTGTATGGTATTGCCTCCCACAGTGTTCAGGCACAATGTCCAGACATCATGGTCTTATTGGGATGCTAGACAATGACTCCCACATACCACATGAACCGCCCGCCCATCCACGGGAATCTACTTGGGTTGTGTGAAGTACTCACTTGACCATGATTGCCAATTCAGCAATAGCCAACTGATGCATGGCCAGATCTCTCAGCAGTCAGTGGGGGTAACGGGCATTTGGTGGGGCAGATGGGCAGGGAGAAGGGTTGCCCAGAACGGGTACACGTGATCCAGATGTTGACCAGGTGGAAAAGTGTGTGGTTCCCCCCCCCCCCCCCCACAGAGGACCACCCCCTCACCCCCTCCCATGGCGCCACCTCACTCAAGGGTGCCCCATACCCAGGCCCCCCCTCCCCTCCCCCCCACCGCCCTCCCCTTCGAGCACTGGGCTCTTTGCTTGTGAGCGAAAATGGCTACTCACTTCCTCGGCCCCCCTAACAGAAGCCCTTCCGCCAGGTTTACGTTTTTAAAAGGAAGCACTAATTGGTGCCAACGTGACCACTTGCTGGGTAGTCCGGTGATCCATGGGATCACTGTTGGATATGGGATGGCTCCGATTAATTGTACGGAAATAGGGCTTAAGTGGTGATTATTGGTTTCTCACTAAGCTATGGGGAGATCCAAATTTTGCTTCAGGGAGCGAGCTGGTTGTATGACAAACATGTTTCACATCACAACTGGTGCAGATTGTGAGCCTTGCGCATGCCCGGCCCGGGACCCAGCCATTCTCCGGCCGTTTTCGGCACGATCCGCGGCAGTTTCACGTGGCGTCGGTGCTAGCCCCTCACCACTACCAGAATCAGTGAGGGGTCCGCGCTGATTTTCCTGTCGTGAACCTCCCGTGGATTCCCCGTTCATGCTGGCACTTAGCCAAATCCATAGTAGTCATTTTACTGGACTAGTAAAGCAGAGGCCTGGATTAAAGTTTCAAAAACTCAAATTTAAATCCCACCACAGCAGCTGAGAAAATTTAAATTCTATTAATCAACTAACCTGGAATAAATGTTAGTATCATCAACAATGATCATAGAACTACCGGATTACTGTAAAAAACCCATCTGGTTCATAAATGTCCTTAAGGGTAGGAAATCTGCCATCCTTACCAGCCTGGCCTGCATGTGACAACAGGTCCAGAGGTATGTGGATGTTTCCTAACTACATTCAGAAATGGTCAAAGCAATCATACTGAAAATTAACACTATGAGTGTATCTGCACCAAATGGGCCACAGCAGATCATGAAGGTGGCTCTCTATCACCATCTCAAGGGCAATTAGGGATGGAGAATAAATGCTGGCCTAGCCAATGATGCCCACTTTCTAACAATAAATAAAAACAAAGCCTAGCTATTAGTATACATCAAAAATAGCAGTGGTCCCAACAACGGCTAGGACACACAACTACACACTTCTCTTCCAGTCTCAGAAACAACCACGCACCATTACTCATTGATTCTTGTCCCGTATTGAATTTCTCTTCCGTGCAGCCACTGTCCTTTTACTCTTAAAGGAAGCTTTGATTCAGACAAATAAAAACAATTTAGTGAGATAATGGATGCTATTTTGTCACTGAAAATGAAATGAAATGAAAATCGCTTAGTGTCGCAATTAGGCTTCAAATGAAGTTACTGTGGAAAAGCCCCAAGTCGCCACATTCTGGCGCCTGTTCGGGGAGGCTGATACGGGAATTGAACCGTGCTGCTGGCCTGCCTTGGTCTGCTTTCAAAGCCAGCGATTTAGCCCTGTGCTAAAC
Source organism: Scyliorhinus torazame (assembly GCF_047496885.1). Lineage (NCBI taxonomy): Eukaryota > Metazoa > Chordata > Chondrichthyes > Carcharhiniformes > Scyliorhinidae > Scyliorhinus > Scyliorhinus torazame. The sequence continues at coordinate 116,816,130 of NC_092714.1, forward strand.
CAGACCCTCACACCATTCTTGATGGCGGAACCTGAAGGAGGCGCCTCTTCTGCTCTCTTGCCTTTTCTGGTTCCCCACACAAATACAATTAAAATTTAAAGAGGAGTTTCCTAGCATTCACGGCATGTGATTCCACAAGATGCTTTTCAGTGGTAAAAGCTGCCATCATCTGACCAGGCTGCATGTATGGGTGGGCTAGAGAAAAGCCTCATGGTCAAACAGGAAGACTCTACATCACAGCTAAAATGTTCCTGCCCAACTCCAATGCTATTAACATAAGCCTTATTGAGAGTGCAAAGTTGGGACGGGTGTTCTTTTTCAAATTTAAATTTGACGTGTAACAAATTCACATTACATCGGTTTTACTTTATTCAATGTGCACATTATCATTATTTGTTGAGACAAGCTTAGTCAGAGAACTAAATATACTGGTATGCCTCATGATTGGCATGCATTGATGGTTACAAGAGAGTTCGGGACATTTCCATTGCTGTGGGAGAAACAATGTTGTGTTTATTTTTGTTCACTGTTTATTGAATGTTCATGTTAGTGTCTAGTGTTATACTCATCACTCTGTGGGATTAGAACTTGCTGGCTCAGTTGGCCCTCCCTTCAATGCATTGTAAAGGACATTGCCCGAGATTGCACTCGGCAGGGGAACTGAAATGTTGTCGGTGAACGCAAATGCCTGTAAGGGCTGCCAGACAACCACCCTGAGATGTGTGAAATTTCTCACCTTGACTGAATGTTCCTCCCACTCCACCACATCACACCCAGAATGCCACAACCTTCTCAATTCACTCCTCCATGCCCCTGATTCCACTCCACGCCCTTCTGCTCATCACTGACTCACCCTTTCTGGTCCCAAGCTTCCATTCAAGCTGCCATTGTCCTGCTTTTCTTCCTCCTGTTGCAGAGTTCAACAAGTAAGACTGTTTACTTCAGCCAAAACTCCACAGAGCTGACTGAATGCTTAAATGTGAACCTGACGCGACAAGGTTTTTGTGCGCTGCTGACTTTGTCTTGGAGGTCGGACTTCATTTAAAAAAAAACTATGCTAGAGTGTTCATGTAATGCAATTGCAATACTACTACAAGCCTGCAACAGGTTGGTGGGAAACCCAACATGCCACAAACACCCCACCGATTTAATCTCTGTATCTCAACCCGCCATTGGGAAATCAAAATTTCACATCCCGCCTAATTCAAAACCCCTGTCCTGTTCTTGTGAGCTCCATGACCCTCACCACCACCACGAACCCCCACAGTGAGTGCACAGAACACTTAGTTTAACAAGAAGCTAAATGGTTAAGGATCACTCTTTTCAACCATTTGTTCCTTTATCAACTGCAAAGAAATGAATAGATGGCATTTCTACCATAGTTACACTTCAGAGACCAGCTGAGTAAGTTTTGGTTGTTTAGTCAGTATAATTGCTGTCTCAGGGGATGACAAACGGCTTAACTAATGCAAAATCTTCATCTCATTATAAATAGAAAAGTAACACAGGGAAGGGGGCTCCAGTCATTGTAAATAGATTCCATGGCTTAATTCTACTTAAAGTAGACCTGCTATGATATGCCTCCCATCAGGGCAGACATGTCTCGCAAGCAAAACAATAGTACATCTGAAAGCTGGAAAACAATTATGTCCATCAGCACTTGCTTATTTACTTCGAAGGTGAGCTGTAGATGCTGCAATTACTCTGCAATCCACATCATCTTTTTCCTTTCAATGATGGTTTGATAGCTCCAGCATTAAAAAAGCAGAATTTCCAGTTCAGGTACTTCAGGGTTTAATTCCCAACCTACGATTGTCTCAGGTCCTGGGTGGATTGTCACTGAAACTTCTGGCCTTGAAAGTCAACACTGTACTCCCACTATAATGTTGATCAGTGATCAGGAGATAAAGATGTTTTTGCTGACTCATACAGAGGCGGATTAATAATGAAACGCATCGTGCCTAAGCACAGGGCCCCAAAAAATGGGGATGCCCGGCATTGGCCGGTGTCAGTGGGCCTGATGGTGCTACATTTGCTCAGAGGCTCAACAAATACAAATGAGCCTATCAGCAATGCAATGCAGAGTGACATCAGACTCTGATTGGTCGTGCCCCCCTAGAGCGGGAAAACAGACTGAGGCGTGTGCACGAGAGGCAATTAGGCGAGGAGGGCAAGAGGCAGAGGAACCTTTTTTGTAATTTTGCAGAATTAGGCACAGCCAGGAGTTTTCTCGACCTGGGGCTGAGAAGAGGACAGCGAGGTGGGGCATGTGGCACAGGCAAAAGCCGAGAGTCAAGGTGAGCCAGTCGGTTAGCAGCTGTTAAGGGGAGCAGGTGAAGAGCCACTCAATCTAATCAGGGCTGAGGAAGGCAGGCCAGCCATCAAGGCAAGGCGCCAGGCGAAAGCCACGGTGACTCAGCCAGTCAGCAGCCGTCGAGCAGCAAGAGAAGCAGGTGAGGGGCACCTCAACCCAGCTCGGGCTGAGGGCAAGCCAGCCAGTACCAATGAGGTGCAAGGAGCCGGGTCAAGTCTTACTCACATGAGGAGACCATGAGTGAGGCAGGAGGCTGCCTTGAAGACACTAGTCAGCGTGGTTAGTGAGATTGTGAGAATGGGAGTGTGTGAGGGGTGGGGGAGACTGTAAGGGGATGAGGGATGGAGGAGGAAGAGTGTGAGGTTGTGGGGGGCCAGGGGAGGAAAGTGTGTGATGGAGGGTTAGCCAGGTTTGCAAATTTACAAGGAGGGAGAGTGTGTGAGGGATGGGTTGCATTTTGGTGGGCGGGAGTGTTTGTGAGGAGTTTGTGAGGGGGGGAATGGACAGGAGAAGAGTAGAATGAGAGTTGTTTGAAATCCAGAGTCACAGCTTCATTGTTAAAAGTTTAATGCAATTTTTGCAGAGCTTGAATTAATCTAGGATTGACTGTGCAAAAGCCTGCTCTTCAGAAAATTCATTAAAATCAAGATCAGTTCCTTCAGCAATATGAAGCGACACTATCAACCTGGCTGTCAAAAACACAAAAACTTTAAGGTGAGGCAAGCGAACGAAAATTAAACGTTTTAATTTTAAAAGTTTGAAGTATTGAACAGTGCATAAGCTGCACATTCATCCCCATCCACCAAAAGTATGGATAATATCGGATGACTTCGACTTGCCAATTTTTGTAGATATCACATCGCCTGAGCAGGCAAATAAAAAACATTTGACGGTCAAAGGAATTTGTGGCACCAGGTGGTCTGCTCATGCAGATGCTATTTTGGCTTTGCTGATATACAGGAAACCTCATTAGACATTGGCAAATCGAATTCAGGAAAACCACATGTGACAACTGAAGCAAAATTGTTGTTTTCACTCTTTTGTGGAACTGTTTACTTCAAACAATGAACACAATTAGAAAATTGCTGAAAAATGTTGTAACGACTTTATCGAATGCTGCAAATTATTAGCTTCAGTTAAAAGTTTTGCCATGGAAGTTCTAAATGACAATAACCTGGTGGAGGCAGAGGTACTAACATTAACATAAAATATAGGCCCCTCTGATTATAAGAAGCATACATGATGCAGGAAATTATTTTATGATGAAACTAGAGACAATTAAATCACTTTAAAAGGGAAAGAGAAAATAATCATTGAGACTGTTAATTCTGCCACCAAATTAGGAAATTGCAGAGTAGAAGTGAATCTCTGAAGAAAACCATTGAACTGTTTTCCGTGCTTTTTGACGGACATTTGGATGAGAATCCGATATGTCACTGCAATAAGAAATTAAGTGAATTCTGCCAGGAGGACATAGACACAAATCGAGAGAAAATTAAACACTTTCAATGGGAAAGTGAAGATCATCGTTGAGACTGTCAGTGTTACTTGTGACACAATAATGAAGCAATTGCAGAGTAGAAGGGCAGCACAATAGCACAATGGGCAGCACAGTAGCACAGTTGTTTCACAGCGGCAGGATCCCATGTTCGATTCCCGGCTTGGGTCACTGTCTGTGCGGAGTCTGTACATTCTCCTTGTATCTGCGTGGGTTTCCTCCAAGTGCTCTGGTTTCCTCCCACAAGTCTGATAAAAAAGATGTGTTGTTAGGTGAATTGGACATTCTAAATTCTCCCTCCATGTACCCGTACAGGCGCTGGAATGTGGCAACTAAGGGCTTTTCACGGTAACTTCATTGCAGTGTTAATGTCAGCCTACTGTGACAATAAACTTTATTATTATTATATAAGTGAATCTCTGAAGAAAAGTGGTACAATTCATTCATTAATGATGAGCTCTTTGTTTCAGACTCACAAGCTGATTTGTACAGATTTGGGTGTGATGGCTTGCAGGCAACCATTCCAAATGTGGAAACCATTCTGAAAATATTTTTAACAAGGGCGGAATAGTGGTGCAGTGATTAGTATTGCTGCCTCATGGTGCTGAGGATCTGGGTTCGATCTCGGCCCCAGGTCGCTGTCCATGTTAAGTCTGCACATCCTTCCCGTGTCTGCGTGGGTCTCACCCCCACAACCTAAAGATGTGCAGGGTAGGTGGATTGGCCATGCTACATTGTCCCTTAATTAGAAAAAAATAATTGGGCACTCTAAATTTTTTTTTTTTTAAAAAGAAAATATTTTTAACAGTACCTGTCATAAGTCCTTCCAATGAACGTTCTTTTTCTGTATTGCAAAAAGTTAATTATTTGCAAAGTTGTGAAGAGTCAAGAACATTTGATAAATTCAGCAATATTGATGATTGAAAGCATGCCTTTACAAAACGTTAGCAACAATGATGTAATTGATGATTTTGTGAAGAAATAGTACAGAGAAAAAGCTGTATAAATTGCCATGCCAACAAGGGATAAACCACAAAATTCTTAAATATCTGTCCCTCTGCCATATTCTGTTGTTTACATTTGTTTTTCAAAATGCACCATTGCTAGTCTGATATAATGGCTGCAGCCGGTCACATGCTGATAGTTCTAACCATCATCACTCTCAAGACTGGCCTCCTGAAAGTCTCTTGTAGGACAGAGAACAGAGTCCTTACAGACAAAGTCACCTGATATTAGACTTTGACTCACTGGTCACACCATTCACATGCATTTTTGGGAATAACTTCTTTGGTTTTGTGAGCGGAAGTAAGGAAGTTAACTTATGAAACTGAATGAGACTCTGAAATGAACTGAATGGCAATATATTCATCTTGTTGATTGGAATATTTGTTCCTGCACTGGGCTGGCTCATTCTGTCCTGCACTAGCCTGTGCTACAGTGGTGACATCAGTTGGTTTTTCCATCTCGTTGCTCATCAGCATGTTATTATACATTTACTCCCCTCAAAACTCACACATCGCAATATTGACAATCTTTAGTGTCATTCTGGCAAGAGGTAAGCCTGGATTTCAATTCAGCAATTATTCATACAGGTGTGTTTTTACAAGTAAACAAGCACAATGCAGTGATCAATTTGTGTATTTTTAGGCTTGCACCTTTGCATTCTGTGGGGAGAGTTTGGGCGGGATCGGGAAGGGTTTGACATCATCCACTGTCTGTAGGATTTCCCATTAAATCCACCCAACACTTCCGGGAAACCCACGGTGGGGATGCATCATCGGTGGGACCAGAAGATCCCGTTGGTGTGAACAGCTCGAATATCTCACCTTTTATTTCAGATTTCGAGCATCCACAATATTTTGCTTTTATTGAAAGGTGTGTCTTGAAGATTTCAAGTAGTTTTGACCTTTCCCATGTAAACAGGTTGCCAGCCAGTTTGGTTTGTCTCCCACTCAGAGGCTTGGACAGGGGTGGAGGCTCTACTCTCGGCTCCAAGGGAGACCTCGCTGATTTGTTATGTTCTAGGTGTAACATAAGCGGCTTCCTTGTGGTGCACTTGACAAAGGAAGGTTCAGACGTGGAGATAACTTCAACACGTTTATTAAACTATTTACACTTCTATTACTCGGGTTCGACACTACTGCTAATCCTACTATAGCTACCCAGACTGACTAACCAGTTGCTGCAATCCACGTGGTGGGAGTGATATTGAATCAACCCTGTGTCTCTCCTCACTGACTGTCTCCACTGGAAAGAGGCAGATCATGTGTGTGGTGTCCTTTATATATGGGTTGGTGTAATGCCCTCCTGTGGTGGTGTCACCTCTGTGTATATCGTGAATGACCATTGGTTGTGTCCTATCTAACTGATCTATTGGTTGAGTGTGTGTGTGTGATGTCTCTGGTGCTCCCTCTAGTGTCTAGCTAGCCTACATGCATTTACATTGATGCACATCACCACACTCGCTTCCTGCCCTGCACCCCCTGCCCCTGAGCAGCCCTGAGGGAGGGTCAGGGTCTGGGTCCGGACAGAAGGGCGGAGAGATTGCTGGAATGCCTTGAATGGGATCAGGGGGAGGAGGCGGAAGTCTAGCTAATCCCTATCTTTGGCTCTGGCCTCTCCCTCTTTTGGGACCTCTACCACTGCCTGTACCCTTGCCATCGCCAGGGGACATCATTCCTCCACAATCTGTACTGGCAAGGTCCAGCCAGTCGGTTCGTTACAGATGACATAGGTAAGTAGGTACAGTGGATCACTTTCCTGTCTGGCATGTTCAACTTGGATCTGTCGCCCTCCTGCCTCTCCTTCTGCTCAACAGCCTGATCAGCAACTGCACAGCTAGGTTCAGCAAGTGGACACCAGGGAATTTTTGCAAGTGAAAGTGATACAGTAAAATCATAATGTGTGCAATCTTCACCTTAAAGGTCTGTTGAAATTGGATATTAAAAGGAGTTGGACATTTTTAGTGTGAAAGGAAAGATTGCTGGAAGTTGGCTGTGAGCTAAAGATCGATTAATTTCTGGAATCTGTTTCGAAATGGCAGACAACAGAACATAAGCAAGGCATGAGTCAAAGCACAAAAGCCAGATGTAGAGATGAATTGATTCTTTTCCCTCCTAAAGTCTCATAGCATATCAATTCTGACAAAATAGGAACAGTTCATTTGAATAAATTTATTATTTTGAAATAAATTGTTGTGCACAATCAGAAACAAAACACTTCAGTTAACAGACTGTCACCACCCTCTTAGTTTGTATTCAGCAGGCTTGTTTAGAAGAACAGTTGCATTGCGAATGTCCATAAGATGGTTTTCTCCTTTACTGGCAGTGAGTTTAACGGTCTTGATTGCTGACGATTTAAAATGTCAAACCTGTTTTCAAAAGATTGTGCTTTTGTTTCATAAATATCACATATATTCATCTCCTGTGTGGTGAACATGTTTGGCAAGAATCAAAATCCTACTGGGCAACACAGCTCTAAGGCAATTATAGCCTTCCTTAAATTAAAGAGTCCATGATTGTACACAGTACAAGTGTGATCTCACCAAGTCCCTTTATAATTTCAGTCACAAAGGAAGGAGGCCAATTAGAGGTGCAAAGGGGACTCCGCGACTAATCGAAACATAGGCAAGGACATCATATGGTAGAGGGTAATGTTGAGATTAGGAGTTGGTCACACTACAAGTTTAAAGGACCCCTGCTCTCTAAATTATCCCTTTATTTTTTATTGAAGACTCAAAAAAGCTCAAAACAGCGTTTGAAAAAAAAAACACGCAGATGTTGCCGTCTTCACCAGCAGAATCTACTGCTACTTTCAGCCACAGTCCCGATGACAGGCCTTTTCTTCCTTGTGTTGCCTTGTCATAGCTGTTGTAATACACTCCCAACATTTTCACAGAGTGCAGTGGGCAACAAAAAATTTCAGAAGATTGAGTCATTATCGAGCTCAAAAGTTTAAAAATAAATAAATAGCCTTTATTGTCACAAGTAGGCTTAGATTAACACTGCAATAAAATTACTGTGAAACGCCCCTAGTTGCCACATCCCGCCGCCTGTTCGGGTACAGAGGGAGAATTCAAAATTCTCAGCTGGTACGGGAATTGAACCCGTGTTGCTGGCCTTGTTCTGCATCACAAACCAGCTGTCTAGCCAACTGAGCTAAAGCAGTCCATTTTTATATTAGTAATTTAAATATGGCAGGCTGGCTGCTGACTTCTGTGCCAACTCACCTTCCATAATTTTGGAGACTGGCGTGATGATGCCAACCGAACATCATCACGCCCTATTTTATTACCGCGAGATGGGTGTGTGGGGGATCCACCTGATTGGCAGACGTAAAACCTACCACTTGGAGTTTACACATAATTTCCCATCACTCACTGTATATTTGGTGTGCTGTCAGCCATGGATCTGGGGTAACCCTCTCACATCTCGGTCCGAAGATTGTGGGTTGAAGACCAACTCCAGTGAATAGAGCCGAAAATCTAGTCTGACAGTACATTACAGAGGGAGCGACTTCAGTGAAAATATAAATCAGGAAAGGGATAAAAGAAAAGGGCTCCTAATTTACTTGCTATCACCTGTTTTACACCATTGTACAATGTCAAGACCCACCTGTTTAATTTTACAAGCTACATTATTTGACAAAAGGTCAAATATGTAATTTGTGGGAAATTGTAACAAAATTAATTTTGTGAACACTACCCAGAGTTAAATTTTTTTAACCTTGTAATATTGCTGTATTGTGAGCAAGTTGTGCACTGTCCATTAAAGCACTTTGAGTTGATGGTTTGAAGCTGGGCTTTATCAGAGCTCCTCCTGTGAAGTGGTGTGATTCAAAGTGCCATCCAATGCTATATTTCATTAACTGCAGACTAGATTTCAATTGTAACACTATTGTTATTAGGCATTGGACGTAAATGTTCGGGGTGTTCCCAATGACTCTGAACCCACTGAACACACTGACCTTTCAATACAGCAGTAAACTGTGATGTTCTCTGCTTTCTTGATAAGGATGGCTTTGATGTATAGTGTTCAACAAAGAACATCAAGCTATGTTGATTAACAAACCTTATTTATTAACACCAATTATAACTAGATTTGAACGTCTTACTAAGATACAAAGGTTGCTAAATAAACTATACTATAATTTTATCTACAGATCTCCTGAACACACGACTACTCTTTATCCCGCCTAATCACCTACTCCCAGAATCAAGGGTGTCATGTAATCTACAGGACTGCCCTTGATCACCATCTGGTGGTTAGTTGCATTTCCATAAAATTGTTAACCCTTCGTTTAACCATACAATATCCAGATTGTCACATAAACGTCCACCGTTTCCCTTTGGTTGCTGGAGAAAGTCTCGTAACACAGTTGACACATACCAACCCCCCCCCCAACCCCACTCCCCGGCCAAAGCAGGATAATTCTCCATCACCACTTCTATTCCTTTCAAAAATGAATTCTAGCAAAGTCTGATTTATTCCTATAACTGAAAAACACCACTGAAATGAGGAGGATTTTGGAGGTTCCTTAATTACCAACATTGTCGATCCCGAAGGTCGTTACTGCCACTTCACAAACGCCTTGAAGAATTCTATTTCAGTGTCTAAAGGAATAAATTACAGTACAAACTCTCAGCAACTCATATTCATGTCCATGAGGGAAAAACAAGCCTTTCACCAAACTCTAATTTAAGAATATGTCATGAGAAGGGCAACACGGTGGTGCAGTGGGTTAGCCCTATAGCCCCACGGTGCCGAGGTCCCAGGTTTGATCCTGGCTCTGGGTCACTGGCCTTGTGGAATTTGCACATTCTCCCCGTGTTTGCATAGGTTTCGCCCCCACAACCCATGGGCAACATGGTAGCATTGTGGATAGCACAATTGCTTCACAGCTCCAGAGTCCCAGGTTCGATTCCGGCTTGGGTCGCTGTCTGTGCGGAGTCTGCATGTCCTCCCCGTGTGTGCGTGGGTTTCCTCCGGGTGCTCCGGTTTCCTCCCACAGTCCAAAGATGTGCAGGTTAGGTGGATTGGCCATGATAAATTGCCCTTAGTGTCCAAAATTGCCCTTAGTGTGGGGTTACTGGGTTATGGGGATAGGGTGGCGGTGTTGACCTTGGGTGGGGTGCTCTTTCCAAGAGCCGGTGCAGACTCGATGGGCCGAATGGCCTCCTTCTGCATTGTAAATTCTATGAACCCAAAGATGTGCAGGCTAGGTGGATTGACCATGCTAAATTGCCCCTTAATTGGAAAAAATGAATTGGGCACACTAAATTTATTTTTAAAAATATGTCATGAGAATATATTCTTAATATTAGGCACATAGCCTTACTGTTCTCGGTAAATGATGTTTAATGACATGATGCCATCTGGATATTAGATGTGGTGTTTGTATTTTGCAAGCTATTTGCTGAAAAATAAACACCTCTAATTATGGCTCAAAGCCACAAATATCTAAGAACATGATTATATTGAAAATTAAGGATTCTTCAGTACTTTTAGATACGGTTTTAAGAATACTGAATTCATATTCTCCTACACAAAGCTCCTTTAGTGGATTTTTCGAAGTGCAGAGTATTTTTAGTGATCTGTCCATGTCAATGTCTATCCGTTTAAATATTTCCCACAGATATTTTAGTAATTATATTCAGCTTCCCAAAAATGAGCAAAGACATTCCGTAACATAGAACCAAGGAAGTGCTCCACTGCCGAAGGTGCCACCTTTCGGATGAGGTGCAGAAATTTCATGACACTGGTTCAAAGCAGAGCAGAGGTGGGTGGGGGAGGGTGGTAGGTGGGCTGGCCCCTCAGTCAACATCACTAAAACAGGTTTTCTGATCACTTTGCTGTTTGCAGGAATGTGCTTTCACAAATTTCCCCAGTTTTAACATTCCCACTTCCACAGGAGTATTCACCCCTGTAAAGAGCTTTGAGACACATTAACACCACGAAACACAATTTAAAAACATCTTTCTTTACCTGCCTTCCTTTGTGAAAAGACAGAAAATTTAAATCCGCCCTAATTTGACTGCATGGGTGTAGTGTTGATTGAAGATCAAATAGGCCGGTGGCGTATGGTGCAGCATCCCATTGGACATTCATTGGCATGTTTTCTGGTTTTCAGAGTCTTACCCCTACTTTGGAATGTCTATTGATAGTGCATTTTCATACTGAACTACCTGTCTTTCCAATTGGAAGATAGCAACAGCTCACACATTTTCACAATTCTGTATATGCAATTCATTTAGAGGTTCAGAAATACCCAGGACACACAAATGTGCAGATCCGTACAGTATTGCATTTTACAATTAAATAATTGTTGCAATTCAATAAATCATCAGCTTGCATATGTCTATTTTGCAAGAGATAGCTGCACCTATTCATGTGGAGCAGTTACTTTTAAAATACAGGCCCCTGGAAATTGGGTCAGACATTATTTTCTGAACATTATGTTCAAATTCCGCTTCAACTAAGTCACCTCCTTGGGCTAACAATTATATGAGAAATGTGTTTGGCCATTCTACGTCTCATTCCTGTTGGATTTAGCTCTACAGAATAAAATATTCCCTATTTGGCACTTATTGCCTTTCTCATTCAAAAGCAACAGGATAGCAAGTGTGGGAATTGGAAAAAAATACACTAGCTACAGTGTACCGTAGGGGGTTAACTTCAGTGCAACTACACAAGTCAAATGTTGCAGCACAGTAGCTCAGGGTAGGAAGTTGCTGTTCTCATGCTGTCAGGAGACCATCTTACACAGACATTTTCCCTCATCCATCTCCTGCTCACTGTTTACTGTTGCTAGGTTAGCTGTCTTTATGGGGGTATTTCTGAGACAGCCAAACAGAGTTTTGCAAATACCTGCCAAAATTGAAGCCTCTTCGAACTTCATCCTGCTCGAGGTACTTGCCTAGGGGCAAAGGTTGTGCAGCGGCATCAGAAATAATAATCAGCATTCTCAGTCTGCATCTCCCAGCTGCTAGCCAGTAGACAAAGCCATATCACACACTGGGGAAGATTATTAATATTGGGTTGGCATAGAATGTACAATTAAATGAGCTCTCTGGAAACCAGTGTTTCTGCCTTGACAGCCTGCATTAGCAACAGTCAGTGATATTAAATACCTGATATCAGAAATGTGCAATTACAGAAAATAATCTGAATATATTTCTGATTTTAAAATGTGGGAATACAAGGGTGTGGCTCTTTGAAGATATTGAACAGTATATGCCTTTATGTGTGTCACAGCAAAATATCATTTAACAACTTGCCAACCAATTTTACATCTCATTTGTCCAAATTATTGCGCTCTTTCCTCCCAATGGTGCTGAGCCATGTCAAAGTGCACTTTAGTGGTCCATTGCCCAAATGGCTCGTCATCAAGCACATGTCTTAGATGCCGAGGGAATGGTGAAGTTAAACTTTGAAAAAGGTGCAAAATCGTTGATCGTGGATTATCCACTGAAGTTTTATTTTAGCCCCAAAACTGTCCACAGTTGTTCAAATATGAGAGCTCACAGTCTAGCCCTTCACTTGCCTTCCTCTCTGTACTCCTCGTTCTCTCAGCTAGTCATTCCATCTTATATCTCGTTATCTTCCACAGCCAACTCAACATTGACGACAACTTACACTTATATACACCCTTTAATGTTGCAAAACATCCTAAGATGATTTACAAAATTGTTCATTGACAAAGCTACATCAAGAGCTATTAGTGCAGATGAGAAGTCCAGTCAAAATGGTAGGCTTTAAAGAGCGAGTTGGAGACAGGGAGAAAAAGTGGTTTAGGGAGGAAATGTTGTTGTTTAGGAGCTAGACAGTCAAATGCAGTAAATAAAATTGGGAATTACAATTGTAGTACCCTCAATAACGACACAAGAGTATGGCCAGTAGAAGTGCGGTTTGCACTCCGCACAGATCTGGCAAGCCCTGGTCATGGCCTTGACCTCCTTGGTGGAGTCAGGTAGGTTGCGGGACTTGATAAAGTGGACGAGCCGGGTAACCCCCAGGTGACAGAGGTCATCATAGATAGCCCGCAGGCGATCCTCCTGCGCATTGGCGCACATGCCGCGGGACAGGGCATCTGGGGGCTCCTTGAGCTCCTCTGGATGATACATAATATCGTACGCATAGGTGGAGAGTTCGATCCTTCACCTCAAGATTTTATCATTTTTAATTTTGCCCCGTTGTGCGTTATCAAACATGAAGGCTACCGACCGTTGGTCGGTAACGAGGGTGAACCTCCTACCGGCTAGGTAGTGCCTCCAGTGCCGCACAGCCTCCACAATGGCTTGTGCCTCCTTTTCGACTGCAGAGTGCCGAATCTCGGAGGCGGTGAGGGTCCGGGAGAAGAATGCTACTGGCCCTCCTGCCTGGTTGAGGATAGCAGCCAGGGCGATGTCTGACGCATTGCTCTCTACCTGGAAAGGGATGGTTTCATCCACCACATGCATAGCGGCCTTGATGATGTTGGCCTTGATGCGACTGAAGGCCGACCGGGCCTCAGCCGTCAGGGGAAATGTTGTGGTCTTTATGAGTGGGCGGGCTTTGTCCGCATATCTGGGGACCCACTGGGCGTAATAGGAGAAAAGCCCCAAGCACCGTTTGAGGGCCTTGAGGCTACGGGGGAGGGGGAGTTCCTTAAGGGGGCGCATGCGGTCGGGGTCGGGACCTAGGACCCTGTTTTCCACGACGTAGCCGAGGATGGCTAGTCGGGTTGTGTGGAAAACGCATTTTTCCCTGTTATAGGTCAGGTTGAGGGCCCGGGCGGTCTGGAGGAACCTTTCAAGGTTCGCATCATGGTCCTGCTGATCATGGCTACAGGTGGTGACATTATCCAAGTACGGGTAAGCAGCCCGCAGGCCGTACTGGTCCACCATTTAGTCCATCGCCCTCTGGAAGACGGAGACCCCATTTGTGACGCCGAAGGGGACCCTGAGGAAGTGGAAATGCCGGCCGGCTGCTTCGAAAGCAGTATAGAGGTGGTCTTCTGGTCGGATAGTGGTAGGTGGATTTTAGGTCGACAGTGGAGAATACGTGGTATTGAGCGATCCGATTGACCATCTCTGCTATGCGGGGAACGGGGTACACTTCGAGCTGCGTGAAGCGGTTTATGGTCTGGCTGTAGTCCACGTCCATCCGTCTTTTTCCCTGGACCGTACTACCACCACTTGTGCTCTCCAGGGGCTGTTGCTAGCCTCGATGACCCACTCTTTCAGTAAACGCTGGACCTCTGACGTGATAAAAGTCACTGTACCGCCGGCTCCTGGTGGCGTCGGGCTTACAGTCGGGGGTGAGGTTCACGAATAGTGAGGGGGGGTGCAACTTTCAGTGTTGCAAGGCTGCATACCGTGAGGGGGGCAAGGGTTAGGCTTCTTTGGCTGCATTGGAAATCCAGACCGAGCAGCAGGGGGGCGCAGAGGTGAGGGAGGATATAGAGCTTGAAACGAGCGTTTTCGGCGCCCTGGATTGCGAGATTCGCAATACAGTACACCTTGATTTGGACCGAGTGGGACCTGGAGGCGAGGGCTATGGTTTGGGAAGCGGGTTAGGTGTGCAAGGAGCAGCGCCTTACCGTTTCTGGATGGACAATGCTCTCCGTGTTCCCGGAGTTGAAGAGGCAGGGAGTGTTGCGCCCGTTGATCTGGACCTGCATCATGGAGTTCCGCAGGTGCTTTGGCCGCGATTGGTCGAGGGTGATCGCTCCCCGTTGTGGGTAGTCTGAGTCCTCAGCCGAGTCGGATTGACAAAATGGCCGCCGCCATCAGTCGCATGTTTCGGGTTTAGATGATGGCCACCGCCAAGATAGCCGCCCCCATGACTCACACAAGGCCGATGGCGCGTCATAAAGGGGCGTGTCCGGCCGGTGAGCAGCCGCGTTGCGGGGCCTGCGGACCTGTGAGCTCGATTTTCGGGCCTGGTGAGCTTTTTGTTTCTGGGCCTTGGGCCTGGCCAGGCAGACCCTCGCGAAATGCCCCTTCTTTCCGCAGTCGCTGCAGATGGCGGAGCGGGCTGGGCAGCGTTGACGTGGATGCTGGCCCTGCCCACAGAAATAGCACGGTGTGCCCCCGGTCTGGGTGGGTCGCCACGAGGCGCAGTCCTGTAGAGTGGCCGAGTCTGGGGAAGTCCGAGGGGGGCTCGCAGGGTCCGCGGGGTACATGCCTAGGTTGTGGCGGGCCACTTCCAGTGAGGTGGCGAGCGTTACCGTGTCCTGAAGGTCTTTAGCTCAATTTTCGAGCATGTGCTGCCTGATATAGGTCGAAAGGATGCCGGACACGAAGGCGTCTCGGATGTGCAGCTTCATGTGGACTTCCCCCGTATCATCCTGATGGTTGCAGTTCCTGGTGAGCGTGGTGAGCTTTTCCATGTACTCGTCCAGCGTTTCCCCTGAGCGCTGCCGGCAGGTAGAGAGCAGGTGCCGTGCATGTACCTCATTTATGGGTTTGACGAAATGCTTTCGCAGGATCTCGATCACCTAGTCGTAAGTGGTCGCCTTCTCGATCATGGTGGAGATTCTATGGCTCACCCGGGCGTGGAGTAGGCGCAGCTTGCGAGGTCCTTCGACGGGAGTTGCCGAGGATTCCAGGTAGGCCTCGAAGCAGCAGAGCCAGTACTTAAACATTTCTTTGGTCTCCGGTGTCCGTGCTTCCAGGTTTAGCTTTTCTGGCTTGAGACCGGCGTCCATCCTAACGTACTCTGCTTATTAAATTGTAGTGCCCTCAATAACGACACGAGAGTGTGGAATGGCAAATGAAGGCTTTAATAAGCAGAGAACTAGCCAGCTACAGAGATGAGTGCTCACTGAGTGCCGCCTACAGGGCGTCACCTTATATACGGCTCCCTGGTGGCGGAATCCCCCTGGGTTCCATACCCGGTCTTAAAGGGGCATCACCTACATGGTGTTAAGGGTACAATCACCATTCATCACAGCATTAGACTAGAATTGGAGGAATACGTATATCTTGTATGACCATGGAGCTGGAGGAGATTACAGAGATAGGGAGAAAAGAAAGTCTTTTAGATGTTACTTTATGAAATGGCTTTTGAAAGCCCAATTACTTAACGTTGAATACAACACCTTCATCAATGTTCTCTGTTACTATGCTGGTTGTTGCTTAGTAACCCTTGCTTCTCCAAGTGACATTTTAATTTTGTCTTTTGACAATAGTTTCTAGTAGTTTTCTCAGCTCTGATATTAAATTGATAGGTCTATAGTTACCAGGTTTAAGATTGTCACTATTATTTTGTAGCAGAAGTGTGACATTTGCAAAATCCAGTCCCCCTTCATAGCAAAGAATGATTGAAAGATGTGGGTGAGAGTTTTTCTATCTCCATAATGCTTTCTTTCAGCAGCCTTGGATGCATCCCATCTGAAGCTGCTGACATCATAAGGTTGGGTGATGCTGACCTATTTAGCGCCTTTTTTCTATCTATTTTTATCCTAATATTTTTCCTCCTCACATTTCTGTTGCAACATTAACTCCATCCCTTTGTGTAGACCACAGGGGAGAGATCAAACACAGATTGGGCTTCTGCTTTTCTAAACACCTTCGTCCACTCTGCAAGGATGACTCAGAGCTCCCAGTTGCCTGTTACTTAAATGTTCCACCTTGCTCCCACTCGGACCTCACTTTCCCGAGCCTTCTGCAATTTCCCAATGCACCTCAATATGTGTTCGAGAAACAGCACTTTGCAGCCTCCCACACACAACATAAAGCTCAACTTTCTGACGTAACCTCTCTCCATTTTGTTTCCTTTTTCTTTCCTGGATTTGGCTTTTGTTTTTATTTTTGGACTGCAGCTGTTCATGGTTCTGCCAGTTACACCTCATCCAGACACATCTTTTGTTTTGTTTCTTATTCCGCTACCATTTTTCTTTGCCATGCGAGCCTTTACCATTCAGTCTTTCCTTTCAAACACCCTCTTCCCAGTCATCTGAACTTTCTTAATATTTCTAATTTATCTCAGTTCTGATACAAGGTCTTTGAACTGAAAAAGTTCCGTTTCGCTCCCCACGGTGCAGGCAGTGCAGCTGAGTAATTCCAGAATGTT
Source organism: Scyliorhinus torazame (assembly GCF_047496885.1). NCBI lineage: Eukaryota > Metazoa > Chordata > Chondrichthyes > Carcharhiniformes > Scyliorhinidae > Scyliorhinus > Scyliorhinus torazame. Next base: position 116,832,997 of record NC_092714.1, read on the forward strand.
TTGTTTTTATTTCAGATTTCCATCATCTGCAGCATTTTTCCCTTGCGGGAGATTCTCTGGCTGCGTTGCGCCCTGTGCAAATCCTGAGATGTAAGGGGAATTGCGGGAGAGCCCCAAAACGGGATTCGCGCCAGACGCAAATCGGTTACCCGTTCTCCCGGCATGCTTGATCTGGCATGATCAGGATCTCGTCCAGAAAGGGCAAGAACCTGATCACAATTAATTTGCATTCATTTTAATCTCATTAGTGAGGTTAGAGTTGAATGCAGCGGCGTCCCGGTATTCCATTCCCACCGATGGCGAACCCCTGTCAAAGGTTCCTGGCAGCAGTAGTTACGTACAACAGTAACCTCCATTGGCAGTGGTGAGGGCAGAAGAGCCCACCACCGGCCAATGATGGGCTGCCTCTGCCGCCGCAAAACACACAGCGGAGGGTGTGGAAAATCCCTGGTAACGGAAAATGTAACTTCGAGGGCATCACACTTCAAAAATGTCTCACTTCAGGCTATCATGCATTGATGCCTGGCTAGAGTGAAGGCTTTATCTGTGAAGCTAACAAATAAATAATCAAAGGATTGAAAAAAATCAAAAGCAATTCAATCCAGTTGGCAAGCACCAATGACGAACAAATGAATAAGAGAAATTAGGCAATTCATTCATTTAATCTCAAAGCCATTGATCATACACTGACCAGACAATTCATTCAAATAATTTAATGAATTTGATTTAAACCGTAATCTAGACTTTTGGTTGCAAGAAATATATCAATGTAATAACCCAGATAAAAATGCTTATTCTTACTCATATATCTTGCCTATACAGCATCATAAATTTCTGGAAAACATTTTCTCAGAGAGGCCTAGACTACTGGCTGGAAGCTTATTGCTTAATTTGGAATATTTAACTGACAGTTCGGTTATTCATTTTGGTTTGATCTCCAATTTTGTTTTGTGGAAAATAAATTGAATTTGCACATGTTCCCAAATCTCAGGATCCTCATGTCCTATACAATCAATCCCAGCTCCCACCAATTGTTGTCAGACCCCAAGAACCACACCTGTATTATTGTTCACATCTAGTAGGGGTCCATGAATCTGTTACTTCCAAACTCAACTATTCCAGTATAAAAGCAAATTACTGCAGATGCTGGAACAAAAACAGAAAATACTGGACAATCTCAGCAGGTCTGACAGCATCTGTGCATCTCCACGAATGCTGTCAGTAATGTTTTTTTTAATCAATTATGCCAATGCTCTCCTGGTTGTCCTGCTGACCCTATACTTCCTTGCACCACGTCCTGTTTGCCTATCATCCCATTAATTTACATTGACTCCTAATCCACCAATGTGTTTGAAGTTGAAATTCTCACCCCGGTGCAAAGCTCTTCATTGCCTCGCCGCTCCATATTTTTGTAAACGCGTCATCCCCAAGTTCTTTAGCCTTCCAGGAAATCTGTGTTCTTCCAACTGGCCTCTTGTGTGTTTCCAACTTCCTTCACCCCACCAATGGTGTCTGTACTTTAAGGTCTGCAATTCCTCTCCCAAATGGTTCTGTTTCTCCCTCCCCACTTTGAGATGCTCCTCTTTAGGAGCCTTCGATTTTTGTCAGTTGACATTCCAGTGAAACAACTTGAGATGTTTTTTAGTACATTAAACATGCTACATAAATTTTTGCTGTTGTTATCACTGGGTAGTGACCAGGAGAAGGAGACTTAGATCTGCTTATCCAAAATGTATACTCTAAGTTACCCCAACCTTTTGATACTGTAGCTAAGAATAATCTAAGTTCCATGACAGCATGGCTGTGCACTACAATCAAATCAATTCAACAGCTACACCTACCAGAGTAGAAGAAAAGGAGAACAAAACTAATCTGAATTAATAAATGAAAGGTGAAATACAAAAAAAAATGTTGTGGTTGTACACCTATGTATCAACCAGCCGCATATCTTGAAAGATTGTGTCCATCTAAACAATCCTCGGGGAATCAGTTGGTGAGTTATCAACTCAAGAGCCTGAACATGGTAGAAATTTCATTTTATTATCATGCTGTGTCATGATAGGGAGATATTAGCAACTTGGTCCAGAAATAGGGTCTAAGATGTAGCAGACAATTTAAGGGTTAAACAGACTGAAGGAAAAGACTGTTAGCAGCAGACTCAGAGGGGTATACCTACAGCCTGAGTTACCTTGTCTCATTCAGACTTAACCTTATTAGTGGGAATACACATGATGCATTCATCCAGGATGATCCAAACAAGATCCATTGTCATTTGGGACAACCTTGCTTGACCAGCCATCTGCCCATCACAGAGTCTGATGACCAATGTTTCTATCAATGGAAGGTTAGCTGCATATAAATGGCATAGCTCTGTTCTTTTGTATACATGAGAGTGGGAAATCAGCCAAGAGAACAAGAATAGGTTCACGTCTGACCACCTCAAGGGAGAACCTTTGTTTGAGGAGCTGGGCAGAGCTTAGAGTGAGAGAGACAGGAAATGCTGGTTGGACAGTTCCAAGCAGAAGGTTTGGAAAACCGAGCCGAGAAGTCAAGAAAGTTGCCATGAGGCAGCCTTTGAAAAAAGATTCTGAACAAATATCCCGAAGAGAAGAAAAGTGCTTCGTAAATGCAAGTATTGCCTTTGTCTGTTTGTGTAAGTGGAACGTGAGCTACATTTTCATGGGCAGCGTGGTTTAATGGGAACCCATGTGTTAAAATTAAGAAACTGGATGTAATCTGTTAGTGTTAGCTGAAGAAAAGTTCAAGTATTGTTTTCTTTTGTTTTAATAAAGCTTGTTTATCAAATAACCAAGCCCTATTTCTTATATTAGCACTCCTGGAATGAATTGATCTTTCCACAACGCATTAAAACTGAAAAAAGTTATGGCATCTGGTCCAGCCCATCAGCCACTGTTTAGTGCTGACCAGCCGTCTGTAACAGCTGACACATTAAAATATTAATATTTCCTTTCAAATAATTTATCACCGTAAAACACGATTAAAAGAATCTTATTCACCTTTCAATTATTGGTTACAACATGATGCCCACTGGCACACAAGCAATCTTTGCATGTGTCAGACTTTAATTTATCGAATCACACACTATGCAATGTGATGCTGAATAACAGTAAAAGATCACTGCTGTTTGTTTATCCGTCTTGTTCTGGTGTCAAGGATTAGAAATCAATGTGACGCAAATTAATATTCTTAGTGGGCGAGCACAATTTATTGCTGCTGCCCTCATCTTTTTCAGCGGGAATTTTACACAGTCAATAATCTGTTAAACTCAATAAGATTCTGGAAATTATTCCTTTTTGTAAAGTGGCAAATTGCAACATTGGCCACCGACATTGTCAAATGCTGCACTGCAGAGGAATCAAACCTAAAAATGCATGAAATATGCTTTTTAATATTCTGAATTTTAGCACGTGCTTGGAGCAAACAGATTGTTACTGAGATCTGATGCAAGGTCGTGACATGAAACATTGAGTGCCAGGCTCAGGCTGAAAACCAGCATGTGGTTTTCCAGCAGCACAGCCAAATTTTTAGTCCAGATTTTAGGCACCCTGAAGAAAACAAAATCAGTGGGTGGAGTTTACATCCTCAGTTAGATGGGACGGGTTCTGATAGAGCCAGCAAGGCTGGCTCCACAAAGATCAGGGCCAACTTTTAAAGCGTGCCACGATCAGCACAGAAAGTTAACACGGCCCAGCACCTTCCCGCCCCCCCCCCCCCCCCCCCCGCTTTCCCACAGACATGGAGGACCCCCCTCACAAGCATTAGCTCACCCCCCTCCATCCCACCACAATGCTTTTCCCCTCCCCCCAACGCCAACATCAGGGCACCCCCCCTCCCACCACAACACCAACAGCGGACTCCTCACCCCCTTTGCAGGCATCAGGACTCTCTCCTCTCCCCACCACCCAATTCTTGGGGGCAATCTCCCCCCTCCCCACACACCGCAGTGCCCTCCCATTCATCAACCCTCCCTATCTCTGTAATCTCCTCCAGCTCCATGGTCATACAAGATATACGTATTCCTCCAATTCTAGTCTATTGCTGTGATGAATGGTTACTGTACCCTTAACACCATGTAGGTGATGCCCCTTTAAGACCGGGTATGGAACCCAGGGGGACTCCGCCACCAGGGAGCCGTATATAAGTAGAATCCATACAATGGGGCTGCCCAGAGAGCTCAACACAGTGCCAGGGGCAGTGCTAACATGTGCCAACCTGGAAGTGCCAACCTGTGCCAAGGGCAGCTCCAGGGCACTGCCAAGGCATGTCCCTCTTCCCCTGGGGGCTATACTCACCTTGGCGCCCCAGCAGGATCCCCTGGACTGCTTCCCATCTTCAAAGACCTGTTGTGAACCTCGCCTACATGAGATCAAGTCGGTGAGGTTTCAATATTCTGTGAGGGGGGAGGACCTTAAAACAAATGTAAATTCATTATAATGTAACTGGCAAACGCCAGTGACTGGCGGGGAAAATCAGCATACGGCATCTTGCCGGGAAGAAGCACGTTTCCTGGTACTCGTGTGATTTTGCGCCTGCGCACACACAGGCACAAATTCATGTCCATGAACTCTGTTTCTCAGATGCTGCCAAACCTGCGGTATATTTCAACCATTTTCTGTTTCTATTTTATATTGTTATTGAACATTATTTCACATATTTGCTACTGCAAATAACTGCTGCATTATTAGAATCATAGAAGAGTACAGCACAAAAGGAAATTATTTTACCCATCATGTTTTCAACAGCTCTTTCGAAGAGCAAACAAATTAGGACAACTCCCTCCTTTCCCCAAGTGCCTACAATGAATGCCCTGAAAGTAAGGGCAGGATTCTCCATCGGCCGACGCAGAAATCGGGATACGCGATTAGGTGGAGAATCGGCTCTGACGGCAAAATCACGGCGGGCGTCGCTTTGACACCAAATCGCAATTCTCTGTTGCCTCGACAGCGGGGCTAATGCTTTCTGGAACGCATGTACAGTAAACACCTTTTGCATGTCATTAGCGGGCCTGACCCGGTATTCTCCGCCTCCGATGAGCTAAATTCCTGATGGCACGGTTTACTTGTGTTTTTAAAAACTGTGAAACTGGTGTTGTGGCTGATGAGGGAGACATAAGAGGTAGGGTATGGAGAGGTGCGCCATGTGCTGCCGGGCTGGACACTGGCCGGGCTGCCTGGGGTGGGGTTAAAGGGGAATAGGCCGTGTGGCTGAGGTGACCCCCCACCTGAATGGAGCGGTGTCCAGGCACAGACCGCCGTTGCCGTGGCCTGCAAGGCAGCCATCTTGCCGTGAAGCTTCTGACCACCCACCTTTGCCCCTGGTTCTATTGAGTGACACCGACCATATGGGTGTCGCTACCTCCCCCGGACCCCAGCTCCCACCCCCGCACTCCACTCTCCGCCACACCCCCACCCACCCAACCGGCTGCAGTCCACTTAAGGGCAACGCCTACTGTAGCCCCAACAGGGGTGCCGGGCGGGAACCATGGAGCATACTGCTGGCAAGGGCAGCACCAGCTGACAGTACCCCTGGTTTCAGTGACAGACACCAGGGCCAGAACCCACCAGGGTTCCGGGCACTGACGGGGCCAGGGGAGTGGGGATGGGGGTGGGGGTGGGGGAGAGGGTCATCATAGAATTTACAGTGCAGAAGGAGGCCATTCGGCCCATCGAGTCTGCACCGGCTCTTGGAAAGAGCACCCTACCCAAGGTCAACACCGCCACCCTATCCCCATAACCCAGTAACCCCACCCAACACTAAGGGCAATTTTGGACACTAAGGGCAATTTATCACGGCCAATCCACCTAACCTGCACATCTTTGGACTGTGGGAGGAAACCGGAGCACCCGGAGGAAACCCACGCACACACGGGGAGGATGTGCAGACTCCGCACAGCCAGTGACCCAAGCCGGAATCGAACATGGGACCCTGGAGCTGTGAAGCAATTGTGCTATCCACAATGCTACCGTGCTGCCCTCATGAGGGGGAAGAGTCCACAGTGCCAACTGGGGGCACCATGTAGCCTGTTGGACCTGGTTGGGCACGGGGGTACACACCATGGTAACATGATGGCCTTTCACCCCGTGCAGACAATAGATATTGGAATTCAACCAGCAATGGTGGCCTTCCTGCCAGTCGTCCAGCCCTGGGGGATGCCCTGTGACTATGCAAGCAGTGGAGCGAGCAGCAGCGGCGCCTTCCCTAGAGGAACAGGAGGCAGCCGCCCAGGATGGAAAGCCGGCCAGCCGCCAGGCCGAGGAGGAGGAGATGTCAAGGAGGCGCCGCATGAGGCCTCACGTGTATTAGCAGCGGCCGTCATTCGAGGACCTCCAGAAAAGGGCATATCATCGAAGATTCCAGCTCAGCAGGGAGACAGTGTGACATATCTGCCAGGTCATGGCGCACCTGGCATTGTGGGGGATTGGGGGAGGACACCCGCTGCCAGTGGCCATCAAGGTGACGGTCGCCCTGAACCTTTACTCCACGGGGATCTTCCAGATGCCGAGTGGGGACCTGTCAGGGATCTCACAGAGCTTGGTGAACAGGTGCATCAACGCTGTCACAGAGGCCCTAAATGACCAGTCAGCACAATACATCCATTTCAATGTGGACCGAACCAGGACGCCAGGATGCGGAATTCACTACCATTGACGGGATGCTCCAGGTCCAGGGAGTGATCGATGGGATGTATGTCAACATACAAGCACCTGGAAATGATAGACCCCTCTACACAAACTGAAAGGGGGTCCACTTGATGAACATGCAGCTGATATGTGACCAGTAGATGCGCATCATGCACGCCTGCGTCCGATACCCGGGCAGTGTGCATGACGCCTTCATCCTGGCACACTCGGCGATTCCTGACATGTTCGAGACACCTCTCCCGACTGGAGGGTTGGCTCCTGGGTGATAGGGGTTACCCGTCACGGTTGTGGCTGATGAAGCCTATCTGGAAGCCACAGACCGATGCAGAGCCCCGCTCTAATGACGCACATGCCGCAGCCAGGGGTGTTATCGAGCGGTGCTTTGGCATCCTGAAGATGCGGTTCAGGTGTCTGGCCTGCTCTGGAGGGGCCCTCCGGTAGTATGCTGAGAGTGTCGCCCGCATTGTGGCGACCTGCTGCGTCCTCTACAGCATCGTGCAGCAGAGGGGCGAGATGCTGGAGAAGGAGGATGAAGGCCAGGCCTCTTCCGACGAGGAGGATGCGGGGAGAGGCGAGGATGGGCAGGACATGTGGCCCAGGCAGGCACAGGAGGCCTCAGGTTGTGTGTGCCAACCTCTCACATCTATCTGACAAAGCACCAAGGCAGGTTGTAACAGGGTTAACAGGTGCTTAATGTGCACCAATATTTACAGATACATGCTCTTATCACTAAACTGTGCCCTACACCCGTGTCAACTGAACTGGGGCGGGATTCTCCGATCCCCCGCCGGGTCGAAGAATCGGCGGGGGGCGGCGTGAATCCCGCCCCGCCGCTCCGACGTCGGCTCCCGAATTCCCCGGCGCTGTTTTTTTGGTGGGGGCGGGGATCACATCGCGCCGGTCGGGGCCATTGGCAGTGGCCCCCCCCACCGATTATCCGGGCCCCGATGGGCCGAGCGGCCACCCGTTTTCGGCCGGTCCCACCGGCGTGAAATACACAAGGTCCATACCGGCAGGACCTGGCTCTGAGGGCGGCCTGCGGAGTCCTCAGGGGGGCGCGGGGGGGATCCGGCCCCGGTGGGGGGGGGGGGCACGGTGGCCTGACCCGCGATCGCGGTCCACTGATCTGCGGGTGGACCTGTGCTGTGGGGCAACTCTTTCCCTCCGCGCCGGCCTGTAAAGCTTCGCCATGGCTGGCGCGGAGAAGAAACCCCCTGCGCATGCGCAGGGATCATGCCAGCGGTTCTGCACATGCGCCAGAACATGCTGGCGCTCCCGCGCATGTGCCAACGCGTGCCGGCCGGCAGAGGCCCTTTAGCCCCGGTTGGCGTGGCGGCAACCGTCCCAGCGCCGGCCTAGCCCCCGGAAGTGCAGAGGTTTCCACAACTTCCGGGCGGCCCGACGCCGGAGTGTTTCACGCCGCTCTTTGGCACCGGTACGGGCCGCCCGCCGGTTGGGGGAGAATCCCGGCCCAGGTGTCTAACTTCCTGACGTTACCGGCCCTAACGCTACATCTAGGTGGATCCCCAGGTGGTACATCTGGCGTGGAGGCAGCATGCTTTGATTCCTGCCCTGTAACCTGGATCCCTTTTGGCGGGCATTTTCTCCAGACCAGACTTAGATGGGCCCGGCTGCTGCTCGGGTGCCCAGGTGGCGTTGCCACCCTATTCTGCCCGCTGCCCACCAGATGCACCAAGCCAGGAGGGGGGGGGGGGGGAGTCCGAGGTGCTGCGGTGCTCCGGCACCTCCCCTGCGGGAGTCACCAGAACGGGCCCCATCACCTCCTCCTCCCTCAGGTGCCCGATGGACCCTGGGCTACTCCATGGAATGGGGGTGCAAGCGGAGCTAACCACTAAGACTCCTGAGCCACCTGGCGCTGCCAATCCTGGAGGCCAGCTTTGGTCTCGACCAGGGTCTGCACACTCGCCGCCATGGAGCACAGGGAGTAGACCATTACCATCTGGGACTTGGCCACGTCACCCATTGACTGTGCCAACACCTTCTGGGTCAGTGCCACATCAGCCAGTGACTACGCCATCTTCCTCTGAGACTACCACCTCCCTCTGTGCCTGTGCCACTACGGCCAGCACCTGGGCAATGCTTGCGACGTTCTCAGCCATGGTCTGCTGTGACTGGGCCACACTCAGGAGCGCCGCTGGCTCGGGCATATGGCTGCCTGTGGCTGAGCAACCCTGTCCTGAATCACGGCCGGTGTCTGCACAGAATGCCCCAGGCCTTTGAAATACTGATTCACAGCCAAAACTCTCGCCCCCAATGTCTTCACCGCGGACGCCACCTGTGCGGTGTTGGCCTGGGTGGCACACATGGTCGGCACCACCTCCTGCTCCTGAATGCGGTTGGACTCCTCCACCTGCGCCTGCAGGTGCTGGATGCTCGCTGACATCCCCTCATGTAGTCCCTGGCTCTGCGGCTGCATCTCCACAATCGATGGGACTGTCCGTTCCAAAAGCCCGAAACCCGTCCGGGCGGCAGCTAGTCCCTGTGGTCGGCCTGCCCTCCAACCGACCGCCCCCCCTCAGGAATTCCTACCTCCACCTGATGTGCTGGATCAGTTGTGTGGTGCGCACCAGAGAATGTCCCAGGAAACTCTTCACTGAAGTGCCCAAATGAGGTGAGTGCCTCTGGGATGGTGGAGGGTGATGGAGACAGCTGTGACGGGAAATCAGTGTCATCCTCAGACTCAAGCTCCAGGGTCTTGCATCAAGGTCCACCGTCCGAGATGCTCTCCTCATCACTGCTCAGCTCATGATGAGGCTCCAGCTGTGGCACTGGCTGGGGGCGAGTGACACCAGATGGACGCACCTACATCACCAGCTGGTCCTGCAAGACACAAGACAAGATGCATGATTAGACCGTGGGCCGGGAGGGAGTGGGGGTGGTGTGGGGGTGAGGGTGGGGATGGGGTGAAGTTGGGGTGTGGGGAAGGCGGTGGTGAGGGTGGTGGTGGGGGAGTTGGTGAGCGTGATGGTAAGGGTGTTGGTGAGGGGGTGGTGGGGGTTGGTGGGGGTGGTGGTGAGAATGATAGTGGATTGGTGATGAGGGTGGGGTTGGGGGAGGGGGTTGTTGACACATGTGTCACGGAGAACCACAAGTCAGCGGGGTCTCACTTCGTCACCCATGGTCGACCTCCACCACGGCAACTTCGCTTTTTTCGGGCCCGCTGACCATGTCCAGGACCCTCTGCTCAGCCACGATGAGGGGCCACAGGTCCGGCGGCCCCCCTCCAGTCTTCTCCCACTCCCGGAAGTTATGGGCAGCCTTCTCCTGGGGTTGGGGGAGGAACAGAAAAGGACAGTGTTAGATAGTCCGACGCATGCAGCCCAGGAGGTGGGTAGCTGGTGACTTCAGTGGCCAGGGCACCAGCCATGGAGGCCAGTATGGGTGCTAACATGTGGTGCAGGGTGGGGGTTTAGCAGCCCTTTAGGTGGGGGTGGGAGTCGCGGGTCTGTTGGACGAGGGTTAGTGCCAGGGGCCTAAGTTGCCTACTCACCCTGGCCCTCTGAGGAGGTTGTGCAGTTTCTTCTTGCACTGCAGACCTGTCCGGATGGTGTTGCTCATGGCGCTCATTGCCTCTGCGACATGTGCCCAGGCATGGCGAACGGCTCAGGTGGCAGCCTCCTTCCGGGGCCAGGGTATAGGGTGGCCCACCTCTCCTCCACAGCATCCAGAGGGTCCAGCTTGGCGTCAGTAAATCGTGGAACTGCTCTCCTTGCTGCCATCTTGTTGGCTGGGATGGTGTGTGTGGGGAGTGCAGCGTGTATATGCGGCTGCAGTTTGTCAATCTCCTGAGTGTCAATCGTGAAACCCAAATCATTTCCATTGTCATTGATTGTGTTCCACGTGGCGCCGGTGCTAGCCCCTTAACAGTCGCTGAATCGGTTCAGGTGCGGTGCCAGATTTTCTGTCGTGGAACTCCACGAATCCTCCGCCAGCATCAACACTTAGTCTCAGGAACTGAGAATCCAGCCCTATACACTTTTAGTTAAATCCCTTAATCTAAGTGCTCACCTTACATGTCATTCATTTTTCCACTTGACTGCTGCTTTCTTCAAAAGTAAATATATCTCCTTTAGTATATAACATTGCAATGATGCATTCTGAACAGATCATGGATTGCAAGAAAGTTTTGCAAATTAAAGAACAGTTAGCTCCTGAGAAATTAACAGTTAGTTTGTCCAGCTTTCTTACACCAGAATCTAGGGGCAGGACTTTCCATGCCTCCCGCTACGTGTTTCGCAGAGGTGGGCCGCCATTGGCCAGGGGTGGGATCTTCTGGTCCCATCACTGTCAATAGAGGTTTATCGTTTTATGCCCCCCCCCCTCCATTGGAAAACCTGCGGTGGGGATACGTCATTGGTGGGACTGAGAGATTGTGCAGGAAAATTTCAACCAAGTTTTCCAATTTGTTAGTTAAGACCATTTGATAGTTTATTTAATTATTGAGCCCAATGATCAAACAATAGAAAATTGCTTGCGCAGAAGGTGTCAGATCCTGGTTGTAGTGCAAGGGTGTTCAGTTAATACGGGTTAATGTGGAACTGGGGAAACAATGCTGTGAAGAAATGCATAAGCATTTGCAACGCTACCACCAAGAAAGCACAACAGCGCCTATACTTCCTCAGGAAACTAAGGAAATTTGGCATGTCCACATTAACCCTTACCAACTTTTACAGATGATCCATAGAAAGCATCCTATCGGGCTGCATCACAGCCTGGTATGGCAACTGCACGGCCCAGGACCGCAAGAAACTTCAGAGACTCATGAACACCGCCCAGTCAATCACGCGAACCTGCCTCCCATCCATTGACTCCATCTACACCTCCCGCTGCCTGGGGAAAGTGGGCAGCATAATCAAAGATCCCTCCCACCCGGCTTACTCACTCTTCCAACTTCTTCCATCGAGCAGGAGATACAGAAGTCTGCGAACACGCACGAACAGACTCAAAAACAGCTTCTTCCCCACTGTCACCAGACTCCTAAATGACCCTCTTATGGACTGACCTCATTAACACGACACCCTGTATGCTTCATCCGATGCCAGTGCTTCTGTAGTTACATTGTATATGTTGTGTTGCCCTATTATGTATTTCTTTTATTCCCTTTTCTTCCCATGTATTTTATGCTCGCAGAAAAATACTTGACAATACGTGACAATAAACAAATCCAATCCAATCCAATCCAATATTAACAGATATAACCTCCAACCAGCAGGTGGCAGAAAAGAACAACCACATGACACTGCAACCTCGGGGGTCTGGACATGGTTGTCATAGTGGATAGTCACATTTGTAATAGCTCTTGGATAATTGTATGATAGTAATTTAATAGTTAGTGGTTTTAGTAGTTTTCATATTGTTATCTGACCCATGTTATTGCTAATTAATAAACATTCAACTAGTTATGATGTAGACATTCTCTACTGCACTAATTCCATCTGGCCAAGCATCAGAACGTTACCTGGTACCAGGATTGGCAAGCTGAAGATCTAAAAGACCAAGGTAACAAAGAAGAAAAGAAAAAATTCTACTAACCACAAAGAGAATTGACAGAATCTAGCTCCCCTCACGACTAGTCATCAAAGTCAATGATGAATGGTTGAAGACACCACACCAGCTTCGAGTTACTGGTAATGTAGATGCGAATTTCCACACTTTTAAACAGCAATTCCCATTCTATGTAGCAGCTCTAAGTCTTCAGGCACAGCTCGATGAGCAGAGAATAGCATTGCTGCTCACTGTAGCAGGTCCATAGGTGATTGAAATCTTTAATACCTTCACGTTTGATAGTGAAGCTGATAAGAAAAACTTTGACGAAGTTAAAAACAAGTTTGATCAACTCTGTGGACCTAAAACGAATGAAACGTTTGAACAGCACATTTTCGAACATGCACACAACAGGCAGGTGAATAGTTTGACAGCTTCCCAACAGATATGAGTGCACAAGTCGATAAATGTTGTTGATGAGATAAATCTGGAAGACACGTTTTTTTGTCGATGTTGTATCTAGCAAAGACAGGTTTTATAAACCGACGCAAACTGAAAAGTCTTTGAAGCAAATCTGCAGTAATAGTAATGAAATTGCGATTGTTCATAAAGATAACTGGACAGTTTCTCTAATGATTCATCAAGCATTAGTGAATGTTAAACTCGGCATGGAAGCGAGAGCTAATCTTAAAAGTCTGTCAGACATTCAAGAAATGAAAGTTAAACTGAAAATCTTGAACAAATTTGTAGTTTTTAAAGATTATAATGATAAAAGAATCAACACTCTAAGCATATGTGAACTAAATGTTAAAGTGAGGGATAGGATTCATAAAGTAAACTTTTCGATTGTGGAAGCAGATCGTGAATCACTACTGGGTGTGGAAGTCTGTGAAGCACTTGAATTTGTAAAGAGAGTATACAGTGCTGACTGTGCTTTAACCACGCACAGTACATTGGTGGATTCAATCATTAAAGCGTTTCCAGAAATATTCCAAGGATTCGGAGTTTAGCCATTCACTTATCGGATCCAACTAAAAGAGAATGCGCGACTCGTCAAACATGCTCCAAGGCGAATACCAACACCATTAAAGGATCGGCTGAAAGATGAACTGGTGAGGATGTCAAATCTGGGGTGATAAAAAAATTGAAGAGCCAACGGATTGGGTGAACTCCAAGGTGCCCGTGAAGAAACGAAACAATGACTTAAGAATCTGCATGGATCCTAAAGTCCGCAACTTAAATATAAAGCGAGGACGTTATGCAATTCTCAATCGTGAAGAGATTACGAGTGAGATGTCAGGAGAGACAAGCTTTGGCAAACTAGTTACATCACAGGGTTTTGGCAACTCAAGGTGGATGAGGAAAGCAAAAGCTGTGCACATCTAATACTCCATTTGGGCGCTACTGGCTTCTCAGAATGCCATTTGGTATTATCTCAGCATCTGAAAATTTTCATAGGGCAATGGGACACATTGTAGAAGGAATTCCAGGCGTTAGAGTATGCGTAGACGATATCATCATTTGCGATTCAACAAAAGAAGAACACAACGACCGGCTCATTAAAGTATTAAGAAGCATAAAGAAATATGATCTCAGGTTAAATAAAGCCAAATGCCAGTTTGGTGCTGAAGTTATTACATTCTTGGGAGACAAGCTGTCTGCTCGAGGTGTACAACCAGACCAGGTGAAGATAAAGGTGATGTTAAACATGCCATGTCCAACAGACAAAAGAGGAGTTCTCAGGATGCTGGGTATGATTAAAGTTCATAGGTAAGTTCATTTCTAATTTATCAGCAAAAACGTTTTGCTTGCGGGAAATAATCAAAAAGGCAAAAAATGGTCAGAAAGACATGAGTAAGAGTAGAGAATTCTGAAGATAGCATTGGCAACAGCTCCAGTGCTGACATTCTTTGATCCTACAAGGAAGACGAAAATCCCGACTGATGCATCAAAAGATGGGTTAGGAGCAGTGTTCTTGCAGCCAATTGCTTATGCTTCTCGGTCTATGACTGACAGAGACTGGAGATATATTCAAATAGAGAAAGAATGTTTAGATCTGATCAGTGGCTCAGAAAAAATTCACAATTACGTATATGGCCTTCCAACATTCTTGGTTGAAACAGATCATCGACCGTTAGTAGCAGTTATAGAGGAAAAACTTGAAAGAGATGTCACTGTGAATACAGAGAATGATGATGAAACTCCAGAAGTACGCCGTCAATCTTATTTATACTCCAGGAAAACATATTGTAGTCACTGACGCACTCTCACAAGCTACAGATAGGGTGGAAGAACACAAAAACAGGAGAGTAACATTAACTTTATAGGGACTGTTCTATTTTTCTGTTTTTTATGGCTGGTATGTGGAAATTTGTTTATTTTTTTCTATTTTGTATTTTATAAAATGAAACATGATAATGAAAATATTTTAAAATATATATTATCTTGTGCTGAGACTGGAGTTGCCACGCGCCGTTCTGATTTCCTTCTCATGAAAATCATATTGTTGCACTTGCCTTCACAGCCAGGGGATTGAGTACAAGAGTTGGCAGGTCATGTTGCAATTGTATAAAACTTTAGTTAGGCCACATTTGGAATATTGCATGCAGTTCTGGTCGCCACACTACCAGAAAGATATGGATGCTCTGGAGAGACTGCAAAGAAGGTTTACGAGGATGTTACCTGGTCTAGAGGGTGTTAGCTATGAGGAGAGATTGATTAATCTTGGATTTTATTCGTTGGAAAGACGGAGGCTGAGTGAAGTCCTGATTGAGGTCCACAAAATGAGAGGTATAGACAGGGTGAATAGTCAAAAGCGTTTTCCCAGGATGAACGACTCAATCACAAGGGGCACAGGTACAAGGGGAAAGGAGAAAGGTTTAGGGGAGATGTGTGGGGAAAGTTTTTAACATCGAGAGTGGCGGGTGCCTGGAACGCGTTGCCAGTGGAGATAGTGGAGGCAGGCCTGGTAGCAATGTTTAAGATGTATCTGATAGGCACATGAACAGGCAGGGAATGGAGGGAAACAGTTTGTTTCGGCAATAAGTAGTCAGCCTAAATAAGGAATCTGTGGCAGAATTCTCCGCAATCGGCGCGATGTCTGCCGACCGGCGCCAAAAACGGCGCAAATCAGTCCGGCATCGCACCACCCCAAAGGTGTGGAATCCTCCGCATCTTGAGCGGCCGAGCCCTAACCTTGAGGGGCTAGGCCCGCGCCAGACTGATTTCCGCCCTGCCAGCTGGTGGGAAAGGCGTTTGGTGCCCCGCCAGCTGGCGCAAAACTGACTTTGCCGAGCAGTGCCTGCGCGGGAGTGTCAGCGGCCGCTCACTGCATCCCCACGCATGCGCAGTGGAGGGAGTCTCTTCCGCCTCCGCCATGGTGGAGACCATGGCGAAGGCGGAAGGAAAAGAGTGCCCCCATGGCACAGGCCCACCCGCGGATCGGTGGGCCCCGATCGCGGGCCAGGCCACTGTGGGGGCACCCCCCCGGGGCCAGATTGCCCCGCGCCCCCCCCTGGACCCTGGAGCCCGCCCGCCCCGCCTTGTCCCGCTGGTAAGAGAGGTGGTTTGATTCTCGCCGGCGGGACAGGCATTCCAGCAGCGGCACTTCGGCCCATCCGGGCCGGAGAATCGCCGGGGGGGGCCCGCCAACCGGCACGGCGTGATTCCCGCCCCCGCCGAATATCCGGTGCCGGAGAATTCGGCAACCGGCGGGGGCGGGATTCACGCCAGCCACCGGCTATTCTCCGACGCGGCGGGGGGGTCGGAGAATCCCGCCCCTGGATCGGTACAGGCTTGGTGGGCCGAAGGGCCTGTTTCTGTGTTGTAATGTTCTTTGAGAAAAAGTGCAGAAAAAGGAATTATGAGGGCATTGTCAGAGTTTAAAAATATATCATCAGAAAAAGATTGACTGGGTGACACCTTTAATCTGGAATAAAGATTGACAGGAGACATGTTAATTTATTTTCTTATGTATGAGGGATTAGTAGAGGGAATTGGTTTCCCCTGTGCATGAATCAGAACCAGGAGGCATAAGAATAATATGAACACTAACAGATCATATGAATTTATGAGGCCTTGGTTACACTGAGAACATAGATCTCACTGCCATTTGGTGGTTGAATGTGATAGTATTGGTGCATACTATGGGAGGCATAAACAAGGGAGAAAGAATCAGTGGCATAGTGGGGTAGGGCAGTTAGAATGGTGGAGCGTATAACCCAGCAAAGACAAATCGGGCTGAGTGGATTTGTACTACTTTAAGCAGTGGCGTGCAATAATTTTGACAGTAATTGATTGTGGAATTGATGGCCAGGTACATGATTTTAATTGGAGCTATTTCTATCCTCTAGCTAATATCAGTGCCGCTCTCCATAAGGGACGAAAGATCCAGGGTGGAATATTAAAACTGCAAAATAATTCTTAGCCGGTAGGATAATTTTAAAGTAGTTCCTTTTCTCATTGCATTAATTAGTGGTGGGGGAGAAAGGTAGATATTTTATGCTGACAGTTCGACTGTTTCAAGCAGCAGAACAGTACCCCACCCCCATTTTACCGCTGCAAATACTAAAGTGTGCATGCCCTGCATTGGATAGAACCTTTTCTTTGTGGAATGTCGAAAAACCCAGAAGAATGAATCACTGTTTTTAGAACCATATGTTTCGATGCAGGTCTTTGAGCAAAATGATATCAAAGGAAAGGAGAGTATTTTATGTATTTTCAATGCTCTTCACATGCTAAATAGCACCTTGCAGCCCAGGAATAACTTCTGAAATCTGTCATATCAGCACAGGAGATGCTAACATAATGAGTGGCCAGTAAATTTGTTTTTGTGCTAGTGGTTGAAAGATGAATATTGGCCATGGTGCTGGGAGAAATCTCTGCTGTACTTTGAAACAGGGCAGCTTCCCTGTCAATATTTAACCAATGTTTCAGCCTAGATGTGCTGAAATCCTGGAGTGAGGCTTGGGACCACGACACTCTGACTCACAGGTAAACGTGTTACTGTTGAATACAGCTCCAATATTTAGTTATACCTGCAATTAAAATTTTGTTTTTCAAAATTAACACACAAGGGAATTGTTTTTTTCCAGAAACTGTAGTTTCAATGATAACACAGCACATTTTTAAATGTATGCATGTATTTAAACTTACTTCCCATTTGTCACATTGGTGTTTACAAACATGAAATGGATGAGCAAAATTATGCCGCTTACCAGGGACATATTTTCTATTGAACTGAATGTTATAAAGGGAAATAATTATTCATGTATTGTTGCATTTCAATTATCCCAGCACGGTAGCATAGTGGTTAGCAAATTGCTTCACAGCTCCAGGGTCCCAGGTTCGATTCCCGGCTTGGGTCACTGCACCTAATTCTGGGTCACTGCACTGTGGCGTCTGCACATTCTCCCCGTGTGCATGTGGGTTTCCTCCGGGTGCTCCGGTTTCCTCCCACAATCCAAAGATGTGCAGGTTAGGTGGATTGGCCATGCTAAATTGCCCTTAGTGTCCAAAATTGCCCTTAGTGTTGGGTGGGGTTACTGGGTTATGGGGATAGGGTGGAGATGTGGGCTTGGGTAGGGTGCTCTTTCAAAGAGCCGGTGCAGACGCGATGGGCTGAATGGCCTCCTTCTGCACTGTAAATTCTATGATCTAAATTCTATCCCATTATCATGTGTTGTGATTTAAAACTGCTGTTTAGCAACTGTGGAGTTTATAAAGCTACTTGAATGGGTCTCATGAACGGAAGTACTGCCCAGAACCCAACATTTCCACTCATCATCTGCTAAACATGCCAATCCCTTGTCTCATCCGATCAGCAACTTGAAAGATGAAATACACAGTTAATTCTTTTGTATGATTTAGGATAGTGCACCAACTATTATATACTGTACATTTACATTTATCAGAATGAGCTTGCATAGTCATTGGCAAGTCATGTTGCAGCTGTATAGAACCTTAGTTAGGCCACACTTGGAGTATAGTGTTCAATTCTGATCGCCACACTACCAGAAGGATGTGGAGGCGTTAGAGAGGGTGCAGAAGAGATTTACCAGGATGTTGCCTGGTATGGAGGGCATTAGCTATGAGGAGAGTTGAATAAACTTGGTTTGTTCTCACTGGAACGACGTAGGTTGAGGGGCATAGACAGATAGTCAGAGGCTTTTTCCCAGGGTAGAGGGGTCAATTACTAGGGGGCATAGGTTTAAGGTGCGAGGGGCAAGGTTTAGGGGAGATGCATGAGGCAAGTTTTTTTACACAGAGGGTAGTGGGTGCCTGGAACTAGCTGCCGGAGGAGGTGGTGGAAGCAGGGACGATAGTGACGTTTAAGGGGCATCTTGACAAATACATGACTAAGGTGGGAATAGAGGGATACGGACCCCGGAAGTGCAGAAGATTTTAATTTAGACAGGCAGCATGGTCGGCACAGGCTTGGAGGGCCGAAGGGCCTGTTCCTGTGCTGTACTTTTCTTTGTTCTTTGTTCTTTGTATAGTGACAGATTATGAGACATTTTAGATTGTTCAGTGATGAATGTAGGAATTTGAGATATATTGTAATGTAGATATTTGGTGTAGAAAGGGTTAAAAGTCTAAGTATGTGACTGCTGCAGTCACGTTTTTAAAGAAAACGCTAGATTGAAAGATTTTGGGACCCAGGGGTGCAATTAAAGCACCGTAAAAAGCTTGGGCTAATGGAATGTTATAATCATCATAGAATTCGCAGTGCTGAAGGAGGCCATTCGACCCATCGAGTCTGCATCGACCCTTGGAAAGAGAACCCCACTCAAACCCGCGCCGCCACCCTATCTCCGTAACCCAGTAACCTCCCTTAACCTTTTTGGACATTAAGAGCAATTTAGCAAGGCTAACCCGCATATCTTTGGATTGTGGGAGGAAACCAGAGCACCCGGAGGAAACCCACGTAGACACGGGGAGAACGTGCGGACTCCTCACAGAGAGTGACCCAAACTGGGCGTTGAACCTGGGACCCTGGAGCTGTGAAGCAATTATGCTAACCACCGTGCTACCGTGCTGTCCGAATGTTGTTTGTATTAAAGGGGATTCCCTGTGGAGTTAATTAGATTTAGTTTGGTAAGATGTGTCTGGGAGGAGCCAAGGCATCAGACATTTTGCAGAAAAGCAGTGTTAGTTGAGTTTTAGATGGAGATGTGAGCAGAAGTCAAGCATCTCAGTTCAATTAAAAGATATATCTGTAGCTAGATTAGCTGTTTTTTTACAAGTGGTTCAGAAGAGTGTGGTTAGAAAGTGAGCAGAAACCAGCTGAAGGTAGCTGAAACTGGTGGCACGGTAGCACAGTGGTTACCACTGTCGCTTCAGAGCGCTAGGGACTGGGCTTGATTCCCGGCTTGGGTCACTGTCTGTGCGGAATCTGCACATTTTCCCTGTGTCTGCGTGGGTTTCCTCCGAGGGCTACGGTTTCCTCCCACAAGTCCCAAAGATGTGCTTGTTAGGTGAATTGGACATTCTGAATTGTCCCTCAATGTACCCGAACATGTGCTGTAGTGTGGCGAATATGGGATTTTCACAGTAACTTCACTGTAGTGTAATGTACGCCTACTTGTGACACCAATGAAGGTTATTATTATTGTGAAGTAGCTTCTGAAAAAATACAGCCCGAGTTTCTGTATGGTTCTGACAGGATTCAGATCTTTTATTTAAAGCAGTGCAGCCAAATGACCCCCAGCCCCCATCATGGAGGTATTAAGGGCTCTCCAGTGAGGGGCGGTGAAAATTGAGAAACATCTCACTGGGTTTTCCGTCCACGCTACTGCTCCCCCGCATGACTAATGCGGGCTCAAAATGTAGTGTGGCCAGTCCGCCTACACTGTACATCTTTGGGGTGTGGGGATGGGGTGAGAGCCACACGGGGTGAATGTGCAAACTCCTCATAGAAGTGACCCAGGGACAGGATCGAATCCGGGACCTCGGCGCCATGAGTCAGCAGTGCTAACCACTGCACCACTGGGCCGCCCTTTTGTGGGCCTTCTTATTGAATACCTTTTGGAAATTCAAGTACATGACATCCACTGGTTTCCTCGTGATTTACCCGACTAGTTGCATCCTCAAAAACATTTTGAGAAATTTATTAAACAGGATTCCCCTTACATTAAACAATGTCATCTTGTTCTAATCATATTTTTCTTTTTGGAATGCACTGTTAAGACTTTGTTAATAATGACAAATGTCAGGCTAACTGCCCTGTTGGTAACTCATTTCATCCTCTCTCTTTTCTTGAATAGTGCTCACTTCAATTTGTTGGGTCTTTTCACAGAATCTAACGGATTATGGTAAATTATTGCCAACGCATCTGTTATCTCTGTAGCTGTTTCTTATGAAACCCTAGGAGGTAGGCTTCCAGGTCGTGGGGCTATGCCAGAATTTAGTCCCTTCAGTTTCTTGAATAATTTTTTTCTGGTGATATTAATTACTTTAATTTCTTCACTCTTCTTAGCCCATAGGTTACCCTCTATTTCTGATATGCAATTTGTATCTTCGACTGTGGAGACAGACACAAAATGTTTGTTTAATATCCTTACTATTTCTTCATTCCTCTTGATCAATTCTCCCGTCTCTACTTCGAGGGAACCAACATGTACAGTAGCTACCCTTTTCATTTTTATATGCTTACAAAAAGGTTTACAATCTGTTTTTATATATCTAGACAATTTACTCATATTCTAATGTTTCCATTGTTACCTACGTTTTGGTAGCCCTTTACTGGTTTCTAAACTCTGACCTTTTTCAAAGTTAGAAAGCTCTTCTTTGGGTCAAATGCAATTTTTAACCATGTTACTCAGATAATGTTACTAAGATACTGAGATAGATGTTTCTCACTGAGTTTTTTTGCTTTATAATGGAATGTATTTTTGTTGAACATTTGGAATTGTTTATGTAAATAACCATTGTTTATTTACTGAAACAACACTAGCCAACTCTCCCCTCATGCCTATGTAATTGGCTTTTTT
Source organism: Scyliorhinus torazame (assembly GCF_047496885.1). Taxonomy (NCBI): domain Eukaryota; kingdom Metazoa; phylum Chordata; class Chondrichthyes; order Carcharhiniformes; family Scyliorhinidae; genus Scyliorhinus; species Scyliorhinus torazame. The sequence goes on from NC_092714.1 coordinate 116,854,154, forward strand.
AAGTTTCAGGTTCTTGTTTGTGATTGAAGTACATAATTTCCAAACACAACATGGAATTTAATTGTATTATGATCACTATTTCCAAATCAATCTTTTACTATGACATTACTAATTAATCCTGCCTCATTGCACATTGCAAAATCTAAAATAGTTTCATCCCTAGTTGATTCCATAACATTTTGCTGCAGAAAACTGCCACAAAGGCATTCTACAAACTAGTTTTCTGCAACACCTTGGCCAGTTTGCTTGGTCTAGTATATATGAAGATTAAAGCCGCCAACATTGTTATATTGTTTTTGTTACAAGCTAAAAATTTGTTTTATATAATGATCTGTCCAATTATGTAACCACTATTCTGGGGCCTATTAACTACTTGCACCAGCATTTTCTGAGCGTTGTTATTCTTAATCTGTGCCCATACTGATTCTACTTTTTTATTTTCTGAGCCAAGATCCTTTCTCATTCATGTCCTTATTCCATCCTTTATTTTCAAGGTCCCCTTCTTTTCCATTCTGCCTGTCTTCTCAAAATGTTGCGTACCATGGAATATTTATTTCCCAATTGTGGTCACTTTGTAACCTGGAGCTGGATTTTCTGCAGTGTATTTCGTTCCGACGGAGGTGGGCTGCCATTGACCAGTTATGGGATCTTCTGATCCGCCGCTGTCAATAGGGTTTCCCAATCTATACACTCACCGTCGCTGGGAAACCCACAACGGGATTCAGCGTTGGCAAGACCAGATGAGTCCGCCTGCACGTACGGCCGGAAAATTCCGGCCGATTTCTCTGTCATGGTGATATATTTAAATCATTTATCTTTATTTATCCCACTCCACCTTTTCTGTTAGTTCAAAGCCATTTTCCCAACTCTGACCATATTTTCTGGTATTATCTTATTCCGCTCTGCTCCTTCCTGTCACAGTCTGGTGACCATTACCAGTATCGCTACCTGTATTATTGCCTTGTTCTTCCTCTTTAACTTTCCAAATCTCCTTCATGTGAACTCTCCCTCGCAAGTTTAAAGCCTTATCTACAGCCCCAGTTATATGTCTATTAGGACACTGGTCCCAACGTGATTCAGGTGAAGACTGTTCCAATGGTATAGAGCTCCTTCTTTCCCCAGTATTGGTGCCAGTGCCCCATGAATCAAAACCCATTTCTCCCATACCAATCTTTGAGCTATGTATTCAACTCTCTGATCTTATTTACCTTATGCCAATTTGCCTGTGGCTCATGTTGCAATCCAGAGATTATTACCTTTGTGGTTCTGCTTTTTAATTTAGCCTCTAGCTACTCATACTCCCTCCGCAAAACCACTTTCTTAGTTCTAGCTATGTTGATGGTATCCATGTGCACCATGACAACTGGATCATTCCACTCCCACTCCATGTCCTCTCCAACCCAGAGAAGATGTCCTTAACCCTGGCACCCGAATGGCCTCACAGCTTTCAGGACTCGCGGCTACAGAGAACAGTACTGATCCCACCACCACCATCTCAAGCGCAGACTAGGTTAAAATTGTGCTAAGAATTTTTGATTGTGGGCCCTGAAAATGTGTGCAGCCAGTGAACACCAGGTTTAGCACTGACTGCACGCACCAATCTTTTTAATGTGAAGGCAGGGCAAAAATGACTCCTTGCCTTAATTTTAACTGGGTTAAATTTATTTTGAAATCTGTGCGGCATTTTCTTTTCTTTATTTATTAATATTTTAATTAAAGACATTTTGCATATGTACAGAGAAATACCAGAATATCAAAAAACTACAGGAGCAAAGAACACAGGCCCACATCATCCCCCTCTACCAATCCCACAACTTTCCCCCATTAACTCACCCCCCCACAAAACAGAAAAACACTCCCCAAACCAGCCACCCCGCCCCGCTGACACATTAATTCACCTTGAAGAAATCGGTAAACAGCTTCCACCTCTGGGTGAACCCTTCCTCTGCCCCCCCCCCCCCCCCCCCCCCGTCACGTCAGGCGAACATGACCTTCTCCAAAGGCAGGAATTCTGCCAGGTCGCTCACACTCCTGTCTTCGGTGGCTCTGAGTCCCGCCAGCAGAACAAGATCCGTCTCCGGGCTATCAGGGAGGCAAAGGCCAAGACATCGGCTTCTCTCCCCACCTGGATTCCCGGACCTTCTGAAACTCCGGACTCAGGCCACCCCTACCCCCAGAATGTCGGACATGATATCCGAGAAAACCTGCCAGAACCCCCTCAACGTTGGACACGCCCAATACATGCGGACGTGATTCGCGAAACCCCCCCCCCCCCCCCCCACCGGACACCACCCACGCCTATCCTCCATTTCCGCAAAGAATAGGCTCATCTTCACAGTCATCATGTGGGCCCTATGCACCACCTTATACTGGATGAGGCTTAACCTCGCACACGATGTGGACGCATTCACCCTCCACTGGGCTTCCTTCCACGTCCCAGCCCTCACCTCCTAACCTAACTCCTTCTCCCATTTGCACTTGATCTCCTCCACCGGTGTGCCCTCCATCTCCATAAACTCTCCATAAACGTCTGACACTCTCCCCTCCTCAATGCCATCCTCCGAAACATCTTGTGGTACTGGAGGTGGCAACCCCAGAAAGGACAGCACCTCTCTCCTCACAAGGTTCCTCACCTGCAGTATCTGAAGCCATTCCCCTTCGGCAACTCATACATTTCCTCCAGCTCTTCCAGGCCTGCAAACGTATCCCCTACAAATCAGTCCCTGAATTACTCTATCCCCACCTGCTGCCAACCCCAGAACCTCGCATCCAGCCCCGTCGGCGCAAACCTATAATTATCACATATCAGCGCCCACAGAGACATGCCCTCCAATCTGAAGTATTGCCTACACTGAGACCACCTCCGGGCGCACTGAATCCTGGACCGGCGAAAATGGAAGGGGCACCAACAACAGTGCCCTCCAACCCGTCCTCCTACACGACGCTGCCTAAAACAACAGTCCCTCCTCCACTGCCCATTTACTCACCATTGCGATAATAGTTCATAAAAGTCAGCAATGCTAGCTCCCATCCCCTTGCCCCCTCTCCAAAATCCTGCTCCTCATCCATGGGGTCTTCAAACCCTGAAAGTATCCCATTCACCTTCCTAAATAAAGATTTGGGAACAAAGATAGGGAGGTTCTGGAACACGAACAAGAACCTGGGCAGCACTGTCATTTTAAACATCTTCATGCACCCAGTCAGCGACAGAGGCAAAACATCAATCTCTTAAAACCCCACCTTCATTCCCTCCACCAGTTGGCAAATTCGATTTATGCACCTGCGTCCAGCTCTGTGCCACCTGAATTCCTAGATACCAATGGCTCACCTCCGTCACCCAGAACGGCAACTCTCCCAGCCTCCTCTCCTACCCTCTAGCATTAATCAGCAACACCGCGCTTTTCCCCATGTTCAATTTATATGCTGAAAAACAGCCAAATTCCCTCAGGATTTCCATGATCCTATCAAAGCTGCCCACCGTGTCCGAAATGTACAATAATAGATCGTCTGCATGCTGCGAGACTCTGGGAGGGATTCTCCGGTCGCCGATGGCAAAATCGCGTTTGGTGATCGGCCGGAGAATCAACATTGGCACTGAAATCGGGGGCGCCGCCGCTTTCGTGATGCTCCGCCCCCTCCAAAGTGGCATACTCTAGGAGTACGCTGCACCCTGTATCGACAGCCTCAGGACGTTACCTGAGGCCCTCCCTCTGATGCTCCGCACCCGACCAGCTGAGTTCCCGACGACATTATTTGTCAGGAACTCGGCATGGTGGCTGCGGACTCAATCCAGCGCAGCCACAGTCAGGGGAGGGCCAACCCGCGGGCAGAGGGGACTTTGGCAGGGGCTGGGGGCAGTGTCGGGCGGTGGTCCGGGTGTCGCAAGCCTGGCCAAACGGGGGTACTATTTGGCAGGCCGGGTCCAGGTGCGGCCGGCGCCATGTTGCATGGCGCGGCCGCTGTAGACTGCCGCCGTGTGCATGCGTGGCCATGGACCCGGCAATTCTCCAGCTGTATTGGCAGCTGGAAGTGGGTGCTCTATGCTGTCTGACTCCTAGTCCCCCACCAAACGAAGGATCGGTGGCTGTTTGGCGCCAAATGTTCGGTCATAAAATGCCACCGTTCCCACGCCGGCGTCAGGACATGGCCTGAAAATCAGAGATCCAGCGCTCTGTGTTCAGCACCCCCCACCACTTAGTCCCTTTTCAAACCCTCGACGCCTTAAGTGCCATTGTCAACACTCTAACACTAGAGCAAAAAGCAATGGAGAGTGGGCACCCCTGCCTCGTTCCCAGGTGCAGGCTGAAGTACCCCAGCTCGTCCTATTCGTCCGGGCACTAGCCATCGGTGCCCTATACAGCAGCTGAAACCAATCCATGAAACCCTCGCCAAACCCGAATGGACCCAGCAACTGAATACCTCCGAACGACCCTTATAGTCCCATCCAAAGGCCCGCTCTCTATTCTCCTTCCACCCTCTCCCTATACATCGAGATCAGTTTGCCCCTGTCTACTGCCTCAAGTGTCTCCCACAACGTGGAGGCCGAGACCTGTGTTGTGTCATTCCGCTCCTCATCCCCTCAGATGGTGGCCCTCAAACGCTCACACACCCCTTCATCCACCAACATGCCAACATCCAACTTCCATTGCAGCAACTGGACTTCCCCTGAACTACCCGCAAATCAACCAGTGCAGTGCATGGTCAGTGTCCACAATCGGCACATACTCTGGATCGGCTGCCCCGCCAACAGCGCCTTGTCCATCACAAAAAAATCGACTCGGAGCACATGTGAAAAGCACGAGAACTCCTTCGCCCTCTGCCTCCCAAACCTCCACGGGTTTGCATCCATACGGTCGATGAAACCTCTCAATTCCCTCGCCACCGTAGACACCTTCAACGACCCGGGACATGACTGGTCCAACCTCGGATCCAAAACCATGTTAAAATTGCTCCCCCATTATCAGCCAGTGCATCTCCAGATGCGGGATGTTCCCTAACACAAATTCCATGTTGTCCAAATGTGGGGCAAAAACATTCACCAGGACCACCAGCATCAACTGCAGTTTCCCACTGACCACCACGTACCTACCCGCGGGTGAGCTACAATACTTTTAACAAAAATTTAAAGTATCCAATAACTTTTTTTTCAATTAAGGGGCAACTGAGCATGGCCAATCAACCTACCCTGCACATCTTTGGGTTGTGGGGGTGAGACCCACACAGACACTGGGAGAATGTGCAAACTCCACACGGACAGTGAACCGGGGCTGGAATTGAACCCGAGTCTTCAGCGCCGTGAGGCATCAGTGCTAACCACTGTGCCACCATGCCTCCCCCAGGATCAGCTACAATAATATCCAACTCGCATGCCATTTTCGTATTGACCAGCACCGCCACCCCGTTCATCTTCATGCCAATCAGGAGTGGAACACCTGCCCTACCCGTCCCTTCCTCAGCCTTGTCTGATCTCCCAGCTTCAGATGCATCTCCTGCAGGAACACAATGTCTGCCTTCAAACTCCTCAAGTGTCCGAACACACGCAGCTGTTTAACCGGCCCATTCAACCCAGGCATGTTCCAAGTGACCAGCATGGTCGGGGACCTCCTCGCCCCTCGCCCCTGCCGATCAGCTATACCCCTTCTTTAGATGGCTCCCCCAGTCCACATCTCACACATTTGCAGGCCCGCCCCAAGATGTCCTCCGCCATCACTCCTTAATCAACTGTGCTACAGCGACCATAACCATGTCAGCAACTCTCTCCCCACACCCCCATCCCATAACCAAACAGGAGAAACAAAAGGCACACTCCCCCTCCCCACTCCCCCCGTCATAGCCATCACCAATCTACCCACCCTGTGTGCCCACCTTTTACACACAACTCCAATCCAAAATTCAATGCCCTCTCACTCCTCTTAGTCCATCGTCTCTCATAAAGTCCTTCACCTCCTCCAGCGAGCCAAAATAAAACTCTTGTTTCTGTTGCATAACACACAAGCAGGCGTGGTACACAACCTTTTCTTGCAGAGGGCAGTTTTGATCCAGTTATACCCAACCCTCCACTTGGCCAACTCTGATCTCAGGTCCTGGTATATCAGCAGCTCGCTTTCCTCCCAAGTACACTTCTTTGTCTGCCTCGCCCACGTCAACATCTTCTCCTTATCATAGAAATGGTGCAGCTTCCCCACCATCACCCTTGGCCCACCTGCGGCCCCCTTCTCAGCGCCCTGTGCACTCAGTCCACCTCGAAGAGATGGTCAAAGGCCCCCTCCCTATCAGCTTCTCCAACATGCTCGCCACATACTTGCCGACCTGCGTACCTTCAATTCCTTCAGGCATCCCCATGATCCACAGGTTTTGCCTCCTGGATCTTCCAGCTTCTCCTTCCGCCTTTTCTGGCTGCTCATCGCCACCCCCGACTCCGCTTCCAGTGAGGTCAACCGAACCTCATGCTCCCATTCCGACTCTTCCACCTTTTGGGTCACCGGGCCCTGTGTCTCCAGCTTCTGCTCCACATGATCAATTGCCACCCTAAGCGGCTCCACCACCTTAAACAAGCCCTCTAAAGTTTCTTTCCTCTGCTGCTTGAACTTGCTTTTGAGGAATGCCACCAGTTGCTCCGAAGACCACAACTTTGTTGCTCAACTTCTTGTGGCGATGAGCCACAAACCAATCCCACCAGAGGAGTTTTACATTCATGCACCTTCTGCCATCCAACACCACACAATTTGGGTGGGGAAGAACAGAAAAATCCACCTCGAGCAGGAGTCACCAAATGTGCGACCACTTCACTCCATGGCCACCACCACCAGAGGTGCTGTGCGCCATTTTCAGAAACTATCAAATTGGGCCCGAGTTTTATGTGATAGTAGGAGATGTAAAGATTACAGAAGAGGAAAGAGGCACCAAAAAATAATTGGATGAGAAATCTAGGAAAAATAACAAGGGCAATGTCAGGATTGAGGCATGTGCCTTTATGTTAAATGTTTTAATTAGCTTGGTAGGACATTTTAACAAAATTAATTAACTTTTTAGGGAAATTGAGAAGTGTCTTTCTTGATTTATAAATCTATACGCATAGGGGAAATATAGCTCACTGCTCAAAACTGTATGCTGCTCATTTATCTATCTTCTATCAATAACATTTTTTTTCGTTTGAAACCTTTGTCTTGATTCACCCAGTTCATTACCTGTAAGAGGGAAGAATTCACGTGACAATCATGATACATTGCAGTGGCTGGTGTGCAGTCTCCCCAGTATGATCACTGGGTCAACCCATCATTCATCCAGATACTACACAGACAAAATGTATTGCAGTTTAAAGCCGTTGTGATATTCACTTATGAAAACAACTAGAGATGCCAAACCTGAAGAGAATTCTCATGGAGAACCACAAAAACTGTGACAGTTTCTTATGATCAGTGGATAACACTTTAATATATTTGTGAAGTAATTATTGCGACTTAATGGACAGCATTGTTCGCACCATGGCCAAGCTAACAAACGGATCTTTTACAGGATTATGTCTAGGTATTTTCCTGTGTTTGATTACTTTCGCATTTGATTACATTTTTAATTACATTGATTATTTTTTTTTCCCTCTGCCCAAAGCATTGATTTCTCTACAGTACAATTCTATGGACACTTTGATACCAAGTATAAGTGGCCATTTTGCAGATTTGAGATTAGGCAAATTAATTTGAGCTCCGGCAGCTCCCCGTCCTTTTTCCCTCCCCAACTCCTCCTCCCAGTTACGCTTTATCCTCACCACCTTGACCTATTTCCCCAACCACCTGTTTATATCTCCAATCCTGCCCTCCCCCAATTCATCTGTAAGTGACAGCTGCTCCAACAGTATGTACTCCAGTAGCTGGGGGAACGTGTACCATTCCTTTCGCACAAAGTCCATCACTTGCATATACATAACTCGCTACCCCTCGGCAGCACAAAGCTTTCCCGCAGCTCGTCCAGCCCCACAAACCTCCCCGCCAAGAGCATATCCCTAACCCACTCCAGCTCTGCATCCCTCCACTTCCCATGCCTCCCTGACTTAAACCTGTGGCTTCCACACAGTGGCGTCAACACCGACATTTTATCCATATCCTGAATGTCTACTGCATCACCGGACTTCCCTTATACTTCCCCCGGGCTAATAGCAATGGGCCCGTCACCAAGCCCCTCAAACTGGGCCCGCTGCAGGACTGCTCCTCCAACTTGATCCACTCCGCCCCACCCCCCCCACCCCACCAACACCTCACTTTCTCCACATTCACAGCGCAGTGATAATACATCAGGTTCTGGAGTGCTAACCTCCCTTTCTGTCTCTGCCTCTGCAACAGAACCCTCTTCACCCTCTTCCCACCCATATAAAGGCTGAGACCAATGCTTCCACACTCCGTGAAAAGGCTTTAGGGCAAACCATCGGGAGGGTCTGAAAGACAAACAGAAACTTTGACAGCACATTCATCTTTACCACCTGCATCTTCCCTGCCAACGCCAAGTGTAAGGTATCCCACCTCTTGAGATTCCCCTTGACCTCCTCCTGCTGTCAAGTTCCACCTGTGCATCATGGTGGCCCACTCATGCATCACCTGAATCCCCAAATACCTAAATTGCTCTTTTGCCACCTCAAGCTTAGCACCCCCAAATTGGCACCCCGCCACATTCACCTGAAACATCTCGCTCTTCTCTACATTCAGCTTATAGCCGGAGAAGGCCCCAAACCTCTCCAGAAGACCTATGATTCTGCCCACACTGAATGGTGCCCTTAATGTCCATTGGGATTAGTACTGTGAGATCTCCTTCTTTCACTTTCAGGGCCTTTATCCAGCATATGATACTTTCCTGTTGCAAAGTTCACCTCCGGACTCACTGTTGGTTCTTACACTGAGCAGGCTAGCTCTAGAAGAATGAGCGGTGATCTCATCGAAGCATAGAAGATCCTGAGGGGTCTTGATGAGGAAGCTGAGACAATGCTCCCCCATGTGAATGAGACTGGAACTAGGATAGGCAGATTAAAATTGAAGTCTATCATTTAAGAAGGGGCAGAAGAGACATTTCTTCTCTGAGGTGATTAATCGTAGGAATTATAATAATAATATTAATAATAATCGCTTATTGTCACAAGTAGGCTTCAATGAAGTTACTGTGAAAAGCCCCTCGTCATCACATTCCGGCGCCTGTTCAGGGAGGCTGGTATGGGAATTATCTTCCCCATAGAGCATAGGTTATTGATCGTATTCAAGATTGAATTAGATAGCTTTTTGATATACAAGGGAGTCATGAATTGCAGGGTCCGGGGGGGTGAGGTTAAGCAGGAAAGCGGAGTTGAGGTCACAGTCAGATCAGCCATGATCTTATTGAATAGCAGAACAGCCTCAATAGACCGAATGGCCTATTCATGCGCTTCATTCTTGTGATCTTGCTGTATTACTCTTCCATCCCATTCTACCGATCCATGATTCCCGGGCCTCATACTAAATATTCCACCAATATTTAAACTTTCCAGTTAAAATTTCCCATTGTTGTTGCATTCCTCCATTTACCAGACCCCTCTGGAATATATGTTACCTGAGTAGCCATTGGTTGTGATAGCTCTATCCTTTGTATCATGATCACGGACCCTGGTTGTACTGTATTCTGTTCCTCCGCTCCTTTACCACAAAATGCATGAGCTTTTGAGGAACAAGGTCCCTTGTGTACTTCTACCTGCTGCTGAGAATCCAACATTTTATAATCAATTCCGATCAATGATAAAGAAAGATTCTTAACAGTTTGCTAAACATTGTCCTATCCTCGTTACCAACCACCTTACCTGTGCCTCTCTCTTATAATACACCAAATACCCTGAATTAAATTCTGTCCAGGCTGGAATTATACAGAGTGATATAAATTTTCATTGAGACCTTAGTCTTGATGAAAGATTGTCTTCTTGCATTTAAAACATTCAATATGCAATATGATTTACTCAAACTCACCATTATCTTCATCCTCTTCGTCCGACCTCTCTGTGTGTAGCCACCTGAGTTGGCCACTTCCCAACTTAAAATGGAGAACCGCAAAGGCTGAAGGGAAATTCAGCCAACACAGGCAAAGACTAGCAAATACAGAAATCATGTATATTGGAACCTGCAAAACAACCAGACAGCACCAAAACCAGCAGCCATCTGCATAGTAATGTAGCAGCTATCTACATAGTAATGTGCGATTCCCAGGCACAATGGCAACAGTTAAGGTAAACAAAGCCAAACCAGACCCCTCGGCGCCAGCAGGAGCCAAGGCAAAGGAAGGCCAATGACACTTAGGACTGCCCAGCGATCAGGGAACCGCTCCAGCATTGGAGAAATCGATCCCAGTGATCGGAAAGTAGTCCAATCACTTGGAACCAGGTACGGGGTCCGCCCCGAAGGGTGGGAAGCCCCTGGGGACCATAAAGTAAAGCCCCGAAGTTCAAATCGTCCTTCTTGGCAGGGTCACTCAGCAACCTGAACCAACCCTTGACAGTGACCTGTCTTGTTGCCTCCAAGCAAGTAAGTCTCAAGTCAACGCTCGCTATGAGATAGGCGTCCTAGCTACCAGTCCATACCAGCTTTGAATCCTGCAGACTCAGGACCTGAACGAAAGGCCATTTGTTCCCCTGACCTGGTGGGCCAGTCCGAAGTTAAGTATAGGCCTGTTAGTTATAGAAATAGCCTAGAAAGTAGAGTTTATGCATGAGTAGTGATTTACTGTGTATAATAAATGTGTTTTGATTTGAATCTTACTAATTGGTGCATTGAGTTATTGATCATTACTTGAACTTGAACCTCGTGGCGGTATCATAAAGATACCTGGCGACTCTAGAGCAAAGGTTATAAAACAGAGCCAATTGAACCAACCAAAAGTTAGCAACATGTGTCACGGGTCATATTGAGGACCCTACCTCTCTACTTTGGGCTCTTCATCACACAATGATACTTTGAGTCACATCTGAAATACCTATCAACTGTTCCTTGGGAATTTGTGGAATTAATTCACCTACTATTTTTGTTCCACTCTGCCTTCTGTTATAAGAGCCAAAGTTTCTAAAGGCACTTTCATTCTCACTCTATCTGTCGTTAACCCATCCATTGAATTGGCCTCAACTTGCGATTATTGAGACCACATGTCGCCATGGAATGTTCTATTGTTCCACAAAGGCTGAAGGAAGTGTGTCTCCCCCCGGAATCTTTCAAGGCTGCAGACATCTGATCCAATCGTGCCTGGTTGAGAACCAAACACAGTTAAAACTAGGAGCTCATCCATGAGATATCTTATTGTAATTCAGCAATTTAAATGCTCGTACTAATTCAGGGACCCCCAAATTGAATTTCTTCAATATTTTATGCGATCTGTTAAAGTCCGTGTCTTATTCCTCAAACGAAAATTTTCTAAATATGTCTGTGCTGCATAGCGTTTAACAGATAATTCTTTTCATAAATTTCATCCAAGAACTCTTAATGGCAGGTCCAAACCTTCATTACTATCCAGCTGAGCCCCCAGCTCACAAAATACTCTTCGTCTGATTTTACTTGTTGTAGAAAGCGATAATGTCAATGTCAAATCTTGTTTCCTTTTTGGTGGGTTGGTATCGAAACATACACTTCACTCATTCACTATTCATCTGTTTCAGACTCCAAGAAAATCGGAGGGTAATCATACCTGATAATTTATATTTGCTTCCAATTATTTTCACAATGACTACCCGTCATGTAGATTTCTACCTGAACTTTTTTCCCAGCTTCCAACCTTTATCATTAGGCGACATCGTTCTGCTCCATATTTTACTCCAGAATTCCAGTTGTTTAAGGATAGATATGCTGCCAATTTTACACATTTTAATATCTATTTACAGAGTTGTAGGTTATAAGCATACACTTCCAAACCCAGAAATCACAGTTTTAGGGCGCTCCGCTCGCCAGTGCACAAAGAGAACATAAGCGAGATACTCTGTCAGCCAACGCCGGAATTAGGAAATGTGATTGGGCAGAGAATCAGTTCCAACGGCAAAATCTTGGCGGAGGCAGGTTTCACACCAAATAGTAATTCTCCTTCGCCTCGGCAGTGATGTCAATGCGTTCCAGAACGCACGCACAGTAAACACCGTTGGCAAATCATTAGCCGGCAAAACCTGGTATTCTCCAGGGCATCCGCGATTCTCCGCCTCCACCGGGGTCATTCCTGATGGTGAGGTTCAGTTGTGCTTTTACAAATCGTAAAACTGGTGCCATCAATGTGGTGCCCCACCCTCCAACCCCACAACCCACCCTCCACCCCCACCAACGCCACACCTCACCATCCAACCCCTCGCCTCACCCTCCACCACCACCAATCCCGTACCCCACCCTCCGCCATATCCCCCCCCCAAAAGGCTGCTACCCACAGGTGGGGCATCAGGCGGCCCACCCAGGGCAATGGCCAGTATAGCCCCAACGGAGGGCACCGGATGGGCACTGCCAGGGTGGCACTGTCAGTGTCCAGGCTGGCAGTGCCAAGGTGCTTGGGTGGCATGAGTAATGCCAGGATGCCACCCTGCCCAGATACCAATGGCTCGATTGCCTAGAGATCCCCAAGTGCCGTTCCACCTGGTCCCCGCTTGTGGGACCAGTCCAAAATGGCACCCAGCTGGGGTCTCCTCTGCGAGGCCGGTATCACGAGAGCCAATTAAATCTGGTGTCAGCAGAGTTAAGTGAGTTTAACAGATCAATTCTGTTGACCCTTCATCGTACACCAGCCACATAGTTCGGGTTGAACTTTTAAAAGTTGCAACAGGTGTGGCTCCCTCCAAATGAATGAGCCAGGGAATTGTGCCCATACTTGCAGGAATTCCTCATTGTGGTCACACACAAGCTGCACATTGGTGGTTTGAAAGGACTTTCCATTCACGTATCTGTACACCTCCTGCAATGGTGCTTTGATGGCACTGTGGCTGTAATTGATCACACCGAGCACTTCTGGAAAGCCAGGTACAAGAATAAACCCGTTGCTCTCTACATCAGTGATTCCACATCTGTAGGAACGTTTATGTGTTTCCCAACACCAGCAAAGAGGGCATTAATGACTGAGGTAATGCATGCTGGACGCCTGCTTGTGAAATGCCACAGAAGGCTGCTGCTGACCCTGAAAGGAGCTGGCTGCAGAGAAGTTGAGGGCCACAGTGACTTTGTCTGCAACTGGCAGTGCATCGGCACCAGTTGCAACAAGGCGTGAGGTCAGCTTCCAACATGGCACAGATGTCTCTGACCATATCTCTCAGCATTGGAAGCCTTCCCATCATTGGAAGCTGAACCTGTTCCAGTAGACCCTTCATCAAGGTAATATCTCATCTTCCTCTTTCTTGCTGCTTTCCTCATGCTGTCTTTCCTCTATATGCTGTATGTGGGAAGGTGCTGTGCCAATTTCTTTAACCTTCCTTCAATCCTCACCCAGTGAGGCAGTCTGTCCTATCACCCACTTGGCTGACAATGAAAGCAAGCATGAAGAGGCCCCCACACAATGTGCCCTTGCTCTTTTCCAGCCGCCCCGTCCCTCTTCCTTGAGGTCAGACAACATCATCAATCTCAGAGGTAAGTACTGCTACTTCACACAGTTCTATATAAGGCTTACAGATATTTAACTCATGCCTTCATATCTGCTTACATATCCAACACATTGTGAATTGAGGATGCTTTGAGAGTGAAAATTGTTTCTGCTTCTTCTCTGTGCTATATTGAGATAGAGCACCCAATTTGTAAATGGCGCCTGTGCACTCACACCCCTGCCCCTTTCCGCCACCCGTGAAAATCATAAATACCGAAAATGACAGCGACTTCCGAATCTGGGTATCCCTGACTCTGCAAAAATCCAGTTGTCACCTCCGAAACAGTGGTCATTCAGCCTTCATTTTTGAGCAGTTTATTTTATGTGACCACAATTGTTTATTTCTTTATTGTGTTAACATAAAAATAAATGCAATCTCAATATGTAATTTGCAAGTCACAAGATGTAAAATCTGCACTTGGTTACTGCAGTGTTGCTGTTGTTCCCCAGGAACTATTGGCTGCTAAATTATGGTGTAAAAGCTGCTTTGACACACATTTCAACATTTCATTGTACATAACTGATTCCGCCAATTCTCTTTGGGGCATAAATGGATGAAATACTTGAGCTTGAAATACCAAAAAGAAAGCAAGTTAAGCATCTTGTACTGTGGGTAAAGGCTCTACGCTGGCTTTGGCCAGCTCTTCACGTCAAGGACAGATGATTCATTCAATTAGAGAAGGCGGGGTGGTAGGAGGGTTGGCAGCAACGTCAGGAGTTGGCTTTCAGCGGGGTTGCCCCCATCCCCCACCTTCCCAGTGCTGGGGCCTTGTATCATGCAATTATTTGGATACCGGTGGCATATGATGCTTTCACTGGCATCATTGTTCACCTGAGGTCCTCAATTGATGTCAGGCCGGGAAGGTCATCCATGTCCTCTTCTGACCCGGAATTAATTGGGGCAGAGGGGGGAAGGCAGCAAGATCTTCACCAATATCCTCCCACCCAATTAAATGTTTCTCCCTTCCTCTAAACTTGCCTCAGGAAAGCTAGGACTTTGAATTCCACCCACGTGTGTCAAAACGAAATGTATGATACCTTTTACACCTCGCTGATTTCATTTCAAAGACAGGTTAATACATGAAGAGTGCAATTTTACGGCCGCGTTGCACTTTCATTCAAGCGTGATGCAGCCATTAGATTGCGGGAGAGGCCAAAATCCGGAACCGCGCCGGGCGCTGCTGGGTGTGTGATCTAACCGGCCCGGCAAAATTAGGATTATTAGCAAGAAACCAATAATCACCACTTAAAGCCAATTTCCTTACAATTAATGGGAGCGGCCCGCTATCTAATGGCCTCCCATGATCTACCAGCAAGTGGTCACGCAGGCGCCGATTAGTACACCTTTTTAAAAATATGAAGCTTGCGGAATGGCTGCTGTGGGGATTCAAGGAGCTGATTAGCCAGATTTGTTCCCAGGCAATGAGCCCGGAGGCACTTAGGCTGTTGCCCCAATGCTGAGGAGGGTGGTGGGGGGGCCCCAGTTGGGGGGGTTGCCGCCCTCGATGCGGGGGTCGCTCCGGGCTGAGGGGGGCGGGTGGATGTCTCAGCACCTGGAGGTCTGCCGTCCCTGGATCATGGAGGCAACCCCAACCCATGCCTGTCTGTCCCACCGACCACCCGTAACTCCCACTGACCGCAGACGCTGAAAGCTATTGCTAATTGGGAATTGGCAATCATAGTAACATGAGCACTTCACATCTCCCAAGTGGATTACCGTGTGTGGGCGTGCCATGTAGCATGTGGGAGTTATTACCAGCATCCCAATCAGACACTGATGCCTGGACCCTGTACCTGAGCACTGCAGGAAGCAAAACCATGGACGCAGCGACCAACATCTGAACACCCAGTGGTCGACCCCAGCACTGGGGACATTTCCGTGACTAGAGAGTAGGTGAGTGCACCGGGGAGGGGACTACGCCCGGTCCAGGTAACATTACGTGCGCGTCTCCAGGGTACAGTGACTGGGGTCTGGTGTGTGGGCAGGGTGTATCGGATGGCAAGGGATGTGGGGGAGTAGGGGGAGGGAGGAGCAATGGGGGAAATGGAGGGTCCCGGGGTGGAAGGCACTGCTGGTTGTTAATCTCTCATCTCTCCAATTCCTTACAGATATTACACGGGATGGATGACGCCTTGGAACCTGCAAAGGCTGCCTTCACAGTGCTGCTGATAGGCCCGCTGGCCACACGTGGAGGAGCTGGCAGCAGCAGCGTCGACAGAGACTCAAAGCAGTGGCCCATGTACAGGCACCTGTCCCACACCCTGAGGAGCTGGTTGTCAGTCAGGCCAGGGGTGGTCCCAGCGGGGGAGGCGGCGATGGTCCAAGGTGTACAGGCTTCACTGGTCTTTTGAATAGATGACGAACAGCGTTTACCGCAGGAAGCTCCGCCTCAACAAGGAGATGGTGCGGCAACTGTGCCATGTCCTCGCGGACTTGGCGCTACTTGGAGGGGGAGAATACCCACTCCTGGTGGCCGTCAAGGTCACTGCAGCCCTGAGATTCTACCTCTCAGGATCCTTCCAAGGCCCCAGTAGGGACTTGTATGGCATCTCACAAGCTACATAATTTGCGGCGTGAAGCCCAAGGGGCCTCGTTAGGTGGACCAATTAACATTTGGTACCGATGTTAGCCTCACAGAGTTGAGCATCGGGAAGCACGCAGCAGTTCCTGCTCATTACCACACTTAGAAACTTTTCTATTAAATTGCGCCTCGAATTAAATTCAGGCAGAGGAAGGAAAGCTAAACTGACACTGAAAGAACAAAAAGGAGATGTTCAAGACTTTCAGAAAGTACAAAATTGACAACAAACTGATGGAGCTGAAAGTCAAATGAATGTGTTTTTAAGAAAGGTGCCCAGCAAAAAGAACTGATCAAATCAATTGGAGCCTGAGGAACCCCAACACTGGGCCTCGGCCTCATTTTCATTAAGTTGGTGCGGCATGATCAGTCAGTCAGCAAAGAGTCTATGGAGATCGGGCCTTCTGAAGTGTGGCGGTGAGCCTCAGGTAAGCAAAGACTGGAGAGGGAGAAATGTTTGTCAGGCAGGGGGGGAGGGTTGTGTTCAGGGAAAGTGAAAACAAAGGTTGTGAGCAGAGAGCAATATGTGGGGGGCATGGAAGGGAGCATGTGAAAAGCTTGTTGCAGGATTGAGAAAAGGCCATGAACACCTTTCCTTTCCCAATAAAGGTGACAGTGCACTTCCTGTCCACAATATTAGGGGCTTAGTTGACCCTTTAGCACCCAAAAACTGGGCATTACTCAGACTAATTTATAGACCAATGTTTTTTTTATGGAAAAGCACAGAAACCCCAGAGTGTTCAAAGTAGAATTGCAAAAGATCAATAGGCTCTCTCCAGTAAAGAACTGCATGATATTCAGTCAGTGCATAGTTATAAATGCCATTTTTATCTGAGTACATAAATTTCCATTGATTTCTTTGGTGCTTTCCACTCTTTCACATAGACTGAATAATGGTAGTTTAACACACACATTTTCAGTGTAACTCAATTTCCTTGTAGCAGCCGTGTTATTCCTTTCAGTTCCTATGGATAATTGACTCTTCTTTGGTGCAGTACCTATTTGAAATAAATGGTTTTCGTTACTTTCTCTTCATAATTTCTGCTTGAAACCTGAAAACCTCAACATTGCATTTAGCATTCCAAGTTTTTGAACATGGTGTCATTTTTCTGCCTTTCTGTCCAAACCTCCAATTTGAATGTCCGGTTTATGGAACTGTTCAGGCAGTTTTAACAACGCATTAGAATAGGCACAAACCAGAGACGCACAAAAACGTGTCACTGGTATCACATTGCATACAAAGTTTAAATTATTCAGAGGCAGAAAGGGAACCAACAGATGGACTTTTGATGAAACCCCTTTCTTACCTGAAGTAAAAGGCAGCATTTAAATCCTTTTCAGTCTGGGAAGATTGGATGCCATTAATTTACAAGCAGCTTATCTTCCTCTATATGCACTTCCCAACATTTGTGTTTGGTCAATGTACTTTAAGTAATCACTACCTAATTTAATAAATTCCAAATGATCTGCTGAACAGAGTAGCTCTGCAGTTAAAGAGGAGAATGTTTCCTGGGCTGCTTCTGCTGGGTTAGATTTGTACCCCAGGGCTGATTCATACAGCTGTGAGAATACCATGCAGTATTGGTGCGTCGCCTTGGGAGACCAGGGAATTCATGTCCAAGTATTTCCATCAGGACTTGGAAACATAGGAATTGGTTGACGATAAAGGCCGGGCCTCATCTACACTCTGGCAGCCAGAGTGATGACATGATACTGGAATTGTTAACTAATCATAGCAATCAATCTCTTATCAATTAATTTAGAACAGAACCAAAGCTGACATGAGGAAAAGCCCAATGCTGGAGAGATTTTAAACGATAGGGGAACAGCACCTGTTGCTCTGAAGCCTGCCTCACCTATCATGTCATGGCTGACATTACTATTGTCTGAGAGTCTGTGCTAGCCAGCGCTTTGAAAAATCTGACCTGCTGGTTTTTGCTTTGGATTCCCCTCCCAAGCCAGGGTACTTGCAGTACAACAGAAAGATAGCCAAAGGACCGATCAAGCAAGTTCCAGTCCCAGTCCCTGTACATTTAATCAAACACTGTCACTCATCCCTTTAATTGAAAATGGCTTCAAACCTCAGCAGAAATGCCAGGTGCAGAACTCCGAGTTGGTACTGTTACATATATCATTATCTGTCATATGCAGGCTTACTGTACAACTTGTCATTGATCCTGCCTACAATGGATTACCATGGCTATGGAGCCTGAGCTCAGAAATTGCCAGTTCCAAATTCCTCTAAGAACAAAAACAGCCTCCTGACAGTCCCGAAAGGGCTTGTCAAACACTTTTCAGCCTCTCTATAAACACCATGTGACACCACTGCTGGTTGATTCATTTGCGCAGATAACATCTGTCGCACAGTATCAAACCTGGATTTCATTTTTAAAAAGACTTGAATTCTAACTCGAGAGTAATAACTGACTGTTGCAAAAGATTGAAACATACACCAAGTGTCAAAATGACATTTTTCAACTATCTCTATCTAAATCACGCAAACAGCCAACATAGTGCTCAACAATAAAAACACAAAACGCTGGAAAATATCATCATGTCTGCCAGTACCTGTGGAGAGGAAAACAGAGTTGGCGTTTGGAGTTCAATAAGACTTCTTTGGAACACGCCGAACAAAGAGCTCAACTTCTTCCTGAATGGACACAGACTACTGGACCAAGAGCCAAAGCTAGAATACAAGATATACATCTAATAATAACTTATTGTCACAAGTAGGCTTCAATGAAGTTGTTGTGAAAAGCCCCTAGTCACCACATTCCGGCGCCTGTTCAGGGAGGCGGGACTGGGAATTGAACCCGCGCAGCTGATCTTGTTCTGCATTACAAGCCAGCTATCTTAGCCCACTGTGCTAAGGCTGTATCAGGCTCTTGTGAGACCTCATTTGGAATATTGTGAGTAGTTTTGGGCCCCGTATCTAAGAAAGGATATGCTGGTCTTGGAGAGGGTCCAGAGGAGGTTCACAAGAATGATCCCTGGAATGAAGGTCTTGTCATCTGAGGAGCGGTTGAGAACTCTGGGCTGTACTCGTTGGAGTTTAGAAGGATAAGGGGGGATCTTAGTGAAACTTACAGAATACGGAGACACCTAGGTAGAGTGAACATGGGGAAGATGTTTCCACTAGCCAGAGAAACTAGAAACCTAGGGCACAGCCTCAGACTGAAGGGATGATCTTCTAAAACAGAGATCAGGAGGAATTTCTTCTGCCAGAGGGTGGTGAATCTGTGGAACTCATTGCCACAAGAGGCTGTGGAGGCCAAATCACTGAGTGTCTTTTCGACAGAGAAAGATTGGTTCTTGATTAATAAGGGGATCAGGGGTTATGGGGAGAAGGCAGGAGAATGGGGATGAGAAACATATCAGCAATAATTGAATGGGGGAGCAGACTCGATGGGCCAAATGGCCTAATTCTGCTCTGATGTCTTATGATCGTAACTACAGGTGTTACACTGCCATGCCTTGTATGTCAAGAAACATCTTACCAAGATCTTGCTGAAAATAAAAACAAGAAACAACTTTTCAGCAAACTGCGCATTTTAACCTTGGCAGCTAATGTACAGACACTAAGAAATTCTGGATGTGTGATATGTTAAGCTGGAGCAAAACATTCCTCCCTACTGGGGTTCAGCCCTTATCACACAAGACAGGTAGACATGCTGCTGAATGAAACCGTTTGCATATAACCTGGGCTATTCGGCCCTGTCTAGCATCACTTTTGCTGCATCGGTCAAAAGTTAAGGTGCAAGGCATGTCATATGTACCACTATTTAAAAGATGTATCACGTCACCAAGGGAAGACCTTCGTTCAAGACACCCCCCAGACAACTTCTCGAAAGAACCAGACATCATTTCCAGATGATGTGCGAGTTGGCAAGAACATAAGAACATAAGAACTAGGAGCAGGAGTAGGCCATCTGGCCCCTCGAGCCTGCTCCGCCATTCAATGAGATCATGGCTGATCTTTTGTGGACTCAGCTCCACTTTCCGGCCCGAACACCATAACCCTTAATCCCTTTATTCTTCAAAAAACTATCTATCTTTATCTTAAAAACATTTAATGAAGGAGCCTCTACTGCTTCACTGGGCAAGGAATTCCATAGATTCACAACCCTTTGGGTGAAGAAGTTCCTCCTAAACTCAGTCCTAAATCTACTTCCCCTTATTTTGAGGCTATGCCCCCTAGTTCTGCTTTCACCCGCCAGTGGAAACAACCTGCCCACATCTATCCTATCTATTCCCTTCATAATCTTATATGTTTCTATAAGATCCCCTCTCATCCTTCTAAATTCCAACGAGTACAGTCCCAGTCTACTCAACCTCTCCTCGTAATCCAACCCCTTCAGCTCTGGGATTAACCTAGTGAATCTCCTCTGCACAGAGCAAGCTTCAAACACAGCCAATGCCGATTTAGTGGCAGATCCAACAGACCAACCCTCTGATTTTCACCTTCCACACATCACGTGGTGGAAGCTCAATAGTTTCAGATGTAGGTTAATCAAATGTGGTGAAAATGGTTAGATGGTGTTTGGATCGCTCGTAGGGTCTTTCTGGGTCGGGTCGGGCTCGGCATGTGGTCGATCCAGCACTGGTGGCCGGGTCGGGTGCTCCTGAGATCAGGCCTCGATCTAGGCCTGGCCTCCACATTGATCTTCTTTTTTTCCTTCAGGTGAGTCAGGAAGCTGGGCGGGCCTCTACATGTCGGGCCGGGTCATGTGTCTGGATGACGGATTGGGTGATTCGGATGCAACAACAAAGAAGAACAACAAAGAAAATTACAGCACAGGAACAGGCCCTTCGGCCCTCCCAGCCTGTGCCGATCCAGACCCTTTATCTACACCTGTCACCTATTTTCCAAGGATCTACTTCCCACTGCTCCCCGCCCGTTCATATATCTGTCTAGATGCATCTTAAATGATGCTATTGTGCCCTGGCAAAGCTTTCCAGGCACCCTTCATCCTCTGCGTAAAAAACTTTCAACGCACATCTCCCTCCCTCTCACCTTGAATTTGTGACCCCTTGTAATTGACACCCCCACTCTTGGAAAAAGCTTGTTGCTATCCACCCTGTCCATACCTCTCATAATTTTGTAGACCTCAATCAGGTCCCCCCTCAACCTCCGACTTTCCAACGAAAACAATCCTAATCTACTCAACCTTTCTTCATAGCTAGCACCCTCCATACCAGGTATCATCCTGGTAAACCTCCTCTGCACCCTCTCTAAAGCATCCACATCCTTCTGGTGATGTGGCGACCAGAACTGTACGCAGTATTCCAAATGTGGCCTAACCAAAGTCCTATACAACTGTAACATGACCTGCCGACTCTTGTACTCAATACCCCGTCCGATGAAGGCAAGCATGCTGTATGCCTTCTTGACCACTCTATCGACCTGCGTTGCCACCTTCAGGGTACAATGGACCTGAACTCCCAGATTTCTCTGTACATCAATTTTCCCCAGGACTCTTCCATTGACCGTATAGACCGCTCTTGAATTAGATCTTCCAAAATGCATCACCTCGCATTTGCCTGGATTGAACTCCATCTGCCATTTCTCTGCCCAACTCTCCAATCTATTTATATTTTGCTGTATTCTCTGACAGTCCTCCTCCCTATCTGCAACTCCACCAATCTTAGTATCATCTGCAAACTTGCTAATCAGACCACCTATACCTTCGTCCAGATCAATATCACAAACAACAATGGCCCGAGCATGGATCCTTGTGGAACACCACTAGTCACCTTTCTCCATTTTGAGACACTCTCTTCCACCACTACTCTCTGTCTCCTGTTGCCCAGCCAGTTCTTTATCCATATAGGGTGGAGGCATGAGCTTGAGTAGTGTGCTCTTTCCAAGGGCCGGTGCGGACACGATGGGCCAAATGGCTACTGTAAAATCTATGATATTATCCTTACCTTCCTTATTTAGCTACAGATGATGCATCCTTTTCAAAGAGTCTTTCTTTCTCACTGGGATAAATCTTTGTTGAGAGCTATTAAATATCTCTTCAAATTTCTGCCATTGCATCTCTACTGTCACACCGTTAAACTTAATTTCCCTTTTCACTTTAACCAACTCTGCCTCCATACCCTTATAATTAAATTTATTTTAGGATTAAAACACTAGTCTTACACCCACACTCTCACTTCCAAACTGAACATGAAATTCTATCATGTTATGATCGCTGTCGCCCAGAGACTCCTTTACAATGACGGTATTGATTAATCCTGTCTTATTGCACATTTGTGGGTCTAGAATAAACATCTCCCTGGTTGATGTTAGAACATACTGCTCTAAGAGATTGTAATGGGCGGGATTCTCAGGTCGGACAATTTTGATGCTGGGTCAGGCGCTCCGGATGCCAGGTCGAGTTTCAGGTAAGGTCAGGGTTGGGCCTCTTCCCCTTCTAGGTCGAGGTCGGGGTCAGGTCGTGGGTCGAACCCTGCTGTGTCAGGTCGAGCCGTGTCTAGTGGGTTGGTCCTCGGAAGTTGGAGAATCTCCAGACCTGTAGGTAAACGTAAAAGAACATGGTTAGTGCTTATATTAGTGCTAGATTTCAGATTTTAAAAGTTAGAACGCTTATAAAAGATGTAGGAATAGGGTCTGTGGGGTAAGAGCTCATCGAGAGTTGCCACGCTCCGGTGCTATCTTGCAAAGACTTGTCAAAACATGCCTCTATGAATAATTGCTTGGGGAAATCCAAACTTACCGCTTGTCAGAATGACGGTAAAGATGGTCAATATTGCGATGTGTGAGTTTTGAGGCGAGCAAATATAGAACTTGCTGATGAAAACGAGATGGAAAAATCAGCCAATAACCTCACTGCAGCACAGGCCAGTGCAGGACAGAATGAACCAATCCAGTGCAGAAACACATATTCCAATCAACAAGATGAATACGCTGCCAGTGTATTTCACAGAGTCTCACTCAATTTCAAAAATAAATGTTAACTTCCTTACTTTCTCTCACAAAATGAAATTATTGCCATAAATTCAAATGAGTGGAGTCCAGTGAGACCAAGTCCAATATCAGGTGGCGTTGTCTGGCAGGATTCTGTACTTTGTACCAGACACTCTCTGAAGGCCAGTCTTGAGAGTGATAGTGGTTAAGACTACAGCATGTGACCAGTTGCGGCTACTATAATAGCCCTGCAATGGTCCATTTTGAAAAACAGAATTTAAACAAGAGAATATGGAAAAGGGACAGGTTTTAAAGATTATTTTGCTTCATCCATTGTTGGCATGGCAATTTAGATAGCTTTTTTTCTGCACTATTTCTTTGCAAAATCATCAATTACATAATTGTTGGTATTGTAAAGATTTACGTTCAATTGTCCATATTGCTGAACTTGTCAAATGTCCCGAACACATCGTTTTGAACTATTTTCAATACAGAACAATTATGGTCACCGGAAGCACTTGTGAAATGAAATGAAAATCACTTATTGTTACAAGTAGGCTTCAAATGAAGGTACTGTGACAGGTATTGCTAAAAATATTGTCAGAATAGTTTCCACACTTGGAAGTATTGCCTGTAAACCACCACGTACAAGCCTGTACAAAATAAGCTGGTGATCTCGAAACATCGAGCTCATCATTTTCGATAAAATGAATTGATTGTTTCACATCATCTTGAAAAAGATGTGTGTCTATATCTTCCCGGTAGGATTCACTTAATTTTTTACTGCAATGGCTTTTACTATTTTCATCCATACCTCTGTCAAAAAGCACATAAATCAATCAACAGTTTTCTTCAGAGGTTTACTTCTACTCTGCAATTGCACCATTATTGTCTGACAAATAGCATTGACAGTTTCAGTGATTTAATTGTCTCTAGTTTTCTTTATATCATCAATGTTCAGTTTCAAAGCTAAATGCATCCGCATGAGCTGACCACCTGGTGTCACAGATTATTTTGACCATTAAATGTTTTCCATTTACCTGCTCCAAGCATGTTTGCAACTTATTCCAGAAGCTGAATAAAAGGCATATACATTTTGAGCAAAGTCCAACAAATGCACAGCTCCCTCACAGGATTCAGCTGCAGCATTGCCGATTTGATTTACAGAGTGACTGCAACATGGATGAATAATATAAGGGGCTTGCATTGTTCGGTCTTGCTTGGCAATTGGCATGGCAATTTTTAATGTCCGTAACAATTGTCCCCAGACACTCAAAAGTGTGGGATTGTAGCTGGACAAAACAACAAAATTGCTCTACTTCACCACCTCTGGTCACAGATCTTAAAATTAATTTTAATTGGTCCACATGGCTCACATCTGGGGTTGAATCTACTATTATGATATGTGGCATCTTCTACTTCATTCGTGAATTGGTTCTGAGTTGCTGTGCCATTATAGTGATGAAGTCATCATAGGTTCAGTGCTTTAAAAAATTGGTCTTCCCTGAGCCACAATATTGATAACTTTTCAAATGCTCTTTCAGATGCTTACCACATGACTGATATATCAGTGGCAGTCTAAACAATTACCTTTTTGATTTGACAGTGATGACTCATAATATCCTCTTAAAGGTAGTCCCATTTTGATCATGGCAACAACATGTCTGAACACTTTCCTCCAATAAGAACACTCCTTTTCAAACTGAGCCAATAATGTAGAATCAATTCTTCCGAATAACTTCCATCTTTGAACGAATACATGCATAGCATTAATACGACCTTTAGAAGGTTCATGATCAGTGTAGTAGATGCAATCTTTGGTAACCAACAGTTAGCCAATGAACAACAAAAGGTTTATTATAAAACAAACTATATACAGAACACTATAATCAATGTCTTCATTCTCAGTACCAGGATCATAACTGGCAGCAAAAGCCCACGCTCTGCACCAAGATCCCCATGCCTGTTCTCATTGGCTGATTTGGTCACATGATCCTTCCAATGCATATTCCCTTAAAGGTGCAAACTACTACATCCCTCCCCCTGTAAGACCCTTATATAGTACATTGATAATTTACACAACTTTCAAAACATTAGCAATAATTAATAATTTTTAACTTTATCAGGAACTCAGTCTGTCACTTTCTCTTTCTTTGGGATTGACGTTAGCTCAACAGGTTGAGGTTCTGCTGTAGAGATAGCTTCGGTTGAAGCTGCTTCACTGGAACTCCCTCTTGGTAGCAGTACAACACGTACCACTATTTTCTCGACTTCACTGGGAGCAGAACTCTGGTCTGCCAGTGACTAATCAGCCACTTCACCCCTTGGACACACAACAATATTACTCGCTGGCACAAAGGGACCAGGAAGTACCACTGGCCCTTGGGATGGTTCCCATCTCCATGAATAATCTATGTGTTTCTTCAAAAATTTGCCCTGCACTTCATAGGATACAGGTCTCGGCCCCCAGAACTCCCAGCACCCAACCTGGTCCACTTTCAAAATTCTTTACACAAACTGGATTGTCTATCGCTCTTTCCACATTTGCTGAATCATGGTTCCTTTTCTGGCAACTCTGCCTTGCCTCCACTCTCCCTGCCAAATTTGGAACTACCAGGCTCAACCTGGTTATCAGGCAACGACCCATCAGCAGCGCAGCTGGCGCTATGCCAGAAGTGGTTCTGTAAGCTAACAGGAACCGTGCTATCTTCCTTTCTAGTGACGCAGGTGATTGCTTCTTCAGACCAGCCTTGAACTGCACGTTCTGCCAACCCATTCAATGAGGGGTGATATGATGCAGCCTGAATATGTTTTATTCCGTTAAACATTATGAACTGCTGAAAGTCCACACTTATGAACCCCTTTCCATTGTCTGAGTTAAGGGCTGGTATGCCGTGGGGTGTGAAACATTGGTGCAGATTCTCAGCTGTGATGTATGAATTGTTGATTTCATTCCAACTACTTCCATCCATCTCGAATGGGCGTCCACTAGAAAAAGGAACATAACGCCCATGAATAGGCCAACATAATCTATGTGAACCTTCACCCATGGCCATTCCCAGGGACCTGCAGCTGGCCCCTTCTGGTATAACCAGGATTGTTTCACAATCCTTTCTCCACCTGCATCGATGCCAGGTCACCAAACGTAGTTTCTCACTAGTATTTTAATCTTCAACATGCCTGAATGGGTGCTAAGCAATTCCTCAAGTAGTGATTCTCTTCCAGGTAAAAGGACGACTACTCTCGTTTCCCAAAGGATGACACCATCCTCGCAACTCGGCTCATATTTCCTGAGCTGATAAGGCTTCATTTCCTCTGAACTTTCTCATTTTGCCAATAAGTTTTATCATATGTTTAACCTTCGAGAACAATGGGTCTCTATTAGTCCAGTACTTAATTTGCTGCATTATCACAGTTAGAGAGTCCAGAAAGTTTAAAACCATTGCAATCTTCTGTGCTACTAGAGGGGTGTGATGTGTTTTCTGGTAACGCAACGTGACCTAAGGCGTCTGCATTGGTTTAGTGTGCCTCGGCCGGTGTTCAAATGTATATTCGTAGGTTGATAAAAACGTTGTGTCCTAGCAGAAGTAATTGGTTGAATCGCTTTGTCTTATCTACCATTATCCTGACAAGACTAATAACCAAACTGCAGTCTTGGACTTGACCCCTCCCTGTGCAGCTGACTCCTTGACTATCTCACCAACAGATCACAATCTGTCAGGATAGGCAACAGCACCTCCTCCACAATAGTCCTCAACACCGGAGCCCCACAAGGATGTGTGTTCAGTCCTCTACTGTACTCCCTATACACACATGACTGTGTGGCAAGATTTAACTCCAACTCATCTCTAAGTTTGTGGTTGATACGACTGTGGTAGGCCATATTTCAAACAATGCCGAATCAGACTACAGATACAAATTCCCATACCAGCCTCCTCGAACAGGCGGTGGAATGTGGTGACCAGGGGCTTTTCACAGTAACTTCATTGGAACCTACTTGTGACAATAAGCGATTTTCATTTCATTTTTTCAAATCACTTGGTTGCACGGTGTACTGAAAACAACCTCTCTCTAAATGTCGGAAAGACCAAGGAACTGATCATCGACTTCAGGAAGCGTAGCACGCCCCCCCCCCCCGTCTACATCAATGACTCCGAAGTGGAGATGGTCGATAGCTTTAAGTTCCTGGGGTCACCATCACCAACAGTCTGTCCTGGCCCACTCACATTGTTGCAACAGTCAAGGAAGCCCAACGTCTCTATTTCCTACAGAAGCTAAAGAAATTTGGCATGTCTGCATCGACTCTCACAAACTTCTACAGATGTGTGATAGAGAGCATCCTAGCCGCTGCATCACAGCTTGGTATGGCAACTGCTCGGTCCAAGATCGCAAGAAACCGCAAAGTGTGGTGAACTCAGCCCAACGCATCACACAAGCTTGCCACCCCCACATTGGTTCTGTATACACCTCCCGCTGCCTAAGGAAGGCAGACAGCATTATCAGAGACCTCTCCCACCTAGGCATTACCTTCTTCCAGACCCTTCCATCAGGCAGAAGGTACAGAGGCCTGAAGACCCGCACATTCAGACATGGGAACAGCTTCTTCCCCACAGCTACAAGACTCCTCAACGACTCCCCCTCGGACTGATCTGTTCCCTGTAAGAACACTAGTCAAAATGCCCTATGCTGCTCTTGCTCATGTATCTGTTTTGTTTGGCCCCTTGTTCCGCACTGCAACCAATCACTGTTTGTCGATTTACCATTTGTCAATGTGCTCTGTTGATTATTCTTTTTGTCTACTATGTACGTACTGTGTACGTTCCCTCGGTCGCAGAAAAACACTTTTCACTTCTGTACATGTGACAATAAATCAAATCAAATCAAATATTTGAAGAGCCCTAAAAGCTTGTGGTCTGTGATGATAGTAAAATGCCTCCCATATATGCATTGATTAAACTATATGATGCCACAGATAATAGCCAGGCCTTCTTTTTCTATTTGGGAGTATCCCTGTTCTGTGTCTCTTTTTGATACATACCCAATAGGTCTCTCAGACCCGTCCTCCATTGTTTGGGATAACACAGATCCTACCCCATTTGGTGATACATCACATGTAAGTACTATCTTCTTTGAAGGGTCAAAATGTACCAATAACCATGAAGACTGAAATGCCTGCTTAAATTGGTGAAAAGCCTCTTCCCGGGGTGCTTTCCAACCCACCTGTGGCACATCTTTAGCAGCATATGCAATGGTGCGAGCAAAATCAATAGATTTGGGAGGAATTGCCAATAATAGTTGACCATTCGCAGAAAAGATATCAATTCTGAGGTGTTCCTCAGAACCAATGCTCCCTTAATAGCGCTCACCTTGTCCTCTACATGGTATCATGCCTGAGCACCCACCAGATAACTAAGATAAACCACCCTGTTTGCTTGGAAGGTGCACTTCTCTCTTTTTAAACACACTTCCGCCTCCTGGAAAGTCTTCAAAACCTTGCCCAAATTGGCCAGATATTCCTCTTCAGTGGATCCTGTGATGAAAATGTTGTCCAAATAAGCAACAACTTTGGGCAAACTGTGCAGCAAACTCTCCATAATTTGCGAGAAGATGGCGCAAGCCGATGAAACTCCAAATGGTTTTTATGTCTGGTTGGCTTCCCTTGTTAAGAAAAATTCTCACCCCCTTAATGGGGAAGCTTGTATTCTTCCGAGGTTATGGGAAATCTGACAGTCCACACCCTGTGACTCTCGTGAGGGTTACAACAGGTACCTATCCAGTTTCGCAGCCTGAGTTACCGTCAGCTTGTAATCTCTACAGATGTATCTGGTTTTGTATGGTTTGATTACTGGAAGAATAGGTGCTGCCCACTCTGAAACTTCTATGGGAATAATGATGCCCAAATCTTCTCGGCATTTTAGTCTGACTCTAGCTTTTCTCCTAATGCATGGGTCTTGCTTTAAAAAACCTCGAGGAGGCTTTTGGTTCCACATGAATTTTTGCTTGCAATCCTTTGTTTCTTTCCCAATTCCTCCTGGAACACATCTTGGTTTTTTTTAATGACTTTGTACAGACCACCTCTTTGAACTTAAACATTTCCAGCCAATTCAACTTGATCTCTTAGAGCCAGTGATGCCCCATTAAACTCAGTCCTTGGTTCAACATCAATAACAATGGTAGCTGTGCAGATAGCTCTCTATTTTTATGGTCTCTCTGATATAGGTAGCGAGTCTAGCTGCAATACTTCAACCCCTGGCATTGAACCACGTCTTGGTAGGTCTGTTCGCTCATGACAGTAGCTGACACCCTTGTTTTCATTTCCATCTCCAGTGGCTGGCCGTTCACTAGCAACACCACTGTGATGGAGGGCTACCTTGCCCACTCTCACGTTATTCAGTGACAAAACGTTCCATTGACCCTCTGGGCAATCCTCCACACTATGCACTGGGACTACATTATTTACTCTGCTGGGACTGGGCAGGTTCTCCTTGTGTTTACACTTGTGCCTCGAATGCACTTTTCTTCCATATGCGAAGCACTCTGCTTCTCTAACTCTGCATGTTTCTGGGGAGTTACTTCCCCTGCACCGATAGCACTCTATTATTTCTAGCCTGTTGTCTAAATCCTCTGTACTTTGTGGCTCTTCTGGCTTCTGCATAATTTTCTCTTCTTAATAATAAAAGTAATCTTTATTTGTAAAATAATAAAAGATTATAAGATTATAATTGAAGGAGAGTCAAGAGGATGAAGCTAAGAAAAAAATAGTTTGTCATTTTATTTTTAAAATCTTGAAGTATTGAACAGTGCACATTCATCCAAAAGTATGGGCGAGGGAACCATTGAATTATCTGATGATTTGGCGATTTCCGGGGCGACCACAGCGACTGCCAACTTTGAACAAGTGCATTCTGAAATGACAACGGAACTACAAGATATTGCTGATTCTGTTGAAACGAGGGAAGAAACCAACCCTGAAGTCATTGCCTTCTGGCCATCACAAACTCTCCCTCCCCTACCCCCTCAAATACTTCCCCTCCCCATAACGCCCTGACAAATGCAGGGAGTTATGAGCCTCGGATTGGATGCCCTGCTAACTGTCTGGCCATGTTGATGTGCACACCAGCTGAGCTGATTCTGAGTGTTCCAGTACCAGGTCCACCAGTACAACAGGGAGGCTGACGGTGGGACCTTCCCCCCTGTTGGTCAGGGCTCTGTGCCTAGGCATGGTGTGTTTTATTGTAGATCTGCCCTTTCCTCATGATCACCAGCCTACCTATTGGAGACACATCTATCCATGACAGCATTGGTAGGAGTGACCACAACACAGTCCTTCTGGTGACAAAGTCCCATCTTCACATTGAAGATACCTTCCAGGAGTCAATGCAGGATAGGATGTAAATGTTGCAAATCCTGCTCATTCTCACTCCTGACATCATGACCTCCATTGGTTTCTCTCAGTACGTTGATTTTAAAATGCTTCTTATAAATTGATCCATTTCCCGGGTACAATCCAGGCCCCGGGTCACTGTCCGTGTGGAGTTTGCACATTCTCCCCGTGTCTGTGTGGGTCTCACCCCCACAACCCAAAGGTGTGCAAGGTAGGTGGATTGGCCACGTTAAATAAATTGCTCCATTTCTTGGAGAATCGTACCTTTTCAAGCTTCTCCATTCTTTATCCTAGTTTCCACCTTCTACCTTTCCACCTCTTACCACTGTATTTCCTCCCTTTGCTCCACCATTGGAACAGATATTTAGTCATCATACGCTGGTGGCTGGAATTAAAAAAGGATAGAAATCATTGTGAAAGAATTCAACTTTAATCTTGTTATGTCATGTCGAGGAACAGATTTGACTCATCACTTGGTTATTCATAACTCAAAGCTGCTGTTACTCATGACAGGAAACATGTATTCAAAATTTGACAACTATATAACCATAGTACTTAATTATTTTTTAAATGTAAAGTTAAGAAATGAATGGGAATCAAAGTCAATTTTCAGTTTTGTGAATTGTCTTGAAACATTTTGCTTAGATACCAGTGCTAGATCTGTGCTGCATGTTTTTGTAATTAATAGGGGCATTTGATTTGTGCAAATATTCATAAATGACTCTAATTAGACTCATGGATTACACGCTTTATGAATTCAATTATTTTTGCAAAATCATTTTATTTTCATGTAATTTGCAGAAATTTGTCAATGGCAAGCTACTGAAGGTGGAATTTATTGAACAAGTAAGCAGAGCTGATACACCTTGTACAGTGAACCTTTTTTTTATTGAATATGTATGATTTAAACTCCAGGAGCAGTGTAAAGTGTCATCAACAGAAATCTAAGTTAAGCACAAATTGCTTTTTACCCATGACTAGTAAAAGGAGTTGCTACCATCTAACCATAGCTCCAGGCTACAGCATGCATGTAAAGGTGTATGTTGCCATAGAAAGCTGGACTGCTTGCGAGGCCGGTGCGCTCAGTTGGCTGGACAGCCAGTGTAGATCAGATTGGTGCCAACAGCATGGACTCCAATCTCTTGTTCCGGCTGGGGTGGATTTGAGACCTGTCTTTGTACCCCATTGGGTGCTGCGGTGTCTTCGGGCGGAGAACTGAAGAAGAAGCAAAAGCTCACATGACTTTCCATTTTCATCAAGTCAGTTAACCGCTTCATACCTGATTCTGCATGCAGGAGATGCTATCAGCAACAATTTGCTAACACGAGAGTACTCCCTTTTCAATCTCATCTCCTGTGTCACATTTCTCCTCTGTTTCACACTTCAGACATCACAAGTGTGTACACAAATCATTTCCAATTGCTTGCCTCAAATCTTGCATTCATAAAGCAGCAAAAAAAATCATTGATATATGCAAATCGAATAGACATAGAAAAACCTGCAATAATAAACTTTTACCAACATAGGACCAGAGTAAATCATGCATGCACTGCCAGAAAAATCCATCAAGGAAAGAGAAGCTGAATGAATCAATTCACTCAAAATATTTTGTGAAATAACGTTGGCACCATCTTGATTTATCTACTGAGCTCAGCACTGATAACTGGAATTAAAGTTGACAAATTTTGAACTTGCAAAAATCCATAAATTTACAAGAGTTATAATCCTGAACCAGAACGCCAAATGTATGTTCTGCTCTGACTAGCAACCAGTAACCTTTTGACAGAGTTTGCTATCCCAGGTAATTACTGAGAGAAAGAGTAAACTCACATGATTCCACAGTTTTGAAAAAACAAAATGAACTTTGTGATACAAAGTCAGAAAACTAAAACAATTTACTGTACCTATTTTATTTAAAATATAAAGAATGAACATGAAGTAATCATGAAATAACAGGCTAACTGTGATCAAACATACCATATTGTGCAATAGATGGTAGATGCGACCCAGGCAAATTCCATGGATTTCTTAGTAACCCATCCAGGCATCAATGCTCACTGTGAGTCACAAAATTCCATTAAAAGTCAGTCTCCCTTAAGAGGGATTGCAAATCTTCACTCTTCCCTTTTGAAGATCTAGCCCTGGAATTTTCTCCAAAAGTCACTACAGCTTGGACTGCCACAACAACTGTTCACCTCCAGGGATTTCAATATCATCTCCTGAGACTATGTTCCCCTGGATGCCGAGCCTGCAGTACAGCACTGACTTCAGGACACAACTCCAGCTCTTTAGCCATGCTGAGTCGCCCACCTTCCATTACCTTTTCAGCTCTCCAGGTCTTCTCCTGAACCTTCACTACATGCAACTTGCCAGCCCAGTTCCTCAGTGCTAATTGCAGCATTTTTGTTGTATGGAGCTTCTTCCCTGCTCCTGACTCTCTCGCTGACTAAAAGCTGACTGACCCTTAAATTATCTGGGTGACCTATCAAAATATTCCATGAGAGTCCCACCATTGACACTAAACAGGATCATATGTAACAATATGGGAACATTCTGTGTCCTATATGTTACAATCTCCACAGGTGCTAGCTTACAAAAACTATAGATTTCAAGACACAAGAAAATGATTACATTTATCTGTACATTGTAGCCGATTTTTGGTTTCTTGCAATATTTCTGTCATAGGTCTGACACTTGGAAACCTGATTTTTTTCTCACACGTCAGAAGAACAGAATTGGGAAAGTTCCCTGCTCCACAAACCTGACTCGGAAGGAAATGCGTCTGTCATGGGAGTGTCCCTTTAAGAAATGTTTTTGTCTTATCACATGGCTTCAGTGATGTCATTATGTGGGTGGAGCTGGGCTGTGTCTCTGTGAGTTTTTACTTTTGGCTACTGTTGACTCAGACAGCGAAGTATTTTGGCCTGCCTCTCTACTTTCAATTTTAAACAGTTATTCCAAGGAAGAAACCCAATGATTATGCTTACCTGCTGTTTTGGTAAAAGGGTTTTTTGGTTTCTGGGATCATATTATTGAAGTGGAACAGTTAAAGGGGGAATTCATCAAGGGTTTAGATTACTGAAGCTGTGTGGGGGCTTTATATTTGTAGTTGATAATTCTTACTCTGTGTGTTTACACAGATGTTAACTAAATTCGTAGAATAAAGCTTGTTTTTTTGATTAAAAGTGCCTAAGAACTCTGTTGAATAACACCCGAAAGACAGGCTCTTGTGCTCATTATAACCCAAATCAATAAACAGTTATAGATCAGGTGAACTCCATAATATACTTTGGAGTTTCCTAAACCCTGGCCCATAACAGCATCGGACAGTCGGATCATCGTTACGGTGGGGGAGTTGAGGGGAGGCATGTGCTGACAGGAGTCAGGTCCACTGCCCCTAGAAACAATGCAGAGGCAGCCACATGGGCTGCTGGGTGCAGAGATGGGCTGTATGAAAGGCCCGCCTAGGTATTCTGGGATTTGTTACAGCTGTTAAGAAAATAATAAAACAAAAAATAGCTCTCATCCAATACCCTCCCCATGCTCCATCCATGCCAACACATGCCACCTCATACTTCCCACCCATCATCCAAAGCCCTTTTTTACTTCTGATGCCAAACATGTCCCTCTACCCAGCACTATGGTCCACCAAACCCCTCTGCCAACATAGTACCAACTCATGCAAGTGCATGCCTTGTTCTTGCAACTTCCAATCCAATGCATCCAATATCCACAATGAACAGACCTCAACAACTACACTGAGATGAAATAAAATAAACTTCTAAGTGTCTATTGCAGACTTTATTTTCATAAAAAGGCACTCATTCATAAAAACTCAATGACGTTAACTAGATAATTCTTTATAAAAAACAGATGGAGGTGGTTTATCCCTGTTCTCCATGGCCGCGAGCATGCAGGCACTGGCCAAGACGACAGCGGGCCTCCAAGACTCCCAGTGCCAGCTGGCGAGGGAGCCTTAGGGGATAGCTCCGCTCGCACGCTCATCCCATGGAGTAGCCCGGGGGGGCCATCGGGCACAGCGAGGGAGGAGGAAGTGATGGGGCCTGTGCCGGTGACACAGCACCTCCCCCCCTTTCCCTGACGCATCTTGTGGGCTGCGGCGCCACGCCACCTGGGGCACCCAAGCAGCAGCCAGGCCGGTCCAGGCCCGCTCACCCCAGAAGACGCCCACCAACGGGGACCCAGGTCGCAAGGTGGGAACCACAGCAGGCTGCTTACACTCCTGATGCGCCGTCTGGGGATCCACCTAGACATAACGTTAGGACCCATAAGGCCAGAAAGTTAGACACCAGTTACGTTGCCATGGATAAAAGGCATAGTTTAGTTTTAGGGGCTAAGGCATGTATCTGTATATATTTGTGCACATTAAGCACCTGTTAACTCTGTCAGATGGGTATGAGGAGTGGACTGGTGTGGGCTGGCCAGAGAGGTGGCAAGGGGGAGGTGGGGTGGGGGGAGGGTGAATGGGCAGAGCGGGTTGTCATCAGCCTCCATCCCATGGACCACACACGCTGTTACTGCCAATCCAGGTCCCACATCCCATAGTGCGGCAGGTATGTATCACGGAGAGGGTTGCAAGTGGGGGGAGGGGGGGGGGGGAGGGTGGGGGGGGGAGATGCAGTGTCTGGGTCCCTGGCAGTGCCGCCCCCAGTCGGCGGACCTGGAGGTGATTCAAGTGTCCCGTGCACGTAGTCCCTGGCGCACACATCGTGCGGCCTCCTGTGAGATATCGAACAGGTCCCCACTCAGCGCCTGGAAGGACCCCGTCGCGTAAAGGTTCAGGGCGACCGTCACCTTGATGGTCACCAGGAGCGGGTGTCCGCCCCTTTGTGGCAGGGGTGCCATGGGCTGGCAGATTTGTTGCACTGTCTCCCTGATCAGCCGGAGACTTTGACAGCATGCCCTTTCCGGCATGTCCTCGAATTACAGGCACTGCCGGTATATGCGAGGCTGCATGTGGAGCTTCCTTTGCACCCCCTCCTCCTCGGCCTGTTGGGCGGCCGGCTCTCCATCCTGGGTGGCTCCCTTCTGGGACAGGCTTTGCTGCTGCAGCTTCCTCCTCCTCGAGCAGCTCCAGCTCATACAGCTGCAGGGCATCCCCCAGGCTGCAGCGACTAGCAGGAAGGTCACCATTGCTGATTGAATTCCAATAGCCATTGCCTGCATGGGGTAAAAGGCTGACATGTTAGCATGGTGCGTACTGCCATGCCCAAACAGGTCTGCCAGGCTACACGGTGCCCCCGGCTGGCACTATGGGCTCTGCCGCCACATATCCCCCCCCCAATCCCTGAACCCCTGGCCCCGCCTGTGCCTGGTACCGTGGGGACTCCTGCGACCCGTCCCTGCTACCGTTGGCTGGCACTGCCCTTGCCAGAGGTGCGCTCCATTGCCCCCATCTGGTGCCCTTGTAGAGGCTATTGTGGGCATTGCCCTTGAGTGGGCAGCGTGATGCCCCACCGATGGGTGGCGGCCGGGGGTTATGTATGGCGGAGTGTGGGGTGCGGGGGTCGTGGGGTGGAATGTGAGGGCTGGTGTGCAGGATTGGGCAGGTGGGACACCCATATGTCTGGTATCACTCTGCAGAACCAGGGGCCAAGGTGGGTGGTCAGCGGGTTGCGCAGCAAG
Source organism: Scyliorhinus torazame (assembly GCF_047496885.1). Classification (NCBI taxonomy): domain Eukaryota; kingdom Metazoa; phylum Chordata; class Chondrichthyes; order Carcharhiniformes; family Scyliorhinidae; genus Scyliorhinus; species Scyliorhinus torazame. Next base: position 116,890,269 of record NC_092714.1, read on the forward strand.
ATGGCTGCCTTGCAGGCTTCGGCAATGGTGGTACATGCCTGTGCACAGCCCCAGTCCCGTGGGGTATCTGCCCGGTCACACAGCCCATTCCCCCAACACCACACTGCCCGGGCCCTGGCAGGTCCCCCCTCACCCCAGCAAGCCGGGCCAGTGTCAGGACTGGCGGCCCACAGTCACGCCTCTCTGTGATCTACCACCTCTCTCTGCCTCATCAGCCACGACGCTGGCTTCATGATTTTTAAAAGCACAAGGAACCTCTCTGTCGGGAATTCTGCCCATCAGAGGTGGAGAACCAAGGAGGCCCCAGAGGCCCCTAGTCGGGCCTGCTAATCATATGCAAACAGTGTTTACTGTACGTACATTCTGGAACACATTGATGCCGCCGTTGAGGCAGCAGAGAATTGCGATTTGGCATGAAAATGGCGCCTGCCACGAATTCTGGCATCGGAACCGATTCTCCGCCCAATCGCGTTTCCCGATTCCGGCCTCAGCCGATGGAAAATCCCGCCCACTGTGTCTACAAGATCAGATCAGATCAGAGGCTGAAATCCTGTGGTGAGTAACTCACCTCCTGAGTCCCAAAGCGTGTAAATCATCTACAAGACATTCATTAAAACTGTGATGGAATACTCTCCACTTGCCTGGACGAGGGCAGCTCCAACAACACTCAAGAAGCTCGCCGCCATCCAAGACAAAGCAGCCCACTTGATTGGCACCGCATCCACAAACTTTCACTCGCTCCACTATCAGTGTGCAGTGCCAGCAGTGTGTACCATCCCCACAACGACTACCGTCTGGAAGGACAAGAGCAGGAGGCACATGGGAATATCAAAACCTGGAGGCTCCCTTCAGGCTACTCACCATACTGGCTTAGAAATACCATGGAACTCCCTTCCTTAATAGCACTGTGGGTGTAGCTACACCACAAAAACTGCAGTGGTTCAAGAAGACGGCTTATCACTACTTTCTCAAGGACTATTAGGTCTGGTCGATAAATGCAGGCCTAGCCAGTGATGCCCACATCCCATGAATGAATAAAAAAAAAAAAAAAATTACAGGTCGAATAATATATTGGGTTATTCCACTGCAGTTATAAAACAGCAGTCTGCATGTCACAGTGAGCAATGCCATGGGGCATTGATTAATAATTTGATTTGTATCAAAGATGCTCATTTCTTTCCAGTTATTTATGTTCATGGTTTAACTATCAAAATATAAGAACAAAAGGAAAGTTGTAGGAATGTACAAAATCTGAATTAAGAACAGAAAATGCTGAAAATACTCAGCAGGTCAGCTAACAGCATTAGTCTTTGTTCTATTCCTTCATCTATCACCGCCCTTGTCAAGTTCATGCAGCACAAAAGGTCCAAGCCAAGTGCATTTTCAATATGAGGTGAAAAAGAAGCTGCAAAGCCCAAGCTTTCCGACAGCAGACCTGGCTCAGTGACTTTACCACCTGGCGGTCCGCTGTCCAATTGAGGATGTCAGTCGGGCTCCTGATGTTGCCAGCCCAATCAGGTGGGCACTGCTGAGGCAGGTTGGAGACATCAGTGTCACCTCAAGATAGAGGTGCTCTTGTAGAGGTTAATACCAATTAAAATTCAGGATGGGCCAGCAAGGGGGAAAGCCCCACTGATGGTTTTCCCCCTCACTGCTTGGGCAATCATTGAGTCCATGGGAAGGCTGCCTTTCCAGGCCACGGTTCCACTGTGAGGCATAGATTCTCCAAACCTGGGACTTCCTCAGGGAGGCTCCATCCATGAAGTTGGCAGCCTCCCCACATTGTAGGAATCTACCCCACCAGTGGGGACATCTGATGACCCTTAACTGTGTCTTTGTTTATGCCTGCCTCTTTGGAGCAGGTAGCCAATTCACCTTGCAGCCTGCCCATGGAAAATCTGTCTAACTGCATTGGGGAGCTGTCCCAGTGTGGCTCCTCACTATTTTACCTGCCTCTCCCCCTGCTCCAACTGCACATCACAGAGATCGGTAAAATCTCACTCGATGTTTGAATTCAATTACCTTTTGTCAGTAATGGAAAATGTTAGCAATGTGTGCATACATATTTAATAAATTCACTCAGCTTCTTGCAGTGGTCATGGTCCTAATTGTGTTTTATCGTCAGGATTCTATCTGGACAATTAACTTGTCATTTTACATTCCAGTCTTGTGCTTCACAGTTCAGTGAACAGCCAAGCTGTGAGCAATTTAAAGGTGTTTTCATATTCGGATAATATATGATGGATGCGACAGAACTGACAGTCTTTGGTTTACTCTATGTCAAAGTTACAGGTTCCAGTTTTCAGCTAAGTGACAATTTCAACGCATCGCGCAGAATTGGTCAGTGGCCTGGACACTCAATGATTGTAATGCTTTATGGAAAGGCTTTAGATTGAGCATCAGGACTATTTCACCATTCTCCTATTCATAAATCTTACAAGACATTTTGATAATGCCACTCCATATTTTACTTAACATGGACCCTGATGGGCCAAAAAATGGCTTGTTTCTGTATTATAATTGTGATGTAACTCTCTTTCATTATTTTGCGTGTTCAGAGAAAAAAATAATAGAAAGTATTACAATCCCAGACCAAACACCAACAGTGGCTAGGATGCTGGACCCCAATATTTGAGATTATTTTAAGACTGGCTCCGGGAGTGATTGTATGAAAAAATAGGGCTCTGGTATTTCTAAAACAAAATTATGAACACAATATTAAACTTTTCATTTCATACGCAGAAAGAACAGCTTGTAATTACCCCTTAACACAACAAAACAGTTTCCCATTAAATGACAAGAAAATAAACATAATGCTCTTAATTCACCTTAAAATGAGCAGGGCATAGAGTAACACTTGCTTTATAAAACAGATTTGGCTCCGGTTGGAACCCCTTCAAACTCTGGAATCTCTTCAAATAGATGCTTGAACTCAGTTGTTTCAACCTCTTCCTTGTCTTCAGACAAGATTGCTCTGCTTTAAAATATTATCACCCTTTTTCTTTTAATTATTCTACTGGGAAAGAATTGTTGACTCAGAGTCAGGCAGATCAGAACTCAGATCCTCTCTTTCTTAAATCTTCTGCAAACTCACTGCCTCTCTGCCTTTCTGAGCTACACCCATCAATGGCCTCATTACCCCAAGCTGAAAAACACATATCTGCAAGCTGAAAAAGTACATAAGGACTTTCCCAGTCAAACCACGATTCATGTGCCCAGATTGTGGCTGCTAAAAATACCCAAGCTCTGCAAACAGAATTATTTAAATAAATATGCACCTGCAGTTTAATCAACAGTTCAGTTATAATAATGATAATAGCTTATTGTCACAAATAGGCTTCAATGAAGTTACTGTGAAAAGCCCCAAGTCGCCACATTCCGGCGCCTGTTCGGGGAGGCCAGTACGGGAATTGAACCCACGCTGTTGGCATTGTTCTGCATTACAAGCCAGCTGTTTAGTCCACTGTGCTACACAATCAATTAGGACCCTAGTAAAAGATTCCTCTAATGCCGGAATGGGTTTTAAAGGTGGCAGTTTGATTACTGTCTGAGGTTTCCCTAATACCTGACATGTATGACATGCACAGCAAAATTCAACTATATCCTTATGCCGTCCAGTCAATAAAAATATTTTTGTATTTTTGCTTGAGTTTTCTTTACTCCAAAATAACCCTCTACTGGAACTCATGTGCTACTTGCAAAACCTCCTTTTGTTAACCCACCGGTAATACTACTTTATTAACTTCTGCCATTTCTCATCTGCTTGAACATGTAAAGGTCTCCATTTTCTCATCATACATTATTTCTAATGTAACAACACTCTGGTATATACTCAGATTTAATTTCCATATATGCTTTCTGATATAATCTCTGAATCTTGCTGTTCTAATTCAACCAACTTGTTTGAACTAAAGATACCTACTTCATCCACCATCTGTTCTTGTTCTTTACTGACCATCTGATCAAACATGGTTTTGATAACTGAACCTCAACTTCCCTATCGGTACTCCTCAAGTTCTCTTCCTCCTGTTTTATCCTGTGGCTTTGTGATCTGGTTACCACACCAACAGGAAACGCTCCAGGATATATTTCTTGCAACATCCCAGTTGTTTGACTTTCCTCTGGTTTTTCAGTCACAGCAGGCTGCACTCCCACCTGTGATCTAGCTATATCATTACCTAGGATAAATTGTACCCCGAAAAAGGTATTTCTTCTATTACTCCTACTACCACTTCAACACCTTTCACCAGACTCCCTAAACTTACCTTACATAGTGGCACACTACCCCTTTCACCACTAAGTCCACATATTACCACCTTCTGTGGCAATACTACTTCCAAACTACATATCTCCTTATCTCTTACCATTAAAGATTGAGTTGCTCCTATATCTCTTAAGATCTTAATCTTCTTACCTTCTCCACCTTTCACACACGAGTAAACCTTGCGATCACAAATACAATCCTTAAAAAGTTCTGGTACTTGCTAATCCACCAACCTCTGAACAGGTTGTACACTCTGTTGCACCTCTTCCACTGGGACATGGTTTTTCCTCCCACTTTCATAAACACCACTAGAATATCCTGTTTTACCGAGTCTGTCTTCACAGCACTTTTCTTAAGCCCCCAACATTGTGACTTCCATGTCCAACTTCATCGCAATGAAAATACTTAGGTTTTCTTATCCCTCTACCACTATCGTAGGATTCCTTCTAACTCTGAGGCACACTCTCCTTAACATCACCAACTAAAACTCATTTGTATTGACCACCTGTGAATTTCTCATTTCCCCAGTTTTTTTACTTCACAGATTGAAATTGATGTTGAAAACCAGACTTTGCTTTAAGAACCTGTTCAAAATCATCGGCCATTTCTGTGGCCTGTCTAGCAGTTTTAATGCTCTTCCACATGAGTTCTCACTACTGTGGGAAGTGAATCTTTAAATTCCTCCAAAATAATTGTTTCCCTGAGAGCGTCATACGTTTGGTCTATTTTTAATGTTCTTATCCACCTATCAAAATGATTTTGTTTGATTCTTTTGAAATTTAGATATTTTTGGCCTGGTTCTTTCCGTGCATTTCTAAACTTTCATCTGTAGGCTTCAGTTCATATGCACTCAATATGGTTTTTCTCATCTGCTCATAATTCCTAGATACCACCTCCCATAGTGATAAAAACACCTTATCAGCTCTACCTACCAACTTTGCTTGAACCAACACTATCCGCATGGTCTTTGGCCAATTCAATTGTTTAGCCACTTTGTCAAATGAAATGAAAAAGGCTTCCAAATGTTTCTCATCAAATCTTGGCAATGTGTGAATATATTTAAACATGTTCCTACTAAGCTTTTAACTAGGAAGTATTTCTTCTTCCTCGTGATCTTCCTCAGCTTCTGCCTTTAACTCCAATCTTTTAAGTTGGTGTTCTCATTGCAGTGCAGTTTCCAAAGTTCAAATTCCCTTTGTTAATCTTTCCATTTCTACCTAAACCTTCCACCTTTCCATTTCCTTTTGAAAATCCCTCTCTTTTCCCTTTTCTTCCCTCTCTTTTTCTATTGCTTCTGCCAATTATCAACCTCTTTTTCATTTCCTTCTGCCATTGTCAATCTCTCTTTATCCTTTTTTTTCTGTTATTACCAAATTCTCCTTTTCCTTCATTTGCAATTTCTTTAGTTCTGTTTCTTTCTCTTTAGCTGTTTTCTGCATTTCTAACACTTGAATTTGTAATTGAATTCTTGCTAATTCTAATGATTCAGGCTGTGCCTCTGGCAAATTTAAATATTGAGCTATGTTTTGTATTATCTCTACCTTCCTCACCCCTTTTGATAAAGTTAACTGCTGCTTCTCCGCCAAACCCAAAAGTTTTGCTTTAGTCTCCCTTTGTAAACCATCCCGAGTAACCACTTCCACATTAACTCCCCAGGGACTTTCCCCAGTCAAACCACAGTACATTAGCCCAGACTGAAAACATATTACTCTGGTCAATTTCATCTTTTGGCTTTTAAAAGCTCCCAGGCCCTGCAACACAAAATCCTTTTTATAAACATGACTACTTAGTCAAACATAATACAACCCCAGGCTTTTATCCCTTAAATTGCTCAATATTTCAAATGCAATATTCCTAAAATCCTCCATTCGTCACAGCTGACTGGGAGTGAGTGGTGAGGTAGCGTTTAAAAGCAGTTCCCTCTTGCTGAAACACGAGCCTGGTGAATCAGACGGCGAAACAGCTCATTTTGGGTCTAAGTGCCAGTAATATATGGGCTGCGATCTCACCAACCCGGCCGCCAAGAAACACCCGCCAATCGCATCCAAAATGGCACTCAGAAATGTTCCCATTAACTTGCGGCAAATAATGTACATTCTCCAGCTAAATAAAGTTAGTTTGTTCAGTTCCATTCTTTTTTTCAGTTGTATTTACCTATATGAATGTCTTTCAATTCCTTCCAAGGAATACAGATTCTGAAAAACAATTTCATAATTCACCCCATAATTACCATGGTTATCCTTTGAATCACCAGCAGAAATCTTTTGTGTTCAGACAATAAGATTCCAAGACAGGTTATGAAACATCTAAAGGCATAGACGTGTTCTGAAGATAAGATCAGCGTTGGAGACCTTGTTGTTTGTGATTTATATAAATGATTTAGATATGAATGTAGGATGGTTGGAACGGCACGCTGGTGCAGTGGTTAACACTGTTGCCTCACGGTGCCGAGGACCCGGGTTCGATCCCGGCCCCAGGTCACTGTCCGTGTGGAGTTTGCACATTCTCCCCGTGTCTGCGTGGGTCTCACCTCCACAACCCAAAGATGTGCAGGCAAGGTGGATTGGCCACGCTAAATTGCCCCTTAATTCGAAAAAAAGAATTGGGCACTTTAAATTTATTTTAAAAAATGAATGTCGGAGGGTTGATCAGTAAGTTTGAGGCTGGTATGGAAATTGATGTGTGGTAGGTAAATGGTGAGGAGGATAGCCTTCAATTGCAGGAGGCTTTAGACGGGCTGGTTAGATGGGCTGATCAGTGCCGAATGGAATTCAATCTGGATAAGTGTGAGGTGATGCACTTGGACAGGACAAACAAGGCAAGGGGATGCATGATAAATGGCAGGACCCTGAGAAATGCTGAGGATCAGAGGAATGTTGGTGTGCATGTACACTGGTCCCTTAAGGTGGCAGACCAGGTGGATACAGTTGTTAAGAAGGCATATGGTATACTTGGTATACAAGAGTGGCACGGTAGCACAATGGTTAGCACTGTTGCTTCACAGCGCCAAGGTCCCAGGTTCGATTCACTGCCTGTGCGGAGTCTACATGTTCTCCATATGTCTGTGTGGGTTCCCTCCAGGTGCTCCGGTTTTCTCTTACAAGTCCCAAAAGATGTGCTGTTAGGTGAATTGGACATTCTGAATTCTCCCTCTGTGTACTCGAACAGGTGCCGGAATGTGGTGACGAGCGGCCTTTCACAGTAACTTAATTGCAGTGTAAATGTAAACCTACTTGTGACAATAGAGATTATTATTATTACTGCCTGTATCAGCCGAGGTATAGAGTTTCAGAGCAGGGAGGTTGTAATTGTATAAAACGTTGGTTAGGTCACAGTTAAATGGCCTCATCAACTGAAGAGTATTGTGCGCAGTTCTGGAATCCACATTACAGGAGGGATGTGATAGCACTGGAAAGGGTGCAGAGGAGATTTACCAGGATGTTTCCAGGGCTGGAGTTTTTAGTTACGAAGAGAGGTTGGGTAGACTTGGATTGTTTTCCTTGGAGCAGAGAAGACTGAGGGAGGACATGATTCAGATGTATAAAATTATGATGGGCAGCGATAGAGTAGACAGGAACAAATTTTTCCCCTTTGTGGAAGGGGTCAATGACCAGGGGCATAGATTTAAGGTAAGGGCAGGAGAAATCGTGGGGATGAAAGGAAACACTTTTTCACCCAGAGGGTGGTGTGAGTTTGGAACCCGCTGCCTGAAAGGGTGGTAGAGGCCAGGCCCTCATACCATTTAAGAAGTATTTAGATGTGCACTTACAATCACAAGGCATGAAGGCTATGGTCCAAATGGGATGAAATGGGATTAGAATAGTTAGGAGATTGTTTTTTGACTGGCACAGACTCGATGGCCGAAGGGCCTTTACTGTGCTGTTTGACTCTGTGACTCTGTGGCTTCTACTTGATGCTTTGAATGATGCTTTGGCTAAAGTGGGTCGGTGCAGACTCGATGGACCGAATGGCCTCCTTCTGCACTCTATGTTCTATGTTCTATGGTCTATGAGTGAGCAAACAAATGTTCAGAGCAAGTCTGGAGGGAGAAGATTGTGCCACAAGGTCCTCTCACTCTCTCTCCACAGGGAGATTGCAAGGGCATTATTGCCACATAGAATCATAGAATCCCTACAGTGCAGAAGGAGGTCATTCGGCCCATCACGTCTGCATCAACCCTCTGAAAGAGCACCTTACCTAGGCTAACACCAGCACCCTAATCCCGGAAACCCAGTCACCCCATCTAACCTGTTGGACACTAAAGGGGCAATATAGCATGGCCAATCTTGCACACCTTTGGACTGTGGGAGGAAACTGGAGCAACCGGAGGGAACCCATGCAGACACAGAGAGAATGTGTAAACTTGGGGCAGTACGGTGGCTCAATGGTTAGCATTGCAGCCTCATGGCGCCGAGGTCCCACGTTCGATCCCGGCTCTGGGTCACTTTGCACATTCTCCCCGTGTTTACGTGGGTTTCTCCCCCACAACCCAAAGATATGCAGGGTAGGTGGATTGGTCGTGCTTAATTGCCCCTTAATTGGAATAAATCAATTGGGTACTCTAAATTAAAAAAAAAGAATGTGCAAACTCCACAAAGACAGTCATCCAAGGCTAGAATTCAACCCGAGTCCTTGGCACTCTGAAGCCGCAGTGCTAACCACTGTGCTACCGTGCTGCCATCGACATACTGACACTCAAAAGCAAAGTCACTGAGGCAGACAGGAAGAAATTTCCCAAGGAACAGGGGCCCACACCTTCCAACGCTACTTACTTGTTATGACAAGGAGTTGCTGGTGGGACAAAGGGAGATGTATCTTGATCAGAATGGTGAGGCTGCGGTAGGCACTGATCTCATCTTTCTCCGCCATGATGGTGGTCGATTCTGGGCTGGGAATATGGATCAGAATTTCAAACTTAATTCCAAATGCTTTTAACTTCGTTAAGGCTGGTGGTACTCGCAATATGATCATAGCTGAAAGCCTTTCACTCACGGACTCTCTATATACTGAGCCATCACCCCATGCTAAATATATGAACATGTTTAAAAGTGGCAGTTTCTGATACCGATAGATCACCAGACAGGGATGGGCATTGGCTAATAAAAACTGGTGAAAAGCAATATCAAAAGTACAAGCTCTTCATGTTGAAATAACCATTGCTGACTTGCAATAACATACAATAATTGTGTGCTTAAGTCCTAGAACAGTGGAACATAAAAGCAGAAGTGGGCCAATCAGCACTTCAAGCCTGTTTCTTCATTCAATTTGATAAGGGCTGGTTTTTCCACCTCAGTTTCACATTCTTTAATACCCTTCCTTAACAAGAATCTATCAATGTCAGTCTTGAATTTCAATTTACCCATTATGTATAGCTTTCTGGGCGAGTGAGTTCCAGATTGCCACTAGACTTCATGTAAAATAGTTTAACTCCTGAATGGCTGAACTCAATTTTAAGATGATGCCTTTTTGCCCTGGATTCTCCCTCCTAATGGAAACCATCATCATTTGAATGATTCAATTAATTCACCCCCAAATGTCTAAATGCTAGGCAACACCAATCACGTTTATGCAACTTTTCTTCATAATTTAACCTATTAAAACTCTGGTACCATTCTGATCAATCTAAGCTGTACACTTTCCATTTTATTCCCAAATGCTCAAAAATGAATGCAATACATTGGATGTGCATTGGCCAAGGCCCTACACCTGAAACATTGTTTCCTCACCTTTGATTCCAGCCCTATTAAAAAGAAGGCCAACCTTCTTGTAGCCTTTTAAAAAAATCACTTTTTGTGCCTGGACCGGGGTTTTAGTGATTCACAAACGTAACAACATAGAGAGTAGATGTCTTCTCACTTCTCCACATCAAACTCCATCTGTCATAGTTATACCCACCCATTTAGTCTCTTTGTGACCCTTTGCAACTTCCTCCTCCCAGCCACACAATGTGTCATGCCTCTTAACTTACTGTTCATTGCTTAACCTGTGGTGATATGCGTATAGGCATATCTATGTATAATTGTACATTGTTGTAACAATGTATATATTTGTATATAATAACGCCACTGTTTATAGACACTGGCCAATAAATGTAGGGACAGCTATGACCTCCCGCCAGCAGGTGGAACCAGACCGGGACACATACATATATCAGAGGACGGATGGGAGCCAGACACCGGGTAACTGGACGGACAAGAGGACAGACATCAGTAACGGAGATGGAATTGTTTGTACACAGAAATGCATGGTTATCATTAAGAATAAATACTTGCAGCAATCATATTTTTTTGTTCAGTGTTTACCTTCATCATCAAGAAAGTAATAGAACACAACATAACCAATTGAAAGGGCTAGGTTGTCATCTGTTATCAGTGATTAAAACTCATCTTGATGGCAGTATTTAATTTGTTTCCCCCTTAATCACATTTTGGTTTGTTGTTTTAAGTTTCATTTGTGTTTTTTTTAAGGTAAGATCACTTTAAGGGGCTGCCCCTTTTAATTTGTCCCACAGTTTGTTTAATTTCATTTCCTTGGTTAGTTGATTTGCATCAAAATAGTTGGAACCCAGCCTTCATGAACATGATTGCAATGTGAGTAAGAAGTGAAATTATGGATCTGGTTGCTTGCTGGGAAAATAGAGTAAGTACTGTATCCTTCACTGCAGAATAACATAATGGGTGAGATCTTCCGTCTGTTCGTGCTGATAGGATTATTCGGTCCAGCTATTGGCGCACCCCTGGTGTGGGGTTCCAGAAGATCCCGCTGCTGGCAAACAATGAGCCATCTCCTGCCATCGAGAAACATGCCCTGGGGAGGCCAGAGAATCTCGTCCAACATATTTGCAATATACATTTTGTGCATTTCTTTTCACTCTCTGTCCAGTATCTTCTTCCCTTCTCTCCAGAGGTCATTAACTGGAGAAGACTCCACTTGCCCTCCAGTACTTCAGTCAAGTAACCTTCTTCATGTGCAGAGTATCAAGCAGACCACAATTCCTGCAGGCTGCATCCCAGCCAAGCCTAATCCCAGCCTTACTCCATATATCCAAATATAGTTTGGAATAGGAATATTGCAAAGGGACTAGAAAGGTGAGAGTTCCTGCAGTGTGTTTGGAATAATTTTCTGCAGCAGTATGTTTCCAGTCTAATGAGAGGGCAGGAACTGTTGGACCTGGCTCTGGGGAATGAGTTGGCCAAAGTGGATCAAATAGCAGTGGGACAGAATAAGGTTTAGGTTGGCCAAGGGAAAGGAGTGAGTTGGAATCAAATGTTGAAGGAAAAGGTGGTGGCTCTCTTCGAAGAGATTCAGCTAACGTTGAAGGGCTGTCACCGGCACCACGTGGAACACAATCGATTCCAAAGAGAAACAATGCGGGATTCATACAGACTTCACTCCCCACACACTCCACCCCAGCCAACAAGATGGCAGTGAGGGGAGCGGAACCAAAGCTCACAGACTCTGAACTTGAGGCCTTCATGGATGGCGTGAAGGGGAGGTGGGAGATCCTGTACCCCTCCCCGGGAAGGAGGCTGCCAGGTGCTGCTGTTCGCTGCGACTGGATGCAGGTGGCAGAGGCCGTAAACGCATCAGCGCCCGGATCGGCCAGCAATGCAGGAAAAAACTGCATGACCTCCTTAATGCGGCAAGGGTGAGTAGGCAGCACTGTGCCCCTGGCACTAACCCCTATCCCACAGACCCGTAACCCGACACCCGCCCAACCCGGAGAACGTCCGAACCACTGCACCACATGCTGGCACCCATACCGGCTGATGTGGCCAGGGCACCTGGCCACCTACTACGGAAATGACTGGAGAGGGACAGCCAGGCCTGCGACCCCTCACTGTGACAGAGCAGAGGACCCTAGAATGTTCGGCGGGCCTGACGAAAGGGCAGTCGCGGGGTGGAGATCGGCATTGGGCGAGGAAGTGAGACCCCATTGAGTTGCAGTTCCCCGTGACACGTGTGTCACCCCAACACCCAACACCACTCTCACCACCACATCAGCCACACACCACCTTCACACCACCCTCACACCACCGACGTGGTGCAGACACAGAGTGAGGTAGCCCAGTCCCAGAAGGAGATAGTTCAGACACTGGCTGATGTGACACAGTCAATGGGTGATGTGGTGGAGTACCAGATGGAGGTGGTCCACTCACTGTGCTCCATGGCTGCAAGCTGGTCGAGATGGCAGCGGGCCTCCAGGACTCGCAGTGCCAGGTGGTGGGGGAGTCTTAGGGGAAAGCTCCGTTCGCACCCCCGTCCCATTGGGTACACCGAGGGAGGAGGAGGTGATGGGGCCCGAGCCGGTGACTACCACAGGGGAGGAGCTGGAACACCGCAGCATCTACACATGAGGCCTCATGCAGAACCTCCTTTGCATCTCCTCCTCCTCGGCCTTTTGGGCGGCCGCCTCCCCATCCTCAGCGGCCGCCTCCAGGTTCCTCTGGGGCACGTTCCGCTCCTGCAACTTCCTCCTTCATGAGCAGCTCCAGCTCGTACAGCCACAGTGTATCACCCAGGGCTGTGGCGACTAGGAGGAAGGCCACCATTGCTGGTTGAATTCCAATATCCATTGTCTGCAGAGAGTGAAAGGCCAACATGTTAGCATGGTGCGTGCCCCCGTGCATAACAAGGTCCATTATGCTACATGGTTGCCCCAGTTGACACTACGGACCCTGCTCCCACATGTCCCCCCTCCCTCCCCCACCCCCGCACCCTTGGCACCGTCGGTCACAGCTCTGTGGCAGGGGCCTCTGGTCCTGGCAGCTGTCCTTGCCACCACGGGTGCCATTGGCTGGTGCTGCCCTTGCCAGTGATACGCTCCACGGCCCCCATCCAGTGCCCCACCCCCTTTAGGGGCTACTGTGGGCGATGCCCTTGGGTGGGCTGCGTGTTGCCCCGTGGGAGGGTGTCGGACAGTTGGGGGTGTGCTATGGCGGAAGGTGTGGTGCAGGGGTGGTGGCATGGGAGAGTGGTGCTGGGGTGCGGGATGGGGGCACCCATACAGCCGGTGCCACTCTGCAGAACCAGGGGCCAAGGTGGGTGGTCAGTGGGGTGCGCAGCAAGATGGCTGCTTTGCAGGCCATAGTAGTCTGTGCCTGGATACCGCCCCAGCCTGGGTCACTCGCGTCCCACGGCCTGTCACCTGGTCACAACCCCCCCAGCCCCGGCAGGGCCCCACTCCCTTCAGCCAGCCCAGCCATTGTCAAGCTCGGCAGCCCATGGGTGCGCCCCTCCAAGTCCTAAGTCCTACCTCCTTTCTTCTCTCATCAGCCTAAGCACCTGTTTCTCAATTTTTAAAAGCACAAGTGAACTTCGGCGTTGGGAATTCCCCTGGAGGCAGAGAATCGTGGAAGCCCCAGAATATACCAGGTCAGGCCCGCTAATGATATGCCAATGGTGTTTACTGTACGTGCGGAGTAGAAAGCATTAGTGTCGCTGTCCAGGCACAAAATAATTGCGATTTTGTGGGATCCCAGAGCCCGCCATGATTGCGGCGTCAAAACTGATTCTCTGCCCAATTGTGCTTCACGATTCCGGCCTTGGCTGACGGAGAATCCCGCCCCCGATGTTGGTAGTTTCAACTCCTCATGGCACTCAACAAACAGGTGCTATAGAGTTCAATTTCATCCCAAACCTGCTCTTAGTCTGGTCCTTTGCTGATTGCTTGAGCAAAGATTTAAAATAAACATTAAAAGAGTGAAAAAGGAATGCATTCCTGGCTTTTATTATTTAGTAAGAAGTCTTACAACACCAGGTTAAGGTCCAACAGGTTTGTTTCAAACACTAGCTTTCGGAGCACTGCTCCTTCCTCAGGTGAATGAAGAGGTATGTTCCACAAACATTTAAAAAGACAAAGTCAAAGATGCAAGACAATGCTTAGAATGCGAGCATTTGCAGGTAATTAAGTGTTTACAGATCCAGAGATAGGGGTAACCCCAGGTTAAAGAGGTGTGAATTGTCTCAAGCCAGGATAGTTGGTAGGATTTTGCAAGCCCAGGCCAGATGGTGGGGGGTGAATGTAATGCGACATGAATCCCAGGTCCCGGTTGAGGCCGTACCCATGTGTGCGGAACTTGGCTATAAGTTTCTGCTCGGCGATTCTGCGTTGTCGCGCGTCCTGAAGGCCGCCTTGGAGAACGCTTACCCAGAGATCAGAGGCTGAATGCCCTTGACTGCTGAAGTGTTCCCCGACTGGAAGGGAACATTCCTACCAGGCGATTATCGCCCGATGTCCGTTCATCCGTTGTCACAGCGTCTGCATGGTCTCGCCAATGTACCACGCTTCGGGATATCCTTTCCTACATGTATGAGGTAGACAACGAGGTCCACATCATGGTTTATTATTTAGATTAGTGAAGAAAGATTTTCTGTCTTAACATCTGACAACAGAGGCTAATGATCATCCCATTGTTTTATCACAGAGTTTAAAAGAACACATACACCTTAGAAAATAACTACTTTCGTGCAATTGTATAGTTGAAGTCTTAAATTTTCATCCCATTCTTTAATATTAATAATTCCTGTCCCCCTGCAAGTTGTTCTCCACTGTCTCTCGCTTGCTTATTGAAGTAATGGCTTGCTCTGGAGTCCCTTTTAGCTATTAAAGCCTGTCTATGTAATTCCAGTTGGGCAAGATATGTGATGTCCTGGATGAACCCTTCCTCTCTGCAGCAGTTGACTCAGCACAGTGTTGGTAAGCAAAGTTTGTATAAAGCGCAGTCCTGAAATGAAATGAAAATTGCTTATTGTCACAAGTAGGCTTCAAATGAAGTTACTGTGAAAAGCCCCTAGTCGCCACATTCCGGCACCTGTTTGGGGAGGCTGTTACGGGAATCGAACCGTGCTGCTGGTCTGTCTCAGTCTGCTTTCAAAGCCAGCGATTTAGCCCTGTGCTAAACAGCCCCGGTATGTAAACCCCTGGAATGTAAGGTCATTACTTTCTGGTGGAGTGACAAAGGCGCTGGCAATTCTCCTGCCAGGCTGGTGTTAGTCTACACTGCTACAGAAGAGACAAGCTTTTGGATTTCTCTGGAAGATGACCAAATTGACTTGCCATGGCCACACAACTGCCAGAGACTGTGCACATGTTGAACTATTGACTACCAAAAATTTGGACCGATCTGACTAGATGCAAAATCTCGATTGGTGAGCTTTGAGAATGAATGTTTAACTGGCTTGTGTTGCATTCTTGAGCGGAGCTTTTAGAAAGGTTGAAATGGGTTGCCTCGGTGATAGATAACATCGGAGGTTTAAAACTAAAACTCATAGTCCAACAGATGATCGTGAGAAGTGGCCTGGGTTAGCAAACGGGATTGAACTAAGGAGGATTAGAGAGGCTTGGGGGGGTGGGGGGCTGGTTGTTGTGTTAGGTACACTGGTATAACACTGGCTTCAACTGGATGCAGCTCAGATCAAAAAGATACTCCAGACCTTGAAGTTAGTTCAATCAGGTTTATTGCACAGTTAGCACAGTTCCCTGTGAGTTCGACTCTCTGCTAACTTAGGTGTGGTGACTCTGTCTGACTGAACCAGACTAGCTCTTAGCCACGTGGTGGATGTGTGAGATTGTAACAACACCCTTCACTGACTCTCTAGATGTTCATCAATGGAAAGAGGCGGAGTGTGAGTGCCTCGTGTCTTTTTTAGTCAGATCCCACCCCTGAGTGTCCTGCCTGCTTATTGGTCATGTCCTGTTCTCTGTGTCCATTAGCTGCTTGTCTGTGCCTGCCTGGATATCATTATGTGTGTGTCTGCATATCACGACAGTGGTGATGTTGAGAGTATGTGTGTCTCGGATTTAGGGGTGCGAGCAAAACGATATGGCCCAGGTCTCAACAATGCATAATTGAAAAAGTTTTTGCCATTTCCACAATTTGATATTAGATTATCGTGAGTGGGTTGGCAGAATGAGGTGGGGAGTTTTCAGGCAAGTCGAAGTATTTCTGCTCCTTGCAATCCACAAGCTGTGCTGGAAAAACACATACCTGTCCCATGCATCCTCCTGCTGCTGGGTTTTCGAAGGTCTGGAAAACAATGGTCAACTAAAAGGCAGATAAAGGGCTGGATTCTCTGTAGCCTGACGCCGGAATTGTGTTCGGCGATAGGTTGGAGAATGGATTTTCGAGCCGGCGCCTATTTGACGTTGTCCACCATGCTCCACCCCTTCAAACTGCCGTCATTGTGATGCACGATGTGTGCCGTTTCATTGGTCAGCCCACCCACAATGCTCTGCCCCCGATGGGCCGAGTTACCGATGGCTGGGACACATGTGGTCCGAACCGTGCGGGAACCCACCATGACAGCTGTGGACTGTGTCCAACGCCGCCACACTCAGCCGGGATTAACGCCGCTAGCTGGTGGGGGACTTCTGCAGGGCTGGGGGGACTGGTGGGGGGTGGCCATGGGGTGGGATGTGGAGTTGCGGTTGGCGGATTGGGTTATGCGCACAGCCGGAGCCATGTTGTATGCCGCGGCTATGCAGGTCGTCAGCTGTGCGCATGAGCGGCCTGGGACCCGGCCATTCTTCGGCCATTTTCGGTGTGGATGGCGGGGGTTTCAGTCGCCGGTGGTAGCCCCTCACTGGTGCCAGAAGCGATGAGGGTTGCACGCTGATTTTTCAGTTGTAAAAGACCACACATGCTCCGCTGGTGCCGGCACTTAGACGCTGAAACGGAAAATCCAGCCCAAAATATTTAAGAATGTATTCTTATTATAATATTTAAATGGCTACTCCATCTTCTGGGAGTGGATTGATGTCCCACCTCTTGTATTGCCTCCATTAAAACCAGAAGTGGCCAGGTAGGAGACAGGTTGAGTCCACATCTTACCTGAACCAAATGCATACCCACTTCAATTTGAGGGGATAAAATTTCCCTCAATGAGTCTGATGAGAGCTGTGTTCAGCATCAGGGATTTGAATGGAGTGGGCATCCTGGTGGGCTCGATCCACATTGAAGTTGATATATTGTGCTGACCATGCATATAGAGCCTCCATTACGTTGCAGATGCACCTGTGCACTGAGGTCTGTGAGATCCCAAACAGGTCCCCACTCGTCTGAAAGGACCCGGTGGCGAAAAGGTTCAGGGCAACCATCACCTTGATGGTCACCGGGAGCGTGAGTCCTCCCCATATCCTGCAGTGCCAGATGTGCCATGATCCAGCAGATATGT
This sequence comes from Scyliorhinus torazame, assembly GCF_047496885.1. Lineage (NCBI taxonomy): Eukaryota > Metazoa > Chordata > Chondrichthyes > Carcharhiniformes > Scyliorhinidae > Scyliorhinus > Scyliorhinus torazame. The sequence goes on from NC_092714.1 coordinate 116,907,709, forward strand.
CGTGCGGTCTCGCTTCTCAGCCGGAGTCTTCGGCGACACTCTGGGTCAGGCAAATCCTCGAAGGAAAGGTGCTGCCGGACACACAAGGTCTAATGCGACGCCTTCTTCCCATCTCCTCCTCAACCTTTTGTGCGGCTGTCTCTTCACCAGCTGCCTCCTGTTCCTCTGGGGCACGCTACGCTGCTGCAGGGCCCTCCCTGAGCAGTTCCTGCTTGTACAGCCTCAGTGCATCTGCCAGAGCTGCGGCAGCCAGGCAGATGACAAGCACTCCTGTTTGGATACCAAAATCCATGTCTGCAGAGGGTGCAAAACAGACATATTAGCATGTTCCGTGACCTCGTGCCGAACCAGGTCCAACAGACTACACGGTGGCCTGCATTGCAGCCCCTGCTCCCACATGTACCCCTCCGCCCCTCCTCTCCCATCCCAACACTTACCCTGGACCACTCCCCCTCGCACTCTGCCCTCCACACAGCACCCCTGCCCAGTTGATGCCCAGCATCACGGCGGCTTTTGACTCTGGCCCTGCTGGCGCTACTCATGTCAGCCATATGCTTTGAGGCCCCCATCCAGCACCCTCCTTTAGGATCCACTGTGGGAGTCCCCCTTGAGTGGGTTGCATGACGGCCCGCTGGCAGAGTGGTGCCCAGTTATGGGTGGGAGGGGTGGTGTGTTGGGGACAGGACTGGTGTTACTCTGCACAGCCACTCGCCATGGTGGGCGGCCAGTGGAGTGAACAGCAAGATGGCTGCCTTGCAGGTCGTGGCAATGGTGATCTGTGCCTGAACTCCCTGGTCCCTGGTCCGACCACATGCAGATGTCCCCTTCAGCCAGCGGCAGGACCGACAGCCCACGGCCGCGCCTCTGGGAACATGTCTTACCTCCTCTCTCGCCCCGACAGCCACGCCGCATGTTTACCGATTTTAAATACAAGTAGACCTCGCTGTTGATGATTGTGCCTGGCGGAGGTGGAGCATTGCTGGAGGCTAGGAGAATACCGGGGTGGGCCCTGTAATGAAATGCCAAGAACGTTTACTGTACAATATGCATGCCCACACCAGTGTGTGGCGTAGAACGCATTCTCACTGCTGTCGAGGGACTGGAGCATGGCATTCCATTTGGCGCCTACGCCGGCCACAATTTTCGGCTGATATGTGATTCGTGTTTCACGATTCCAGAATCGGCCAATGGAGAATCCCATCCACCATTTTTATTAATATTAGAAAGAAAGGCTTGCATTTATATAGCACCTTTCACAACCAGAGGATACTCCAAAGTATTTTACAGCCAAATTATTTTTTAAAAATGTAATTATTTGTTTAATGTCGGACGTTCCGAACAAGCTCCCATACAAACAGCCATTGGATAATGACCCGCCGACCTGATTTTGTGATGGTCATTAATTGGCAGAAGTGAGAAAAGGGTCAGGGCAATGTAGTTGATTGGGAGAAGCAAATTGTCAGCGAAGAGTTTGAATTCCCTCACCCTCCAGAATGATCCAATGGAGTTGGCTCCAAAGAAGTCATGGTGACATTGGTTAAGGTAGTCAAAATGGATCTGGCAATGGGCATTCAGAGTAGTCATGTGTGAACAAGCATTCAGCCCATGATTAACAGGGACAGGAGAAAGGATGAGAGACTATTAGAAATCTGGGTGGGAAACAGATGCCAAAGTCAAAAGCAAGTGAACTGTCAAACAGACAGGAATGTCAGGACTTCCAGGCGAGAGGGAGTTTGTGAGTGTGCTGGGGGGGGGGGGGGGGGGGGGGCACCATTTTTCCAGGTGCAGAGGGCAAGAGTGTCAGATTGGAGGGTATTGAAAACGATCAAAACACCAGAAGTGGAGTGCAAGGATAGCTTGGTTTTAATGTAGGGTAAAACTCAGTGTTCTGTGCCATGATAACGTTCACTCCTTCCCCAAACACCTGACATGATGTTTGTACTACTTCCATCCACCATCCTTGCAGTTTATAAGAGTTAAAGCTACAGCACGGTAGCACAGTGGTTAGCACAGTTGCTTCACAGCTCCAGGGCCTCAGGTTCGATTCCCGGCTTGGGTCACTGTCTATGCAGAGTCTACACGTTCTCCCCGTGTCTGCGTGGGTTTCCTCCGGGCGCACCGGTTTCCTCCCACTGTCCAAAGATGTGCAGGTTAGGCGGATTGGCCAAGCTAAATTGCCCTTAGTGTCCAAAAAAGGTTAGGTGGGTTATGGGGATATGGTGGTCGTGTGGGGATAGAGTGCAGGTATGGGCTTAGGTAGGGTGCTGTTTCCAAGTGCCGGTGCAGACCCGGTGGGCCGAATGGCCTCCTTCTGCACTGAAATTTCTATGATTCTATAACTTTAGTGCAAATTATGGATAGGTGTGTGCCAGCTGGAAACTCAGTCGAAAATAGGACTCAGATAGCTGGCAGAGAGTGAGACTCTCATTTTATCATTCCGGGCTGACATTCAAATCCAGAGCCACAGGACATTTTTCCCCCCTTGCCAGCATCACGTGATATTTGAGGAGTGGGAATAAAGAGTCCACTGAATCCAAAAATCAAATGGGGACTGAATACCTGTATTGTGCAGTTAGATCATTTTGAGATTTCTACTGTAGTCATGATGAAGCACATCAATTCACAAGTTGCTGCATGTAAAGCAGCCTTTAACTGATATCCCTTTATATTGAAGAGTTACACAGGAACAGGAGTGGGCCATTCAGCCCCTTGAGCCTCCCTGCCATTCAATCAGATCATGGCTGATCTGAGACCTAACTCAATATATTCCTTAATATTTTTGCTTAACAAAAATCTATCTCAGATTTAAAATTAACAACTGTCTCACTCTAACATGCACTCTAACAACAGCTAGTCTCACTCTAACATGCATTTCCCTGAGGTATCCGAGGGGTTGGGATCTAACACATTTGCCTCGGAGATTTCGTGCGAGGACCATTCAGTGCTGGTTTCCACCAACGGGTACTGGAGGGAATCGGGGACCCCAGGTGCTTGCCCTCTGAGTAGGATGGCACCCTGGCCCTTCTGATGCCACCCAGGAACCCTGGCAATGCCACCTGTGTGCCAGCATGTGCCCAGGGTGCCCAGGTGGCACTGTCAAGGTGCCATGCTGGCATCTTTTCTGCGTTAGGGATTGGGCCCTGCGCTGCCCTGCGCAGGTGCAGCGGGGTGTGGGGGTCCCAACGACCCTTTAGAGGTGAGGTGGGGCTTTGGGATTGTTCGGGGGGGTCGCGTCGGGGGTCAAGAGATCGGGATACCATTTAAAAATGGCGTACATAGCTCTCCTTGCACTGAGGAGTTCCGGCGCACGGAGCTCCTCAGTGCAGGAAACGGGACTAAAGTGCAGCTCCAGCGGGGCATTCCCTGCCGAGGCTCCGAATTGAACCAGAGTTCCTGTAGATAGTGCGGTGTTTCCTGGCTAAACGCACCTGTAACGGGATTCTGTTCCGATTCGGTTAGACTGCGCTTTCATCCGAAGAAATCTTATTTCGCAATCCTTTTTTTAACAGGCATTCTCTGCTAACATTGTTAAGCTCCAGTGGTAACTCTATAATAAGAACTAGGAAGAAGTCTTGACTTCTTCGACTCCAAGTTTATTGTGTTCAGTAATCACTTCTCCAACTCAAAACAGCACTACATGTATCCCATAAAAGAATCCAGAGAATCCATAGAATCCCTACAGTGCAGCCCAACGAGTCTGCACCAACCCTTTGAAAGGGAACACTACCTACGTCCACTCCCCTACCCCCATAACCCCACCTAACCTGGACACAAAGGGACAATTTTATCATGGCCAATCCACCTAACCCACACAGACTTGGACTGTGGAGGAATCCGAAGCACCTGGAGGAAACCCATACAGATATGCAGACTGGACACAGACAGTCAACCAAGGCCAGAATCAAACCCGGGTCCTTGGCGGGTGACGCATCAGTGCTAACCATTGTGCCATCGTGCCACCCCTTTACATATTGGTACAGTCTATTAAATAATAAATGCAATCTATTAAACAATTAAAATTCCAATTCTAACTTAAATACTAGTGAATATTAACTGTTTCCTAACAACAGAGGCAGGACTAGGTGAAGGTCAAGGAAACGATCGCAGTAGTGAAAGACGGTTCAAGGGAGTGTAAGAGGCTGACTTTAGGCTGAGGCCATGTTGTTGGGAATATATTGCAGGAACGTTCTGGAGTTGAGGTCATGTTGTTGGGGGCATAGTGAAAAGAATGTCCATGTTAGAGAGCTCTGCATGACACACATATCTTGGTCCCAGTCTTGGGTGGGGGAAGGACTCTCTGGGCAGTGGTGTATGTGCGCAGGCTAATGCGCATGGCATAGTCAGCCAACTAAGGAATTTGATCCTGGGGGTAGGAGTCATAGTATTATGAGGTAGAGGGCACAGTAACATTCAGGGGAGGCATTTGGATCTTTTAAGTTTGTGGGGGGTATTGGATGGTCTCACGGGGATTGGAGTGTGGGGAGGGGGGGCTTCCTGAAAGGTAATGGTGCATATGGCCTCAGGAAGGAGAGAGCTTAGGTCAGCAAAGAGCATGGGGAAATTAATATTGAAGGGCTTGGGGTGGAGTAAAGCAATATCCGCATGGACAATGGTGGGATCCAGTGTAACAGGAGGAGGCTGGATAGTGATAGGAGGGAGGGGAATTAGAAAGCAGTTAGAATGGAGCAAGGTGGGAGGAACTTGTTGGGTGAAGGGGGAGGTTGGAAGTAGATTTTCCATATGAAGGTCAGCAGCACTATTTTCAGTCTTGCCTAAGAATGATGCCGTTTGAAAAACAATTGATTGGGGAGGGATCTCTGGGCACATGGGAGGAGTTTATTACAGCAAAGTCTGGGTGATTGAAGGGGCATCATATAAATGTCCAGCTCTAACCAAGTAGAGTATGGCTCAGCTGAGGGCTGGACTCAAGGATTTAATGCACAATAACTGAGCTTGGCTCATTTACTAATGTTGCACATTCAGGCGAAAATCCATTAAAGTTAAGTCCTGCAGTGCATTTGGTCTTAACTGGCATCTGATCCTTACAGAAGTTTGACATAATGAATATAGGATCAAAAAAATCAAGGGTCATACGCAGCAGTAGCATGGTGCCTACAAGTCTTTATGTTCCTAATGCATTGGTCAAGGCATTCAAGACACCCTGCTTGTAGTCATGACATATGTGCAAGCTCTGGGTATCCATAGTTATTGCAAAGGCCTCTGGAGGATAACCAGTGCAAGACTGACTGTGGCTCATAGACCTTCAATCTTTTGACCCTAATAAAAACACTTGCAGACTGAAGGGAATTCAAGGGCGAGAGATTGCATTCTTGTCTTGTGTATGGAGGGATACAATTCAACGGGAACTAACATTGATTGCTCAATTGTATCCTTTCACAGAAACAAGGAGGAACGGAGAATGCAGGCTACAGGCAACACTTCCTTCAAGATAGCTTTGATTAGAATGAAGAGAAGAAGGGGCCTGTCGATGATTGACACAGCTTAGGGAGGACCATCACCATGAGGAACAAGAGCCAGGAAGATCGAGATGTTAAGAAGGAGGGGCCAAATCCACGAAAAATCTGGTACGACCAAGCGTGTACAGAAGACACAGTTTATACATGGAGATGAGTGTAAGACAAACAGAACTAACAGAAAAAACTGTCATCAATGGTTAAAGCGTCAGTGCTTGACTGTCTCAAGAGGCATATCGCCATCTCTCTAAATGCCAGCTCTCATGAATGAATAATGCAAAGGCCTTATCTTGCTACTGAGTCCTGAGATGCCATTGGGCATCAGGACACAGTGACATCTTACTCAACAGTATGGACCCAAAGCTGTGAGTTACGTTAGTGTTGCCCTCACAGAGAGTGGTTAAGCAGCACAATTATTTGATTACTGACAAACACTCATTATCCTGTAATCCTCAGAAGCCTGCTAATTCCACACCCTGCATTGCCTTGGCATTTAGGAGAGTCGCCTGCGAGCTCTGCCAACATGGGAGGTGAGTATCCTCAGCTCAGAGGTACCTCCTCCGGCCTTGGCTTTCTCCTGTATATTGATGGAAACCTTGTGTTGAATAAAGACAAATGGACTGACAGTGAGTACGATGGCTGAAAGAACATTTCAGAAGCTTGCATGTTTGTTTTGTGTGTGGAGCGTTCCCCAGTAAGGGATTCAGTTTGTGCAGCTTGCAGTGTGTGAATTTCTGTGCCATTCGATCCCATGAGGTACCAGGGATGGGGGGTTCAGGAGGCACATGAATGCCTGCCCATTCTGCCATGAGATTCAACGAGCTCCTCCTTTGATGTATCATTAATAGATTTAGATAGATTAGATTTATTGTCATGTGTATCAAAGTACAGTGAAAAGTCTTGTTCTGTACACAGTCCAGACAGATCGCTCCATACATGAAAACATAGAACATATGATGAATAACTGTGGATACATAATGAAAATACATAAACATAGACAGTGGGGGAAGTATAACATATATAGTGCTACAACTGTAGAGAAGATGCGTAGAAAGATCAGTTCAGTCCATAAGATCAGTTCAGACCATAAGAGGGTCATTCAGGAGTCCAGTAACAGCAGGGAAGAAGCTGTTTTTTAATCTATGGGTGTGTGTTCTCAAACCTTTGTATCTTCTGCCCGATGGAAGAGGATAGAAGAGAAAGGATGGAAGAGAGGATAACCCGGGTGGGAGTAGTCATTGATTATGCTGCCCACTTTCCCAAGGCAGCCGGAAGTGTAGTCAGAGCCAATGGTGGGAGGTGGGCCCTTATGATAGACTGGGCTGTGTTCACGACTCTCTGTGGTTTCTTGCCGTCTTGGGCCGAGCAATTGCCATACCAAGATGTGATGCAGCCAGATAGGATGCTTTCTAGGGTACATCTATAGAAATTGGTCAGAGTCATTGTGGACATGCCAAATTTCCTTAGGAAGCATAGGTACTGTTGTGCTTTCTTGGTCATAGCATCGATGTGCTGGACCAGGACAGATTGTTGGTGATGTTTACACCAAGGAATTTGAAGCCGTCAACCATCTCCACCTCGGCATCATTGATACAGACAGGGGTGTGGACACTTTGCTTCCTGAAGCCAATGACCAGCGCTTTGGTTTTGCTGACATTGAGGGTGAGATTGTTGTCATCGCACCATGCCACTAGGTTCTCTATCTCCCTCCTGTACTCTGACTCATTGCTGTTCGAGACTCAACCCACTACGGTTGTCATCAGCAAACTTGTAGATGGAGTTGGAGCTGAATTTTGCCACACAGTCATGTGTATGTATAGGGAGTATAGTAGAGGAGTAGGTACACAGACTTGCAGGGCCTCGGTATTGGGGGCTCTCATGGAGGAGGTGTCGTTGTTTATCCTTACAGATTGTGGTCTGTGTGTCAGGAAGCCGAAGATCCAGTTGCAGAGGGAGGAATCGAGTCCTAGGATTTGGAGTTTGAATATGAGCTTGGCTGGGATTATGGTGTTCAATCCGGAGCTGTAGTCAATGAACAGGAGTCTGACATAGGTGTCCTTGTTGTCGAGATGCTCCAGGTATGAGTATAGGGCCAAGGAGATAGCATCTGCTGTGGACGGGTTGTAGCGGTAGGTAAATTGCAGTGCATCAAAACAATCTAGAAGGCTGGAGTTGATGTGACTGATAACTAACCTTCCGAAGTACTTCATAATGATAGATGTCAGGGCCATCGGTCAATAGTCTTTGAGGCATGTTGCCTGGTTCTTCTTTGGCACCGATGTGATAGTGATCGTCTTGAAGCAGGTAGGAACCTCGGACTGGAATGGGGAGAGATTAAAGATGTCTGAGAGCACACCCGCCAGTTGGTCCACGCAGGATGTGAATGCACGACCAGGGACTCCGTCAGGACCCATTGCTTTCATTGGGCTCATTTTCAAGAAGGCTAATCTGACTTCTGAGGCTGTGACAGTGGGTATGGGTGTGTTCAAGGCTATTAAGGCCGGGGACATTGATTTATTGGCTTCCTGCCCAAAACGAGCATAGAATACATTGAGTTAATTGGAGCGAGCTGTTCTGCTACTGTAGATTCTACTCAGCTTTGCTTTGTAGCCCGTTATATTGTTTACGCTTGCCACAACCAACGAGAGTTCATGTTGTTAGTCTGGGACTCTAGCGTAGTCTGGTATTTTCTCTTGGCATCTGTGATGGCTTTGCAGAGGGCGTACCTAGATTTCTTGTACAGGTGAGGATCACCTGTCTTGAATGCCTCAGACCTGGACTTCAGGAGGGAGTGGACCTCCCGGTTAAACCATGGTCTCCGGTTGGGGAACACACGTATAACTTGCTTTGGCATGCAGTCCTCAACACACTTACTGATGAAGTCTGTGACGGTAGGGGCATGCCCCTCTAGGTTGGGCGTCAAGTTCTTGAATATGGACCAGCCCACTGACTCCAAGCAGTCGCATAGTAGTACTTCCGTTGCCTCCCCCCAGCACAGCACAAACTTCTGAACTGGATCCTCCCGCTTAAGTTTCTGCTTGTATGCCAGGAGAAGGAGCACCGTCTTATAGACTGATTTTCCAAAATGTAGTCGGGGGATAGAACTGTTGGAGCACTTGATGGTTGTGTCGCAGTGCTCAAGAATGTTAGGGCCCCTGGTGGGATAGGAGATGTGTTGTGGAATTTTAGCAGGACACTCTTGAGGTTGGCCTGGTTAAAGTCCCTGGCCACGAAGAACAAGTCCTCTGGGTGTTCCATTTCCAGGTTGTTTATAGCAGTGTACAATTCATCAAGCGGCTGGGGTGGAATGCAAACCACTATGATGGCAGAAGTGAACTCCCGCAGAAGGTAGTATGGGCGGCACTTCATAGTCAGGTATTCCAGGTCTGGGGAGCAGTAGTTCAGCAGGGTCACCACGGCTGAGTGCCAGGAGAAGTTGATGAATAGGCGAACTGCACAATAAGCTGTAAAAGTGTAAAATTGTGCCCAAAACCCAATTCACCAACCCAGCAGGCATCACGCTAACTTTCCCCCAGTCTTCAGAATGGAAAGTCTGCCCTCTGTTGCTTCCTCAAATAATTCATTTTGGATTAGTCAAACATAATCTGCCTCTTACTGATCTGTGCTAGGTCTCCTTTCTTAAAAAAAAATTTTTATTAAGGTATTTGAAAAATTTTATAACAGTCACAAAAACAATGACATCAACATGGTAAAATAAACATTCCCCCCCCCCATCCCAATCTTCACACACCTCAACCAGACAACAACAAACCGCTCCCCACCCCCCACCCCCACCCCCCCACCCCCCACACCCCCCGGAATACTGCATCTGCTGACATTTTTCATTTTCCCTAAGAAAGTCAACGAACGGCTGCCACCTCCCGGAGAACCCAAACATTGACCCTCTTCCGGCAAACTTTATTTTCTCAAGACTGAGAAACCCACCATGTCAATAACCCAGGTCTCTACACCCGGGGGCTTCGAGTCCCTCCACGTTAATAAGATCCGTCTTGGAGCTACCAGGGAGGAAAAGGCCAGGACATCGGCGTCTCTCGCCCCCGAACTCTCGGATCTTCCGACACGCCAAAGAGCGCTACCTCCGGACCCGGCACCACCCGTGTTTTTAGCACTGTGGACATTGCCTGAGTAAAACCCTGCCAAAACCCTCTAAGCTTCGGGCATGCCCAAAACATGTGGACATGATTTGCTGGGCTTCCCGTGCACCTCGCACATCTTTCCTCTACCCCGAAAAACTTGCTCATCCTAGCCACCATCATGTGTGCACAATGGACTACCTTAAATTGTATCAGGCTAGGCCTGGCGCACGATGAGGAGGTATTAACCCTGCTTAGGGCATCCGCCCATAGATCCGCCCATAGACTCGCCTCCTAGCTCGTCTTCCCACTTGCCCTTAAGCTCCTCCACTGGAGTTTCCTCCACCTCCGAAAGCTCCCGGTAAATATCTGATACCCTCCCCTCTCCCACCCAGGTACTGGAGACTACTCTATCCTGTATCCCCCGTGGCGGCAGCAGCGGAAAGGCCGGCCCCTGTTTTCTCAGGAAGTCTCCCACCTGCAAATACCTAAAACCAGTCCCTGCTGGCAATTTAAATTTATCCTCCAAAGCTTTCAAGCTGGGAAAGCTCCCATCTATAAATAGATCCCCCATCCTTCTAATTCCTGCCCTCTGCCAACTCCGGAATCCGCCATCTAGCCTACCCAGTACAAACCTGTGGTTGTTATAAATTGGGGTCCAAATTGATGCTCCCTCCACTCTCTTATCTCTCCTCCACTGCCCCCAGATCCTCAGAGCCGCCACTACCACCGGACTTGTGGAGTATCCGGCCGGCGAGAACGGCAGAGGTGCCGTTACCAATGCTCCCAGACTGGTGCCTTTACATGACGCCGCCTCCATCCGCTCCCATGCTGATCCCTCCCCCACTACCCACTTCCTGATCATGGCTGTATTAGCCACCCAGTAGTAATTACAGAAGTTCGACAGCGCCTACCCACCCTCCCCCCGACTGTGCTCCAGCAACACTTTCTTCACTCGCAGGATTTTACTCGCCCACACCACGCTCAAAATAATCTTATTCACCCGCTTGAAAAAGGCCTTAGGGATGAAGATGGGGAGGCACTGAAAGACAAACAGAAATCTGGGGAGGACCGTCATTTTCACGGTCTGTACCCTCCCCGCCAGTGATAGCGGGAGCATGTCCCATCTCTTAAAGTCTCCTTCCATTTGTTCTACCAACCGGTATAGATTTAACTTGTGTAGTACCTCCCATTTCCGGGCCACCTGGATTCCCAGATATTGAAAGCTCTTCCCTACCATTCTAAGCAGCGGCTCTCCCAGTCTCTTCTTCTGCCCTCTTGCCTGGATCGCAAACATCTCGCTTTTCCCCACGTTCAATTTATACCCCTAAAAATTGCCAAATTCCCGCAAGATTCGCTTTACTTCCCCCATCCCCGCCAACGGGTCCGAAGTGTACAAGAGCAGGTCATCTGCGTAGAGCGAAACCCTGTGCTCCAACCCCCCCCCCCCCCCCTCCCCACCACCACCTCCCCCCACCCCCCCCCCCCCCCCGAACTAGCCCTTTCCAGTTCCTAGAGGCTCTTAACGCCATGGCCAATGCCTCTATGGCCAGAGCAAACAGAAACGGGGAGAGAGGGCACCCTTGCCTGTCCCTCGGTGTAGTTCAAAATACCCCGACGTCAGCCGGCTCAAACGCACACTCGTTACTGGTGCCTGATAGAGCAACCGCACCCAGTCAATAAAGCCCTCACCAAACCCAAAACTTCCCAGTGCTTCCCACAGGTAATTCCACTCCACCCGATCAAAAGCCATCTCCGCATCCATCCGCATCCTTCTCCACCATCTCCGCCCCCTCTCCTTCTGAGGGCATCATAATAACATTTAGAAGCCTTCGAACATTGGCCTTGAGTTGCCTGCCCTTAACACACCCCGTCTGGTCTTCCCCTATCACCCCCGGTACACAGTCCTCTATCCTTGTGGCTAGTATCTTAGCCAGCAGTTTGGCATCCACATTCAGTCGAGAAATCGGCCTGTATGACCGGCATTGCTCCGGATCCTTCTCCCAGTTCAAGATCAATGAAATCGAGGCCTGCGCCATTGTTGGGGGGAGGACTCCCTTCTCTCTTGCAGCGTTAAATGTCCTCACCAGCAGTGGGCTCGATATCTCTGAACACTTATAGAATTCCACCGGGTAGCCGTCAGGCCCTGGGGCCTTGCCTGACTGCATGCCCTCCAACCCCTTGATTATTTCCTCAATCTCAATTGGGGCTCCCCGCCCCTCCACCAGGTCCTCCTCCACGCTCGGGAACCTCAACTAAACCAGAAATTGCCTCATCCCCTCCACCCCAGCCGGGGGTTCTGACTCATATAATTTACTATAAAACTCTTTAAACACCTCGTTCACCCCCGCTGGGTCCAGGATAGTATTACTGTCTCTACTATTTACTTTACCTATCTCCCTGGTTGCCTCTCTTTTCGTGAGCTGGTGCGCCAACATTCTGCTTGCCTTTTCCCCGTACTCATAGATCGCTCCCCTTGCCTTCCTCAACTGTTCCACTGCTTTCCCTGTGGTCAACATCCAAACTCCACCTGTAACTCCGCCGCTCCCTCAGTAGCCCCACGTCTGGTGCCTCTGAGTATCTCCTGTCCACCTGGAGTATCTCCTACACTAATCTATCCCTCTCAGCCTGTACCACCTTTTCTCTGTGGGCCCGTATCGAGATTAATTCCCCTCTGACCACTTCCTTCAAAGCTTCCCAGACCGTCGCTGCAGAGACCTCCCCCGTATCATTTGTTTCCAGGCAGTTCTGGATGGACATGTTAACCAGCCCACAGACCGCCTCATCCGCTAGCAACCCCACATCCAGTCTCCGCAATGGGCGTTGCCCTCTCTCGACATTAACCAGTAGATCCACCAAGTGCGGGGCATGATCCGACACTGCAATTGCCGAGTACTCAGTATCCACCACCTTCGGTATTAGTGCCCTGCTCAGAACAAAAAAGTCGTTGCGAGAGTATACCTTGTGGACATGTGAAAAAAAGGAAAACTCCTTCGACCTCGGCCGTGCAAACTTCCATGGGTCTACTCCCCCCACCTGTTCCATAAAACCCTTCAATTCCTTTGCCGCAGCCGGTCTCCTCCCTGTTCTGGATTTTGACTGGTCCAATTCCGGATCAATGGCTGTGTTGAAGTCCTCTCCCATGATCAGGTTATGTGACTCTAAGTCTGGGATCTTACCTAACACCAGCCTCATAAATTCCACGTCGTCCCAATTCAGAGCATATATGTTCACAAGTACCACTCGCACCCCCTCCAGCTTCCCACTCACCATTATGTATCTTGTCTGACACAATTCTCCCTGCCTCGAATGCCACTCGTTTGCTGATCAAGATCGCTACCCCCCTGGTCTTTGACTCCAGTCCTGAGTGGATCATTTGGCTAACCCACCCCTTCCTCAATCTCATCTGGCCTGTAACCGTTAGGTGCGTCTCTTGTAGCATTGCCTCATCCGCCTTCAGTTCCCTCAAATGCACATACACGCGAGCCCGCTTGACCAGCCCATTCAGTCCTCTCACGTTCTATGTGAGCAGCCTGGACGGGGGAGCTTCCAACTCCCCCCCCCCCTTTTTAGGCCAGCCTCGAGCTCCCGCCCTCCGCTTCCTCGAGTCCCCACTCGGGCTGTTGCCGTTCCCGATCTCCCATTTGTCCCCTAGTAACAGTTCCTCCCCTTTCAGCAAAGCAGCTTCCCCCCCTCCCTCCCCTCCCCTAGCAACAACACTAAAAACCCAATCCCCCAAGTCAAGCTACAGCTTAACACCTGTCCACCCCCAACTGTGCTTCCGAGAGTCAGCTGACCCCTGCTGACCCGATAGCTCCCGCCCCTGGCACCAAGCAGTCTGTCTCCCTATTGTACTCCCCTCTCTCCCCCCCACATGAATAAACATTTTAAAAGCATCACATTTCCCAGTAAACAAACAACAGAAAAAAAATAGTGAAGAAACAATCACTTTATAAAAGTAGTCACGCAAAAAGCAGAACTAAATTAAAAGCCCATCCCCCCCTCTAACAAGGTCCCTGCAAGACAGATCAACCTTTAACCATCCACACAGCCCATTATTTCACATAGAGCTACTTAAATTTTTACAATCCAGCACCACAAATCGCTGCCACAGTACTTCTCCAAGGCTTAAGTCTCTTTTAATTCGCCTCCAGCTTCATTTTTCAAATAAAGGTCCATACTTCGTCTGGCGTTTCAAAGTAGAAGTCCCGTTCCTCATTTGTGACCCACAAGCGGGCTGGGTACTATCATAATATGCACCCATGCACATCATGAGGTAAAAGCAGGCAGTGACAGACACCCAGGTGAGCCAATCAACATAGAGAACAGAACACGAACAATCACAAGATAAGACACCAGAGGGGGACTTACACCTATAAAACACACGAGGCATCAGCACTCTGCCTCTTTCCGCTGGTGATAGCTATAGTGATAGTCAGGGTGTTCAAATCATTCAACACCTCCAGCACGTGGATCAGAGCTAGCCTGGTCTAGATAGTTAGCTTTAGTTTACTTAGGGTAGTAGAGAATCAACCCACAGGCAGCTGCGTGTTTTGTTGCTAGAGTTCAATAAATCTTATATTGAACCAATGCCTTTGTTTGGTGCATACTTGATCAGTGCAATCCATGTTACCCCAGGGTGAATAACACGACAGGTACAGCATTCCGAACTTCACCCCCTTCTTAAAGAGAGTTGTTTTTGCCCGATTGAACCCAACTCGCCTCTTGGCCAAATCCGCTCCCAGGTCCTGATAAATACGCAACTCACAGTTCTCCCACTTGCTGCTCCATTCTTTCTTGGCCCACCGCAAAACGTGTTCCTTCTCCATGAAACGGTGAAAACGTACCACCATGGCCCTCTGCGGTTCGTTCGCTCTGGGCTTCCTCGCGAGGGCTCTGTGCGTTCTGTCCAATTCCAAGGGCCGAGGGAACACCCCAGCCCCCATCAACTTCTCCAACATGTCCGTCACATAGGCCCTCGCATCCGATCCCTCACTGCCTTCAGGGAGGCCAACAATTCTGAGATTCTGCCTCCTGGACCTATTCTCCAGGTCCTCCAGCTTCTCCTGCATTCTCTTCTGGCGGTCGTTCATCATCCCCACCTTGCTTTCCAGCACGGTTATATACCCCTCGTGCTCGGACAACTTTTGTTCGACCTCCTGGATCACTCTCCCGTGGGTTTCCTGATTCTGAACCACTTGATCAATCAAAGCCATAATCGGGTCCAGCATGTCCTTCTACAGCTTGGCGAAGCAATCCTTGAAAAACTTCACCAGCTGCTCCGTCGACCACTGTGCCATCTCCCCGCGGCCCTTGCCCTCCGCCATGCTGTCCCGTGTTACCAGCTCTGCTTGTGTCGCCCTTATAGGACTTTGTCGTCTCACAAAGCCACTTCTGGTCCAATTCTCCATACACCGGAGGGGCATTTCTCCTTACTGTCTCACCCTTCACTGATTTATCCCATAAAATCCGGAAAAAAACGAGGGAAAAAGGTCCAAAAATCCGTTATAGGTGGGAGCTATCAAATGTGTGACCTACCCCTCCATGGCCGCCACCGGTAGTGTCGTGCTAGGTCTCCTTAATTAACTAAAATCTCTCCAGGTGCTTGATTTTGTTGTCTGATTATTGTTTGTAAACTTTTACCCACCACTGGTTAAACTGACTGGTATGTAGTTACTAGGAGTGTCCTTACATTCTTTTTTAACAAAGGAATCACATATCACTCTTCACCCCCATTTCCTTAGGCATCCTGGGATGCAACCATCCAGACCAGGTGACTTATCCCCTCTTAGCATACCAAGTCTTTCCAATATATCCAATTTCATCCCATCTATTACCTCGACCATATCGGCCGATATTTTGTTGACATCTTCTCTAAATGCTGATACAAAGTACTCATTAAATATTCTAGCCTCCACGCATGTATCACCTTCTTTGTCCCTATTAGGCCCCACCTCGTCTCTCACTATCTGCTTACTATTTACATGCAAGTTGAAGATATCTAGATTACCTTTTACATTAACTGCTATTCTGTTATTATATTGGAAATACATAGTCGCTCCTTCGCTTTCACTGGGTCAATATCCTAGAAACCTTTCCTTAACAGCACATGGATTACAGGGTTTCAAGAAGGTGGCTTGTCACTGCCTGAACTGTCATGATATGCAAACATGCAGCTAATGAACACATGGGGCGTCATTCTCCGACCCCCCGCCGGGTCGGAGAATGGCCGTTGGCAGCCGTGAATCCCGCCCCCGCCCCCGCCGAAGTCTCCAGTACCGGAGATTGGGCGGGGGCGGGAATCGGGCCGCGCCGGTTGGCGGGACTCCCCCGCTCAATTCTCCGGCCCGACTGGGCCGAAGTCCCGCCCAGAAATTGCCTGTCCCGCCGGCGTAAATCAAAGCTGGTATTTACCGGCGGAACCAGGCGGCGTGGGCGGGCTCCGGGGTCCTGGGGGGGGCGCGGGGCGATCTGACTCCGGGGGATGTCCCCACGGTGGCCTGGCCCGCAATCGGGGCCCACCAATCCGCGGGCGGGCCTGTGCCTTGGGGGCACTCTTTCCCTTCCGCCTCCGCCACGGCCTCCACCATGGCGGAGGCGGTAGAGACTCTCCCCACTGCGCATGCGCGGGAAACTGTCGGCGGCCGCTGATGCTCCCATGCATGCGCCGCATTTCCACGCCAGCTGGTGGGGCAACAAACGCCATTTCCGCCAGCTGGCGGGGCAACAAACGCCATTCCCGCCAGCTGGCGGGGCGGAAATCCCTCCGGCGCCGGCCTCGTCCCTCAATGTTGGGGCTCGGCTCCCAAAGATGCGGAGCATTCCGCACCTTTGGGCCACCGTGATGCCCGTCTGATTGGCGCTGTTTTTGGCGCCAGTCGGCGGACATCGCGCCGTTGGGGGAGAATTTCGCCCATGGAATAGGACACGACCAATGAGCAGTCAGGACACTCAGGGGTGGTATCTCACTATAAAAGAGATGAGGCACTCACACCCCGCCTCTTTCCACAGACCAACATCTACAGAGTGAGACAGGGTGTATCCTCAGCATCACACCCCAGCCCGTGGCTTAGAGCAAGGCAGGTTCAGTTAGACTGAGTTACTACATTTAGATTAGCAGAGAGTCGAACTCATTGAGAACTGTGCTAATAGTTCAATAAAACACAATGAACTCACTTCAAAGTCTGGAGCATCATTTACTCAAAACTGCATCAACTGGCAGCTTGTGTTATTCCAAATTTCATAACATAACATGATACCAGGAGTCTGTTCAATCTAGTTAGTTCAACTCAGCAAGATCCGTGACGACCAGCGAATGTATACAATGGAAAAGATTCCGGCTCATCACCAGTTCAGGACCTCCGGCAATCTCAGTGCCAACTGGCGGACATTCAAGCAGAAATTTCAGCTTTACGTCGAAGCATCAGACCTCAATGGTGCATCTGATGCATGGAAGATAGCTCTTTTCCTCACCGCAGCGGGTGATCATGCCTTGGAAATATTCAACTCCTTTCACTTCGCTGAAGACCAGGACAAGACAAAGTTTCAAGCCATCCTGGACAAGTTTGACAGCCACTGTGAGGTGGACACCAACGAAATCTTCGAGCTACATATTCAAGCAGCGATTGCAAGGTAAAGATGAATTCTTCACCTCATATTTAACTAACCTTAGACTGCTAGCGCAATCCTGCAACTTTGGTGATATCACTGACTCCATGAGCAGAGACCAAATCGTTTTTGGAGTTCACTCTGATCCTCTAAGAGAGCAGCTACTGAAGATCAAGTATATGACCCTGCCAGTCGCGATTAACATGCACAGTGCATGAGCACGCTAAAAATCGCTATTCCCAGTATAAAATGGCAGAAAATGATAGACTAGCCTCCCACAGTTGCCGCACGTCATGACATCATTTAAAGAAACACTGCCCTGCAAGAGGAACTGCTGTTTAAACTGCACGAACCCAGGCCCACTATGCAGCCCTGTGCAGATCTGCACCACCAGTCAGGAGCCAGCGCTCCCAATTCCGACGATGGCGCATTCGGAGTGTGCAACAACGCCTACAGTATTCTGATCCCGGCAGTGCAACGGATCCAGATGATGAATGCCTGGACAACGCCTACCGTGTGGGCATTATTACAACATGTGAATATGCCACACCAGACTCATCGTAAGTCCAATCCATCCTAGCTGTGGATTCCGAGGACGAATGGCGAGCAGTTATGAAGGTCAACCACTGCCCCGTCCAGTTCAAGCTGGACACAGGTGCCTCTGCCAACCTCCTCTCACAGGCAGACTTCAGACGCAATAAGAAGCCACCCACGGTCCTTCCAGCTGCCTGCAAGCTCCTGGATTACAACGGGAATGCCATCACTGCACTGGGATCCTGCCATCTGCACGTATCCAACCGACACACACAAGCACGGTTACGCTTTGAAATTGTTAAGCCGGACAGGGCACCCCTACTAGGTGCTCATGCCTGCAAGCAGCTGAACCTCATTCAAAGGGTTTACACCACAACATCCTCCCATGTGGATCTTCAGGCCGGCATCGACGACATCCTCGCCCAGTATCCAGATGTGTTCGACGGGATGGGCACACTGCCATATCGATACAAGATTCTGCTACGACCGGATTCCAAGCCAGTGGTCCATGCACCACGCCGGTTCCCGGCTCTGCTGAGGGAGCGCCTTAAGGCACAGCTCAAGGATCTTCAGCAAAAAGGCATCATATCCAAGGTCACCGAACCGACTGACTGGGTCAGCTCGATGGTGTGCGTAAAGATGCTTTCGGGGGACATGCGCAACTGCATTGGTACCAAGGATCTCAATAAGAATATCATGCGGGAACACTACCCTATCCCGAAGCGGGAGGAACTCACGAGTGAGATGGCACACGCATGCTTCTTCACCAAATTGGATGTATCACAGGGATTTTGGCAAATCCAGCTGGAAGAGTCCACAGAAGGCTCTGCACCTTCAACACGCCTTTTGGCAGATACTGCTACAGTCGCATGCCATTTGGCATCATCTCAGCATCGGAGATGTTCCTTCGCATCATGGAGCAGATGATGGAAGGCATTGAAAGGGTTTGTGTGTACGTGGACAACATCATCATATGGTCCACGACCCCTGAAGAACGTGTGTCCTGCCTCCAGAAGGTATTCCGCCGTGTACATGCCAACGGCCTAAAGTTAAACAGGTCCAAATGTTGTTTTGGCACAATGCGCTCAAGTTCCGAGGCGACCAGATCTCACAGCATGGTGTGCACCCGGACAGACAAAATCAAGGCCATCGAGACGATGAAGGTCCCTGAGGACAAAAAGGCAGTGCTGCGCTTCTTGGGTATGGTCAATTTTCTGGGCAAGTTCATTCCAAACATGGCCACACCACACCACAGCCATACGCAACCTGGTGAAAAAGTCAACTGCCTTTGAGTGGAAGGCGGCACACCAGACAGAGTGGCTGGAGCTGAAAGCCAAGCTCACCACTGCACCAGTCCTGGCATTCTTCGATCCGGACTGGGAGACAAAGATATCCACAGATGCGAGTCAGGATGGCATCGGTGCAGTGTTGCTTTAACGAAATGACACATCATTCTGGGCACCAGCAGCCTATGCTTCAAGGGCGATGACGGCCACTGAAACTAGATATGCTCAGATTGAGAAGGAGTGCTTGGGTCTTCTCACCGGCATCCTCAAATTTCACGATTATGTCTACGGCCTGCCGACATTCACTGTCGAGACGGATCATATGCCTCTGGTCCACATTATCCACAAGGACCTGAACGACATGACGGCTCGGTTGCAGAGTATCCTGCTTAAACTTATGAGGTATGACTTGGTGTACACACCTGGCAAGGAGCTCATCATCGCTGAGCTGCTGCATCTTCTGCTCCGCCATCTTGCCCAGTGAGCCGCTGGAGATCATTCAGCACATCGAATCGCAGCTGCAGCTGTGTGCTAGCACTCTCCCGGCGACAGATGAGAAGGTAGTTCTCATCCGTGATGAGACAGCCAAAGACCCCTCTTGCAGCGTGTCATCCACAACCTCACCAATGGCTGGCAGAAAGGGCAGTGCCCACAATTTTACAATGTGAAGGATGACCTGACGGTGATTGATGGTATCCTCCTCAAGCTGGACCGGATTGTCATTCTGCTCAGTCTCCAGAGCTTGGTGCTGCGCCAAATCCATGAGGGACACCTGGGTGTCAAGAAGTACAGACGCTGAGCCCGGCAAGCTGTCTACTGGCCCGGCATCAGCCAGGGCATCTCGAACATGGTCCTCAACTGTGCAACCTGTCAATGCTTCCAGCCAGCGCAGGGCAAGGAGACGCTCCAGCAGCATGAAATCGAGACCTTCCCATGGTCCAAGGTTGGCATCGACTCTTTCATGCGAATGGTCACGACTACGTATTGATCATCGACTATTTCTCGGATTACCCTGAGGTGCTGAAGCTCCCGGACCTCACCTCTCGGACTGTCATCAAAGCTTGTAAGGAGACGTTCTCAAGGCATGGCATCCCAATCACCGTCATGAGCGACAATGGCCCGTGCTTTAGCAGTCGAGAATGGTCCACATTTCCAAGGTCATATAATTTCTAGCATGTCACCTCCAGTCCGCACTATCCTCAGTCCAATGGTAAAGTCGGGAAAGGGGTGCACATTGTGAAACAGCTCATCTGCAAGGCCGCGGACTCTGCTTCCGACATACACCTTGCACTGCTCGCGTACAGGGCGACTCCATTGTCCACTGGCATGTCGCCGGCTCAACTCCTGATGAACAGGGATCTGCGGACGTCGCTTCCAGCCATACACCTGCCCAACCTGGATCACCACCCGGTGCTGCAGAAGATGCAGCAGCTCAGAGACCGTCAAAAGCAAGGCCATGATGCCCATGCCACCGATGTGGCCATGCTATCCCCGGCCGACACTGTCAGGATCAAAATATCTGATGGTGGATGGTCTGCCCAGGCTGTCGTTGTTCGCCAGGCCGCGCCCCGCTCTCATGTTGTACATATGGCTAATGGCTCCATCATGCAAAGGAATCGACGGGCACTGCGCAAAGGTGCCTGCCCACAACCACTTTCTCCTCCATTTCCATATGTTGAATTGCCACCTCCTGTTACCTTGCACCACAAAGCCACCATTCAGGCTTCCATCCCACCTGTCAAGGTGCCATCATCCCCTCCGCCAGCTCTCCGGCGGTCGACCAGGATCAGATGCAATCCTCAGAGACTGGACTTGTGAACGTTTGTTTTGTTTGCTCTGTTCTGTTGTCCTCCGTCAGACACGTTAGACAGACTCATTCACATGTAAATACATTCACATACGCCAACAAAATATTTTTAAAAGGGGGAGATGTCATGATAGGCAAACATGTGAGGATTCTTTGCTGCCAGTCCAGATGAAATGATCAGTCGAACACCTCGTTACTTTAACATATGTTTATTTCTCGGCCGGTGTTAAGACCGCTGTATCTCTGAGAGTTACAACAGTAAGCAAAAGTCAATACATCTAACAGCAGTTCTTATACATTTTTTGGTTCATTGCTGAGGGCAGCCCCCTCGCATTCTATCTGTGCTTTTAGCTCAATTATAATTCAGCCCCCTCAATTATAATTATTTTTAAGGCTAGCGCAACCATTCCCAAGGCCGTTACTGCAATTTGTCTGGTACAAAAACAAGTGATTACAGCTTGCTACCAAAAAAACCTGTCTTGACATTCCTTCACACAAAGCTTTATCGAACATTTTCTTTTCTCATAAAGTTCCAATCCATCTTGAGCCAAACTCTCATTTATCCATCATCAGCCAAACTCTCATTCCCCCCTTTTATCATTTCATGATAACTTCTAATCCATAGCCAATCGTCTCAGTCGCTCCCATTCTAATTGCACTTCTATCATTTTCTCATATTCTTCAGCACTTACTTTTACATCCATTAACTCTTCAAGGCTCACTTCATGTTGCTGCATTAACTGTTGAGAAATTACTGCTGCACTGACACGTTTACACAAGCATTTCATTAGGAAGCTAAACATAATTATTACAATTATTACAACTACCAGGATTATCAATCCATGCACTAGGTAAGACCCCCATGATCCGGCAAATAACCAATATAACCACCCATCCCTTGATGTTTCATGCAGTTTCTTAATCTATTTGTGGATATGATCCATGAGGTGGGTGATGTTCTCCGAACTATCGGGGATGTAGGTGCAACATTCCGAACCGATCATGGCACAAGTCCCACCTTTGTTTGCAAGGAGGTAATCGAGGGCCATTCGGTTTTGTAGGGCTACGGTTCTTATTGCCACCATTTCATTATTTATCTCAATCAATGCTTCAGTTTGCTACCTCCTCCAGGATATTTGCTATCTTCCTTATTTCCTTCATTGCAAGAGCTACCCCGATAGGGGGAAGCAGGATCCCAAAGTATCGTTGCGTTTCGGTGATTGCTCTCTTTTGTCGCTTCATCATTTGGTAATGGTCACCTAAATTGGCGAGGTGGTGTATAAAGGGGACTACATACCCCAGATAACAGGATCCCGTCCAATTCTCTGGCAGCCTTGTGGCCACAAATAAAATACGTCCCATTGTATGAAGTGAGTTTGTCCACATCAAACCCTTCAGCCATCAAGGAGTACTTGAAGTTACCTGTCCCATTTGCGTGTGGGACGTCCAGTGTACACCCATAAAACTGAGGAGACGTATATACGGGATTGACCTCGGATATGTTGGCCACCACAAATCTGTGCTCGCATTGGCTAGCACCTACAAATATCCCTTTAACCATATTCCTTACTAAACATATTATTCCCAGTGGTCTTCCCATGTTGGTGGTATTAGTGAGGGTAAGAAACGGAGGCTGGTGGGATTTGTTATAACTTGGTTGGTACCACATCTCAAAGGTGTTCATTGGATAGCCCCCCTCTTTCCAAGGTCTTGGGGATATGGGGAGAAACGATAAACTAGAAGTTGCTCGGCCGTTTAGGTGTCTTACCATAGATGCAATTCTTATAGTCCTGGGGGATTGACGAGTACCATTCTGGTAAATATACCATTCTACTGTTTCTGACAGGTTAAGGGGAACAGGTCTGAGGGGGATCCCTCCCTTAGCATGGGTCAGGATATGTGTACATACCCAGCAACCAGAAACATTAATGTCCTTTGCGTACACATATGACATATACAGATACGTGTTTACATGTAATTCCCTTTTTTTCCGCAGCCTTACCCTCCCTTGGTCAACGCATCCCAAGGGTAAAGTCTTTTTTTTGTTTCTGCAGCTATAGTCCGATTTACAGTTGACCTGATGACAGGGTAGGTTGCCCTTAGTCACTCCACTGATGAGTATGGTCCGATTGCATCATTGTACGTAGGCCGAACATCCATCCGCAGGGGTCCCGTTCCAAGGTCCTTCTCCTGGGCCTTGACTGGTGCATTGTAAGGTGTCTCCTCGACAGGGGTGATGAGTCTGTCTTCCCTTGGGGCCACAGGTTCTTCGCTTGGCCTCTCCTCCCGTTTCCAAAAGTCCCAGCAGGGTTCCGATAATAAAGCTGTCCTTCATCCTTTAAGTGATGTCGGAGCTTGAAACCTAGGGCTTGAAACAGAGGGTTATTCTCTATTGCATTTTCACAACCTTACAATGGTGGATGTGGATCCAGGCATTTCTGCCTTCTACTTTTACAGCAGTGGGAGTCGTGAGTAGGACCTGGTGTGGTCCTTCCCATCGGGGTTCTAATCCTTTCCTAACCCAATTACGAATCAGAACATACACCCCCGGATTAATAGTGACAGAACTGGACAAGGGAGGTATCTCCTCATAAGCAGCTCGTACCAGTGAATGGAGGCCTTTAAGTACTTTAGTCAAGGCTATCACATAGTTGGCCATTTCAGTGGTCATATGGTGAAACTGTACTTCCTTATGTTTCCCTTGATCCCAAGGAAGGATTGGGTTTATACGCAAGGGTCTTCCGTATAAAATTTTGGCGGGACTCAGTCGCGTCTTTCCAGCTGGGGTTGCACGTATTTGGAAGAGGGCAATAGGAAATAATTTGAGCCAAGTGGCTCCAGTCTCTGCCTGGAGTTTTGCCAATTTTGTTTTTAATGTCTGATTAGCCCTTTCTACCATTGCTTGAGGTCGGTATGCGCAATGTAATTGTTGTTTTATTCCCAGCTGAGTACAAAATTCCTCATTGATCTGTCCCACAAAATGAGGTCCATTATCAGAGCTTAATCAATATGGAATCCCAAATCTAGGAACAATTTCTCGCATCAAAACTTTTACTATCGTGGAAGCTTTGTTATCTACAGCGGGGTAAACTATCCATTTGCTAAATACATCAACAATAACCAAGACATGTTTATAACATTGGCATCTTTCCAACTCAATGTAATCCATCTGGAGTGTCTCAAAGGGACCTTCCGGTAGCGGGGTTTTACCCATTTCACAGGGTATTGCTTTTCCAGGGTTATATTGCTGACATACTAGGCAACGGCTGCTAATATTTTGCGCTATATCTTGCAGTCTCGGATGCCACCATGTTTTGAGCAGCACGTCATCTGTTGCACGTGCACCACAATGAGTTGCAAAGTGAACACATTCGGTGACCCAGGCTGCTAATGCATCGGGCATACAAGTTTGCCCTGCCGGGGTGACCCACAATTTGTTTACAGGATCATAACAACATCCCAATTCTTCCCATAGTCTTTTTACACAAGCAGGAGCGTCCTCCTGTAACTGAATGACGTCAGTGATGGTCGGCATTGGCTTTTCAGAGGGAGACTGATCCTTAGAGCTTTTAGTCTGGCTCATCATTTTTTGTACCACCATGTCTTTTAAGCGAGAAGCCTCTTTGGCTTGGTGGTCTGCTTGCCGATTACCCGCGTCCACCAGTGTTTTGCCTGTCGTATGGGCAGCGCACTTTATTACGGCTATTTGTTTAGGGAGCATTAAAGCCTGTAGTAATTGTGTAACTAACTGTTTGTGGGATATCTGAGTGCCTGCAGATGTAAGAAATCCCCTGTTCTTCCATAATTGACCGAAGTCGTGTGAGACTCCAAATGCATATCTGGAGTCTGTGTAAATGTTTATTTTCTTATTCCCTCCTAACACACACGCTCGGATAAGTGCAAATAGCTTGGCTTGTTGGGTAGAGAACGGCGTTTCAAATACTGCTGCTTCCAGGGTTTCTCTCTGCTGATTAACTATAGCGTACCATGATAATCTATCCCCCCTTTCGCCGACGGAAGCACTGCCGTCGGTGAAAACAGTTAAGTCTACATCGGGCAGGGGTGTCAGTGAGATCACCGCGCACGGAGGCTTCCTCTCTGAGGAGCGTCAGGCAATCGTGGCCCGGCTGTGAGCATTCCGAGGGTGGTGCGGAGAGAAAACTTGCTGGATTGATGGTGGTGCAGTGGCGAAATTGGAGCTTGGGATTATTCAGGAGATAAATCTCGTATTTGTTCTGCCGAGCCATGGTTAAATGTTGGGTTTGGAGCTGTCCGAGCAATGCCGTGACAGAGTGGGAACTGTAAACCACAATGTCCTGCTGGAGGGTAAGGTTAGCCACTGACTGGAGGCTGGTGTAAATAGAAGCAAGGATCTGAGTGTAGGCGGGATAGTCAAGAACTGTCAATTTAAGAGAACTGTCATTATTCTGAATATTGCTTTATTAATTTTAAGAAATTAACATATCTTGTTAGTGTTTTCTTTAATAGAATCGACAAATTCATCTACAGAAAACCAAGAGACAGCATAAGATTGGTTCAGTTATATGTGTTTAATAAGTTATTGTGTTTGATATTTTAAAATAAATGTTTAGAATTAGCCTGGGAATTAAAATTTCAAACAATGTGGAAGCTGGTTTTAAAAAAACAAAACAACTCTGATTAAAAAGAACAGATCGTTCAAAGACATTTGATAACGGGAATTTGGCAGCAATCCAACTTTTACTCCCAGTCCATTTGAGTGACAAATATATATATTTTTTAAAGTTTGGAGATGCGAATGGCATCATTCCAAGCTATACACCTCTTTTTGTCTCTGCAAGAAAATTAACCCTTTCAACAAGCTTTTGTGTACAATCCAGAAGATGTCAAAGTGCAGAATGTTGCACTTTCATTCCCAATAACTCTAAAGAAGTTAAAGATTTGGCATTACATATCCAAAAAGAAATCCAAAACTTGATCCACCCCAATGTATCTCTCTCTGGGACAAAATTTGTGGGTGGCTTGGACACACTGGAATGTCCACAATAAGAATAATCCTATTCTCCTGTGTAGCTGTATTCATCATTTACATAACATACCAATGTGCTAAGTGCATAAAAAACTATTCGCTAAACGCAAGGGACCAACTATTAGAATGATTCAAACTAACCCAACTGTACCCCCAATCGATGAATTTGAGCTGAAATACGATTATTGAAATGTCACTGATCAATCAACTGTTTGACTGTATTATTAACATATTGTATAATTTATTAATACTGAATCAGTAGTATCAAATTTGATTAATTTATTAATTATAATAATTATTTTGAAATGCCTGGTTGTTGGGCCCCGGGGGTTAGCAGGGTTGTATGCTATATTGGGAAATTGCCGGACGGGAAACTGACACTGCGGTTGATAATCGTCTGGATAATCAGGGAAATCCCCCTCTAGTGCCCTCTCTTTTCCCAGGACTAACTCATGATTCATCTGTGGGAATTGATTAGCATGGGTTTTAGAACGAGTGCGAGTCGCTGGACCTCCTTGCGACGGTGGAGGTGGTGATAGTGGCGGGGGGAGCGGTGGATAAAGGGCTTGAATGTAAGGTGGAGGCGGTAGTAGTGGCGGTGTAATGGTCGGTCGTCCCCTATATTGCCAATTTTCAGGGTCATCCTCATCATCTCCCTCGGTCAAGGCAAGGCCGGCCATTTGACCGTACGGTCCTGATTTAGAAATGGGGGGTTTTACAGACTTAGGTCTTTTTCTATGGTGGGTACATTCCTTTTTCAAAATCTTAACAATTCCCCCTTCTGTTAATTCAATACCCAATTTTAAAGCGTTAGCCTGCCAACTAGCCAATAAAGGTGTATCTTTTAATTTTTGGCAGTACTCCCGCCATAACTCAATCAATTTCTTAGCCGTGGAGCTACGGTTATGTTGCCAAATAATCTGCTGTGCCTCTATAACCGTGGGCTAATCTTTTGATCCTCCCAGGGGCCATTTCCCCTTTCCCAATTTCTTATGCAATTCTCCCGATAACTGCCGCAGCTGTTTAGAATGTTCCGGATACTGTTCACAAAGAGTTTGAAGCGCGCTTCCACTATCAGAGGTGCTATCTAAAGTATTACCCATTGTCTCCTATCCTCAGATGATCCTTGTGGTTACCTGCTTATTTTTGATAGCGATCCTAAATCGCTTATTCAATCAAGAATTTAAACGGGGTTATCCTGCCCCGTTACCCAATCAAGAGGCTAAATCAAATTGTTCGAATGTTCCGACAGGGCACGCAACGGTCAAGCCCTGTTTATTATGTTTCCTTTAGGTGTTATCCTCACCACCATTTAAATTTTATAATATATAATTTGGACAGAGTTATCCGTTCTCCGTAATATTCAATCTGATCAACCCGAAGTGTCGAACAAGTCTAGACACCGGTTGATATACTTATTTATCGAAAACCACCTTTTATCGCGAAGGTATTAGGCAACCCTAAGGATCATCGTCATTCAATCATCTTACTAATTTGGAGAGGATTCTAACCTCTCACGGGCTATTTACCCAGAGATTTAAGGAGGACTCTAACCTCCCAAGGTTTCCAACCCGGGACTTTAGGAAGGATTCTAACCTCCCAGGGACTCCAACCCTTTCAACCCTTATTCGTAACGGGTTCGCCGGACTGTTTTGATTTCGTCAGAGTCTCCTCCGAAACCGAACAGCAGGGCGTGGCCACACTCGGGACAGCAGAGGGGGAAACCAAAGTGGTAACAAGGGTACTCACGTTTGGTGGCCCATTCCCTCCTCAGCGTCCGAATGCGATCAGTCTGTTACGCCGTCAGGTTCCAGGGAGGCTCCTTGAAATCCCACTACTGACACCAAATGAGGATTCTTTGCTGCCAGTCCGGATTAAATGATCAGTCTAACACCTCGTTACGTTAACATATGTTTATTTCTCGGCTGGTTCTAAGACCGCTGTATCTCTGAGAGTTACAACAGTAAGCAAAAGTCAATATATCTAACAGCAGTTCTTATACATTTTTGGTTCATTGCTGAGGGCAGCCCCCTCGCATTCTATCTGTGCTTTTAGCTCAATTATAATTCAGCCCCCTCAATTATAATTATTTTTAAGGCTAAGCGCAACCATTCCCAAGGCCGTTACTGCAATTTGTCTGGTACAAAAACAAGTGATTACAGCTTGCTACCAAAAAAGCCTGTCTTGACATTCCTTCACACAAAGCTTTATCGAACATTTTCTTTTCCCATAAAGTTCCAATCCATCTTGAGCCAAACTCTCATTTATCCATCATCAGCCAACTCTCACATGCAGCTAATGAACACATAGAATAGGACACGACCAATGAGCAGTCAGGACACTCAGGGGTGGTATCTCACTATAAAAGGAATGAGGCACTCACACCCCACCTCTTTCCACAGACCAACATCTACAGAGTGAGACAGGGTGTATCCTCAGCATCACACCCCAGCACGTGGCTTAGAGAAAGGCTGGTTCAGTTAGACTGAGTTACTACATTTAGGTTAGCAGAGAGTCGAACTCATTGAGAACTGTGCTAATAGTTCAATAAAACACATTGAACTCACTTTAAAGTCTGGAGCATCATTTACTCAAAACTGCATCAAGTGGCAGCTTGTGTTATTCCAAATTACATAACATAACATGAACAAGGACAATTAGGGCATGGTTTCCAGTGACGCCTAAACCCCAAGAAAGAATCTGTTTTTAAATCTCTCTTCGCCAGTATTATTTTCCTCTTCACTTTTCCTCTCAAGTACAATCCCGGGCTTGTATAGTTTCTGTAGCTATTCAATTGATTGCGCACAGTGCTGAAATAACCTAGACTTATGCTTCCTGCGCAGTTTGTCAGGTTGACCTGTATGAGATCCAGCCTGCACTGAGTGATTAGTTGATTGACCGAATAAATTGCTTTTATTTCATCCACTCTGCCCAGCACTCTATTTGAACTGTGTTACTAAATTGGGTGGGAGACACTTGCCAAGCTGTCTTTGGAGTAAAGACCGAAGCAGTGAAAGGATAGAATCCTATTATCTTTGAAGAAATGTATTATACTGGAGCAAAAATTCAGGTCAGTTCTTGGATCATATACACCTTTTGTTGGCATCAGTCAGTTTCCATAAGCTCGAGTCTTTAATAGAGTTGCCACCTTCTTCCAAGTTCAAAATTCAGATAAAGTTAGTGATTGACAAAATGAGTGATTGAAATCTCGCTTCAAGAAAACATTACCTCAGTCATACCTTCTGAGGTGTCAAAAGAGACTTGGAGCCTGCACGTGAGTGTCCAAACTTTTGTCTACTATGTACGTACTGTGTACGTTCCCCGGCCACAGAAAAATACTTTTCTCTGTACTTCGGTACATGTGACAATAAATCAAATCAAATCAAACTCGTTTGTTTTAATCATGGTACGCACACTGAGAATTAATTCTCTTTTACCCTTAGTTTCTCAACTGACACTTGTCAACTATAAGAAGAGGTGGGGAAGAGCAGCAGTCAAAAGCCAGCTTCCCCAGTTATCACACAAGAGTAAAATTAGCGCCCTTGCTGCTTGTTAAAAAAGCTTCATAGCCAATCAGCAAAGTTTGCACACGAATGGCTAATACACTTTACCACATTCCTGTTTTCCATTTTACACCTGAAACTGATACCATGGATTGAAATAGGAATGCAGTAAGCACACATTAAGCATTTGTACATGGAATGGCTGATCAAAACATTTGACTCTTTTAATCAGCAGATTATGTTTGAATACTTAATGTGTTTATATTCATACAGGATATCTTCCAACCCTGCTTTTTAACTCAATTTAACTCAATGATGCTTGGTCACAGACCATAAGCTGAGCTTTCAGGAACAGCTTTTTCCTGGCTCCTGCATTTAATAACTTTGTTCGCCTCATTAGATCCTAGTTCACCATGATCCTCCAGTTGAGAATCTGGATATCTTCCCCTAAGTCTGATCAATTTTTTCATTGAGGCAGTACAAGATTAGAAGGCAAGCACAGTTCTTGAATAAGACCAGGGGCAGCATACTAACCAGGATGAAAATAATTATTGCCGAATGAGATGACACTGTATAATTCAGCATGACAATTAAGTAGGAATGTTGTTCTATAAATCAGCTGCTGCACGTACAGAGGGTTTCAGTGAAAGAGAATTAAGTCCTAAATTGGGATTGCGATCCATCAGGAGGGTCGCGGAGCGATTCATCGCGCTGTTCTCGTGGTGGTCCCGATTGTGGGAAAAGTGCCCAACAGTCACTATCGGTTTTTACATCGAAAATGGTGGCGGCCGCCGCCTTTTAAGTGGAAATAAATGAGGCTGTGTGGAGACATCCGGACAGAAGTGGCAGCAGAGAGCCGGTCATGCACCCTGCACGCACAGTTAACGTCAGGCGTGCTCCAGATACATACTTTTGGCGCCAAAGCATGGAGCAGTGTTCTTCCATTTTCCAGCTGCTGCCATGCAAGGCAAGCGAACTGTAAAGATGAATGTTTTCCTTAAAACTAAGAGACTGCCAGAGACCCAAATAGGCAGTTTAGCTATTGGATAGGATCTCACAACAGAATCTGATGGTGAGTGCTTTTCAGGAGAGTCCAGGGCGATACAGAGAAAAGCTAGTGTCAACTCTGTGTAGAACTGACTTCCGGTGGCCCCCTCGAGGAAGCAGGTCACAGGTCGGATCGCTCCCGCCCGCTATGGGCAAACGGACCTGTTTCACAGGATTTTTTCGGGACCTGACGACCTGAATCGGTGGAGGAGACGAAAGGAAGAGGTTTTCTGCCCCGGGGTATGGACAGTTGGACCAGAAGTGGTCGAATGGAGCGGCAAAGGTCGAAGCAGGAGCAGCGGGGACCCCAGACCGGGCGGCGAAGCATGGCAGACGGCAGGGAACAGGGGGAGGCTCACTGGCCAAGGGAGCAACAGATGGTGTTTTTTAGGAACTGCGTCACCGAACTCAAGAGGGACACGTTGGACCCGATGAGGGCAGTGATGGACCGAATGGTCGAGGCGCAGGCGGTCCAAAAGAAGGCGCTAAGGGAGGTCGAGGTGAAGCCCTCCAACCAGGCGGACACGGTAACGGAATTGGAGCGCGAGGTGGAGGAGCTGAACTCCTGCCAGAGGAGGATGCAGGAGCAGCTTGAAGAGCTGGGGAACAGAGCTAGGAGGCAGAACCTGAGGATTGTTGGCCTCACTGAGGGCTGCGAGGGATCGGATGCGGGTGCATACGTGATGGGAATGCTCGGGGCGCTGATGGGACCAGAGGCCTTCCCTCGACCCCTGGAGTTGGATGGGACGCATAGAGCCCCCGCAAGGAAGCCCAGGACGGGCGACCGACCGAGGGCCTTGGTGGTTCGCTTT
Source organism: Scyliorhinus torazame (assembly GCF_047496885.1). Classification (NCBI taxonomy): domain Eukaryota; kingdom Metazoa; phylum Chordata; class Chondrichthyes; order Carcharhiniformes; family Scyliorhinidae; genus Scyliorhinus; species Scyliorhinus torazame. Next base: position 116,938,882 of record NC_092714.1, read on the forward strand.
CACCGGTTTGCTGACAGGGATCATGTGCTGCGATGGGCCAAGGCGGAGAGGAGCAGCAGATGGGAGAACTGCGAGGTGCGCATCTACCAGGACTTGGGAACGGAGCTGGCCAAGAGGCGTGCAGGATTCATCAAGGTAAAGGCAGCCCTCTACAAAAAGCAGGCGAGGTTTGGAACGCTGTATCCTGCGAAGCTTTGGGTTACGTTTGAGGAACTCCATCACTACTTCGAGACACCTGAACAGGTTTGGGCCTTCATTAAAGAGAAGAAGCTGGACTTGAACTAACGGGCACTTAGAGATGGGGTAACCCCAGGTTAAAGAGGTGTGAATTGTGTCAAGCCAGGACAGTTGGTAGGATTTCGCAGGCCAGATGGTGGGGGATGAATGTAATGCAACGTGAATCCCAGGTCCCGGTTGAGGCCGCACTCATGTGTGCGGAACTTGGTTATAAGTTTCTGCTCGGCAATTCTGCGCTGTTGCGCGTCCTGAACGCCGCCTTGGACAGATCTCTGGATCTGTAAAGATTTAATCTCCTGCTAATGCTCGTATTCCAAGCATTGTCTGGCATCTTTGAATCTGTCTATATATATGTGTCTGGAACATACCTCTTCATTCACCTGAGGAAGGAGCAGTGCTCCGAAAGCTAGTGACATCGAAACAAACCTGTTGGACTTTAACCTGGTGTTGTAAGACTTCCTACTGTGCTCACCCCAGTCCAACGCCGGCATCTCCACATAATTTCTTAAATATATTCAGTGACTTGATTTCCATACAAACAAAGTAGGTAACTATTTCTTGTCTGAAGATGCCAATGCATGTACTTCAGTACCCACTGGATACCTGTGGAGAAATATTTTATATTTTAGAATTGAAGAGATGTTTTCATTAAAAAACAATAATGATAAAATTTGTACAAAATATGGGCACATGATATTTAAATTGGGCAATTGGGGCGGTATGGTGGCACAGTGGTTTGCACTGCTGCCTCACAGCGGCAGGGACCCGGGTTCAATTCTAGCCTCGGGTGACTGTCAGTATGGAGTTTGCACTTTCTCCCATGTCTGCGTGGGTTTCCTCCGGGTGCTCCATTTTCCTCCCACAGTCCAAAGATGTGCGGGTTACGTGGATTGGCCCTTAGTGTCCAGGGATGTTTAGGTCAGGAGAAAGGATTATAGGAATAGGGCGGGGAAGTGGGCTTGGGTGGAGTGTCTTTCAGAGGGTCGCTGCAGACTCGATAGGCCGAATTGCCTCCTTCTGCACTGTAGAGATTCTATGATTAACTCTAAAAATTCTGCTTTTACCAGAAGCATAGATCAAAACCAAGGCCACAAGGACCCATGTAAAGGATGCAACTTGTACATCAAAAAAACCTTCCTCCCATCTTTCTGTCTCATCCAATCCCCTCCTGTAGTATAGACACAGAGCCATTTGCCCCCTGTAATTCCTTGACAGCTCAACCAAAGTAAGTAACAAGATGAGTCTGATGATTTCTGCCCACTGATTTACTTTAGAAAGCATTATTGAGCAAACTCAGCCTGCCCTTGTCAGCCATTGTATTAACGGCCAATTCACTGTGAAAGCTCATTTATAAATTGATGGATCTTGCAGACTCCATTTTCTTGCAATTGTTAAAACCACTGACTTAATGCTTGCAGGCTATAAAAAAACCACACTGCAGCAACACAGAAGTATGTGGGTGGCGAGTTTGTGAAGAGCTCCTTCCTGTCAATATATGTACAGACATGAGAGAAGAAAACTAATTTTAAAAATGTATATGACTAATATTCATAGAAGACACTCCACTTCCCCTGAATTATTTATATCAAAGGTCAAGTGACAGGGTTGAAAAATTTTGCATAATTGTGACTACGAGCCATTTATCATAATAACAGTAATTTTTCCTGGTTGAAATGTTTAATGTCAACGTGATTTCCTTGCTTTCCCTTCTGAAAATGGGTGTTATCCTTGGTGATGATTGCCAAGTCGGTGTTGGGTGTGTAATCACTCATAAGTAATAGTCGTGTTAGTGGAGACAGCCCTTTAGTGCAGGCAATTGAGTATGCATCTCCCAGCCAACTGGATTATTGATTTGAGCACTCAGGTTTTATGCCATCTGCACCAGCCTGAGAGATAGGGTTATTCACTTGTATTGGGCAGGGGAATCATCAACAAACTGGCGGCAGCAAATCATAGACAATTGTTTACAATCTCAGAGAGATCCACAGGTACCAATCTAAATTGAAACAGCAATTAATAGAAATGCAGAGAACAGGCTGACAAGTGGCTGGCAATATTTATCCAACACCAGTGTCAAGAGCAACAATAGAAGGCACAACCACGTCTTAATGAGCGGCAACAGAAAAATCAATTCCTGCCCCATCAACACACCATTAACCAACCAGAAGCTGAACTGGATCAACCAGATCAGCATTGTGACGACAAAAGGAGGACAAAGGCCAGATGGGCAGCACGGGTGCACAGTGGGTAGCATTGTTGATTCACAGCCCCAGGATCCCAGGTACAATTCCCGGCTTGGGTCACTGTTTGAATGGAGTCTGCACGTTCTCCCCGTGTCTGCGTCGGTTTCCTCCGGGTCCTCCAGTTTCCTCCCACATGTCCTGTGTTATGGGCGAGGTGTTTTCAGAACCCCAAAATGTATCATGGAGTTCAACCAACCTCTCCCTTTAATGGATTTGTTGCTTTTCCTAGCACGCGGCTTGTTCCCTAGGTGTGGTATTACAATCATGGACACGTGGGTTTTTAAACACAAAACACTGTTTATTCCATGAACTCAACTTAACATCTTAAATAAACATTGGATCTCTTAACACCCCTTACTTCAAAGGTAACTCAGAAAATATTGCAACAGTAAATAATTCCTTAAAATGTTCCTTCAAACTTCCAAGAGACTTAACACCTTTAAACAAAACCACATCAGGTTATCACTCCCATCTACGATCCAGCTATATCATTACCCAAGATAAACTGTATTCCTGGACAAGATAGTTCATCTATTACTCCTACTACCACTTCACCACTCTTCACTGGACTTTCCAACCTTACCTTATATAATGAAATGCTACTCCTCTCACCCTGAATTCCACATATCGCCACCTTTTCTGGCAACATTCTTCCCAAACTACATAATTCCTCATCTCTTACCATTAAAGATTGACTAGCCCCTGAATCTCTTAAAATTGTGACTTCTTTACCTGCTCCTCCTGATACACATGAGTAAACTTTACTCACACAAGTAAATTCTTCAAAGACATCTGGCACCTTCTTAACAATTACTTCTTGAACAGGCTGTACAATCGATAAGGGCTTTGAAAATAGACCAAAACGTATGAAGCTCTCAGAGAAATTATACTTTTGGAGACATTTCCGCTGCTAATCTCGCAGTTTTAACCCTCTGCTCTTCCACATGAGTTCTCACTACATCAGGAATTGAATTTTTAAACTCCTCCAAAAGTATAATTTCTCAGAGAGCTTCATACATTTGGTCTATTTTCAAAGCCCTTATCCACCTATCAAAATTACTCTGTTTGAGCCTTTCAAACTCCATGTATGTTTGACCAAATTCTTTCCTTAAATTTCTAAACCTTTGCTTGTAAGCTTCAGGCACTAGCTCATATGCATTTAAGATGGATTTCTTCACCTCCTCATACGTTCCAGAGACCTCCTCCAGTAGTGATGCAAACACTTCACTAGCACGACCTACCAGCTTTGTTTGGATCAGTAGCACCCACATGTCCTGTGGCCATTTCATTTGTTTAGCTAGCTTCTCAAATGAAATGAAAAAGGCTTCCACTTCCTTCTCATCAAACCTTGGCAATGCTTGGACATATTCAAATAGATCCTCACCAAACCTTCGACTATGACGCTCTTTCTCACTATCCTCATCACTATCACCCAACTGTACATTTCCCTTTACGTCTGCCAATTTTAACTGATTGTCATGTTTCATGGCCATTTTCTGAAGTTCAAACTCCCTCTCATTATCTTTTTCCCTGATCTGTATCTCCCTTTCTTTTCTTTTTTGTTCTGCTAGGGCTATTCTTTCTTTTCTCCTTTCTTCTCTCTCCTTTTCTTTTTCCTCTCTCTCTCTTTCTCTTTCTTTTTCATCGCTCTCTCTTTCTCTTTCTTTTTCCTCTCTCTCTCTTGCTCGTTCTGTTTCCGCTCTCTCACTCTCATATTCCAGCCGCTTTAATCCTTTCTCATGTTCCATTTATTTAATTTGCAACTGCATTTTTGCCATTTCCAATGAGTCAAACTCTATCTCAGGCAACTTTAAATGCTTAAACACCGCCATAATTACCTCATCTTTTCGCATTTTGTCAGGTAATGTTAACTGCAATGTTCTTGCCAAATCTAACAGTCTGCTTTTCGTTTCTGTCTGTAAAGTACTACGTGTGACCTTCTCCACCCCCAAAAACTTCTGAACCTCTGAAAGAGCCATTGTTCACAACACTCCTCCCACTAAAACTAAAATACCACACCAGAAAAGCAACAATCCTTCACTGTCTTTAAGTTCACAAAAGCCAATCCAATAGATAGACTTTTACCCCCTCGAGCCTCCAATTGTTATGGGTGAGGCATTTTCAGAACCCCAAAATGTATCATGGAGTTCAACTAACCTCTCCCTTTAATGGATTTGTTGCTTTTCCTAGCACACGGCTTTTTCCCTAGGTGTGGGATTACAATTATGGACACGTGGGTTTTTAAACACAAAACACTGTTTATTCCATGAAATCAACTTAACATCTGAAATAAACATTGGATCTCTTAACACCCCTTACTTCAAAGATAACTCAGAAAATATTGCAACAGTAAATAATTCCTGAAAATGTTCCTTCAAACTTCCAAGAGACTTAACACCTTTAAACAAAATCACATCAGGTTAAAGGCTTCACTATTATAAGTTTAAATCACCCAAATGATCCAGAGATAGATTTTCATGGCAGAGATCCAGCGCACTGCAAAACACAGACACACACCTGTCGTGTTCGGTGTTCCACTACACAAACGAACCAACACGGTTGTAGATGGTACAACTCTGTTTTATTACTCTTGATAACAATATCTGTAAACTTATGACTGTGGTTTGTACTTTACCCGTTAACCTGTGGACCCAGCCCTTGCACTATCTTAGAGAGGCACTCAGCACATGGTGCATGTCTGAGTGGCACGCTGTGAGCTCTGTGCCCTGAGCTGTCTCCTGCTGGAATGAGCGGGAACTGTGGTGTTCCCCGTTTTATAGTGCGTGTGCTCTCACTGGTGATTGGCTGTGATGTTGCGTGTGTGCTGATTGGTCCATTGATCTGTCCATCAGTGTGTATGTGTGTTTGCACCATGATATGTTTATCTGCATATCATGACATCCCTCCTTTTTACAAGAATATGTGCCTATGTGGTAATAAATATTGGTGTGCACTGAGTGCAGCTGAATATGTGTGTACAATATCTACAACATGTACATGAGGCTAAATTATATACATGGAAAGGTGTCAGGTGCAACATAGCAACGAGGTTGTACCATAAACAAAACAAGTGCATTCATCAAACATCGAAAGCGAACTCCTGTAACGTCAAAAAGAGAAACACATTAACATTGTGGCATAACACTTTAATGACTCCAATGTGCAAACAGGCTCATAAGTCCAGCCTAGTAGGTGGGCGACGAATTCGGGTTGACCGTCTCAAGGGTGGGTCAGGATCCACCGGCTGAGGAATGGGCCTGGCCACTGGTGATAGAGGAATAGGCATGGTGGCAGGAAGCTCCACGAAGTCGACATCAGGGACAACAGGAGGGCGTGGCACCGGTGCATGATCACGTTGCGAGCGTGGAAGCAGCTGAAGAGCCCGGCGATTACGCCGGCGAATGGAGCAATCAGGCATGCGAACCAGGAATGAGCGGGGAGCCACGCAGAGGAGAACTTCGGCAGTTGCCGACCAGCCGCCCTCTGGTAGGTGGATGCGGACGTTGTCTCCAGGCGCCAAGGCAGGAAGATCAGTTGCCCGAGCATCATGTGCCACCTTCTGCTGAGCACATTGCTGTCGCATCCTCTGCAGTACTGGAGCACGACCGGGTTCAGGAATATGAATGGACGGTACAGTGGTCCTGAGGGCGCGACCCATCAACAGCTGGGCTGGTGAGAGGCCAGTGGACAGTGGGGCCGAGTGATAGGCCAGCAGGGCTAAACAGAAATCCGGTCCGGCATCAGCAGCCTTGCAGAGGAGCCGCTTGACGATATGGACGCCCTTTTCCGCCTTGCCATTCGACTGGGGATGCAGAAGGCTGGGCGTCACATGTGTGAAGCCATACGAAGCGGCAAAAGAAGACCATTCTTGGCTCGCAAAACAGGGCCCATTGTCCGACATGACGGTAAGCGGAATGCCATGGTGGGCGAAGGTTCCCTTGCATGCCCTGATGACAGCTGACGATGTAAAATCGTGCAGGCGTATGACCTCTGGATAATTTGAAAAATAATCAATTATGATGACGTAGTCCCTGCCGAGGGCATGAAAAAGGTCCACACCCACCTTCGCCCAGGGGGACGTTACCAACTCATGGGGCTGAAGCGTCTGAGGGGGTTGCGCCGGCTGAAACCTTTGGCAGGTGGGACAGTTGAGCACCATGTTGGCGATGTCGTCGCTGATGCCCGGCCAGTATACAGCTTCTCGGGCCCTCCGCCTGCACTTCTCAACCCCGAGATGGCCTTCGTGTAATTGTTCGAGGACCAGCCTGTGCATGCTGTGTGGAATCACAATCTGGTCCAACTTTAGGACGACAACGTCAATGACGGCCAAGTCGTCCCGGACATTGTAGAATTGTGGGCACTGTCCTTTGAGCCACCCTTCCGTCATGTGGCGCATCACATGTTGTAGAAGGGGGTCAGCCGCAGTCTCCCGGCGAATACGGGCCAGACTTGCATCATTAGCTGGCAGATTGGCCGATGTGAAGGCCACATGCGCTTCGACCTGACAGACGAACCCCCCCCGATTCGGGCGGTGTGCTCACTGCTCTGTACAGGGCATCCGCGATGATGAGGTCCTTTCCTGGGGTGTAGACCAGTTGGAAGTCGTACCTCCTGAGCTTGAGCAGAATGCGCTCGAGGCGAGGGGTCATCTCATTCAGGTCCTTTTGTATGATGCCGACCAGGGTGCGATGGTCAGTTTCCACGGTGAACTGAGGGAGACCATACACATAGTTGTGGAATTTATCTATGCCGGTTAACAAATCCAGGCACCCCTTCTCAATCTGCGCATAGCGCTGTTCTGTGGGGGTCATGGCCCGAGAGGCATAGGCGACCGGGGCCCATGATGCAGTGTCGTCCCATTGCAGGAGTACCGCCCTAATGCCGGACTGGCTGGCATCAGTCGAGATCTTCGTATCTCGAGAAGTGTCGAAGAACGCCAAGACCGGGGCTGTGGTGAGCTTAATCTTGAGCTCCTCCCATTCCTTCTGGTGTGCGGGCAGCCACTGGAACTCCGTAGTCTTCTTCACTAGGTGGCAAAGAGCCGTTGTGTGGGAGGCAAGGTTGGGAATGAACTTCCCCAGGAAGTTGACCATCCCGAGAAAGCGTAGCACTGCCTTCTTGTCTACCGGCTGCGGTATGGCTATAATAGCTGTCACTTTGTCTGCATCCGGACGCACTCCAGACCGGGATATGTGGTCCCCCAGAAACTTTAGCTCAGTTTGGCCAAAAGAACATTTGGCTCGGTTGAGGCGCAGGCCATGTTCTCGTATCCGAGCAAAGACGCACTGGAGACGACTGATGTGCTCCTGTGGTGTGGCAGACCAGATGATGACGTCATCAACATAGCACCCCTTCGATGCCCTCCATCATCTGTTCCATGATTCTATGAAACACCTCGGATGCCGAGATGATGCCAAACGGCATCCTATTGTAGCAGTACCTGCCAAAGGGAGTGTTGAAGGTGCACAGCTTCCTGCTGGACTCATCCAGCTGAATCTGCCAAAAACCCTTTGAGGCATCAAGCTTTGTAAAAATGTTTAGCCCGGGCCATTTCGCTCGTGATCTCTTCCCATTTGGGTATGGGGTAGTGTTCCCTCATAATGTTGTTGTTCAGGTCTTTCGGGTCGATGCGAATCCGGAGTTCGCCAGAGGGCTTTTTTACGCACAACATGGAGCTGACCATTGGCGTGGGCTCCGTGACCCGGGAAAGCACTCCTTGGTCCTGGAGATCCTGCAGCTGCTGCTTGAGGTGGTCTTTGAGTGGTGCTGGGACACTACAAGGTGCGTGAATGACTGGGGTGGCGTCCGGTTTGAGCCGTATTCTGTAAGTGTAGGGCAGTGTGCCCATGCCCTCGAAAGCCTCCTGGTTGTGGCCGAGGAGCGAGTGGAGCTGTGCCCTAGAGTCTGCATCCGGGAAGTTGGACGTGCCTTCTGGAGACAGAGTATGTACCCGCTGAACGAGGTGGAGAACCTTGCACACCTGTGCACCTAGCAGGGAGTCCTTCGATGATCCAACTATCTCAAAGGACAGTGTGGCTGTGTATGCATTGTGTGTAACCTCGAGCTGGCAGGACCCCATGGCCGGGATAACATTTCCGTTGTAATCGACCATCTGACAGCGGGATGGCTGAATCGGTGGTTTGACCTTCAAGGCGTAGAAGGCTGACCATACAATAAGGTTGGCGGAGGCACCAGTGTCTAGATGGAATGTGATTGGTGATCGGTTGACCGTTAGGGTGGCACACCATTCATCACCCAGATTAACGCTGTTCACTGGCATCGGCTGGTGGGTCCTGCTTGGGGACATCCGATTCCTGTCAATGACCACACACCGAAGGCTTCCCGGTCGTCGGTATCACCGGTCTGTACGTCGTCAGGGTAAGACTCGGTGTATGGAGGCTGAATGGCCCGCACGTCCCTGCGAGGCTGGCGGAATTGGGGAGCGTTGGCAGGTTGAGCTGCTCGACAGCAGGCAGCGTAGTGGCCCACATTGCCACAGCGGAGGCATTGTCGGGTTTTGGCTGGACATTGCTGCTTTAAATGTGCGGATCCACAGTTGCCGCACGTCATGACATCATGGCGTTCATTGCGCCACCGCGCATGCGCAGTTCGGTCCTGCGTAGAGCGCGCCTGCGCGTCACGTGCCTCTGCGTCGACGTCTCTTTTGGCGCATACAAGCGCGGGAGGCCGCGGAAAGCGCGCGAAATGGCCGCCCTCGTCCAGGCCGCGGGCCGGGAGGAACTCGATCGACTGGACCCGCTCGGCCCCGTAGGACCCCTGCCGTGCTGATTCGGCCGCCTGGAATTGGGAGTACCGGCTGGTCGCGTTTTCATGGAGGACGCAGGCTTCGATGGCGGTGGCCAGGGTGAGGCTCTTAATTTTGAGGAGCTGCTGGCGTAGGGTGCCCGAGGTGACCCCAAAAACTATCTGGTCCCGAATCATGGAATTGGAGGTGGCCTCATAGCCGCAGGACTGCGAGAGTGTACGGAGGTGTGTCAGGAAAGATTGAAAAGGCTCATCCTTACCCTGCAGGCGCTGCTGGAAGAGGTACCTCTCGAAGCTCTCATTCACCTCGACGCTGAAGTGTTGCTCAAGTTTTAGAAGGACCGTCTTGTCCTTCGTCTTGTCCTCACCTTCCGCGAACAGCAGGGAGTTGTAGATGTGGATGGCGTGTTGCCCTGCCGTGGAGAGGAGAAGGGCAATTTTCCTGGTGTCCGATGCATTCTCCCTGTCTGTGGCTTCTAGGAAGAGCTGGAAGCGCTGTTTAAACAGCTTCCAGTTGACGCCGAGGTTTCCAGCGATTTGGAGTGGCTGCGGCGGGCTGATGGTGTCCATGGCGCAGGACGGCGGATCTCTGATGATGTGCAGGTAGGTCTCACAGTTACTGGGTTCCAAACCTGGTACTATGTCGTGTTGGGTGTTCCACTATACAAACGAACCAACACGGTTGTAGATGGTACAACTCTGTTTTATTACTCTTGATAATAACATCTGTAAACTTCTGACTGTGGTTCGTACTTTACCCGTTAACCTGTGGACCCAGCCCTAACACTATCTTAGAGAGGCACTCAGCACATGGTGTATGTCTGAGTGACATGCTGTGAGCTCTGTGCCCTGAGCTGTCTCCTGCTGGAATGAGCGGGAGCTGTGGTGTTCCCCGTTTTATAGTGCATGTGCTCTCACTGGTGATTGGTTGTGATGTTGCGTGTGTGTTGATTGGTCCGTTGATCTGTCCATCAGTTTGTATGTGTGTTTGCACCATGATATGTTTATCTGAATATCATGACAACACCCAGCTCTTTTCCTCCAAACTGCAAAACTAAACTTCCAAAATGGCTGACCTGCCCTCAGCTCCACCCACTCTCTGACATCACTGTTTTCTTAAAGGTACATTGCTTAAACATCCATGTCTTAAAGGTACTCTCACATGACACCTTAAAGACGGGCTGTTCAGTAATTTGGGCATTCTGAATTCTCCCTCTGTGTGCCCGAAAAGGCGCCAGAATGTGGCGACTAAGGGCTTTCACAGTAACTTCATTGCAGTGTTAATGTAAGCCTACTTGTCACAACAAAGATTATATCCTCTGAAAAGTCAGTCACCTCCTGACCACTCAAAGCTTTTCAATTATGCATAAGTCTCAGGTAAGGAGTGTAATGGATTTCTCATCACTTGCCTGGACGAGTACAGCTGTAACTGCAGCCTAGAAACTAAACAACATGGCAATTTGCTGGACCTGTCTGTCATTGAACTAATAGTCATCCACTCCTTCACCACTGCCCTCGGTCCACTGTTTATCTGTTCAGCAAGGTACACTGCGACTACTCACCAAGATTGTTTCAAAGCACCTCCCAATCCTGTGGTCAAACACCAAAAAGAATGAAAGCAGCTTAGGCAATGGAAATACCAACATCCCCAAGTTCATTTCCAAGTCACACACCAACCTTCTTTGGAAAAGTATCATTATTCCTTCATTGTAGTTCGGTAAGGAACTCCAGGATACTAACCCAATACTACAGCAGGAACACCATCATGGCAAGGAGACAGCCATCCCTACTTTTCCATGGCAATTAGAAATGAGCAATAAATGAGTTGCCCACATCTCAAAAACAAACATAAAGAAAGGCCCCGAGGTATCTACCAGAGAAATATTCACGACGTTTCAATTTACCCGAGCTCTCATCACCATTTTCAGCCTTTGGAAGCGAATCATTTATTTTGTCTTTCTCCTCTGTTAGCATTGGGATTTTTAAATGACCACTCCATCTTCTTTTATCAATAAGTCAATGGATGTACAAGGAATGGGAAAGAATATGACATTAATGAGCTCTCAAGTCTGCAAGGACTAAGAGTGATTAGAGTGTATACTGATCAAATTGGCTGTGGAAAGATGACACAAGGGGAGATCACCAACAAAATTAGACAGATATATCAACACAGTATAAATGGACAAAACTATTGTAGCAAGGCTGTAGCTAACTATTTCAAATAATTGGTTGGATTTTATTGTTGGTTTAAAGCGGTTTTATTTTACTAACGCATTACATCCGATGGATAACGCATTAACCCAACTCTACATTTTCTGGTCCTTTCTGCTGACAGGATCTTCTGGCCCCATCGCAGGAGCCTTCTGTGGCGGCTTCCCAGGCAGCAGGCCGACCATTCAATACATTGACGGGACCAGAAATTTTCACCGGCAGCCAATGGTGAGGGGAGATGCAGTGGCGGGTCCCGGCCTTTGTTGGGATGTTGCCATACTGTGAACATTTTTAGAAGGTCTGGGGTAGTGTTTGAAACAATGGGCGCGATTCTCTGGATGCGGAACTCCGCCCAAAAGGGGGACACACCAAATGATGCTCGCTGAAATAGGTAGGTAACCTACTTAAGACCTCCCAACTCAGGATCTACCAGCCTCTCTCAATTCACCGGCCTCCGCAGAGAGGCTGCAGCCAGGTGCCGAACAATGTTGGTCCACAAGAGTGTGACGCAGTGTAGTCTCCCAGGCCATGAGAGGCCTCTGACTGGTATGGGATAGTGCAGGGTGCCCTCCCCCTGGAACATGAGCACCTTGGCACTGACTCCCTGGCACTGATTTTCAGGTGGCACTCAGTCTCACTGGAGCACTGCCTGGGTGCCAGTGCAAGGGTGCCTGGGTGCCAGGGTGTCACTGCCAAGGGTCAGGGCCCGAGAAGGGCCATGCCCATGAAAGGAGGGTGGAGGGGGGATATGAAGGGTGTGGGTGTGCAGGTCAGGTATGTAGGGGCCTCTGTGAGGGTGTGGGGGTGTCAGGTGGGTCTCCTGGAAGGCAGGAGGTTCTGTATGATGGCTTGGGGGGCTGAATAGGGAGGCGCAGGGGTGTCCTCACTTGGGGGTGTGGGGTAGTGCCCATGAGTGTGGATGGGTGACTGTCCATGAATGGGGGTGCAAACTCACTTAGAGATTGGGGCACCATTTCAAAATGACGGCCCGATCTCAGAATTCAGCTCCCCAGTGCTAAACAAAGTACTTAGGGCTCGATTCTCAGGAAAGATTTTGAAGTGTGGTGGTGAGCGGGAACTGCCGCGACTTCCCGGCACTTGACCCAGAGACGCTGGGAATGTTATTCAATGTTAGTTGGTCCACGTAATGAGGCCCCACGGGCTTCACACCGCAAGCGAAGGGTCGCCAGCTGATTCGCCAACAAGGTCGAGCGGCACTTAAACAGCACTTGCTCAGCCAAACCCAGCTAGCTCGCAACAATGGCACCCAGGAAACCGGCCCCAAGATTCAGGGATGCAGATCTGGGGAGGCTCCTGGATGCAGTGGAGGCCAGGAGAGGCATTGATGGATCTCTGTGTCTATTCGGAACCCTGGATATCCGTTATCCATTCTCAGTTCCAAAATAACAGAGGTCAAGTCTGTGCTTTTTGGCAAAGTGCACTTGTACTTTATTTGTCAGCTGTGCCACTGGTAAACTTGTTTTCAATACAACATTTAGGAAGTACCGACTAGCCCTGCAGCAAGCTAGTCAGATTGATTGTCTTTAGTGAATACAGTAGTTGAGTTTTCATTCAATTACAGATCGTAGTAATTCTTGCGATTAGCAAAAGCAAGCAGCAAAGAAATAGGTTTCAGAAATATAGATAGGGGGCGCAATTCTCCCTTCGGTGTCGGAGGCCATTCCCAGCCCCCTATTCTCCTGCCCCCAGGGGGGCTAGGAGCGGCACCGCGTCATTTACGCGCACCTGGCCTTGGTGCCGCGTAAAAGCGGCGCCGCATAAATGACGCAAATGGCACCGCAAAAACGACGTCACCCACGCATGCGCGGTTGCCGTCCTCCCCGCGGCCGCCCCGCAAGAAGATGTCGGATGGATCTTGCGAGGCAGCGGAGGAAAGGAGGTCCTCCTTCAGAGAGGCCGGCCCGCTGATTGGTGGGCAGCGATCGCGGGCCAGACCCCTTTTGAGGCCCCCCCTGGTGCAGGAACCCCCCTCCCCCACCCACAGGCCGCTCCAGCCAGCATTCCCGTGCTGTTCCCGCCGGCAGCGACCAGGTGTGGATGGCGCTGGCGGGCCGGAGAATCGCCGCTCGCCCATTACCAACGGCAAGCGGCGATTCTCCCAGCGGCCAGGGGGAGGTGGGAGAATCGCGTGCAGGCGTTGGGGCGACGTTGTGGGACTCGTGCGATGCCCGGGCGATTCTCCCACCCAGCGTGGTGGGGGGGGGGGGGGGGGGAAGAATTCCGCTCAGGGTGATTCTGGAATGAGTTTTTCCAACCCGCAAAGTGATTCTTAAGGAGATTATTATCTTAAGGTCTGGCTTTCTTTTTACTTCTGACTGGCTTTAACTAATTTATAATTCACTCAATTCAGCCAAACTATCTGTCCATCAATTTCAGAGATATATGTGTTTAACTATATTGGTGCCAATTTCCCATTCAATCGCTTGCCAATTTAATTAGAAAAACACAGTTTTCATTAAGAAATTATCAGCCCTAGACTGGCTCTTACTATAGCAACGGGACAACTCGTACTGGACAGCTGCCCTGTTTTACCATACAATGGGGCCTTTTAGCTAGTTGACGTCACTGATCTCGCAGTCTCAAGCAACTTGCAAAATGTGAAACCTAAGAAAGAAATTAAAGAGTATTATCTAGATTAACCCTTAGTGGATTCCCAGCTATTGTTGCACTGAAGTAATGCTTAATATGACTATAGTTAATTATTCTTAATTAGTTCTCAATTAAACCTCTATCATCTTCCCATACTCTCATGGTTATAGCTGACTAGAAAAGTCAATTTCTATCAGGTATCCTGCTCCCCCGAGGTTCCGGGACGGTCAGTCACAGGGCAGCCAGTGCTGCCTGGGACGAGGTGACGGCAGCTGTGAGTGCCAGGAGTGTGACCAGGAGGACACAAGTCCTGTGGGATAAAGATCAATGACCTACACCGGGCAGCATGAATGAATAGACATCAACACTCCCTCCCCCTCCTGAGACCTTTCCACCCCCACATGAGCATCCACCACCGCCCAACTCTCCATGGGACCCCCAACCAGCCCTCCATCCCCCTCCTTTCAATCCTCCAACCTTCCCTTCACCCCTTCTCCCTTCAACCCCCCGCAACCCTTCCTTCACACTCCCCCCTCCCACCACAGTGAACCAGGCGTAAAGCTAACGATGCCCTCTCTGTGTCTCCTCAGGAAAAGCTCTTCCACAGGCTGGTTTAGCACAGTGGGCTAAATAGCTGGCTTGCAAAGCAGACCGAGGCCAGCAGCGCGGGTTCAATTCCCGTACCAGCCTCCCCGAACAGGCGCTGGAATGAGGCGACTAGAGGCTTTTCACAGTAACTTCAGTTGAAGACTACTTGTGACAATAAGCGATTTTCATCACAATCGCCGGGAGAGGGCCCAGACTGGTAATGAGGTGCCAGACTTAAGAATCCTCAACTCCTTCAAGGAACAGGCCATGGAGGTGACTAAGGTGGCCGAGCACAAGGGAGACGCCGCAGAAGTCAGGAACCGCCGGGCTCCACCCGCAGAATTCAGAGTATCCAATTCTCATAATTCCGCAGCCAGCTTTTCATTCATCATGCTGCCTGGGGTAGTAGATATGTTTCACTTGCAGGATGAATGCATCATGGACACTACTGGGATTGTGGGAACTCAGGAAAAATGATTGTTTGTGCATGGTCGCACACCAACTGCATGTTAATGGACTGATTGCCTTTGTGGTTAAGGTACATCTCCCTCTTAATATGTGTGGCCCACAGAGCCACGTGCTTTCAGTTAATGGCAGCCTGAACCAGTTGGAATTCCATTAGCCTGGCAAAACCATGTGCTCACTCCCTAGATTTGTCTGGTAAGAGAGTATTCCCCTCTCCTTTTACGTGGAGCAACTGTCACCTCATTGATGCAGCGATGCATGGGGAAATGTGATACGTTGACTTCCTAACCCACAAGGACCTAATGGCATGGAAATTGAGGGAGATACTGTTCTTCATGACTATTGGCAGCACACCTTCACCCTGTTGTGATAATGGAGGCATTGTTGGAGGAGGAGCCACATTTCAGTGACTACTTCTGTGATGAAATGCAGTTGCCTCAGACACTGCACCTGGCTGAGATGTGGGGAGGAGAAATGCCTGGAAACTCTTGTTGTACGCAGCCTTCTATTGAGCACTCATCTGCTCTTTCTCATTCTGCATGCAACTTCACCTCTCTCTTTCCTGTACTCCATGTTCCTGCCATGTGGCAGTGCAAAGGGGATTATAACTATCCCCCCCATGACTGAAGACAGGCTCTCTCCTGACAAGCCTTCTAACTCCTAGAAATTATTGGAAATGTTCAGCACCACTTGCTGGTGAATCCAAAAATGTTTTTCAAAACTCCTCCAAGTACATTCCAGTAATTAAAGAATCTTAAATTCATTGCAGAAAAAAAGGTAGTCATTCAGCTCATTTAGTCCACTGCTGGTTGTCTGTAGAATAATCCATTCAGCCCCATTCTCCTGCTATATCCCTTTAGCATTGTATGTTTATATCCCTTAAGTATCCAATTTCCTTTGAAATCATGGATCACCTCCGCTTCCACTAATCTCGTGAGCAGAGATTTCCAGGTCATTACCGCTCACTGCTTATAAATACCTTTACTCACAACCCCTTACATCTCTTGTCCAAAATCTTAAATTTGCCTGTAGAATAATGGGCTAATGAATATGCTAATTAGAGTATGAGTCTGTTAATGATGTAAGAATGACATCAGGAGTCAGATGACTGTGAAGTTTATGAGAGCAAAATGCAGAATAGTCTGAAGTCTTTGTAAATAATTCTTAACAAATCATTTCAAGTTAATCCACACCAACTATCTCAAGTGTCAGGAAACAGAGGTAGTTTTAAGTAATCTATATTTGTATTTGAGGGTATTAGAAACAAGTTTTAATTTTGAGTAAGTTTTGTGTTTCTATGTAAGAAAAGGTTAAATTCTAGTTAGCTTCATGTTGAACAAAGGTGCCTGCATGTCTTTGGGTTTTGGTTTCATTTCAAGCTGTGCCTGCATTGGAATTAATGGTTTACAACAGAGGCTGACCACCTGGGAGCCTTAATCACCCAGGAGCCCCCCCCCCCCCCCACAAGTGCCGTTTCACCTGGTCCCCATTTGTGGGGACCAGTGCTAAACGGTAAGCGGCTGGGGTCTCCTCAGAGGGGCCAAAATATGGTGGGTCACCGTTTGATCTGGCAGCAGCATAGCCAAGTAAGTTTTTAAGCTCTTTTAACTATGCGAGTCTGGGCCCCACCCATTGTGGTCGCAACATTTCATGAAATCATGTTAGATCTCGCGAGGCATAAGAACCGTCAGATCTATCGGCCACGTACTGTTCCAATTCCAGCGGGATGCGGCGGTAACTCATGCCCTTCATCAATTTATGGCCCTTCGGGGGTTTCTCTCTGTTCTAGCCCACACTTCTTTCAACAATGGGAGTTGAACACACCGGCGAGACTGATTCCTCAGAGATTGGGCCACAATTTTGAAAGGGTGTCCCGATCTCTAAGTGAGCTAAAGGATCTTCTACACCCCACCCACAGGAAATGTCACTGCCCCCTTTCCCCCCCCCCCCCCCCCCACACACACACATGGGCATTAGCCTCCGCCAAGTGAGGACAGCCTGCTATGGGGCACTGAGGGCCCCCTTTTCAAGTCTCCCCTCCCTTCACCTCCCCAATCTTTATGAGGCCCCTTCATACTCACCCTTCACCCTCACTTCATACCCCATCATCCCCTTTTCATGAACATGGCCCCCTTTAGGCCCAATCCTTGGAACTGCCATCCTCACAGCCTGGCAGTGCCATGATGCCAGTCTAGCTCAGCCAAGGTACCCATGAGCCAGCGGGAATGCCAGGGTGCCACCCTGGCCTGGCCCCGACCACTCAGGGTCTTTAATGGCCTGGGAGATGCTCCAGATGCTGTTATAGCCTCGTCCACATTTGTGTGGACCAGTACTAAACAGCACCCTGGCGAGGTCTCCCAGGTGAGGCACCTGGGCACCAGGAAAATCCGACAAATGCATATTTAAATTAGCTGGATGAGATCCAGGTGCAAAGTCTCGCAAGGTTCGATTGAATCTCACGAGATGTTTCGAGCATTGCGAATCTCGTGAGAGGCCTTTCGAGAGATTAAATGGCCTCATCGCGGCACCAAGTCGGTGCGACGAGACTAAAAGCGCGTCCATGGTTTATTGAGACAGGATTCCATTCTGGGACCTGGCTGTCCAGGATAACATCAGCTGGTCAGACAAGTCTGCCTCAGGGTAGCAAAGCTTCATTGGTGATCGTTGGGACTTGAAAGCATTCCATTCGTAAAACTTCACTAAAACTCAGCAACATAATCAAAACACTGTCTCCCTTTGTCCTTGTTTCATCAACCAGTGGCAACAGCTTTTCTTTGTCTATCTTATTTAATCCTGTCATAATCTTGTACGGCCCCATCAAATCGTCCCTCAATATCCTTTGGTCCAAGGAGAACAACATGAGCTTCTTCAACCTAACCATGTAGCTAAAACCTCCTATCCCTGGAACCAATCTGGCAAATCTTGTCTGCAGTCTCTGAGGCCTCGCGCATCCTTCCTAAAATGTGTTGACCAGAACAGGATGCAATACCCTAGCAATCCCTTTTAGAATCAAACCACACCAGCCGTAAACAATTAAGGGAGGGTGCTAATAGGATCTGGGTTTGTGCACTGAATTGGTATTAGACAATGATTGCTGTCACAATCATATCACTCTGTATGCTTCCTTGTCCCCGTACAGTGCTTTTCCAATGATGGTACACTGTGCAGGAAATACTCCAGCTGAAATCTTTTGAAGTTACCAACTTCTGTAGCATCATAACCAGTGCCACTAAGCAGCAGAGTTTCACAGCCTGAGTTCCTGGGAGTGGTTGGAGCCAATAAGTGGGAGGCTACCAGAAGTCCAAAATTGCAATGTGAAGTCAGAAGCATTACCATGGATTCTCACTAGGGTAACTAATAATATACCAAGTACTTTTCAGAACTTCAGCTTTGGATTCCAAGCACCCAAGAATACTGACTGCATCAGGCACGATGCATGCAGTGTTTGTGATGTATTACTGAGCTGAAAGTAGAATGAATAGTCACGTTGAATATTTTCAGATGAGATAGATACAAGACTTTTCAAGTGAGATAAGTGATTAATGGATGAAGATCATCTTGGCAAGAGCAACAACAATGATTAATGAGAAGCAATAGTGTTCTCTTATCATAAAAAGCAGAAAATATTGATTGTCTGTATAGCAGCTTAAAGAATACATTATATTTAAAATATGTGAAGCATAAAAGGTATTTAATTGACTTGTCTAATAATGTTGATTTTAGCTCAGCTTCAGATTGAATTACATAATTTAATTCAAATTATTGACCTTTGGTTTCTCCTGGAGTTTGACCTGTAGTTGGCTGATTTTGCTAAGTGGTTAGCTCCCTGCCATGTCTGCTGGCCCCTGCAGCATTTTCCATATTATTGATCATATCTGCATTGCTTTGTTCAATCAGCTGCTACTGGAGCACAATCTCCAAGGGGAAGTTGAGACGCTATAATGCGTTTCTGGGATGAGCAACGTCATTAATGGACATAAGGGATCTGATCTCATGGCCCCAATTGGGACCAAATGGAGGTGGGACCAGAAGAAAATTACCACTGAGTGGTGCAGCCAGAGGTCTCACCTCTGTTTCTGCCCTCGGCCATACTTATGAAGATGGGAAATGAGCCATGCAGCCCGCCCACTATTAAGAAGGCAACTAATAGCGTTATGGGCTCATTGACAGCCTGATTCCAGTAAGTTATCTTTTAATGTTCATGAAGGTGGCCAGAGTTTAGCAGCTGTCAGGTCTTACACCAGCTGCATGGAGGCGTGAACCCTGAACTGGCACAGACAGAGTTTAAAATAGCAGTAAAATGGTTTTGCTGCCTTCACAGTTCATCATGAAATGCTATAGCATGTGTTCTATCTGTACTTATTAAGATAAGTGTTGAGAATGCTGCAATTGGAAGATGCAACTACCTATAAAATAATGTTTAATATCAGCATTGTAAATGGGAGGGCAACATGGTGGCGCAGAGGTCCCAGGTTCGATCCCAGCCCTGGGTCACTGTTTGTGTGGAGTTTGTACATTCTCCCCGTGTTTGCATGGGTTTCGCCCCCACAACCCAAAGATGTGCAGGGTACGTGGATTGGCCACGCTATATTGCCCCCAAATTGGAAAAATGAATTGGGTACTCTAAATTTATATTACACATTTTTTTAAAAACCATTGTAAATGGGAAAGTTTTCAGGTAAGTTAAAAAAAGTTCATCTAATGTATAAACAGGTAGAGTACATTGCACACTCTTGAAAAGGTAGCCTGATTAAACCTGATATTAAAGTATTTTGTACAATGAACAATAAGCTAACTTTGTAATAGATTATAACTGGATATGAAACTCTTTTAAAAGTTTTAAAATGTGTAAATGCTTAATCTTTCACCTATTGGTTTTATGTATGGCTGTGTTTACTGCCAATGTCACTGTCAACACCGGGCATGTACAGTCAATTCTGTTGTCCACTTACATCATAAAAAGCAACAGAGTTGGAAGCAGCCAGGACCAAAAATGCAGCCGCTCAAATAATCATGGCTAATTTTCTCACTGCAGCATTCCTATTCATCATTCTTTATCAAGTTAATTTGTTATAGTCACCTAAGTAAACAATGATGCTTCAGCCATTTACACCTTTTACAAACATGATTTGGTTTTAGTATTTACAGGTTAACAAAAAGTAACCATGAGTTAAACATATTTGATCAAATTTTTACATTCAATATTCAAGGTTAAGATGAGTCCTGTCTTTTTCCACTTCTCAGGCAGCAGGCTTTGCAAAATAGGAATGATCCAAGACGTTAAGTGCTACTGATCAACAATTTTTAAAAAGTAATATAAATGAGGGGCGGCACGGTTAACACTGCTGTCTCACAGCACCAAGGTCCGAGGTTCGATCCCGGCTCTTGGTCACTGGCTGTGAGGAGTTTGCACATTCTCCCCGTGTTTGCGTGGGTTTCGTACCCACAGCACAAAGATGTGCAGGATAGGTGGATTGGCCACGCTAAAATGCTAAATTGCCCCTTAATTGGAAAAAATTAATTGGGACTCTAAACTTTTTTTTTAAAGTAATACAAATGAGCCTTAAGATTTGCGAATAGTTTGGGACTCGTTTCTGTCAGTCTTGGCAGAGGCTTTCTTGTAATCAATTTAAATATAATGAGGGAAAATACCTTAACAAAAAGGGCAGAGTCCAGATAAAAGCAAATCACTGCGGATGCTGGAATCTGTAACAAAAACAGAAAATACTGGACAATCTCAGCAGGTCAGACAACAACCAGGAGAGGAAAGTGAGCTAACTCTTTGTCAGAGTTTCCTTGTCAGAGAGTCCAGATAATTGTTATTTAAACCTGCATCCCATGACATATTAAAATATTATTGTTTATTAAAATATTTGTAATTTAAGAAAAACTGTCCTGCGTTTCCCTGAAGGTTCCATTCAAAACTTCCAGCCAAACTTTAGACTATAAAATGGAGGAAAAGTAGGCCATTCGACCCATCGAGTCTGCTGCACCACTCAAAGAGATCATGACTGGTCTGATATGATAATCCACAACTCCACTTTCCCGCTTTATTCCCCAAACTCTTGATTATCTTTTTTTAATAAATGTTTTATTGGGTTTTTGAACAAAGTATTTTTACCGTTATGTACACAGAATAAGAAATATATATATATATATACATATATAGAAGAGAAGGGCACACCCAAACATACCAAAACAAAAGTAATAATAAAAAATAAAATAGAATAACTGGGTGCACCAGCTCAACAGCAGCAACTCTATACAACTGGCAAAATTATTTACAACACATAAGTAGGCGACTGTTTGTGGAGGGGAGGGGTGGGGTGGAGACTGGGGAGGTAAATATACATTTGGGTGCTGGAGAAACAATTACAGTGGGCAATACTCGAATGGGTTTGGTGTTGGTGTTGTCACTTGCTTCTCCCGGACGGATCTCGCTGCCATTGTCGTCTCGCGCTCACCTCCGCTTCAGCCATTCCTCCTGTCTTTCGCCTGTATTCTCCTTGTTCTCTGTTCCTGGTGATGCCAAGTTTGTTATCGTATCCCGTGCCCTCCTTCCGGCTACCATTTCCCTGCCTGCCTCCCACCTCCCTGGTTCTCCTCTCTTGTTCCCTGTCCCTTCCCTCTCCCCTCCCTTCCCCCCTCCTGTGGTTCGCCTTTCTTTCCTCACAGGTTTAGCTGTCCCCCCCCACTCTCCCGGTCTATCTCTCCCTCTCATGCTTTGGCGACATTCCCCTGGTTCCTGGCTACCTGGCTATTCTTCTACTTGTTCGTTGGCCACAAACAGGTCCCGAAACAATTTGGTGTTTGGCTCACACGTTCTGTGGAAACCGTCGTCTGACCCTCGGATGGCGAATTTGATTTTCTCCATTTGGAGAGATTCCGAGAGGTCGGACAGCGAGTCTGCAGCTTTGGATAGTGCTGCTGACCACCAGCCGAACAGGATTCTACGACGGGCTATCAGGGACGCAAAGGCAAGGGCGTCTGCCCTCCTCCCCAGGAATAGATCTGGCTGGCCTGAAACCCCGAAGACCGCTACTTTCGGGCATGGCTCCACCCTCATCCCCACCACTTTGGACATTGCCTCGAAGAAGGCTGTCCAGTACCCCACAAGTCTGGGGAAAGACCAGAACATGTGGGCGTGGTTGGCCGGGCCTCCTTGGCACCGTTCACATCTATCCTCCACCTCCGGGAAGAACCTACTCATACGGGTTCTTGTTAAGTGGGCTCCATGTACCACTTTTAACTGCGCCAGGTTGAGCCTTGTGCACGTGGAGGTGGAGTTGACCCTGTGCAGTGCTTCGCTCCAGAATCCCCACCCTATTTCAATCCCCAGGTCCTCCTCCCATTTCTTTCTTGTTGCGTCCAGTACGCTGTCGGCCCTTTCTACCAGCCGGTCATACATGTCGCTACAGTTCCCTTTATCTAGGATGCTTGTGCCCAGTAACTCTTCCAGTAATGTCTGTCGTGGCGGTTGTGGGTATGTCCTTGTCTCCTTTCGTAGGAAATTTTTGAGTTGTAGATACCTTAGCTCGTTCCCCCTGGCTAGCTGGAATTTCTCTGTCAGTTCGTCCAATGTTGTGATCCTGCCATTCGTGTCTCGGTCCCTGACTGTCAAAGTCCCTCCCTCCTGCCCCCACCTTTTGAAGGTGGCGTCAGTCAGTGCTGGTGTGAATCTATGGTTGCTGTGGATGGGAGCTTTGTCCGACATTTTGGTCAGGCCAAATTGCTGCCGTAGTTGGTTCCAGGATTGGAGGGTGGCTATCACCCACCACCGGGCTGCCGGAGTGTGTTTTGGGTGGGGATGGGAGTGCTGCCGTGGCGAGGGCCCGGAGGGAGGTCCCCATGCAGGAGGCCCCTTCCGCGCGTACCCACTCGGCTTCTGGCTCCTTGATCCATCCCCTTATTCGCTCGGCCGTCGCCGCCCAGTGGTAGAATTGTAGGTTTGGGAGGGCTAGACTCCCCCTGGATTTTTTTTTTTGTAGGACCTGCTTTGGGATCCCTGCATTCTCCCATGATTAGTTTGTCTAGTGCTTTGAAAAAGGCCTTGGGGATGTAGACCGGAATGGATCTGAGTAGGAAGAGGTACCTGGGCAATACGTTCATTGTGATTGTCTGGACTCTCCCCGCGAGGGAGAGTGGGAGTGTGTTCCATCTTTGCAGGTCCTTTTTTATTTCCTCCATCAGACCGCTGGATTCCATTTGTGGATCTCTTTCCAGTCATAGGCTATTTGGATCCCCAGGTAGCAGAATTTGTGTCGGGGTTGTTTAAACAGCAGTCCCGTTAGTGTTGCCCCCCCCCCCACTTGTGGGTGTACCGGGTAGATCTCGCTTTTGCTCATGTTGAGTTTGCAGCCTGAGAAGGTGCCAAACTCTTTCAGGAGCGCGATGATTCCGTCCATGCTGCTTTGTGGGTACGAAATGTAGAGGAGCAGGTCATCTGCAGAGAGTGAGACTCTGTGCTCTCTGCCACCCCTTTTTGTTGCTCTGAGCGCAATTGCTAGTGGCTCGATCGCTAGAGCGAACAGCAGCGGGGACAGTGGGCATCCTTGTCTGGTGCCCCTGTGCAGCTGGAAGTATCGGTAGTTGGTGTTTGTCCGTACGCTCGCCGTGGGAGCGTTGTACAGGAGTTTTACCCAGGAGGTGAACCCTGTTCCAATACCGAACCGCTCCAGTACCTCCATGAGGTATTTCCATTCGACTCTGTCGAAGGCCTTTTTTGCGTCTAGGGAGGCGATCACCTCTGGTGTTCTCTCCCTGGAGGGGGTCATTATCACGTTCAGCAGGCGCCTGATGTTCGAGGTAAGCTGTCTACCTTTGACAAAGCCCGTCTGGTCTTCTGCGACCACCTCTGGCATGCAGTCTTCTAGCCTTTTGGCTAGGATTTTGGCTAGTATTTTGGTACCTGCGTTCAGCAGTGAGATGGGTCTTTATGACCCACATTCCGTTGGGTCTTTGTCTTTCTTAGGTATCAGCGAGATTGAGGCCTGTGCCTGTGTGGGTGGCAGTGTGCCCCTAGCTAGCGAGTCTGTGAACATCTCCTGCAGGCGCGGGGCCAGGGCCCCGTTGACCATGACGTACCGTCTCCCTGGGTCTGTAACCATCTTTGTCGCCCTAAACAATCTCCTCTTGCTGATCAGTATTGCCACCCCCCTGGCCCTCGTCCCATAGCAGGAATGGTAGGTCTGTCCCACCCAGCCCTTTCTTACCCGCAGTCGGTCCTGCTCTCTCAGGTGTGTCTCTTGGAGGACGACTATGTCGGCCCTCATATTTCTTAGGTGGGTGAGGACTTTGCATCTTTTCACTGGGCCGTTAAGTCCCCTTACGTTCCAGGTGACTATCCTGGTGGGGGGCTTCTGTCCCCTCGCTCCTGTGGAATTAACCATACTTACCTGGTGGATACGCCCTTGCCCTCCGGGTTTTCCCTTTGTTAGGGGGTGTGGTGGTTTGTATTAGGGGTAATGTGGTACCTGTGAAGCCGAGAGGCTATTGGCTGACTGGTCCCGGGTCCTGGTTGGATCTGCCGACTTCTGGCTCCGCCCTGAAGGCGGAGTATAAGAGCTCGAGCTTCTCCCTGCAGCCTCATTCTGTTGTTGAGCTGCTGGGGACAAGTCTCGCTTAATAAAGCCTAGATAGACTTCATCGCTTCTCGTCTCGCGTAAGTCATTGTGCGCTACAATTTATTAAGCGAGCTTAAAAGACTATGGAGCTCCGGATCGCCCCGGAGTGCCTGCGGATCAGCCCCCATGCAGCGAACTCGGTGGCCGTATTCAAACACCGGCAAGCATGCTTCGAAGACTACCTCCGAACGGCCCCTGGCCGGATCACGGAAGAGCAGAAAATGCAGTCCTGCATTCGAGGATAAGCACGGAAATTTACTCACTAATAGAAGACGCAGTGGATTTCCCGACGGCGCTCGCATTGCTGAAGGGCATCTACGTTCGGCCCGTAAACTAGGTCTACGTGCGCCACCAACTCGCGACGAGACGGCAAATTCCCGGAGAATCGCTCGAGGAATTCTACGGCGCGCTGCTGATTTTGGGACGAGGCTGCCCGCCGGTGAACGCGATCGAACACACGGATCTGCTAATTTGTGGCGCATTCGTGGCAGGTATGAACTCTCCCCAAATTCGTCAAAGACTTTTAGAAAGAGAGTCGCTAGGACTCTCAGAGGCATGGGCCCTTACGGCCTCCCTTGATGGGGCCTCCCAAAACGCCCGCGCCTACGGCCCCGACCGCGCGGCAGCCCCTTGGGCACCGTGGACCCCCATCGCGACCAACTCCCCGGCACCCGCCCCCCCCCCCCCCCGCAAGCTTGCGCGGTTAAAGCGCCAGACCATCCCGGGGGGGGGCCCGCTGCTATTTTTGCGGACAAGTGAAACACCCCCGGCAGCGCTGCCCGGCCCGCGCAGCTACTTGTAAAAGCTGTGGCAAAAAGGGCCATTTCGCGGCAGTGTGCCGGTCCTGGGGGGTCGCCGCAATCCCCAGAGAAGAACGAGGACAGCACATCCCAAACACCCACCAACCCCCCCAGCGCACCATGTGCGACCCGCGGGTGCCGCCATTTTAGGTCCCGGGCGCCACGAGGGGAGGACAAGCGCCGCCATCTTGTGACCCCCCAGCCACGTGCGATTCATGGGGGCGGCCATTTTGTCCACCCCCGACCACGTGCGACCCATGGGGCGGCCATTTTGTCCACCCCCGGCCGCGTGCGATTCATGGACGCCACCATCTTGGTTGACAACAAAGGACCCCAGCATCGACGGCTTCACGGGGTCCGAAGAAGACGCCGCGACACGACTACCACGACTGGCTTCGGTTTCACTGGATCAATCGCGGCCCCGGACGCTCCAGACGACGACAACAACAGTGCTGGTCAACGGATACGAGACGCTATGCCTGATCGACTCATGGAGCACTGAAAGTTTTATTCACCCAGACACGGTAAGACGCTGTTTTCTGACCATCCATCCAAGCACGCAAAAGATTTCCCTAGCTGCAGGATCCCATTCAGTGGAGATCAAAGGGTTCTGCATCGCAAACCTAACAGTGCAAGGGAAGGAGTTCAAGAACTACAGGCTCTACGTCCTGCCCCAACTCTGCGCGCCCACATTACTGGGATTAGACTTCCAGTGTAACCTTCAGAGCCTAACATTCCAATTCGGCGGCCCAATACCCCCACTCACTGTCTGCGGCCTCGCAACCCTCAAGGTTGAACCGCCGTCCTTGTTTGCAAACCTCACCCCGGATTGCAAACCCATCGCCACTAGGAGCAGACGGTACAGCGCCCAGGACCGGACATTTATCCGGTCTGAAGTCCAGCGGTTGCTGAAGGAAGGCATAATCCAGGCCAGCAATAGTCCCTGGAGAGCCCAGGTGGTAGTCGTAAAGACCGGGGAGAAGCAAAGGATGGTTGTAGACTATAGTCAGACCACCAACAGGTACACGCAGCTAGATGCGTACCCTCTCCCCCGCATATCCGACATGGTCAATCGGATTGCTACCAGCTCCCCATCCGCCCAGGTGACCGCAAGTACACCGCCTTCGAGGCAGACGGGCGGCTATACCACTTCCTAAGGGTCCCATTTGGCGTCACGAACGGGGTCTCGGTCTTCCAGCGGGAGATGGACCGAATGGTTGACCAGCACGGGTTGCAGGCCATGTTCCCGTACCTCGACAACGTAACCATCTGCGGCCACGATCAGCAGGACCATGATGCCAACCTCCAAAAGTTCCTCCAGATCGCTAACGCCCTGAACCTCACATATAACGAGGAAAAATGCGTTTTTAGCACAAACCGTTTGGCCATCCTGGGATACGTAGTGCGCAATGGAGTAATAGGCCCCGACCCCAAACGCATGAGCCCCCTTATGGAATTTCCCCTCCCCCACTGCTCCAAAGCCCTGAAACGTTGCCTGGGCTTCTTTTCATATTACGCCCAGTGGGTCCCCCAGTATGCAGACAAGGCCCGCCCGCTAATACAGTCCACTACCTTCCTCCTGTCGACAGAGACTCGCCAGGCCTTCAGCCGCATCAAAGCAGATATCGCAAAGGCCACGATGCACGCCATCGACGAGTCCCTCCCCTTCCAGGTCGAGAGCGACGCATCCGATGTAGCTCTGGCGGCCACCCTTAACCAAGCGGGCAGACCCGTGGCCTTTTTCTCCCGGACCCTCCACGCCTCAGAAATCCGCCACTCCTCAGTGGAAAAGGAAGCCCAAGCCATAGTGGAAGCTGTGCGACATTGGAGGCATTACCTGGCCGGCAGGAGATTCACTCTCCTCACCGACCAACAGTCGGTAGCCTTTATGTTCGCTAATGCACAGCGGGGCAAAATTAAGAATGACAAGATCTTAAGGTGGAGGATCGAGCTCTCCACCTTTAACTATGAGATCTTGTATCGTCCCGGAAAGCTGAACGAGCCGTCCGATGCCCTGTCCCGCGGCACATGTGCCAACGCACAAATAGACCGTCTCCAAGCCCTCCACGAAGACCTCTGCCACCCGGGGGTCACCCGATTCTACCATTTTATAAAGTCCCGCAACCTCCCCTACTCTGTGGAGGAGGTCCGTATAGTCACCAGGAACTGCCACATCTGCGCAGTGTGCAAGCCGCACTTTTTCAGGCCGGATAGAGCGCACCTGATCAAGGCTTCCCGCCCCTTTGAACGCCTCAGTTTGGATATCAAATGACCCCTCCCCTCCACCGACCACAACGCTTACTTCCTGAACGTGGTGGACGAGTACTCCCGTTTCCCCTTCACCATCCCCTGCCCCGACATGATAGCGGCCACAGTCATTCAAGCCCTTGACACCATATTCACACTGTTCGGTTTCCCCGCGTATATCCATAGCGACAGGGGGTCCTCCTTCGTCAGCGACGAGCTGCGCCAGTTCCTGCTCAGCAAGGGCATAGCCTCGAGCAGGCTGACCAGCTACAACCCCCGGGGGAACGGGCAAGTAGAGAGGGAGAACGGCACGGTCTGGAAGACCGTCCTACTGGCCCTACGCTCCAGGGATCTCCCAGTTTCCCGGTGACAGGAGGTCCTCCCGGACGCTCTATGCTCCATCCGGTCGCTGCTGTGTACCACCACTAACCAAACGTCTCACGAGCGCCTCCTTGTCTTCCCCAGGAAGTCCTCCTCCGGAACGTCGCTGCCGACCTGGCTGGCGGCCCCAGGACCCATCTTGCTCCGGAAACATGTGCGGGCGCACAAATCGGACCCGTTGGTCGAGAGGGTCCACCTTCTCCACGCGAACCCGCAGTACGCCTATGTGGCGTACCCCGACGATCGACAGGGCACGGTCTCCCTGAGGGACCTGGAGCCCGCCGGAAACACACACACACCCCCGACACCGATCACCCCCTCCCTGCCACCGGCGCACCCCGCGACCACCCCCTTCCCGGGGGGATCGGTCCTCCTCCCGTGCCCGCCCAGGAGTAAAACAGGAACAAACAGCGAAACGCTCCCGGAGATGACAACGCCCGAGCAAGCACCTGCACCACCACCGGGGCTGAGACGATCGACGAGGAAGACCAGACCGCCCGCTCGACTCGTGGAATCCGTGTGACACCAAGAAAAAGCAAACTTTTTTTGCCCGTATTGTAAATAGTTCTCACAAACTTGTACATAGCCCAGTGTAGGGCTAAAGCTGTATTAACACAGTCCAAAATTTGTTCCAGGTCCAGCCTTGTAAACCCCTACCACCATGCGAACCACCACCCCGCCGGGTTCCTTTTTAACAAGGGATGAATGTGGTGGTATGTATTAGGGGTAATGTGGTACCTGTGAAGCCGAGAGGCTATTGGCTGACAGGTCCCGGATCCCGGTTGGATCTGCCGACTTCTGGCAAGAGCTCGAGCTTCTCCCCGCAGCCTCATTCTGTTGCTGAGCTGCTGGGGACAAGTCTCGCTTAATAAAGCCTAGATAGACTTCATCGCTTCTCGTCTCGCGTAAGTCATTGTGCGCTACAGGGGGCCGTCCAGTATGGCCGCTGTCACTGCTCTCTCCATGCGGTTGGGTCCCTGCGCTCTGGGGTTTCCCTTTGTCGAGGGGGCACCCGACACGGCTGCCCACTGTGTGTCCACCATGCGGGTAGTCCCCTGCACTCTGGGGTCTCTCTTTGCCCAGAGACCGTACTGGGTGGGTGCTTGCAGCGATTCCTTGTTTTGTGCCCTTGGTTGTGGCACTTTGTAGCCTTAGTGCTATTCCTTTTCTAGCCTTGTTTGTCCCTCCTTCCCTGTGTCTTCCCCCCCCCCCCCCCCCCCCCCCCCGCTGGTCTCTCCCTTTCTCCCCCTGTTTGCCCCTCTCCCGTATACCCTCCTTTGTCCCTCTTTCCCCTGTTCCTATCCCCGTTTGCTCTCCCGCCTCTGTTGAGTGGTCCCCCCCCACCCCCTGCCTGGCACCTTCCCCCCTATTGGGGGCACGCTGCGGCCCTGCTTTGTTGCATGCCCCCGGCGCTATCTTTCCTGCTAGTGCAGTGGCCCCTCTCTCGGGAGTTTCTGTCTCGCTTCTCCTTTGCCCAGCCTCTGCGGTTTTCTCCTCGCTCTTCCCCCATCCTTCCCTGCACTCCTCTTGCTAACTCTTGATTATCTTGCTGATTATTGTTTTTGCAATCTAGCTTTGAAATATTAGTTACATTTGTCACATTTGCTGATTTTACAGATGGTTGAAATTGGAATGGGACAACAAAATCGGCATGCCATCTCCAGAGATTGCAGGAAAGCCGCTGTAACAGTCTGAGTTATAAACAAAGAACAAAGAACAAAGAAATGTACAGCACAAGAACAGGCCCTTCGGCCCTCCAAGCCCGTGCCGACCATGCTGCCCAACTAAACTACAATCTTCTACACTTCCTGGGTCTGTATCCCTCTATACCCATCCTATTCATGTATTTGTCAAGATGCCCCTTAAATGTCACTATCGTAAACTAACAGTTTAGCTACTTGTTTTCACATCAGTAAAGGAGAAGGCTTCAGTCCTTCAATGATTCCATTTGCGAGATTTCCTTAATCAACATTTTTATAATTCCACAAGCCTGTACACCGGCTCTGTGAAGTGAGCACCAACCTTTAAGCTGGAGGTGCAGTGTATGGTTTGCAAAGTTGTGAGTAGAGTATGGAGCATGGTTCATAGATTTCATAGATGTCATCGAATTTACAGTGCAGGAGGAGGCTATTCGGCCCATTGAGTCGGCACCAGCCCTTGGAAAGAGCACCCTGCCTAAGCACAGACCTCCACTCTAGAGAGCTGGTTTAGCTCAGTGGGCTAGACAGCTGGTTTGTGATGCAGAACAAGGTCAGCAGCACGGGTTCAATTCTGAATTCTCCCTCTGTGTATCCGAACAGGTGCTGGAGTGTGGCGACTCAGGGCTTTTCGCAGTCTTGATGGAAGCCTACTTGTGACAATAAAACATTATTTATTTATTTATCCCCATAACCCCACCTACCCTTTTTGGACACTAAGGGCAATTTAGCATGGTCAATGCACCTAACCTGCACATCTTTGGATTGTGGGAGGAAACCGGAGTACCCGGAGGAGAAATTCTTCTATTAATCACTCATTGCTGCTTTTTTATTTTTCTAACTATTCTATGAACTTTAAAACATCCTTTCAAAGTTTTCTAAAGACCACAGGTGTGATGTCGTCTTAGTTTTTGTGTTGGTGCTGAACTGCTTACCCTCCGTCCGTTACAGAAAGGACGATAGATGTGCAGATTGTAAATATTTGTTTACATGCAGATCTTCAAAATGTGCAGTGAGAAAAT
The DNA here is from genome assembly GCF_047496885.1 of Scyliorhinus torazame. Lineage (NCBI taxonomy): Eukaryota > Metazoa > Chordata > Chondrichthyes > Carcharhiniformes > Scyliorhinidae > Scyliorhinus > Scyliorhinus torazame. Next base: position 116,969,771 of record NC_092714.1, read on the forward strand.
GGGAAGAATAAAATATGCTCTCTAGACTTGCAATATATTATGGGAAAATTGCAAGGATGGAAATAAAGCATTTGATAAGTAATCAAAGTCACAATAATCATTCCTGCTACTGTCTCAGTTCATTTCTACAAGTAATAATTTTAGCTTCACACAGATCAATGATGATACAGTATCAACCTTGTCATCTGGAAATTCATGTCTTAATAACTTTTGTCTAATCTTTTGCGTTAACAGGATTTCAGTGCACTTTTTCTAGATGCTATATCCTCTTTTCTTATGTGGACAGGGAATAGCAATCGTCTTAAGAATCTTTAATGAATAATTGTGTTTTTAAAAGTATTCTAAACTCTGGGGATGACCCAAGCGTTTCCTAGCATCCTTTGTGTGAAAAAAAATTAAGTATCTGTTTTTGTTTCATGACCAAGTCAAACATATTTTGAGTAAATTTTGCAAAACAATGTAAGAGTTGAATTGCACTCAGAAATTTGCCTTTTATTTACTAACAGCTTCTTAGAAACAGCTCTGGAGCTTCATGCTATTCACATGTGCATAGAAGTGTACTTGCAGGCTGGGCGCAGCAGAGTCATCATTGGTGTTCTATGCACACGTGGGCCAATATGCATGCACAGACCGGCCAACTTGTGTTGGCAGGAGTTACAGTGTTTATGTATTCAGTCTAGACATTGGTTGAGACAGCACTTCTGGAGTCTGCTTGTTTACATTGGGCATGACATTGGGCTGGATTCCCCGGTTCCCCAGCCGCACGTTGCACCGTCCGCTGGCGGCAGGATTCTCTACTCCAGCTGCTTGTCAGTCTATTACTAATCCAGTGGAAAAATATGGTGACCGAGATCATGGTGTATCTTAGGGTCTTGCCAAGATGCCACAGCCATTTCTGGAGGGCTCGACACATCTACCCGAGAATAAATTGGGATACTGTCAAACGGATCAAAAAGGTGGCAGACAAGGTTCTGTCATCCGTAATGTCAATGCCTGGAGTTATGAACAGCAAATGGTAAGCATAGTCAGTATGAGGAGCAGCCAACTGTGGTCTAAAACATGGCTGCATCTCCTGGGTGGCATGCTGCAATTTTAATCAATGGAGCTGGTGCTGTGGACTGGCACAGAAGATAACTACCCTCACAAGAACCACCAACTTCAGCAACATAAGCAAAGGCGAGGTGTTGGATAGCATCTTCATTGTCCTGCACACACACGACCTACATCTGAAGTTTCCTTTCCCTTCATTTTTGCTGCATTACTCCATGTGTCATGGCAAGAATTGCAGTTGAGATGCCTTTTCAGGTACTCCAAAACTTGCTGAAGGCTTCTCTCTTCATTGTAACAATCCTTTTTGATTGTCCCCAACATTTAAAAATGTTCTCGTTCCAACAAACCTCAGCCCCTCAACCCCCTCCAACACCACTAGTGCCTTCATTGACCTGTCTGAGTTTACAACTGGTGTTGTGACTAATTATTCATATTATTTTGTATTTGAGGTTCAGATGGGATTGATATCAGTTCTAATTCATTCAGAACTGTTTTAAATCTTCAGACAAAGTTCAGCCTTCATTGAAATGGCCAATTCATGAAAAATAATGTACTTGATAGAAACGTTTCAAAAATAATAGGTTAATAGAGCTCAGGAGTCATGCATTTAGGGCGCGATCAACGGTTGTGTCACACCCGACTCGGGATGCAATGCAGACGGCAAATCTCGCGAGAGGCCTCTTTCTGCATAAGAGAGATTGAGGGAATAAAGTGCAAATTCAATCGAGTAAATTTAATCTCAGTCGTGATATGGGTGTAAATTGTCAATCTTGCTGGAACTAATTTGTTAGATTGGACAGCAACAATAATTTGGGAGTTATGAAGTATTAAACCAAATTTCCTGATAATGTTGTGGGAACAACATCTTTATTTGCCAGTTTTCTTCTGAGAAACTACCACTTGTTAGAATTCCTGACCATTAAGCAAAGCAGTTGCAAAGACAATTCTGTGAAGGTGTCTCCAAAGTGCTGAATAGGCAAACGATTCACATATCAGAGAAACTCAACAGCTTTTTGATGATGTTGATAAAAGATCAGAGTAATCTCTTTTTGTTTGTTAATTCAAAGAGCCAGGTCACCTCCCCAGCTGGTACATCTCTTTTGAAGAATCAAATCAGAATAAAGATACAGGACAACACAATGACTACAATGCAGTCAGAACATCAATGGCAAATTCTTATATACCCGTTCCCTTTTTAACTTTCTATCCTTTGGTTTGTCATAGTTCCCAGGACAGTTCTTGTTCTAATTATGTCATTGCGTATAGTCAACCTTAACAGTTCTTATCTAGAACAATAATTCAGGTTGAGGGCAAGAGTATCATTGGCTCTTAAGTATCCATTAGGCTTGAAATAGCATTGAGAATGTCTAGCCATTTGGATGAGGAAACCCAAAATAAAACTATTGAAACAAAGCACTAAATAAGTGGAACACAGTGTGATGTAAATCACAGAGTAAAATACCATGTGAACTTAATTGTAAAGCACCCCATGTACAAGACAATGTCACAGCATGTCATAGCTTTAGGTGAACTTCAGTATCATTGACTCCAATGAAAATTATTCCAACCTTCAAATTTCAACTTCTAGTGAGTTAAATTTCCTGACTTGCCAGCAACTATAATCAATAGATACAGGATTAACATCCTTACAAGCAAGATTAAGAGGTTTTACAGACCTAAATGAAATATGAGTTCAGGCCCAACTAGAGTAGTGAGTTTGATTTGGGGTAGGCACTTTATGGAAGCCCTTCGAGAGGGTACAGTAGATTTATATCAGAATGGTTCTGGAGATGAGAGATTACCATCACATGGATCGTGACCCGACCAGAACATAGAACATACAGTGCAGAAGGAGACCATTCAGCCCATCGAGTCTGCACCGACCCACTTAAGCCCTCACTTCCACCCTATCCCCGTAACACAATAACCCCACCTAACCTTTTTTGGACACTAAGGGAAATTTAGCATGGCCAATCCACCTAACCTGCACATCTTTGGACTGTGGGAGGAAACCGGAGCACCCGGAGGAAACGCACACAGACACGGGGAGAACATGCAGACTCCACACACAACAGTGACCCAGTGGGGAATTTAATCTGAGACCCTGGCACTGTGAAGCCACAGTGCTATCCACTTGTGCTACCGAGCTGCCCTTTTGATAATTTTGATAATTTTGCATTCAACTGGCATAATATGCACTCAATTGTTATCACCTGCATAGTGATCATTTAGCCATCATTTGACATCACCTGTGCTCAAAGGTGATCATTTAGCCAGCATTTGACATTACAAGCAATCAAATAGTGATCTGCTGGCATCAATAGTCATCAATTGACATCAAATAAAATCACACAGCACTCAAATAATAATAATCTTAATAATTTTATTGTCACAAGTAGCCTTACATTAACACTGCAATGAAGTTACTGTGAAAATCCTCTAAAATAATTTGTGACCTTTTAATTATTTTCAAAGCACGTAGAAGCATGCACCTAACATAAAAAGTGTCCATAGATCTTGTATGTGAGGCAAAATACTAAGTTCCAATGATCACAAAAACATTTGATTAGGTTTCAGACATCAGCTGACACCAATAATATTGTGCCATGGATTTTTCTAAGTCCCAGCTGATGCTAATGCTATTCATGCATGGTATGGATTGTTTAACATAAAAGATCTTTACACAAATCACCAGTGGGGTATACCGGTGATTTAAAGAAACCCCTTTCCTTTCCAGTGACAAAGGTTTGTCCAATCTCATCCGTGTCAATCAGGCCTCTCCACACCCATTAAGATGACTTGATCAATCATGTCTCCAAGGAGGTAGCCCACTGGACTCTTGCTAAAGCCACTGCACATCCTTCCTTTTCAGAATCCTACATATTCTAATCAATCAAAGATGCATGCAAGCATAAGTTTTAAATAATGTGTGTGGAGCGGACACATACTGAAAATTATTTTTTCTCCACCAACATTATTATGATGGGATGGATATCAAGTCGGTTAATAACTTCACTGTTAAGAAGTCAAAATATGATATTTTGCGTCAAGTCATTTTTGAAAATTCTCTATATGAGTGACCATACATATACGTACAGCTTATGTAACCTCATCCCATTCCACGCAGAGAAAAATGCACTGGAAATAAAACTTTGGAAGCAATTCACAAGTACATGTTTTTAGACAAGCGGTTTGAGTTTGTTTCAGCATTCCTAAAATCCCCCCAAAAGTCTAGGAATATCCAATGGCGGATGCAACAACTCAAAGAAAAGTCGCTTCCCGAAGTGGAAGTGACAGATTCTATCAGAAGCAGCTCTGCCAATCACGGACTATTTCTCTTTTGTGCTTGATGCTGATTAGGTAGGTTGTGATTGGAGGAGTATTAGGAAGGTGAGGACCGGTGATGAGCAAGGCTCGAGGACTGAAGTGGTGATGGCAGGCGGGGCCCAAGGACTGAAGCGATTGTGATAAGCAAGGCCCGAAGATCAGAGTGGTGACATCAAGTGAGGTCCAAGGATGACCAACCATCCCTGATTTCTCTAACTGTGCCCTGCTGCTCTGAGTCCCATGCATATAAGTCCAGGGGCTCCATTTATCCCACATTTCTCCAGGCAGCCACTGGGGAGATGCCACAAGAGGCCTACATTGACGAGGGCACAGGTATCTGTAAATGAAATGAAAATCGCTTATTGTCACAAGTAGGCTTCAATGAAGTTACTGTGAAAAGCCCCTAGTCGCCTTGTTCCGGCGCCTGTTCGGGGAGGCTGTTACGGTAATTGAACCGTGCTGCTGGCCTGCCTTGGTCTGCTTTCAAAGCCAGCGATTATCATCTGCCTATAGAGTTTCTGTCTCATTGGACATTGTTTCCTAGTCATGTTTTTGTGGCTTTGTCTCTGCCTGTGCTTCCGGTGCTCAGAGTATCACTTCCTTCACATTTGTGCCCCTCCTGATACTTGGCACACTGTCAGCCCTATGCGTGTTTCTGTTCCCCATATCCAATTTCTGAGCAGTTATTAACTGTTGGGCATTTCTGGTGCTCAGGTGGAGTCCAAACAGTCTTTCCCATATTTCCACATGTTACTTCTTATGTTATGTACTCTGGGATGACACAGGCTGCAACTGGATGCAGCTTTAACCAAAGGATACTCCAGACCTTGAAGTTAGTTCAATCTGATTTATTGAACCAGTAGCACAGTTCTCTATGAGTTCGACTCTCTGCTAACCTAAGTGTGGTTACTCTGTCTGACTGAACCAGACTAGCTCTTAGCCACGTGCTGGAGGTGTGATACTGTAAATACACCCTAGCTCACTCTGTAGATGTTCATCAGTGGAAAGAGGCGGAGTGTGAGTGCCTCGTGCCTTTTATAGTGAGATACCACCCCTGAGTGTCCTGCCTGCTCATTGGTCATGTTCTGTTCTCTGTGTTCATTAGCTGCCTGTCTGTGCCTGTCTGAATATCATTATCTGCATGTCTGCATATCATGACATCTCCCCTTTTTTTGTTTTGTTTTATTGGCATATGGGAATGCACTTACATGTGGTGGCATATATTAACATATTTACAAGCGGTGGCATATGGAACGTATTTACATGTGAAGACAGCTGTCAAATGTGAGAAAACAGAACACAGCAAACAAAACAAATGTTCAGAAGTCCAGTCTCTGGGGCTTGCGTCTGATCCTTGTCGACCGCCGGAGAGGTGGCAGTGGGGACAACGGCGCCTTGACAGGCGGGATAGAAGCCTGACTGGTGGCCTCGTAGTTCGAAGTATCAGGAGGTGGCAAAACAACGGACGGAAATGGAGAAGAAAGCGGTTGCGGGTAGGCAACTTTGCGCAGTGCCCGTCTGTTTCATCGCACAACAGAACCATCAGCCATACGTACAACATACGAGTGGGGCGCAGCCTGTCGAACAACGACAGCTGGAGCAGACCAGCCACCATCCGGTATCGTGATCCTGACAGTGTCTGCCGGGGATAACACGGGCAAATCGGTGGCACGAGCCCTGCTTTTGCTGGTTTTGGAGCTGCTGCACCTTCTGCAGCACCGGGAGGTGATCCAGGTTGGGCAAGTGTATGGCTGGAAATGTCGTCTGCAGGTCCTCATTCATCAGGAGTTGAGCCGGCGACAGGCCAGTGGATAGTGGGGTTGCCCTGTATGCAAGCAGCGCGAGGTAGATGTCAGAAGCAGAATCCGCGGCCTTGCAGATGAGCTGTTTCACAATGTGCACCCCTTTTTCAATCTTCCCATTGGACTGCGGATAGTGTGGGCTGGAAGTGACATGTTTGAAATGGTATGACTTGGCAAAAATAGACCACTCGTGGCTGTTGAAGCACAGGCCAATCTCACTTATGACAGTGAGTGGGATACCATGCCTGGAGAACGTCTCCTTACAGGCCTTGATGACGGTCCGAGATGTGAGGTCTGAGTGCTTCACGACTTCAGGGTAATTGGAGAAATAGTCGTGACCATTCGCACGAAAGAGGTCGATGCCAACCTTGGACCATGGGGAGGTCTCGATTTCATGCTGCTGGAGCATCTCCTTGCCCTGCGCTGGCTGGAAGCGTTGACAGGTTGCACAGTTGAGGACCATGTTCGAGATGTCCTGGCTAATACTGGGTCAGTAGACAGCCTGCCTGGCTCTGCGTCTGCACTTCTCGACAGTCAGGTGTCCCTCATGGATTTGGCGGAGCACCAAGCTCTGGAGACTGAGTGGAATGACAATCCGGTCCAGCTTGAGGAGGATACCATCAATCACCGTAGGTTGTCCTTTACATTGTAAAATTGAGAGCACTGCCCTTTCTGCCAGCCATTGGCGAGGTGGTGCATGACATACTGCAAGAGGGGGTCTTTGGCTGTCTCCTCGCGAATACGAACCACTTACTCATCAGACGCCAGGAGGTTGCTGGCACACAGCTGCACCTGTGATTCAATCTGCCGGATGATTTCCAGCGGTTCACTAGGCAATGTGATGGTGCGGGACAATGCATCAGCGATGATGAGCTCCTTGCCCGGCATGTACACTAAGTCAAAGTCGTACCTTCTGAGTTTGAGGAGGATGCGCTGCAACCGAGGCGCATGAAGTTCAGGTCCTTGTGGATAATGTGGACCAGAGGCCTATGATCCGTCTCGACAGTGAATGTCGGCAGGCCGTAGACATAGTCGTGAAACTTGAGAATGCCAGTGAGAAGACCCGGGCATTCCTTCTCTATTTACGCATACCTTGTTTTGGTGGGCATCATGGCCCTCGATGCGTAGGCTACCGGTGCCCAGGGTGAAGTGTCATCGCGTTGAAACAGCACCTTCACCGATGCCATCCTGGCTCGCATCTGTTGAGATCTTCGTCTCCCTGTCTGGGTTGAAAAATGCCAAGACGGGTGAAGTGGTGAGCTTGGCTTTCAGCTCCAACCACTCTGCCTGATGTGCTGCCTTCCACTCAAAGGCAGTGGACTTTTTCACCAGGTTACGTAGGGCCGTGGTGTGTGAGGCCTGGTTTGGGATGAACTTGCCCGGAAAATTGACCATGCCCAGGAAGCGCAACACTGCCTTCTTGTCTTCAGGGACCTTCATGGCTTCGATGGCCTTGACCTTGTCTGTGTCTGGGCGCACATCCTGCTGAGAGATCTGGTCATCTAGGAACTTGAGTGTCGTGATGCCAAAGCAACATTTGGACCTGTTCAGCTTCAGGGCATTGAGCTGGACACGGCGGAATACCTGCTGGAGACGGGAAACATGCTCTTCAGAGGTCGTGGATCATATGATGATGTCGTCCACATACACACGAACCCCTTCAATGCCCTCCATCATCTACTCCATGATGCGATGGAAGATCTCCGATTCTGAGACTATGCCAAACGGCATGCGATTATAGTAATATCTGCTAAACGGTGTGTTGAAGGTGCAGAGCCTTCTGCTGGACTCATCCAGCTGGATTTGGCAAAATCCGTGTGACGCATCTAACTTGGTGAAAAAACGTGCGTGTGCCATCTCACCAGTGAGTTCCTCCCACTTCGGGATGGGGTAGTGTTCACGCATTATATTCTTATTGAGATCCTTGGGATCAATGCAGATATGCAGGTCTCCCGATGTGGCATATTCACATTTGGTAATGATGCCCACACAGTAGGCGGAGTCCAGGCATTCTTCCTCTGGATCCGTTGTGCTGCCAGGATCAGAATCCTGTAATCATTGTTGCACACTCTGAGCGTGCCGTCATCGGAATTGGGAGTGCTGGCCCCTGACTGGTGATGCAGACCTGCACAAGGCTGCATAGTGTCCAGGCTGCCCGCAGTTTAAAAATCGCCTGCCTCTTGCAGGGCAGTGTTTCTTTAAGTGGCCGTTGCCACATCCAACTCATCACAAAGTCAATCCATCCTCGCTGTGGATTCTGCGGACGAATGCATGCGGTGATGCAGGTCAACCACTGCTGCATCCAGTTTAAGCTGGACACAGGTGCTTCACTGCCAAAGCCATCCAACCCCATTTAGACCTGAATCGGCCCACAAACTTATGGCCCAATGGGTCCACCATTTATTTTATTTACTTTTTGTTATTTCAATTACGGGAGGCAATTTCAACTCTACATTTTCACACTGATCGTAAGATCCAAGTAAATTTGGGTCATTCTCCCATTGGATCTCTGAAGGTGCCTGACATAAAAGATGATCTGCAATTACACTCCACTGTAAGTGAGTATTAGGAATATGACACTTGAGTTCAGAGAGAGTTGGAAAGCAGCATGGAATCTATGAACCAGTTAAGCTTTGGGCTGTTTATGATGACTACATGGAAGGAATTGGTTTTCAAGAACTCTCATACGACACACAGATGAATGCAAACAAATCTCTTGCAAAATTATCCAAATCTAAATTAAGAAACCATCTGTTTACATAGGCATGTGGAAGTCATTCCCAAAGGTGATCATTATAAAAGGATTTCACAGTAACCTTTTCAGGATTGCAATTGTCAGGCGTACTAAAATAATTATGTAGCAATAGGGCATTCATGATTATGATCTCCAACAACACTACAGATTGCAGAGTGCTGGAAAACCTATCAAAATAATAGCACAAGGTTCAGTCTGAGAAGATATGGAGGTCATCATTGAATGTTGAGAAGCCCAAAGTAGATCATCTATGTTAGAATAAATTGTTACCTCAACGACATTTTGTTTTCAGAATTCTGAATAACCAAAATGTAACTATCCTTGAGTAAGAACAAAATAATTACCACAAAAACAGAAATCTTTTGACTAACTGCAATGAAAATTGCTTTATTTTGTTTATTTTCCCCCCCGAAAGGACCAGGCTGTACTCAGAGTACAAATGAGACTCCAATATCGGGAGCTGGATTCTTCGATTTTCAGGCTATGTCCGGAGGATCCGTGGTGTTTCACTTCAAAAGAAATCGGCAGCACCCCAACACTGATCCTCCGACCAGTGAGGGGCTAGCATCCACGCCACGCCACGTAAAATGCCCGGCCTCCACGAAACAAATAGCCGGAGAATTGCCAGGTCCGTGGCCGCGCATGCGCTGCAGCGGTCGTGCCGTACAACATGGCGTCGGCCGTGCGCGTACCCGACTTGCGCAGTCCGCAGCCACCATGCAGTATTCCCGATCACTGAGACCATGCGTCAACCGCGCGGTCAGGAACTCGGCTCATCGGGGTGGAGCATCAGGGGAGGGCCTTCTGGTGACGTCCTGGGGCCGTCCCAACAGGCATTTGCATTGGTTAGCATTACCGATTTCTTCTGAAAGCAGATCCCATCGCTCTTTACTGTCCATACAACATGACTCAAAGTTCATGACAGCAAAACCCATCAGTGTGTGAACTGGAATTATAGGATTCATTTTTTTTAAATTTAGAATTCCCAATTCACAAAAAATCACAATGTTATTTACTTGTGCGGACAATGTACTTTGTTCACTTGATGCCTTCAATGAGTGTTTAAGTAACAGTGTGAATGGCTCGGCAAATCTATTTGTAGAAAGATAGTATGGAGCCGACTAGATGTGCTGTATACCATTTCCTTTTAAGGAGTCTTTGAACTCCTCGGAAGTGAACTGTGTTCCATTGTCACTTACGATCTGCTCAGGTCTACCAAACCTTGTAAATATTTAATCTAACTTCCCAATGGTTTGTTCTGCTGTCGTGGATTTCTTAATCATTACTTCCAGCCATTTAGAATGTGCAGCTACAATTACAAGGAACAGGTGTCCCTCAATTGGACCAGCATAGTCTATACCATGGCTGTTTCAACCATTCTCTTGGATTTAATGGTGGAATGTTTGTTACTTTTGCACAGGACTGACATTGTCCCATTTTCTCTCCGATTTGTGCATCGAATTCTGGCCACCAAAAATAGCTACATGCCAGTTCTTTAATCCTCACCACACCAGGATGTTCCTCATGTGGTTGGTCAAGGATTTTTTTACATAAGCAAGGAGGAATAATCACCCGGATTTCCCATAATAAGACTCCATTCTGGACTGTCAACTCAAGGTGATGTAGGGCTTGAGGTCTGGATTTCTATGATGTATGTCTGTTTGTTATCTTTCCTTTTTGGACTATTTCCATAATCTTCCCCATCACTGGTTCGGTTCTTGTATTGCCCCTGTAATTGAGATTAAGTCACAGGTACATTATCCACGTGTGAGAAATATTGGATGTTGACGAAGTTGTCTTCAGGTTCTTACTTGATTTGTAACGGTAATCTTGACAAAGCATCAGCAGTTGCATGTTGCTCTGATTGAATATTGTAGGTGTGTGCTGATAGTATCAAAGACCATTTCTGTAATCTAATAGCTGATAAAAAAGGAATACTTTTATGTGGCCCAAAGACTGTCATCAAGGGTCGGTGTAAAATGAAATGAAAATCACTTATTGTCACAAGTAGGCTTCAAATGAAGTTATTGTGAAAAGCCCCTAGTCGCCACTGGTATCCATAAAGGTAGTTATGAAACTTTCTTAGTCCGAATATAATACTCAAAGCCTCTTTTTCCACCTGAACAACATGCTTTTCTGCGCTGGTAAGGGTTTGTGAAGCAAATGCTATCTGTTGATCCTCTCCTGAGGGCATCGCAAGGAAGTTGTAACTTCAGCTTGGAATTGCAGTGAAGCAACAGCTCTGACTTATGTTCAGGCTTCCTTAACCTTTTTATATGCACTTTTGTATTCTTTTGTCCAGTGCCATAGCTGTTTGGCACATAACAAAGTGAGTAAAGGCTTCAATAACATTGCTAAATGTGGAATGAAATAACCGTAATAGTTTATTAATCCCAGAAACGACCTCAGTTGCGTCACATTTTGAGGATGTGGTGCTTTGAAGATTTCTATCATAATTTTTGGTTCTTTATGCAAGCCATCTTTATCAATAATGTGGCCCAAGTAGTTTACAGGTTGTGGTGTGATCATAACTATCAGCATGGCAAGGGTTAATGTAGCGTTGAGAGTAGCCACTAGAGGGAGCTACAGATACAACTATATAAGGCAGTGACCTTCGGGGAGGAATGCCTGCAGGAGTTAGTGAGTGAAGGTCAGAAGAGAAATTAGTGCAACAAAGGTTAGATTATAGTTTATACCAGTAGTGAGATTAGCAGTAGATGCGTGTAGTTTGATGTTATTGATCAATTGTGTATTCTTAAGGACTACGTGTCAAATCCCAATTTACTAGTGTAAATAAAATCATAGCTTTGTTTAAGTTAAAGCTATTTTGTGGTCTTTGTGAACACTATGCTAACCATCTTGAAATAAGCAACACAAAGAACACCACACAGGTGTCTTGAGAAAGTCACACTTTTCTTTGTTTACTCAAAGATTATGGTTTTATAGACGTTCCAGTGTAGCTTCCAAGTTCTTCAAATGCTCTTGCTCACTTGAGTTGGTAATGTGCATATCATCTGGGTAACATTGTACAACCATTTGGCCCATTCAGAATTTGATTCATGGACCTCTGAAAGAGAGCAAATGCAGATGTTATCCCATTTTGGAAGTTTCCTGTAATGGAGCAGACCTTTGTGCGCCAGGACAGTAAGTAATGGTTGTACTTTTCCAGCCACTTTCATTTGTGAATCCGCCTGTGACAGATCTTTTTACTGAAGATCTGATCTCCGCAAACTGTGGCCAGAAATCTTCTTTGCCAGCCTTTTCGGATACCGGCTCCCAGGGTCTGTACTACCATGAACCACGCTGATGTTATCAGTGAGGGTATCCCGACTTGGAACACTGGTTCATGGAAGTATATAGTTTTATTTTTGGAATAGTGTGTGGACTCAAGTGAAACCCCAGTGATAATAAACAGCTCAGGCATTGCATAATTTAATAAATAGTCTTTCATAGCTGTTAAAGAAAAGACAAATACACATGAGCAGAACTACACGACTAAGACAATTAAGTATGTGAATTACTAAATACACACTCACTTTCTGTAGAACATACTCCATGTTACAAAATATCTTTATGAACCCTGAAGTCCTTAAGATTTCCTCTTTCCTCCAAACAACATCCAAATTAAATAGATCTATAAATCAAAAACCAACTTGTAGTTACCTCACAATACAGGGAGGTGACTCAAGTCTGGGAAATGCTGGACCTGGTCCAGCAAAGATATTTAAACTGCCGTTACAAAGTTTTTTCTGCACTGCCTTGATTCTCAGACATAGATATAAAATTTGGACGTCAGGCTTCTAGCTGGAAACTTACTTGTCTGTTTCGAAGGCAGCTTGATGTCAATTGGCCTTTCTTGCTTCTGAGGGTTCTGGCAATTATACCTTTGCTCCACTTTGATTCTACCTTCTGTGTATTTGGCTGTCCACCCGTATCAAATTCCTTGACTCTATACATTAGCATATGTATAGCTTATTGATCTCCTAATCGCCTAGCTAAGCTGTTTCTACTCATAAGCTATTCACATCTAATTCTATCTAAATGCCTTCTAATCTTGTTTGTGGGAGTGACCCCGCAGCGTACCCGGCTTTTTGAATACTGGCTACTACTGGGCAGGACACATTCTTTTATGTCTTGTTAAATTCATGTTAATAGGTAAATCCATGACGTGGCCCCCTCTTATAAAAAATAAAATGTCTTAATTTGAAAGATGTTTAATTTCTCAACCATTTTCTTATTTGAAAAAGGGTACGTTCTTATTAAATATTACAAAATTCAACATCAGGCACTAACAGAGAAAATACCTCAGAACATTTCCCACTCTTTATAAAAGCCTCTACAATGTTCAGAATAAAGAGTTTGCAATGATGTTTTTTCTTCTGGCCGAATGAAAGATTTTTACTTTCTTCAGCCTTCCACCGTTCCATTTTTTAATATGCATGAAGCAAGAGGTCCCCTGATCCACAATGCAAAACAATTTTTTTTCCCCTGGACTAACATTTGTTTTATTCGAGCGGTAGCTTGCACAGAATTGAACAGATATTTGAATCCCCGTTCCTGCAGTCCATTTCACTTCTCCACACGCACAGTTCCAGCAACTTAGAGTCTACACACTTCTAATGGTAAGCATATTTTAAAAAAAATCTTTGATCTGATTTGGTCATGATTGTACTTCCTTTTATTTCAAACCTTTCTGCATTGGCAGATTTTCCCTCAATTGACGCTTGAATCCAGTCTCTGGATTCTCATTCACTCTCATGGCCCATTTTCACTTTTCTAGTACACAGTTTTAGTGCCGCAATTCTTGTCGCCAGTTTTCTCTTTTGTTATATTTTCAAATCACCGCAAGGAAAAAGGTATGAAGGTGCCACATACTTGGGTTTTCTTAAAAACACGATGTAAGGTTTATTCTGGTGATGTTGCTTTTTACAAGTATAAAATGGACGAGTGAAACAAAAACCCACACAAACACTCTGCTGACATCACTACAGATCATGTGATGTTCCACCAGCAGAGATATCCTACTTAAATATATAACAGAGTGCAAACACAGACAGATGCAAGTAAACCAGGCAAAGTTTCTAATATAAAAACAAAATGCTTTTCTAATGAAAGGTCATCTGCAGAAAGGGTTAACTCTTTCTCCCCACAGATGCCACCCGGTTCACTGAGTATTTCCAACATTTTCTGTATAATTTCAGGCAAAGGTACTGTTTGTAAATAACAATTTGTTTTTGCAAATCGAAATTAAGTACAATCTTGAAAAAGTTGACTTTTTCCGCTCTCCAAAATGCCCTTGTCCCAGCCGAGATGAAGCCCGTAGCCAGAAGGGCAAAAAAGTCCTGGTCTTTAAGTGTACTATTGAAGTTTGATTACAAATTTCTTGACTGTAATTTTAACATCTATATTTCTTTCCACAGAACATTTGTACTTTATGTTCGGTAGAAATGATAGAAGAGAAACAGATTCCAATGGAAGCAAAACCTGTATATTATCAACATCAAGCAAAATGTATTCCAATCCCTGCTGGATGCTGAGGAAATATAAACTTTTGTTTTGCAAGAGTTTTGAGAGAGAGGGAAATACTGTGGGCTTACATTTTGGGCCCCTCTATTCACATCCTTTCCAGCTTCGGGGTCACGTCTGGCAGGGGTCCAGTGCTGGTTGAGAATTTGGGGTTGCCGGTGGGGCATGCTTGCAATCCGGTCAGGCTCTGGAGATCCATGAGTATGGATCTACCTTGCGGCACATTTGTGTCCTTGTGCGGGGCCTTCAATGCAGGTTTGGGCCACAGGCAGGGGCTTCCTGGGTCAGGCTGGGCCGGGTCCCGTATTCGGTTCCAGCCTTGGTGGTCTGGTGAGGCGTTCCTGGTGTTGAGCCTTGGAGTAGGCCTGGTCGGGCCTCCATTTGGATTCTTGTTCCTTCCATCCTCTGGTAAGTTGGGCTGCTGGACGGGCCTCTCTGTGTTGGGTGCTCTGGCGGCTGGATTGGCTGGCCCAGGGGCTGCCGTCGCTTCCTAGGCTGGGTCGGGCGCTCCAACGGCCGAGTCGGGTCCTACGCGAGATCGGGGTCGGACTTTCAGTTAGACCTCTTCAACCTCCAGGTCGAGTCGTTGGAGAAGTTCTGCCGGGTCAGGTCATCTGGTTCAGTCAACAGGCGTATGAGGATCTTCAAACCTGCAAGACAGCACAAAAGAATCATAGAATTTACAGTGCAGAAGGACGCCATTTGGCCCATCGAGTCTGCACCGGCCCCTGGAAAGAGCACCCACCCTAAAGAGAAAGGTTAGTGATAGTATTAGCGTTAGAATTAAATTTTAAGAGATGAGTACGATTATAAGAGATGTAGGAAGAGGGTCTGTGTGAGAGAACTCGCAGGGAGTCGCCACGCTCCAGCGCCATATTTTGCACACTTGTTACGCAATTTGAATGCAGTCTCCAATCTTTAAAAGTGAGGTTTACTTTAGCTGTGGGCAATTATCTGAGGATGCGTGCAGGCAGAGGAGAAACTACAAGATTTTCTACTTTCTGTTACTTCACTGTAAGTTGTGAGAGAGAAGCTCAGCAGGCAGTGCATCTGCTTCTAATAGGAAGATATCCAGGCACGCTGCCAGGCTGTGCTTGGAGCAGTGGCAGAGTTTGTCAGTGCCAACAATGCCCCCAGAACCTGACTGCAATATTGAAGAATATTTAATGACCTCACAAGGCTAGCTAAGGTTGGCCTCCTAACTCATTTCTCTGACTGTCATAACTTGCACAGGTCTAGGAAGTGGCAATGACTAAACACCAGTGGGCTTCGCTAAATGCGAGCTCCCCCCGTTCAAAGGGGTGGAGAACCCTAAACCATGTTTAGCTAAACTTCTGTACAAAGTCGGCCATTCTGGGCATCGACATAAATGAGAAACCCAGTTGGGGTCTTTTGCGCTCTATAAATAAAACTTTATTTCCTTCTACAACTCGATGTGCACTCATTTTGTGGTCTACTAAACTGACCCTTCAAGTAGTTGCTGTCCCTGCACTCAGCTCTTTATCCCTTAATTACCTTGCATGCTTCGTCAATCACTGCACACCGCCACTTCCATCTGCTCCGATGCATCACCCTGAACCAGCTACTCGCTTCACTATTTCTCCCGTCATCTCATCACACCTCTGACATCTTTATAACATGAGTAGCATCATTCTATACTTGCACACATATACTCAAAGCTTAGATATTTTAACACCTCCTCCTTTCTTATAGGCAAAACTCACAGCCAACAACAGAGAGCAAGCAGCTGCAAGAGAATGATCATGCCTTTATTCATGTGCTGTCCTCACATTAAGATTGGTGATGGACAATTTGGGCTGGGGCACATGCGGGGTCAGTCTTGTCGCAAGGCTGGAGGGGGCTCTACAAGGTTGTAAACTGTCTTTTGCCATTTCCTTCTCACTTGTGTTACCCTTCCAAATGATGTGTGACAAATTGCTGCTGCTTGCAGGAGCCAATCATCTGTCTCTGCTTACCCATTGCCAATAGATGCTAACTCTTGAATATGTTTTCATCATTTCAGCTCCAAAACTCCAATCAGCCTTCAGGAAGAAGAGAATGAAAACATACAGCATAGCACTTAGCACAAAACACTCAATGCTATGCTTGCAAACACGAGCCCAGAGACAGCCATTACACACACTTCAGAGGAGAGATGGAGATCCACCCAGCACAAGTGGCAGCAGCAAATTCAGGTACATAATATGGCCCAGGAAGCAGCTTATACTCCTCACCTCTTCTAAATTTCAGATGCTCCATTATACAGGACTTAAATCTTCAAGTCGCATTACCAATCAGCCCAGCCCTTGCCTAGACTTGCAAGAGCAACTTCAAAGTTATTGCTCTTGTGTTCAAACTTCTCAGCATTCTTTCTTGATTTTAGGCGGGGGGGGGGGGGTACAATACCTTTCTTACACTTGGATTAGTACCTGGGAATATGATGTTATTGGTATTACAGAGACTTGGTTGAGGGAAGGGCAAGACTGGCAACTAAATAACCCAGGGTATAGATGCTTCAGGAGGGATAAAGAGGGAGGTAAAAGGGGTGGAGGAATTGGATTACTGGTCAGAGACGATGGGCGGGATTCTCCGACCCCCCCGCCGGGTCAGAGAATCGCTGGGGGCTGGCGTGAATCCCGCCCCGCCGGTTGCCGAATTCTCAGGCACCGGATATTCGGCGGGGGCGGGAATCACGCTGCGCCAGTTGGCGGCCCCCCCCCGGTGATTCCCGGCCCGCGATGGGCCGAAGTCCCGCTGCTGGAAGACCTGTCCCGCCGGTGAGAATCGAACCACCTCTCTTACCGGCGGGACAAGGCAGCGCGGGCGGACTCCGGGGTCCTGGGGGGGGGGGGGGGTGGCGTGGGACGATCTGGCCCCAGGGGGTGCCCCCACAGTGGCCTGGCCCGCGATCGGGGCCCACCGATCCGCGGGCGGGCCTGTGCCGTGGGGGCACTTTTTTCCTTCCGCCTTCGCCATGGTCTCCACCATGGCGGAGGCGGAAGAGACCCCCTCCACTGCGCATGCACGGGGATGCCGTGAGCGGCCGCTGACGCTCCCGCGCATGCGCCGCCCGGCAAAGTCAGTTTCGCGCCAGCTGGCGGGGGACCAAAGGCCTTTCCCGCCAGCTGGCGGGGCGGAAATCAGTCCGGCACAGGCCTAGCCCCTCAAGGTGAGGGCCCGGCCCCTCAAGATGTGGAGACTTCCGCATCTTTGGGGCGGCGCGATGCCAGACTGATTTGCACCGTTTCTGGCGCCGGTCAGTGGACATCGCGCCGATTGCGGAGAATCCCGCCCCATATCACACCTGTGATTAAGGAGGGCACGATGGAGGGTTCGAGCACTGAGGCAATATGGGTAGAGCTAAGAAATAGGAAGGGTACAGTAACATTGTTGGGACTTTATTGCAGGCCTCCCAAAAGCGAGCGTGAAGTAGAGGTACAAATATGTAGACAGATTATAGAAAAATGGAGGAGCAGTAGGGTGGTCGCGATGGGAGATTGTAACTTCCCCAACATTTAATGGGACTCATGTAGTGTTGGAGGCATAGATGGAGCAGTATTTTAAGTAGCATCCAGGAGAGTTTTTTAGAGCAGTATGTAAATAGTCCAACTCGGGAAGGGGCCATACTGGACCTGGTATTGGGGAATGATCCCGGCCAGGTGGTTGAAGTTTCAGTCGGTGATTACTTTGGGAATAGCGATCACAATTCAGTAAGTTTTAGATTACTCATGGACAAAGACGAGAGTGGTCCTAAAGGAAGAGTGCTAAATTGGGGAAAGGCCAAGTTTAACAAAATTCGGCAGGAGCTAGGGAATGTGGATTGGGAGCAGCTGTTTAAGGGTAAATCCACATTTGAAATGTGGGAGTCTTTTAAGGAAAGGTTGATTAGAGTGCAGGACAGACATGTCCCTGTGAAAATGAGGGATAGAAATGGCAAGATTAGGGAACCATGGATGACGGCTGGAATTGTGAGACTAGCTAAGATCAAAAAGGAAGCATACATAAGATCTAGGCGACTTAAAACTGATGAAGCTTTGGAGGAATATCGGGAAAGTAGGACAAATCTCAAACGCGCAATAAAGAGGGCTAAAAGGGGTCATGAAATATCTTTGGCTAACAGGGTTAAGGAAAATCCCAAAGCCTTTTATTCGTACATCAGGAGCAAGAGGGTAACTAGAGAAAGGATTGGCCCACTCAATGACAAAAGAGGGAATTTATGCGTGGAGTGAGAGGAAATGGGTAAGTTTCTTAATGAGTACTTTGCATCGATATTCACCAAGGAGAGGGACATGACGGATGTTGAGGCTAGGGGTGGATGTTTAAATACTCTAGGTCAAGTCGGCATAAGGAAGGGGGAAGTTTTGGGTATTCTAAAAGGCATTAAGGTGGACAAGTCCCCAGGTCCGGATGGGATCTATCCCAGGTTACTGAGGGAAGCAAGGGATGAAATAATTGGGGCCTTAACAGATATCTTTGCAGCATCCTTGAGCACGGGTGAGGTCCCGGAGGACTGGAGAATTGGCAATGTTGTCCCTATGTTTAAGAAGGGTAGCAGGGATAATCCAGGGAATTATAGACCTGTGAGCTTGACATCAGTGGTAGGCAAACTGTTGGAGAAGATACTGAGGGATAGGATCTATTCACATTTGGAAGAAAATAGACTTATCAGTGATAGGCAACATGGTTTTATGCAGGGAAGGTCATGTCTTACAAAACTAATAGAATTCTTTGAGGAAGTGACAAAGTTAACTGATGAGGGAAGGGCTGTAGATGTCATATACATGGACTTCAGTTAGGCGTTTGATAAAGTTTCCCATGGCAGGTTGACGGAAAAAGTGAAGTCGTATGGGGTTCAGGGTGTACTAGCTAGATGGATAAAGAACTGGCTGGGCAACAGGAGACAGAGAGTAGTGGTGGAAGGCAGTGACTCAAAATGGAGAAAGGTGACTTGTGGTGTTCCACAGGGATCCGTGCTCGGACCACTGTTGTTTGTGATATACATAAATGATCTGGGCAAAGGTATAGGTGGCCTGATGAGCAAGTTTGCAGATGATACTAAGATTGGTGGAGTTGCAGATAGCGAGGAGGACTGTCAGAAAATACAGCAAAATATAGATAGATTGGAGAGTTGGGCAGAGAAATGGCAGATAGAGTTCAATCCAGGCAAATGCGAGGTGATGCATTTTGGAAGATCTAATTCAAGAGCGTACTATACGGTCAATGGAAGAGTCCTGGGGAAAATTGATGTACGGAGACATCTGGGAGTTCAGGTCCATTGTACCCCGAAGGTGGCAACGCAGGTCGATAGAGTGGTCAAGAAGGCATACAGCATGCTTGCCTTCATCGGACGGGGTATTGAGTCCAAAGTCGGCAGGTCATGTTACAGTTGTACAGGACTTTGGCTAGGCCACATTTGGAATATTGTGTGCAGTTCTGGTCGCCACATTACCAGAAGGATGTGGATACTTTAGAGAGGGTGCAGAGGAGGTTCACCAGGATATTACCTGGTATGCAGGGTGCTAGCTATGAAGAAAGGTTGAGTAGATTAGGATTGTTTTTGTTGGAAAGACGGAGGTTGAGGGGGGACCTGATTGAGGTCCACAAAATTATGAGAGGTATGGACAGGGTGGGTAGCAACAAGCTTTTTCCAAGAGTGGGGGTGTCAATTACAAGGGGTCACGATTTCAAGGTGAGAGGGGGAAGGTTTAAGGGAGATGTGCGTGGAAAGTTTTTTACACAGAAGATGGTGGGTGCCTGGAATGCTTTGCCAGCGGAGGTGGTAGAGGCGGGTAGATCCTTGGAAAATAGAAGACAGGTTTAGATAAAGGATCTGGATTGGCGCAGGCTGGGAGGGCCGCAGGGCCTGTTCCTGTGCTGTAATTTTCTTTGTTCTACACATTGGGGGTAAGTATGAGATACATGTGAGTTAACAATTCAATTCTGGTTGAACACACATCACACAATAGATGACAAATGTGACCAAACCCGACACCATGGATTTCTCATCAATCCACCCAGACGTTTGTCACATTGTGAGCCAGCCAGTTCCACTGAAACTTTGCCTTTCTCATGAGGGTATCCACATTTGAAGATTTTGCCTTGGAATTCTCTCCAAACGTTGCTCTCATTCAGATGGCTTCAACAGTGACCCACCTCATAGGAGTTCAATCTTGCCTTCCAAGATCTTTTTCCCCCGGATCTCCAAGTAAACTCAATCTTCACCTTCCGAGCATAATGTCTGATCTTCGGCTGTGTCAGACAGAGCATCACTGCTCCAACATGGTACACTTTCCCTCATGCCCACAGCATTGAGTCACCAACCTTTGACTGCCTTCTTGGATCTTCAGAGCTTCGCTCAAGCCCAGTTTGCTCCCTGCAGCTTTCTTCATGCTTCTTAGCTTAACTGGGATTTCTTTCTGCCCCTGTTTCTGTGACACTTGCTAAGTGGGAATCAGAAACTGGCTTACTCTGAACTGCTATTCATTGGCCCATGAATTGATCTGGTGACCTATGACAACACTCCAAGAGATTTGCACCCTTGCTAGGAGGCAATCTTTAATGCACTAAACAGTGGAACGTCCTGTATGTTAAATGCTAGAATCTCCACAGACTGCTAATTTCACACACAGGGACAAAGAGATAAATGGATTCCATAACATGTTGAAAGCTGTACTTTTAGTTACTACAGCCTTGCTGCTTGGAACATTGTCTCAAGATCACTCGTCAAGCTGCCGCTCTCTTCCTTTTTCATTTTCGACAAGTTATCCCGCTGATATTTCTGGTCTCCTGTTCATTATTATATTCTCACCTGATAAGTGCCCAGATATTCTGATGTTGGCATTTGGAGTAAAACTCCATTGTGCAAAATATACAATTGCATTGAATTATTATATTAAATGCAGGAAATGTACAACGTTCAGAGACTGAAAATAGTTAATAAGTATTGCTTTTGCTCTCTGAACTTCAAAAAAGTTATCTCTCTGAAAGCTTTGCACTACTCAATTAATAGTTGCCAAAATCAGATATAGCTCTGAATAATCATCAGTTATAAAACAGGTTGTGCCAACTGAAAGATGTTCTTAATAGAAACTATTTAATCCAGGAAATGGGTTAATCTCAGATAGAATTATCCATCAACCCTCAGCAACGCAAAAGGACAGAAATCCACGGAAATTAGAATAAAATGGCCTTTATAGGGCTTGATTGTGCAGCCAAGAGCACTGGAAATTAAATCACATTCAAATAGTCACATCTGAAGTTTTGCTCACATCCATTTTTAAAATAACAGATAACTGGGAGTAGTGTGAATGTAAATGTTTAAGCAGGGAGAAAAGGATTGAGGCCATAGTAATCAAAATAATTTCACCTCAAAGAATTCAACAAATATAAAAAGATAAGGATGAGAGCCAGTTAGCTAACATGAGAAGATGGCTAGTGTAATATATTTTGGAATACATTCCTGCTGATTATGTGTCACATGATGTGTAGTGACATCGGGAGAGTGTTTGCGTGATTCGATCACCACCTTGATTGGATGAACAACATCCATAATAAACTTTTCACGTGTTTTACAAGAACCAAGAGTGTGGGCACCTCCATATCTTTTCTCTTTGCAGCAACAAAGGAATATAACAGGAGTGATAACTGCCGATGAGGATCGAGGAAGAAATAGTCACTGAACAGAAAATTTCATCGACTAACTGTGGACGGAATTATGAGCAATGGAAGATACAATGGGAGCCGACCCATGCACACTCAGACATTGGGAGAAGCGCTGCTGCCGGAGTGAAGATTCAACACATTTTTTGACAGAAACTGTGAGCAAGAAGACCGATAGCCGAGTAAGAGGTGTTTGCGTTGAAGTGTGTGGGCTCTGGGCTGCAGGGACTGTACACATGGTGAAGCTACACGGGCTGCGGGGAACGGGGATTTCAAACTCTGCTGACACTGCATGGGCCACTACTTGAACAAAAAACAAAAAGGGGAAAGATTCCTTAGTTGCTTGTTCAAGGGATTGATTGTCCAAGATTTTTCAACATAGTCGGAAAGGAGAAAGTGTAAACTCTAGAAGTGGGATCCAAAAATGGTGGGAAAAATCAGTGCAATGAAGCATTTGATGAGGATTATGAATCATGGGATTCATATGGGGAAAGATTCCAACTGTTTTTAATAGATAATCAGACACCAGAGGACCAAAAGATCACAACATTTCTCAGCTCCTAAATAATTCCATTCACCCAGCAAAACCAGGAGATAAGTCCTAAAGTGAATTAATGAAAATCTTACAGGGACATTTCTCTCCTAAACCATCAAAAATCAGGCGAGCAGAAAGGTTTTGGTTCCATTGCCATAGTCAGGAAAAAGGTGCAAGCATTTTAAGATTAGCTATATATTGTAAATTTGATACAGCACTTGGGAAACCCTTTGAGACAGGCTGGTTTGTGGGTGATTCAGTTAAGTTATTCAGAAGAAGCTGCTTACTGTAAGTGATTTAACTCTGAAAGCAGTTGCGGAAGTTGCCACATTTATGCAACTTACAACTAGAGAAGCTTCGCAGACAGGGACTGGAGTGAAGATCCACAAAATGGATACCTCAAGGCACAAGGCTGCAAAAGTGCAACCATGTCACAGTTGTACACAGGTTGGACACTCGCCAGGGGAATGCTGGAGTAAATTAAATACATGCAAAAACTGTGGCAAGAAGGGTCACAATGCCAAGGCGTTTGGGCTCAAAAAACTTCTACGCTTAAAAAGTTTAAAAAGAACACTACAA
Organism: Scyliorhinus torazame; assembly: GCF_047496885.1. Classification (NCBI taxonomy): domain Eukaryota; kingdom Metazoa; phylum Chordata; class Chondrichthyes; order Carcharhiniformes; family Scyliorhinidae; genus Scyliorhinus; species Scyliorhinus torazame. Next base: position 116,993,004 of record NC_092714.1, read on the forward strand.
TTAAAAAATCTAGTTGGCTGCAAATTAGTGGATGAAGCTCAAGATCACTCAAAAGACAGCAAAACTGAGCTACTGTAAGAGCTAAAGCTACATGTTTTGTCACTGCAGGGTGATCAGCAATGTTTTTTGGGAATATCCAAAACTTAACGGTCATGAAATTAAAATGGAAGTGGATAAATGTGCAGCAGTATCGCTAATATCTGAGCCAATTTATCATCAAAAGCTGAAAACTGTTGAATGTGATCATAAAGACATACCCTGAAGCGGTCGTACCATTAAAAGGATGCATTATGGTGAAAGTAGAAAGAAATGGACAGGAGGCAAAGTTTCCTCTTCACGTTGTCCGTGGAAACTTTCCTGCTTAATTTGGCAGAGCGTGGTTGGCTAAGATTAGGCTTAACTGGGAAACAGTCAATCAATTAGTGGATTCAATGAGCCAACTTGCAACAACTTCTGAAGAAGTACAAGAAGGTGCTCAAAGATTCAGTGGGCTCTATGACTGGAGTTGAGGTACGCCTAAAAATCATACCAGAAGGCACACCCAAATGTCTCAAAGCTAGAACAGTACCATTTGCCATCAAGACGAAAGTTGAAGAAGAACTAGACAGATTAGTAAGGACAGGAGTCATTGAACCTGTTGCTACAAGTGATTGGACAACACCAATCATTGCTGTACTAAAACGTGAGGGCTCAATGAGAAGTCGTGGAGATTTTAAAACTACTATCAACCAGTTTTGTGTGCAGATTATTATCCTCTGCTGATGATTGAAGACTTGTTTGCTGGTCTTTCCGAGGACAGAAATTCAGTAAAATAGATTTTTCACAGGCACCTCTACAGATGAATGTGGCTGCTACTCACTGTAGTGATGCACAAAGCTCTGTTTCATTACAGAAGATTTCCTTTTGGAATAACATCTGCGCCTGCACTTTTTCGAGGAGCCATGGTTCAAATTCTAAGTGGGTTGAATGGAGTGAAATGTTATTTAGATGACAGACTCATCCCTGGTTCAAGTGAACAGGAACATTTGGAAAACTTGGAAGCTATTCTGAAGTGGTTACAGAGCTACAACCTGAGAGTTAAGGAAAAGTGTGACTTTTTCAAGTAATCCATTATCTTGGTCATATCATTGACAAAGATGGTTTACACAACGAGCCAAAGAAAATGTCTGCGATCTTAGAACCACCAAAATGTTTTTAGGATTTATCAATTATTATGGTAAATGTTTGCCGAATTTAGCAAGACTATTGAAGCATTAACACACATTGCTGTGTATCAAATGGACAGGCACTGGTCAGAAGAACGTGACAATGCGCAGAATGAAATGAAAGAAGCTTTACTAAAGTCAGAGCTGTTGGTTCATTAAAATCCCAAGATGAAGTTGCAACTTGCCTGCGATGCTTCGCCCTATGGGGTTGGTGCAGTCATCTCACGCATTATGCCTTCATGAGAGGAATGACCAATAAGATTTGTTTCATACACTCTTACTAGCGCAGAAATTAATTACGTTGAGCTAGAAAAAGAAGCTTTGAGCATCATTTTCGATGTAAAAAGGTTCCACCATTACTTTTATGGGTGCACCCTTTTGATGGATTTTCGAACCTTGACTACAATCTTTGGACCTTATAAAGACATACATTTTTGGCAGCTAGTAGATTGCAAAGATTGTCATTGATATTGTCGGCGCGCACTTACGGTATTGCAAATGTGAGCAGCATGCAAATGCTGATGGTTTGCCACAATTGCCGCGATAAGTCAAACATGACACAGAAGAACATTTCATCAATATTTTGTGTTTCTTGAACAAAGAACAAAGAACAAAGAAATGTACAGCACAGGAACAGGCCCTTCAGCCTTCCAAGCCCGTGCCGACCATGCTGCCCGACTAAACTACAATCTTCTACACTTCATGGGTCCGTATCCCTCTATTCCCATCCTATTCATGTATTTGTCGAGATGCCCCTTAAATGTCACTATCGTCCCTGCTTCCACCACCTCCTCCGGTAGCGAGTTCCAGGCACCCACTACCCTCTGTGTAAAAAAACTTGCCTCGTACATCTACTCTAAACCTTGCCCCTCTCACCTTAAACCTATGCCCCCTAGTAATTGACCCCTCTACCCTGGGGAAAAGCCTCTGACTATCCACTCTGTCTATGCCCCTCATAATTTTGTAGACCTCTATCAGGTCGCCCCTCAACCTCCGTCGTTCCAGTGAGAACAAACCGAGTTTATTCAACCGCTCCTCATAGCTAATGCCCTCCATACCAGGCAACATAAATCTCTTCTGCACCCTCTCCAAAGCCTCCACATCCTTCTGGTAGTGTGGCGACCAGAATTGAACACTATACTCCAAGTGTGGCCTAACTAAGGTTCTATACAGCTGCAACATGACTTGCCAATTCTTATACTCAATGCCCCGGCCAATGAAGGCAAGCATGCTGTATGCCTTCTTGACTACCTTCTCCACCTGTGTTGCCCCTTTCAGTGACCTGTGGACCTGTACACCTAGATCTCTCTGACTTTCAATACTCTTGAGGGTTCTACCATTCACTGTATATTCCCTACCTGCATTAGACCTTCCAAAATGCATTACCTCACATTTGTCCGGATTAAACTCCATCTGCCATCTCTCCGCCCAAGTTTCCAAACAATCTAAATCCTGCTGTACCCTCTGACAGTCCTCATCGCTATCTGCAATTCCACTAACCTTTGTGTCGTCTGCAAACTTACTAATCAGACCAGATACATTTTCCTCCAAATCATTTACATATACTACAAACAGCAAAGGTCCCAGCACTGATCCCTGTGGAACACCACTAGTCACAGCCCTCCAATTAGAAAAGCATCCTTCCAATGCTACTCTCTGCCTTCTATGACCTAGCCAGTTCTGTAACCACCTTGCCAGCTCAGCCCTGATCCCGTGTGACTTCACCTTTTGTACTAGTCTACCATGAGGGACCTTGTCAAAGGCCTTACTGAAGTCAATATAGACAACATCCACTGCCCTACCTGCATCAATCATCTTAGTGACCTCCTCGAAAAACTCTATCAAGTTAGTGAGACACGACCTCCCTTTCACAAAACCATCTGCCTCTCACTAATACGTCCATTTGCTTCCAAATGGGAGTAGATCCTGTCTCGAAGAATTCTCTCAAGTAATTTCCCTACCACTGAAGTAAGGCTCACCGGCCTGTAGTTCACTGGATTATCCTTGCTACCCTTCTTAAACAAAGGAACAACATTGGCTATTCTCCAGTCCTCCGGGACATCACCTGAAGACAGTGAGGATCCAAAGATTTCTGTCAAGGCCTCAGCAATTTCCTCTCCAGCCTCCTTCAGTATTCTGGGATAGATCCCATCAGGCCCTGCGGACTTATCTACCTGAATATTTTTTAAGACGCCCAACACCTCGTCTTTTTGGATCTCAATGTGACCCAGGCTATCTACACACCCTTCTCCAGACTCAACATCTACCAATTCCTTCTCTTTGGTGAATACTGTTGCAAAGTATTCATTTAGTACCTCACCCATTTCCTCTGGCTCCACACATAGATTCCCTTGCCTATCCTTCAGTGGGCCAACCCTTTCCCTGGCTACCCTCTTGCTTTTTATGTACGTGTAAAAAGCCTTGGGATTTTCCTTAACCCTATTTGCCAATTACTTTTCGTGACCCCTTCTAGCCCTCCTTGCTTAAGTTCCTTCCTACTTTCCTTATATTCCACACAGGCTTTGTCTGTTCCCAGCCTTTAAGCCCTGACAAATGCCTCCTTTTTCTTTTTGACGAGGCCTACAATATCTCTCGTTATCCAAGGTTCCTGAAAATTGCCGTATTTATCCTTCTTCCTCACAGGAACATGCCGGTCCTGAATTCCTTTCAACTGACACTTGAAAGCCTCCCACATGTCAGATGTTGATTTGCCCTCAAACATCCGCCCCCAATCTAGGTTCTTCAGTTCCCGCCTAATATTGTTATAATTAGCCTACCCCCAATTTAGCACATTCACCCTAGGACCACTCTTATCCTTGTCCACTAGCACTTTAAAACTTACTGAATTGTAGTCACTGTTCCCGAAATGCTCCCCTACTGAAACTTCTACCACCTGGCCGGGCTCATTCCCCAATACCAGGTCCAGTACCACCCCTTCCCTAGTTGGATTGTCTACATATTGTTTTAAGAAGCCCTCCTGGATGCTCCTTACAAACTCTGCCCCGTCTAAGCCCCTGGCACTAAGTGAGTCCCAGTCAATATTGGGGAAGTTGAAGTCTCCCATCACCACAACCCTGTTGTTTTTACTCTATTCCAAAATCTGTCTACCTATCTGCTCCTCTATCTCCCGCTGGATGTTGGGAGGCCTGTAGTAAACCCCCAACATTGTGACTGCACCCTTCTTATTCCTGATCTCTACCCATATAGCCTCACTGCCCTCTGAGGTGTCCTCCCGTAGTACAGCTGTGATATCCTCCCTAACCAGTAGTGCAACACCGCCACCCCTTTTACATCCCCCTCTATCCTGCCTGAAACATCTAAATCCTGGAACGTTTAGCTGCCAATCCTGCCCTTCCCTCAACCAGGTCTCTGTAATGGCAACAACATCATAGTTCCAAGTACTAATCCAAGCTCTAAGTTCATCTGCCTCACCCGTAATACTTCTTGCATTAAAACATATGCACTTCAGGCCACCAGACCCGCTGTGTTCAGCAACTTCTCCCTGCCTGCTCTGCCTCAGAGCCACACTGTCCCTATTCCCTAGTTCTCCCTCAATGCTCTCACCTTCTGACCTATTGCTCCCGTACCCACCCACCTGCCATACTAGTTTAAACCCTCCCGTGTGACACTAGCAAACCTCGCGGCCAGGATATTTATGCCTCTCCAGTTTAGATGCAACCCGTCCTTCTGATATAGGTCACACCTGCCCCGGAAGAGCTCCCAGTGGTCCAGATAACGGAAACCCTCCCTCCTACACCAGCTGTTTAGCCACGTGTTTAGCTGCTCTATCTTCCTATTTATAGCCTCACTGGCACGTGGCACAGGGAGTAATCCCGAAATTACAACCCTAGACGTCCTGTCTTTTAACTTTCTGCCTAGCTCCCTGAACTCCTGCTGCAGGACCTCATGCCCCTTCCTGCCCATGTCGTTCGTACCAATATGTACAACGACCTCTGCCTGTTTGCCCTCCCCCTTCAGGATGCCCTCTACCCGTTCGGAGACATCCTGGACCCTGGCACCAGGGAGGAAACATTCCATCCTGGAGTCTCTTTCACGTCCACAGAAGCGCCTATCTGTGCCCCTGACTATAGAGTCCCCTATTACTATTGCTCTTCTGCGTTTTGACCCTCCCTTCTGAATATCAGAGCCAGCTGTGGTGCCACTGCCCTGGCTGCTGCTGTTTTCCCCTGATAAGCTATCCCCCCCGACAGTATCCAAAGGGGTATACCTGTTCGAGAGGGGTACAACCACAGGGGAATCCTGCACTGTCTGCCTGCCCTTTCTGGCGGTCACCCATTTCTCTGCCTGCACCTTAGGTGTGACCACATTTATATAACTGCTATCTATGACGCTTTCCGCCACCTGCATGCTCCTAAGTGCATCCAATTGCTGCTCCAACCGAACCATGTGGTCTATGAGGAGCTCCAGTTGGGTGCACTTTCTGCAGATGAAGCCATCCGGGACGTTGGAAGCCTCCCGAACCTGCGACATCTCACAGTCAGAGCACTGCACCCCTCTAACTGACATTGCGTCAATTAATTAGTAAATTAAAGTTAAAAGTTAAAAAAAAATTTTTTTAAGTTACTGTTAACTATCTGTTTCCTAGCACTAGATTTTTACTATAAATGTGAAAGCTAAATATAGTACTCTCCGATCTCTGGCTTAGATACCCCTCTAAACTATAATTAAGTAATTATGTTTAATTAGTTACCAATGCTTAATTTTTTAAATTTAGTGTAGATTCCCAGCCAGCCACTCAGGTCACAGCTTTTCTGTGATGTCACTTCAGTTTCCCCCCACACACACACAATTTGAAAAGGACATAAAAGTAAAATGAGTAAAATTCACTTACTTACCTTCTGAGGGTCTCAGATGTTCTCAGGTTCTCTCCCTGCTGATTAAAAGTTGCAAGCCAGAAGAAAGAGAGAGAACAAAACAGTAGGGAAAAAGCACCTTTTCACACTCTTCACCGAATTACCTCACTGCACCAAATTACCAAGTTTCAAATTCTCACTCTGTCTGTGTCTCACTCACTCAGGCTGTGTCTCTTTGACCTGCGCAACGCTTGTGGATAGTGTACCTTGCTCGTGGATAGTGTACCTGTGACTCCATCTCAAGTTCAAAGATATACAAGAACGGATCCAGTGATGGGGAAGGTGATATACTAGGTCCAAAAAAGAACGCTGTCAAACATTCAAAAGACAAATCCAGATCTCAAGTCCTATGTCACTTGCAGACGTGAGTTGACAGTACAGAATTAAGTTTGATTGAAGGGAATCCATTTAATTATTCCTCCATGCTTGGGTATAGATTCCTTGACCAACTGCATTTAGGACATCCTGGTGTGGTAAGGATGAAGGAATCGGTATGCAGTTATTTTTGGTAGCCAGAATTAGACGCTCAAATTGAAGAGACAGTTGGGCAGTGCCAATTTTGTGCAAAACTAAGGAACATTCTGCAATTACAACCATTACATGGCAGAGACTACACATAGATTATTCTGGTCTGCTGGAGGACCATAGGGGAAGCAGTGGCATGGTGGTATTGTCACTGGACTAGTAATCCAGAGATCCAGGGTAATGCTCTGGAGACCCGGGTTTGATTTCCACCAGGTATACAATAGAATTTGAATTCAATAAACATCTGGAATTAAAAGTCGAATGATGGCCATGAAATCATTGTCGATTGTTGTAAAAGCCCATCTGGTTCACTAATGCCATTTAGGGAAGGAAATCTGTCATCTTTACCTAGTTTGGCCCACATGTGACTCCAGACCAACAGCAATGTGATTGACTCTTAAATGCCCTCAGGGCTGGGCAATAAATGCTGGCCCACATCCCAAGAATGAACAAAGTAAAAAAACATGCTCTTAGTGATTGTGATCGCACACTCGAAATAGCTGGAACTCATGACAATGAAGTCAACGACAACTGAGCAAACCATTGACAAAGTATTCACAAGATTTGGAACACCGGATCAGGTTGTCAGTGATAATGATACACAGTTTACTTCAATAAACACATCAGAACGAGGAGCAGGAATAGGCCACCTGGTCCCTCGAGCTTACTCCGCCATTCAATAAGGTCATGGCTGATCTTTTTGTAGCCTCAGCTCCACTTATCCGCCCACTCACCATAACCCTTAATTCTTTTACTGTCCAAAAGTCTATCTATCTTTGCCTTAAAAGCATCCAACAAAGTAGCTTTAACTGCTTCACTGGGAAGGTAATTCCACAGATTGACAACCCTTTGGGTTAAGAAGTTCCTCCTCAATTCAGTTCTAAACTGCTCCCTCTAATTTTGAGGCTATATCCCCTAGTTCTAGTTTCACCCGCCAGTGGAAACAACCTCCCTGCTTCTATCTTATCTATTCCCTTCATAATTTTATATGTTTCTATAAGATCTCGCCTCATTCTTCTAAATTCTAATGAGTATAGTCTCAGTTTGCTCATTCTCTCCTCATAAGCTAATCCTCTCAACTCTGGAATCAACCTAGTGAATCTCCTCCTCACTCCCTCCAGTGCCAGGACATCATTTCTCAAATAAGGAGTACCTCCAGTACTCCAGGTGTGGCCTCACCCACACCCTTTACAGCTGCAAAAAAACCTCCCTGTTTTTAAAATCCATCTCTCTAGCAATGAAGGACAACATTCCATTTGTCTTCGTAATTACCTGCTGCAATGCAAAGCAACTTTTTGAGATTCATGCATAAGGACATCCAGGTCCTTCTGCACGCAGCATGCTGCAATTTTTTTTACCATTTAAATAATAGTTTTGCTGTTATCCCTTCCAAAATGGATGTCCTCACATGTACCAACATTGTACTCCATCTGCCATACCCTTGCCCACTCACTTAAACTATCTATATCTTTCACACTTTCAATGTCCTCTGCACAGTTTGCTCTACCACTTATCTTAGTGCCATCTGCAAACTTTGACACATTACACTTGGTCCCCAACTCCAAGTCATCTCTGTAAATTGTAAAAAATTGCGGTCCCATCACTGATCCCTGAGGCACACCACTAGCCACTGATTGCAAACCAGAAAAACACTGATTTATCCCCACTCTTTGCTTTCTGTTAGTTCACCAATCCTCTATCCATGCTAATACATTACCTGCAGCTTTATCTTATGCAGCAGCTTTTTGTGCAGCACCTTGTCGAATGCCTTTTGGAAATCCAGATACACCACATCCACGGTTCCCCGTTGTCCACCAGGCTCGTAATGTCGTCAAAGAATTCCAGTAAATTAGTCAAATATGACCTGCCTTTCATGAACCCATGCTGGGCCTGCCGAATGGAATAATTTCTATCCAGATGTCTCTCTATTTCTTCCTTGATGATAGATTCATAGATTTTCCCCACTACAGAAGTTAAACTATAGGCCTATAGTCACCCACATTTTGTCTACCTCCTTTTTTAAACAGTGGCATCACATTTGCTATTTTTCAATCTGCTGGAACCACTCCAGAGTCCAGTGAATTTTGTTAAATTACACCGAGCGTATTTGCTATTTCTCCCTCCATCTCTTTTAGAATCCTGGGAGTTTGAAGACTATTTGAAAGGGAACGGTATATACCATCATCCTGCAATGAATGGATTGGCCGAAAGGCTGGTGCAATCATTAAAGGATTCTATCATAAAATAGAAGAACCAAGGAACATTATCAAGAAGAGCAAACACATTTCTAATATCTTATCGGACTACTGTACACACAAAGTTTATTGGAAATGCTGTTGTTCAAGAGGAAACTATGAACATAGTTTGGTTTGTTAACTCCACCTGATACTTCAAAATTTGTCAAACAACAACAGACACAAATTGTGATTAGAGAGAAAATCTTCAAAAAGTGAGTATTCAACCAAGGAGAGAGAGTGTTAGTTAGGGATTACACCATTAATGAGAAATGGATAGAATGCGCGGGTCCTAGTGAAGACAGGCCCAATATCATACACCGTACAGACAATGATGAAAGAGTTTGGTGATGTCATGCTAATCAATTACATGCTGCATAAAGTGAGTTTGCAAAAACTTCTCAAAAGGTACTAACTTTAGAAGATGTAGAAAGCTATACTTTGGAATGGAGACCAAAGACAGTGATGAGTTCAGATTTTGTTTCTGAGGACATTTGGATATCTGTAGTGACAGGTACTGAAATAACTACTCAAGAAATACAGAAAGGAATGAGGTCACCAATCGCCAAGTTCAAGAATGCCAGCTTCATCCAAAAACGAATAGACATCCAAGACAGAGACGACTGTCTTATTGAATTGTATATATACATAGAAATAACATATCAGGAAATCTGTTGCATAAATGTTAATTGTTGTCTTGCACTAATTAAGTAAAGAGGGAGGGGTTTATGTATCTGGGAATACACTCTTGCTGGATATGCATCACTTGATGTGTGGTGATATAGCAGGGTGTTTGTGTGGACTTTGAGCAGATCACCATCTCAATTGTATAGATTCTACCCTTAATAAACCTGTCATCATGTTTTACAAGAATTCAGAGTGTGGGCACTTCCATACCTTTGCTCTTTGCGGCGACAAACAACTGTAACACCGAGTATATGGGTTAGAATTACGCCCACAGCATGGGTCCGATTTCTATTCCAGTTCAGGTAAACTTGGGACTTTCTCCTCACCCTGCTCCTTACAGTGAAAGTTAATGGCAAACTGCTGCTGACAAAAGCTGTCAAAAAACAACTCAGGATGAAGCACCAGCAGACAATGAGTCCAAAGACCTGCCTTGGGCACAACACACATGAGATAAACTATAACGAGCATGTGGCAGACAACATACACATCACAGGATGGATTTTTCTCACCCCACCCGGTGCCAGGATGATCCAGTTCCGTGGAAAGTCCTGCAACCTCCTCCACGGTGGGGCCCGCCACAGCAGGACCAGGAAATCCCAGCTACAGTTTCATAACACCAGAAGCCCAAAGCTAAATGGCAGCTGTTTACTTCACCCAGAATTTCTTCACCCAGAGAGTGGTGACCCTGTGGAATTTGTTACCGCAGGAAGTAGTTGAGGCCAAAACATTGCGGCAGGGATTCTCCGACACCGTGCTGGGTTGGAGAATCGCCGACGGGGCGTGAGAATCGTGCCACGCCGCCCCGACGCCAGCTCGCTGATTCTCTGGCGCCGATTTTCGAGCGGCGGCGGCACGCTAGTCAGGGGCTATTGAAAGCGATTCTCCGACCCTGGAAGGGCCGAGTGCCAGCCTAGTTCAGCCGAGTCCCGTCGGCGTGGGTTATGTATGGTCCCACCCAGCGGGACATCGGAGTTCTGTCTGCGGGGGCCGTCCTGGTGGGGGGGGCAGGGAGATCCGACCCTGGAGGTGGCCTCCATGGTGGCCTAGCCCGCAATTGGGGCATACCAATCGGCGGGCGGGCTATTTCCGTGGGGGCCTATGTTCCTCCGTGCCGGGCCCCTGTAGGGCTCCGTCATATTGCCCGGCGGCCAGCGCGGAGATGGGAACCAGCGCATGCGCGAACACGCACAAGCCGTGGCGCGTGTGCGTGAACTCACGCAGGCTGTGGCGCGCCGGCTTTCAGGCACGGGAGCTGCGGAGACCACTGCGACATCGTACTAGCCCCCTAGGAAGGGGTGGATAGCTGCCAGGTGAGGCCCGTTGACGCTAGAGTGGCTCGCACCACTTTTCACGCCGGCGGCAGAACTTGGCCGCAGGATTGGAGAATCCCCGCCTGCATGTTTTCAAGAGGTAGTTAGATATAGCACTTAGGCCGAAGGGGATGAAAGGATATGGGGGGAAAGTGAGATTAGGCTGTTGAGTTGGATGATCAGCCATGATCATAATAAATGGTGGAGCAAGTTCGAAGGGCCAAATGGCCTCATCATGCTCCTACTTTCTATGTTTCTATGTTCACTCCATCCTTTGAATATAGTGGAACAGTGTAGGTGGGCTCCGTACATCAACTTTCCCTGAAAGTGTAGAAAACTGGATGACACACAACAGGGGGATTCATGGTCGCTGAGAGACCGAGTGAAAGGGTGCACACAAAGTCTCAGACATGGCACTAGAGATCCTGATGGTGGAGTTCCAGAGGAAGAGATATATCCTGTATCTGTGTGAAGGGGCTTGACCTCACGCATCCCTCCCCAGAGCCTCCAGACAGGTGACCATAACCATGGAACCATGCAGCTGCCAGGAGCACAGCACTTCGACCTCGTCAGTCCTCACACAATTTTTGGAGCAATTGTCGATAGAATGTGATGTGTTGAGTGCTCTGGATCCGTGGAACACATACAGGCCACCAACACTTAAAATAGTGCAACACTATTTTATTAAGTTAGAAACTGTTGAACATACTTTCACTGTGGGTTAACACGATGTTAGATTAAACTAAAGACCTATGCCTTGTCCTAACCAGTCTATGCACTCAGCACATGGTGAAGATGTGTGCTGCAAGCTGTAAGCTTTGTCCTACTTGGAGGCTGAGCAGGAACTCTGATGCCCTCTGTCTTTATAGTGCATGTGCTCTAACTGGTGATTGGTTGCGGTGTTGTCTGTGTTGATTGGTCCCACTGTGTGTCCATCAGTGTGTGCGTATCTGCACCATGGTATACTGGTGTATATTATGACATCCCCCCTTTTATAAAAGAATGTATTTATGTGGCAATAAATAATGTGTGGTGATAATGTTCCTAACTACATGTGGGGTGCGAAGACATATTTACAGGACTACATACATGAGAACTAAGCTATTTACTTGGGAAGGTGCCTGGTGTAGAGAACCAGTATGCAACAAGAATAACAGATCAACACTATATTCAAACCAGGGAAATGATCAAACAAAGCAACAAAACAATTCAGGGAGTCTATAAGTCCGCAAAGTTCATAATTTAGTCTCTGAGGTGGGCGACGAATTGTGGTTGACCGCCTCAAGGGTGGGTCGAGTGCCGCCGGTCCAGGAGCGGGTTGGACTGCGTCAAAGCCAGGGGGATGCAGAGTGACAGGGAGCTCTGCATAGTCCATGGCAGGGTCAGTAGGAGGGCGAGGCAACAGTGGAGGATCACGTAGCGAGCGTGGAACGAGACGAAGGGCGCGTTGATTGCGGCGCAGAATCGAGCCATCCGGTAGACGAACCAGGAACGAGCGGGGGGCCACCTCGAAGGACAACAGCGGTTGCAGACCAGCCACCATCCGGAAGATGGACGCGGATGTTGTCATCTGGAGCCAGAGCAGGGAGATCAGCTGCACGGGAGGCATGAGCCGCCTTGTGCTGTGCACGAGACAGCTGCATCCGGTGAAGGACCGGAACGTGGTCGAGGTCTGGGATATGAATGGACGGCACCGTCGTCCTCAGGGTACGACCCATGAGTAACTGGGCTGGCGACTGACCAGTGGACAGTGGGGCGGAGCGATAGGCCAGCAAGGCGAGGTAGAAGTCGGACCCAGCATTGGTAGCCTTGCATAGGAGCCGTTTGACGATATGTACTCCCTTCTCCGCTTTGCCCTTGGATTGGGGATACAGGGGACTGGATGTCATATGGGCAAAATTGTACCGCCTGGCAAAGTTGGACCATTCCTGGCTGGCGAAGCAGGGGCCATTGTCCGACATAACCGTGAGCGGAATGCCGTGTCGAGCAAAGATTTCTTTACATGCATGAATGACTGCAGATGAGGTAATGTCGTGCAACCGTATCACCTCTGGGTAATTCGAAAAGTAGTCCACGATCAGGACATAGTCTCTACCCAGCGCGTGGAACAGGTCGATGCCCACCTTGGTCCATAATGACGTGACCAACTCATGGGGCTGCAGGGTCTCACGTGGTTGGGCCGGCTGGAAGCGCTGACAAGTGGGGCAGTTGAGCACTGTGTTGGCTATGTCCTCATTAATGCCGGGCCAGTACACAGCCTCTCGGGCCGGTTGGCGGCATTTTTCCACGCCAAGGTGGCCCTCGTGTAGCTGTTCCAGGACGAGCTGGCGCACGCTATGCGGGATGACAATGCGGTCCAGTTTCAGAAGAACCCCGTCTACTACCGCCAGATCATCTCTGACATTATAGAACTGAGGGCATTGGCCCTTGAGCCTCCCGTCCGTTAGGTGGCACATGACACGCTGTAGCAAAGGGTCAGCCGCCGTCTCGCGGCGAATTTGGACAAGGCGTTCATCCGTGGGATGGAGATTGGAGGCCGCGAATGTCACATGGGCGTCAACCTGGCAGACAAATCCTGCTGGGTCACATGGAGTGTTGACTGCCCTGGAAAGAGATTCAGCAATGATGTGGTCTTTGCCTGGGATGTATACCAGCTGGAAGTCATATCGCCGGAGCTTGAGAAGAATACACTGGAGGCGAGGCGTCATGTCGTTCAAGTCTTTCTGTATTATATTGGCCAGCGGGCGATGGTCGGTCTCGACGGTGAATTGAGGAAGTCCGTAGACATAATCGTGAAAATTCACCACACCGGTCAGAAGGCCCAGGCACTCCTATTCTATTTGCGCATAGCACTGCTCCGTGGGGGTCATCGCACATGACGCATATGCAACGGGGGCCCATGATGAGGCCTCATCGCGTTGCAGGAGCACTGCCCCAATGCCGGATTGACTGGCATCGGTCGAAATTTTGGTCTCCTTTCCTGGATCAAAGAAAGCTCAGATCAGGGCCATGGTCAGTTTTGTTTTGAGTTCTCCATTCGCGCTCGTGGGCAGGGAGCCATTGGAAGTCTGTTGTCTTCCTGCCAGGTTCCTGAGAACCGTGGTATGAGAGGCGAGGGTAGGGATAAATTTCCCTAAAAAATTGACCATGCCCAGAAATCGGAGGACCGCCTTCTTGTCCTCTGGTGTTTTCATGGCTGTGATGGCTGCTACCCTGTCTGCATCCGGCTGCACACTCAATTGGGAGATGTGGTCCCCGAGGAACTTGAGTTCTGTCTGACCAAAAGAGCATTTGGCCCTGTTGAGGCGGAGGCCATGCTCATGTATACGTCTGAATACGCGCTGGAGGCGACTAACATGCTCCTGCGGAGTGGTCGACCAAATGATTATGTCATTGACATAGACGCGAACACCTTCAATGCCTTCCATCATTTGATACACAATTCTATGGAACACTTCTGATGCAGATATGATCCCAAACGGCATCCTGTTGTAACAATATCTGCCAAAGGGGGTATTAAATGTGCAAAGCTTCCTGCTGGATTTGTCGAGCTGGATTTGCCAGAATCCTTTTGAGGCGTTGAGTTTGGTGAAGAGCTTGGCGCGAGCCATCTCACATGTGAGCTCTTCGTGCTTGGGAATTGGATAATGCTCCCTCATGATATTGCGATTTAGATCCTTGGGATCAATGCAAATTCTCAATTCGCCGGAAGGCTATTTTACACATACCATGGAACTGACCCAGTCGGTCGGTTCCGTGACTTTGGAAATCACTCCTTGGTTCTGGAGGTCCTGCAGCTGCTGCTTGAGGCGGTCCATAAGGAGTGCTGGGACCCTGCGAGGTGCGTGCACCACAGGCGTGGCATTCATTTTTAATAAAATCTTGTAGGTGTACGGGAGCGTGCCCATGACCTTGAAGACGTCGTGATGCTGGTTGATAATTGCGTCGAGTTGCGTCCTGAAGTCAGTGTCCTGAAAGGCAGACGTGTCAGCAGGAGAGAGGGAGTGAACTCTCTGAACTAGGTTCAACAGCTTGCATGCCTGCGTGCCAAGCAGGGAGGTTTTCGAGGAGCCCATGATTTCAAAGGGAAGGATGGCTTTGCGTGACCTGTGCGTCACTTCAAGTTGGCACGAGCCGCTGGCAGCAGCGGCATTGCCATTATAATCTAATAGCTGGCAGGCTGATGGAAGGATGGCTGGTTTGACACGCAGGCTTTGGAGGTCAGACTGCGCAATGAGATTGGCGGAGGCACCAGTGTCCAGGCGGAATCGTATTTGGGACCGATTGACCATCAGGGTTGCACACCACTCATCGTCTGGATCGATGCTGTATACCGAGTAGAGGCTGGATTCTTTGCTTCGGGGACACCCTGTTTTTGGTAACGATACCGACTCGAGAAGGCGCCTTCGGGTCCTCGGTGTCAATATTGGGTAGTAGGTCCGCATCAGACTCGGTGACCGTGGGTTGAATGGTCCGGACATTCCTGCGTGGCTGGCTGAAGCGATATGAATTGGCAGGCTGAGCTGCTCTGTATAAAGCAGCATAGTGGCCAAGTTTGCCACATCTCAGGCATTGTCGGGATTTGGCAGGTCATTGCTGCCTTAAGTGGGCGGAGCCACAGTTGCCGCACGTCGTAGCATCAGTACGTTCGCTGCGCCACCACGCATGTGCGGTGCGGTTGTACGTGGCGTGTGCCTGCGCAGTACGTTCATCGACGTCCCCTCGTTTGGTGCGCACAAGCGCGGGAGTCCGCGAAAAGCGCACAAAATGGCCGCCCCCTTGAGTTGCTCAATTGCTTGGACCCGTTCTGCCTTGTGGGGACCTTGCTGCCCCGTTTCAGCCACTTGGATGTGGGAATACCGACTAGTGGCGTGTAGCACACAGGTCTTGATGGCGGTCGCTAGGGTGAGCTGCTTTACCTTGAGGAGCTGCTGGCGTAGGGGGTCCGACTGAACACCGAAAACTATCTGGTTGCGTATCATGGAGTCGGAGGTGGGCCCGTAGTTACAGGACTGCGCAAGGATGCGAAGGTGGGTGAGAAAGGACTGGAAAGGTTCATCCTTATCCTGCAAACGCTGTTGGAATACATAACGCTCGATGCTGCAGTGAGTGTCAAACTTGAGGAGGACCGTCTTGAACTTTGCTTTATCTTCATCATCCGCAAAGGTGAGAATGGTCCCCGGCCGTGGATAGGAGGAGAGCAATCTTCCTGGTGTCCGAGGCATCCTCCCGGTCTGTGACTTCAAGGTAGAGCTGGAAGCGTTGTTTGAATATCTTCCAGTTGGCTCCTAGGTTACCGGTGATGCGGGGCGGCGGCGGCGGGCAGAGGCTGTCCATTTTGCAGGATGACGGAATGCTGGTAGAAGGCAGATCACTTGCAGGTAGGTCTAAGAAGTTCTAATATCCCTCAACTCCTGGTATCATGACCAAGCCACCAACACTTAAAATAGTGCAACACTACTTTATTAAGTTAGAAACTGTTGAACATACTTTCACTGTGGGTTAACACGATGTTAGATTAAACTGAAGACCTATGCCTTGTCCTAACCAGTCTATGTACTCAGCACATGGTGAAGATGTGTGCTGTAAGCTCTGTCCTACTAGGAGGCTGCATCTCGAAAGAGCGGGAACTCTGATGCCCCCTGTCTTTATAGTGCGTGTGCTCTAACTGGTGATTGGCTGCAGTGTTGTGTGTGTTGATTGGTCCCGCTGTGTGTCCATCAGTGTGTGTCTGCACCATGATATACTGGTGTATATTATGACAGAATGTTGGTGAAGTCTTGATAATCTGTCTCAGATAGCATTTTGATGTGTCTCAAAAAGTCCTCTTCTAACCTCCAGCTGTCAGTGAATAGTAAACAATGACATACCTTTAACTAGCCTCAAAATTCTCAACTTTGTTCTTATTCAGCTGGTTGCTGTGGTTATGTGTCATGGTGGAATTCTATGATGTACTTTTCATTTATTTCATATGATAGCTCCAAGTACATTTCCATCGTAAGTGCAAAAGAGAAATGGAACAGGACTTAGGTTTATGTCGATCAACCAATTCAACTGAAAAAGGCTCAGCCACGGCTCAGTCACCATCCTCCTGCTGACAATAAACACTATTCCTACAACAAAACTCTGCAACTTCTTGCTATCTCCTTTCATATTTCAGAAGGCACTGAGAAGGAACAGAATCAACCCCCTGAGGATTTAACAAGAACTCTCATTTTGTGATTATTGATTGTGCATCATAACTAAACTGATCATCCAAATAATGGAAAAAACTCTAAAAGCATTTTGTGTCAGTCACAAATGATGAAATGTGTTTGACGAGTAAAAAAATTGACTTGGTTCAGTCAATGTTGAATTGCATCATGTAACTCAGCTTTACTTCCAATGATGTATTTGGACATCATTCATAATTCTGCAAAAAAACAGATTGAAACGTACAAACTTATTGCAATTGCTATTTCTCAAGTTTTCAAGATGAAATGAAAATGAAATGAAAATCGCTTATTGTCACGAGTAGGCTTCAAATGAAGTTACTGTGAAAAACCCCTAGTCGCCACATTCCGGCGCCTGTTCGGGGAGGCTGGTACGGGAATCTGCAAGGCCATGAAGAATAAACCTTGAGTAAAATTTTATTCATAAACCCTAATCAGAAAGGTCCAGTTTGGAGACTAATCTACCAGTGGTAATAAGAGAAATGTCCAGTCCTTCGCCACGTCACAAAGAAAATTGAGTGTTTACTGGTAGTGGCTGCAATAAAGGTTTTCTGGCCATTAGGTAAAACCTATTAATGGCCAAAATGGGACATTGACCTCAGATTGGAAGTTTAAAACACAACACTTGGTTGTGGAAGGAGTTGAAACTATACTGGTTCTACTGCCAGGAAGAAAATGTAAAATGCCCGGGGTGGAATTGTCTGGGTTTTTTTCCGAAGTGCTGGCTCAGGCGAGAAAAGTGGTGTGCAGCACACAGCCAGCTTTTCCGACCATGTTTCCCAGCACTTTGATAAAAGAAAATGCTGGCGGCTTTTTAAGATTGAAGCAGATTTATTAATACTTTATATTTTTGTAAACAACGCGACAAAATTATTAAATAAATATATCGCAGTAAGCTGGAAAAAAAGACTCAACATACATGAATACAGAGGGGGGCAGGAGAAAAGCAGTATGACTGGCTCGATTTAATCATTAGACATAGCTAGACGCCTCAATAAGCCTCACCAGAGAATAAGGGAGAAAGAGGATAAGGCCATGAAAACATAATAAATTGGTGCATACCCTCCCACGACGAGTCTGCTCACAATTATGAGAGTTCAGGATAAAGTTTCCTCGCTATGTTCAGGCACACACCAATATATATCTCCCTCAACTCCAGCAGCACCAGGAGCCACTAATGACACACCATGGCCTCCTCTTCTTGGATACCAAATCCATCTGCCCCCATACAGGAACCAATCATGGATTCTTTATACCCGCCCTACAAAAAAAACACAAAGAAAATACCCCAAAACTCCAGTTCTAAAGGAGAGTTACATATATACTTACAACACAACTTAAGCCCAGTCTAATGCCTAGCACAGAGCCAACATTATTCCATACATTTGTACGGAGAGGACTGGCAACAACATGTTTGGATTATGATTAACCCCTGAGGGTCTCCCAAGAGAAAAAAAGAGCTAAAAGAGTTAGAGCTACCAGGAGTAAACTGCAGGATAACAAAGGATCAGGACCCAACCCTAGTTCCATATTTCCCTGCCGTATGCCAATCACCTATCAATGAGGAAGAGAACAAGCTACTCATTCAAACAAGAAAGCATCCCACGCACCAGGAGGGCAACAGGATATCAACCAAAATATAGGACTCAGCTCAACCCAGGCCCTGGTGCATTGAAGAAACAATACTCAGGATGTTCCTTATTAGGCACCTTCAAGAAGGGACATCCCAAGCTCCAGGGAGTAACAGGATACCAACTACAGCACCAGACCTGGTCTAGCCCAGCACCTCCCAACACACGGCAATCACTACCCCCAGGGCCTCAAATACATCCCAACACCTACACCCCAGCCGGAACTGCACCTCTCCAACTGCACCACCCCCATTTATACTGAAAAAAAGATGATTATGCCAGCCACAGCAAGGAGACCCCATCACCGAAGAGAAGAAGAGTCATCAAGACACACAACAATTGGGTGCCCTGCGAGGGGGGGGGGGGGGGTCGATTCCTTCCTCCTCTGTACAACCAGGGAAACCTCCCCGAAACCACCAGATCAGCATTAGAAACAGCACCATGCTCACATGGATGAAAAGAGGAGAAAAAAAAACCCTCAGGGAAGATCGCCATACTGAGCGAAAGACATCACCCATCACTGTCCACCATCACAGCAAGGATACTAAGAATAATCCCTCTCTTCTGCAGACCAGCCACTGATTAACTAAACCCACCTCAGCCCATGCTACCACTCATATCCTCCCATTCTAAAACCTCTAGAAAAAAAAAAGACCCAGAGGAAAAGCTTCAACCTCAACGAAGAGTCTGAGGGAACCCAGTCCTGCCCAGGATACATAATCTGCTGAGGCCATCGAAGGAGAAAGGCACGGATTCTTAAATTTGAAAGAACAAAAAACAAAATATAAACCTGATATGGTTAGCTTTAACTGGGGGCTCTGCTCAATCTCAGTGAGAACTTAACTATCCCAATTATCTAACTCCACCCCTACCATCCACCCATCATCCTGCGTTAGATCCACTCATTGTCGTTATGAACACAAAAAAGCACTTCCGTCCCATAATCACAAGGGTTATACCACTTAATGACAGAAAGCAGTAAAACTCTGCACAGACCACATTTCACATCATTGACTCAATATGATTTTTGCTGGAACAGGATAACAGGCGACATTCACCCTCGTGCTCACATCTTGCACACCCTTACAGAAAAAAAGACAACAATAAATATTCAATAACATAATCACAAGGAAATCCTCAGAGAGTCATAGAATTTACAGTGCAGAAGGAGGCCATTAGGCCCATCGGGTCTGCACCGGCTCTTGGAAAGAGCACCCTACCCAAGCCCACATCTCCACCCTATCCCCATAACCCAGTAACCCCACCCAACACTAAGGGAAAGTTGGATACTAAGGGCAATTTAGAATGGCCAATCCACCTAACCTGCACATCTTTGGACTGTGGGAGGAAACCAGATCACCCGGAGGAAACCCACGCAGACATGGGGAGAACGTGCAGACTCCGCACAGACAGTGACCCAAGCTGGGAATCGAACCTGGGACTCTGGAGCTGTGAAGCAATTGTGCTAACCACTATGCTGCCGTGCTGCCCAGGATTCCTGTCCAGGATTATAGAAGAATTGCAGGACAATGACACAATCTATGTTGCTCGAGAAGGCCAACGTGTAGACAGGGTCAGCAAAGACTCCTCAGGATCTCTCAAGGATTCCAGCGAATGAAGCACCTTCACTTCCGCATCGGCACCCAAGCAACCCACACCGTAGGCCCCAGCTGGAAGGTGTGGGGGATGACACGACCTATCTGGCCACCTCCAACCCCTTGCAATGAGCATCGAGGACAGGATAAGATAGGGCCAGTGGTCACGGAGCCCAACCGACTTGAGGCCACATAGATAATATACTCTATGCGACGTTGAATCAGATGCATCTAGCCAACAAATCAAGATTACTAAAGCATGGCAGCCAACGTCAAGTTCAATTGGGAATTCGCTTCCCACTTCCCGCCAGGACTGGGTTCACGGACACATCTTACCTGGCCCCTACCTCCTGAACCCATGAAGCAGGATCTCACCATCTTGATGTCCCTTACCAGTGGAAGTGCTCTTCCAATTGCAATAACTCTCTCATGCACCTCTACCGTTCTTCCAAGAATTCCTCGCAAATCTTCAAAGTGAGCTCTAAACACCTGCACCACAGAGCTGAGATCTTCATACAGAACAACATTCTCAATGGTGACCACGATACAGATGCACACGGCACTGCCAAGGCAAAAGCCCGCTCGCCAATAACAATGTAAGCTGGGCCCCAGCTCGCTCCAGCCACCTCGGTCAAGCAAGGATTTCCTGCACTTTATCTCGGCTCCTCTTCACAAGCCACCAATCAGGATCCTCCAGGGAGATAGCGCAAGACATATATCCCCCAAAAAGGAAAGATATGGAATGTGCACCAGGAAAAAAGAAAGGATTATAAGATGAGCAGGGCCATAGCTCATTAAAACTCAACCATTCCCACGTTCACATTATGTGACTCCTGCTGATGCCTCTGATCTCCAGCACTAAAAATAAAAACAAATGGGCCCCCATGGTCACGGAGACACCAACCCCCCCCCCCCCCCCCGCCGCACACACACACAAGCCGAGACACACCTCTCCTCAGGCAATCAGTCTGCGGCCACGCCATTTCCTGCCCAGAGCCAACCCCCCAGGCCGTCACTCACCTCCTCGCTGGTCGGCGTGAGCCTGGAGCACCGGGTCACGCCGATGAAAAGGAGGTTTGATTTACGTCGACGTGAACGGTCATCACGTCGACGGGACTTCGGCCCATCCGGAAGGGAGAATATCGGCAGGCCGAAAATCGGCTGCCTTGCGCAGACCCGTGCCATTCTCCGAAGTCAGCGGCGCCATTAACGGCCCGCCGACTTTTCTCCCTTCGGAGACTTCGGCAACCAGCGGGGGCGAGATTCACGGCGGCCAACGGCCATTCTCCGACCCGCTGGGGGGTCAGAGAATGACGCCCCTGCTCTCTCACAGATGTGAGGTTGTGTTTCCTGGAGCCATCCCTGGGATACAGGACATGCCTATGCACCCGCTCTCCTCTGATCAAGGCCTCTAAGATTGAAGCTGTGTGGCTGCCTTCTTCTCACTGTCTGATAGCCTTGTACTTCTGGTTGACAGAAATCTGTGGCGGTCTGCTAAAGACAGATGGGCTGGGGAGAGTGAGATGTATGTGGAGTCTGGCTGCTGATGACAGGCAGATGACTCTACTCCCAATCCGCCAGGTGATTCAGCTCAGTATTCGCCTGTTCGTAATTAATTAGTTTCCAAGTACAAATCAGGTGCGAGTTCTCACCATTCCATCCAGTGAGTTTGACACCCCCTAAACAGCCCAGCGCCACACTCAGTCTCAGAAATGGAAAACTCCACTTATTGTCTCAGAAACCCATTAAATTAACCATCTTAGGTTGCTTCGGTACAATTATATCCTATTATTGATTCTGTTTATAACAGCAGATTGTGAACTGAATCATAGTTTCAAATC
Organism: Scyliorhinus torazame; assembly: GCF_047496885.1. Lineage (NCBI taxonomy): Eukaryota > Metazoa > Chordata > Chondrichthyes > Carcharhiniformes > Scyliorhinidae > Scyliorhinus > Scyliorhinus torazame. The sequence continues at coordinate 117,015,118 of NC_092714.1, forward strand.
AGTTCCCAAGACAGATGTAAAATTGCCAAGATTAGAATATTTGAAATTTATTTTGGAAATGTTGGTATCAAAAGAAATAACATCCCAGATTGTCTGGGAATATGTCTGGTTTTCAAAATATGCTTGAGGCAGTTTTTTTGAGATTAATTCCTTCATCCTTTTTAGGTACTTTGGGCTTTGTTAAGAATCTGAAATTTGGCTTTTATAGAAAACTAGTGTTAGCGGGAGAGAATCTCAAAGAAATCACTCAACGCCCAGGGCTGCTGGTTGTCGCATCAAAAGGTTTATTTCGTCGGTGGGGAGATGGCGTCTGTTAAAGTCCCAGACCATCTCTCCACCAAACAAAGGAAAACATCCATTCTTATACCTTCGTCAAAACCGCTACACAGCCCATTTCAGCTGGATCTTGTCCAATAATATTGGTTATAGATTACATACATTAGTTATATAGCCAATTAAATTTGACATTACGTAAAGTGGGTTGGTACCTTACCAGCCCCTGACTTCATGAAGGAGTCACTCATACTAACTGTTAAAGTTATGTCTCCTGTCTGCACCTGACCTTGGGCTGGCGAGGATGAACAATGCTCCTTGTACTTCTCTGTGCATGCCTCCCTTGCCGCCCTAGAATCTCCCATGTCTGTTTCCCATTCAATGCCTTAATATCAATCATCTTCGTCTCCCTGACTATCTCTGCTGTCTGTAATTAAATTATGTGATTTATACCAGTTTGCAACTTAACCCAGCTAATGTGGCTAATTCAGCTAAAGGCCATTTTGTGTCTTTAGTATTACTAACTCAGCTAACAGTCATTTTGTGTAACTTCTTTTTAATTGTATGTCTGTCCTTTCTGATATTAGTAATTCTTAGGTTATAAAATCACTATCTATTCCTACAAATGCATCTTGAGTTGTATCTTTCAAGCTCCACTGGTGATGGGGCAGGCCCTTCTGGTTTCCCCCGCCCCCGACCACAGCCACAGCCAGAACCTCAGTTGCTAACCACTGACAAGGATGACACTGACATGGACGTGAGCCATCAACCCAAAATCCAGGACACCCCGAAGTCGAGTCCAAGGACGACACAGATTTCCTGTCACCGCTGTCTCCAACACCATCCACGATCCCAGAGCCACTCAGTTTGGTTGGTTGGCATGTTGGTGAAGAGGCTCCTGGGGCACGAGCTGGTATGCACGAAACACATGCTCTGGTACAGCAGGTGGCAGTAGGAACACCCAAGGGGATGGACAGTCGGAGGGCAGACCGAACCCAGGGATTAGCTACCATCCAGAAAGGTTTCAGCCTTCAGGAACGGGTGGGCCCATCAATTGTGGTGATGCAGTCGCAGAACCAGGGACTGCATGAGGTGTTGTTGTCGGACATCCAGCACCTGCAGGTGCAATTGGAGAAGTCCAACCGCATGCAGGAGCAAGAGGTGGTGCCAGCCATGCGTACCACCCAGGCCAACACCGCACGAGTGGCCTTGGGGGGGGTCGAGGGTTTCGGCCATGGATCAGCATATCCAAGGCCCAGGCATTCTGTGCAGGCGTTGGCTGAGGCCCAGGACAGGGCTGCCCTCTAACAGGCAGCCATGTGCTAGAGCCACTTGGGCATTGCCGCGGTGCTCCTGGGCGTGGCCCAGTCGCAGCGGACCATGGCTGAGAGCGTCGGCGACATTGCCCGGTCACTGGCTGACATGGCATAGACACAGACGGAGGTGGCCCAGTCCCAGAGGGAGATGGTTCAGTCACTGGCTGATGTGGCACAGACCAGAATGAAATGAAGGTGGTAACACAGTCACAGTGCGATGTGGTGCAGTCCCAGATGGAGGTGATCCACTCCCTGTGCTCCATGGCTGCAAGCGTGCAGACTCGGGCAGCGGCAGGTAGCTGGGGAGCCTCAGGGTATAGCTCTGCTCGCACCAACAGGTCAGCACCACACCACCTGGGATACCCGAGCAGCAGTCAGGCCCATCCAGGCCCGGTCGCCCAGAGGACGGCTGCCAAAAGGGACCCAGGTCACAGGGTGGGAATCACAGAAGGCCGCCTCCATTCCTAGTATACCGTCTGGGCATAGTTTGGTGATAGGGGCTTGGGCACGAATCTGTATATATGTTTTCACATTTAACCCCAGTGCACAATGTTACAACCTGCCTCGGTGCTGTCAGTAGGTGTGAGGGGTGGGCTAATCTGGGCTGGCTGCAGGGGCGGGGGGCTGCGGGTGGGGGGAAGAATGGGTGGATGCTTGGAGTGGGCTTGACTCGGACCGCAGTTCAGCCAGCACTCATCGCTCTATTGTCCCAGCCCCAGCCACCCCGTCCCCACCTGTCACACCAGGGAACTGATGGGACTGTGTGATGGAATGGTGAGTTTGCGCGCAGGAATCACCCAGGTCAGGCATTGTCAAACAATGCGGAACACCAGAGCTGATCACAGGGCAGGTTGTCATCATCCTCCATCCCATGGGCCAGACCCGCTGTTACTGCCAACCCAGGGTGCACTAGCAGCAGGTATGTTTCACGGATCGGGTTGCAGACGGGGGGGGGGCTGGGGGTATGTGGTGTGGTTGGGGGTATGTGGTGCGATGTCCGTGCCCCTGGCCAGTTCACCCCACCCAGCTAGTTTGTGAACCTGGAGGCAATTAGAGTGCCCTGTGCTCATTGGCCTTGGCACACACATTGTGCAACCTCCCATGCCTGCCCAAACCCCATGTCCTGTCCGTCATCGTCCTCCCCTGCATCCTCCTTGTCAGGCGAGGCTTCCGTTCATTCTCCTCCTCCAGCATGTCACCCCGCTGCTGAGCAATGTCGTGGGGAACGCAGGAGGTCAACACAATGCAGGTAACCCTATCAACGCTATTCTGGAGGATCCCTCCAGGGAGGTCCAGGCACCTGAACTGCATCTTCAGGATGGCGAAGCACCACTCGATCATGCTCCTGGAGGTGGCATGGACGTCATTGTTGCGGCTCTCCGTCATTGTAGCAACTCCTCCTTTGCACCTCCTCCTCGGCCTCCAGATAGGCGTCATCAGCCACGACTGCAGCGGATAACCCCTGTCACCCAGGAGCCAAACCCCCATCTGGGGTGTGGGGGGGAGGGGGGGCTGGGGAAGAGGCCAGGAACCATCGACTGTACTAAGATGAAGACATCATGCACACTGCCCGGATATCAGGCACAGACGTGTATGCTACATAGCTGATGGTCACACACCAGAAAGTAGCAACAAAAATTGTTGATCAGTGCAGCCAGATGCAACTGAATAAGGCTTGCCAGTCTATTTACAGTTTCCTTACTAATGCTGTTTTCTTCGATGTGTCGTAGCAGTGCGGGAAACATGTAGTAGTTTTGGCTTTGCACTCGTAATTGCCAAACTTTCAATACCTTTTGGGAAGCTTCGATTTCTTCAGAGTGCCGAAAGCAATCATCATCGTTCCCTTGCAATTTGAGGTTCAGTTCATTTAGAATTGAAAAGATGTCTGCAAGGTAAGACATTGTTAGCATCTAAATTTGATCAGCAAACAAATCAGCCAGACAGGACAATTTATCGAGGAGGAAAGCGTGGATTTCGCACCTCAGTTCGGAAACTCTGAGTAGCATCCGACCCTTTGACAGCTTACGTACTTCTGTGTGGAACAATAAATGTGTGTGCTCAGCCCCCATATCAGAACACAGAGTGTCAACAAGTCTGGTATTGAGTGGGCTGCGTTTAATGAAATTCACAACTTTCACAATTCCTTTCAACACCACTTCAATATCGGATGGAATTCCTTTCAATGCCAGTGCCTCAAAGTGAATAAAACAATGATTCCAAACAATGTCCTGACTAGCTGCCTCATTAATCCTTACTATAACTCCGCTGTTTTTCCAAGTCATGTTGGCTGCTCCATCACTTGTGATTCCTCTGCAATGAACCCAGTCGAGCCCGCACTTTCCAATCACAAAACTATGCAGGTTGGTAAAGTCAGGCAGCACAGCAAATCTTCAACAAATTCGTTGTGCCAAACACACCTAACGTAAACTAGCAAGGTTGCACAATCTGAAATGTCTGTACTTTCATCCCGTTGTATAGAAAACGCCTGCGCAGATTTTAAACGAGAAATAAGCTGGGCTTCAGAATTCTCAGCAATATCACAAATTCGGCGAGCCAATGTGCTATCACTAAGTGGAATGCATTTCACTTTTTCAACGAACCTCTCATCTGTGACCGTACGCACTATATCTAATGCTGCAGTGAGAACTAATCTCACTGCTACAGTGTGGGACATTTTCTCTTTAGCTACACGGTAAGCTACCATGTAAGAGGCTAATTGTACTTTGTCGTTCAATGTAGCATTTCTGCTGAGGACTTCAGCTGCCGATTTAAGTTCTCGTTGCATCCTTTAAAAAAAATCAAGAGGTTTGTCCTCGAACTTGCCAGTTTAGAGAGTTTTAAAATTTCATTTGCCAGTACTTTCCTGCATATAACACATATGGGCCTTGCATCCTGATTTGCATTGGCACGATTAATAAATCCATACCTTAAAAAATCATCTTTATACTGCTTTGTGCCTGATTTCAGTTTCTTCTTAATGGGCTGTTCACTAGAGGCCTTGGAGCTCACATCAGCACTGCTTTGTCCTGTTGTGGACCCTCCTGTCCTGAACAGCTCACATCAGCACTGCTTTGTCCTGCTGTGGATTCTCCTGAACAGCTCACGCCACCACGGCTTTGTCCTGCTGTGGATTCTCCTGAGCTACTCTCCCCTGCAGGTTTAGTTGCGAGATCCTGGCCTGTTTGTGTCTCTAGCCCTCTCTTCCTTATAACAAAACGATCCATTTTAAATGTTCTTGTTTGCTGCTGACAGAATGGAGGAATTGCAATTGCGCCCAAAGCACGTGATGTCGACGTTCCGGGGGGCCGCAACCATATAAAAATAATGCGGCCACACTGCGCATGCGTGCCCGCTCATCAGTGCACATGCACAAAACTCTGTGCATGCGCACCAATGAGAGGGCATGCATGCGCAGTGCAGCCACATTTTTTAATATGGTTGCGACCCTCCCGACACCCACCCGCAACCCACCCGCGGGTCACGACCCCGACTGTGAAAATGCCTGATCTAGAAGGGTAAGGGTAGCATAGAGTCATTCCTTCACTCTTGCTGAATCAAAATCTGGGAACTCCCTCCTTAACAGCACTGTGGGTGTGCCGACACCACATGGACTGCAACAGTTCAAGAACGTGGCTCACCACCACCTTCTCAATGGATGGGCAATAAATGTTGGCCTCGCCAGTGACACCCGCACTCTGTAAATGAATTTTTAGAACTCCAGCTGAGACATTCACACCTCCTTCAGCCACAAATGCCACATGCACAATAGAGATTGCACTGAAAATTGCTTGTCCAGACTAATATAGGAGGCAGACATGGTGCCCATTCTAACTTTACCCAACATTTAACTGCCAAACATTGGGTTGCCAATGAGACATTAATACTTTCAGTTTCCTCATCGCTCACTTTTATTTTATATTAACATCATGGCTGATTTACCTGCCAGTATCTAAATATCTTTTTTCTTCCGTATTACAGAGTTATGCTTTACTGGTACTTCCTGAACTGGGATGGAATATTACGGCCCCATTGTGGCGGTGGAGGCGGGGCCGGAAAATACAGCGAGTCGTTCAAAAGCCCATTGATCTCGGTTGGACTGGAAAATCCTGCCTGCTGGCTGGGCAATAAAATTCTGCCCGGGATCTTTCCAGATAAAATATTTCTGCAATGATAAATGGAAGTATTCATCCCACATGAAGGAAACATGATGAAAACTAAGATGGGTTGCATGATGATTTGTAGATGATAATTAACTTTTCAGAGACAGAATTCCAGCAGAGACATGCTGGCATTAACATTCATTTATTTAATTACCTTAGCTTTGAAACAATGGCTAGCCCCGCACCCAGAATCTCAGCTATCTGCAATGGCTCACCAACATCTTAATCTGTCAAAGATCATTATCATGCAGAATTCATAGATTGTTTAATTAATTAAAACCATGAGAGCTGTATTGCTCACTTCAGAAAGAACAGTCTGGAACATTTTGCAGCTCAATGGGAAAGGCCCCTGATTTCAGACCCTTATGGCAATCATCATCAACGTTTTCTCAGACAAACCTGTCCAGTCAATAATAAATTAAAGATTAGCAGACTTTGAAATAGCTCAGTTTGAAATGTGATCTATATCCTGTAGCTAGGGAGTCAAAAAAATTATGCCTTTTGTTAGCAGAGTGGTTAGCACTGTGATTCACAGTGGTCCCAGGTTCGATCCCGGCTTGGGTCACTGTCTGTGTGGAGTCTGCACGTTCCCCCTGTGTCTGCGTGGGTTTCCTCCGGGTGCTTCAGTTTCCTCCCGAACGTCCCGAAAGACGTGCTGTTAGGTAATTGGGACATTCTGAATTCTCCCTCTGTGTACCCGAACAGGCGCCGGAGTGTGGCAATGAGGGGCTTTTCACAGTAACTTCATTGCAGTGTTAATGCAAGCCTACTTGTGACAATAATAAAGATTATTATTATTATTATTCAGAATCCGAGGGCCAAAGCAAATTCACTGCTCTCATCCTTCTACTAATCCTTACATTCCATGCAAATTAAAGTTTGTTGTTTTAAAGTAGATCCTTGTACCAATAGAGTGTTTTGTGTTTTTTATGTCACCTTCTGTAAGGCATGGCAACATGTACGTATGGCTGGTATACAGAGCAAAGGGTTCCATGGTAATGTTTCCAGGTCATGCCAACTTTGGAATAGATATTGGGCAGGAAACTGTGTGCTGGATTCTCCAAAAATGGGGCTATGTCCCCACGCCGACGTAACAATGCATCTCACTCCCCAGTTTCCTGCAAACAATAAACGGCTATTCACTTATATGCAGGGGGCTAGCAGGGACCCAGGGAGCTTCACGCAGCTTTGACTGTGGATATGGGCCCACGCGCCTCCGGTTCCGAGTCCGCGCATGAGCACGGCGGCAGCCTCCAGCAGCCGCGTCGAGTGCCATGGTGGACTCAGACCGCAGACCAAGACCAACAAACAAGGCCCCCCCCAATTTGCCATGCACCGCTGGATTGGACCGGCCCGATCGCTGCCCCGGCCGCCCATAAGGCCCCCCCCCACGGTGCTTGATGTCCCGCCCCCCACCAGGGCAACCGCGGACTGAGTCCACAGCTGTCGGGTGAGAGTCCTGACAGGGCATACCACATTAGTTCCACGACGTCAGGAACTCGGCCAGCCGGGATCGGACTATCGCTGAGAGGACCTCTGGCAATGCCCCCCCCCCCCCCCCCCCCCACCAGCCGCGTGGCGTATTTCGCAAACGAGCTATTCTCCGGGGCCCGATTCGGTCGGGAACATCGATTCTCCGCCCCCGCGTCAAACCAGGGGTGAAATTCTCCGGTAACGGCGCGATGTTCGCTGACTGGCGCCCAAAACGGCGCCAATCAGACGGGCATCGCGCCGCCCCAAAGGTGCAGAATGCTCCGCATCTTTGGGGGCCGAGCCCCAACATTGAGGGGCTAGGACGGCGCTGGAGGAATTTCCGCCCCGCCAGCTGGCGGAAACGGCCTTTGTTGCCCCGCCAGCTGGCAAGGAAATGACATCTCCGAGCGGCACATGCGCGGGAGTGTCAGTGGCCGCTGACAGTTTCCCGCGCATGCGCAGTGGAGGGAGTCTCTTCCACCTCCGCCATGGTGGAGACTGTGGCGGAGGCGGAAGGGAAAGAGTGCCCCCATGGCACAGGCCCGCCCGCGGATCGGTGGGCCCCAATCGCGGGCCAGGACACCGTGGGGGCACCCCCGGGGTCAGATCGCCCCGCGCCCCCCCTCAGGACCCCAGAGCCCGCCCACGCCGCCTTGTCCCGCCGGTAAGGTAGGTGGTTTTACGACGGCGGGACAGGCAATTTATCGGCGGGAATTCGGCCCATCCGGGCTGGAGAATCGAGCGGGGGGGCCCGCCAACCGGCGCGCCGCGATTCCCGCCCCCGCCGAATATCCGGTGCCAGAGACTTCGGCAACCGGCGGGGGCGGGATTCATGCCAGCCCCCGGCGAATCTCCGACCCGGCGGGGGGTCGGAGAATGTCGCCCGTGATTTCAGCACGGGGCTGCAGAGAATCCAGCTCAATGTGTTTAGGATCACAGGGGACACAAAGGAAGATGGTATTGTTCATTCTCAAGAAGGGGAAAGATAGGGCAATCAGAGACTGAGCATCCTGGATGACAAAGGTGATAGAGAGTAAGATGAAGCAGGAGAGGGATGAATAGGCTCAATGTCTGATTGATAATACAAGTGAGAACCAGGCTGAATACAAAAAGTTTAGGGGTGAGATGAAAAGGTAAATAATAGAGGCAAAGAGAAATTATGACAAGAAAGTGATAGCTAACATAAAAGGAAATCCAAAAGTCTTCAATAAGCATATAATTAGAAAAAAGGGGAGCAGTCAGAGGGGTGTGGCTGATTAGGGACCATGAAGGGAAACTATATATGGAAGCAGTGGGCATGACTATGGTATTAAATGAATGCTTTGCATCGGCCTTTCCAAGAAAGATGATGCCGCAAAGCCATGGTGAAGGAAGAGGTAGTTGAGATACTGGATGTGCGAAATATTGATGAAAAGTAGGTAGTTGAAGGAGGCTATGCTTAAAGTTGATAAGTCACCAGGGCCAGATGAGATGCATCTGAGGACTCTGAGGGATACAAGGAATGAGATTGCGAGACCCTGGTCATAAATCCCTTTGGATCTGGGTGGGGGACCAGAGGACTGGAGAATTTCAAATGTTATACTGTGTTCACTAAAAAGGGTGTAAGGGTAGGCCCTTAGCAGGACAGTTAGTTTAACCTCGCAGGTGAAAAACCTTTTAGAATCAATAATGTGGAACAAAGTTAACAAGCATTTGGATAAATGTGGATTAATTAAGAAAGGTCAGCATGGATTTGTCAAAGGCAAATTGTATTTGATTAACTTGATTAAGTTTTTTGAGGAGGTAAAAAGAAGATTGATGAGGGTGATGTGGTTGATACTGTTTACATAGCTTGCCAGAAGAAAAAAAACATTCGGGGCTATGGGGAGAGGAAGGAGGAGTGGGGCGTGCTTGAGTTGTTCTTGCAGAGAGCTGGCATGTCATACTGGCCTCCTTCTGTGTATGAAGAATCTATGAGTCTGACATTCTTATAGGAGGGACCAGTGATGCTAAACTAATAGAATAGCAAATAAACTCAAAAGTGATATGTTTCAAAATCAATTTATTTTGATTCAATCTTCCTGTCTCTCTTGATACAGGGGGCAACTCATCACCACCTTCTGAAATGCAACTAGAGATGAGCAATAAATGCTGGCCTTGCCAGCGACCTCACATCCTGTAAATGAATTAACAAAAAATATACCTACTTTCCAATCATCTGTCCAATTGACTTTCAACTCATGTTACAGTCTTTGATTCAACTACCTGTGATTAACCATGTCATCAGCTAACATGGGAAAAATGTATTTGCAGTTCACACTGGCCCAGTTAGAAATACAGAATCCCTAACGTGCAGAAGTGGACCCATCATCCCATTATGTTTGCACTGACATTCTAAAAGAGCACCTTCCCTAAGCCCAATGCCCCACCCTATCCCCATAACCCCACCTAACCTGCACGTTGGTAGCAATCTTCCTCTAAAAAGAGTCCAGATGCATTGCTGCCTCACAGCGCCGAGGTCCCAGGTTCGATCCCGGCTCTGGGTCACTGCCGTGTGGAGTTTGCACATTGTCCCCGTGTTTGCGTGGGTTTCGCCCCCACAACTCAAAGATGTGCAGGATAGACGGATTGACCATGCTAAATTGCCCCTTAATTTGAAAAAATGAATTGGGTACTCTATATTTATAAAATAAAAAAGAGTCCAGATATTTGTACACAAAATCTAGGCTGACACTGCAATATGCATGGAGTGTTGCACTGTTAGATGGGCCACCTTTCAACTTAGACGTTAAACTGAAGTGCCTTCTAATCTCTCAAGCAGGCATTAAAAATGCCATTCCATTACTGGGGAGTTTTCCTTGGTGTTCTGGACAATATTTATCTCTCAATCAACATGACTGAAAAAAAATCAGATTATCCGGCAATGATCACATTCTTGTTTGTGAGGCCTTGCTCTGCGATATTGTCTGTTGCCATTCTTACATTACAAGTGACTACATAAGTATCCAAGATGGCGCCAGAGCATGGGAACTCTGCAAACTCTCCCCCAGAGATCCTCTTCTTACATCTCTTATAACCATACTAACCTTTTAAAACTTAATTCCAAAACTAATACTATCTCTACATTGTGTATTTATCGTATGTCCTATGTTTTCATGTATGGAACGATCTGCCTGGACTGTATGCAGAACAATCATTTTCACTGTACCTCAGTATACGTGACGATAAATCTAAATCTAAGTCTACATTAGCTAGGTACTTCATTGACTGAAATGTGCTTGAGTAGCCTTGAGGTCATAAGTGCTGCATAATTTCAAATCTTCTTTCAATCTGCATTCTCCTAATGACAATTCTCAATCTGTCTCATCTATTTATTAATTTTCTAACAGGTGGACACAACTTTTCATTATTTATCTTTTCAAATTATTTTATCACAAAAATAGCTTTTAACTCCCCCATACCTCTGCGTGCTCATGCAAAGAGACCCAATTGTTTACACTTTTTTTCATAAATCCTAAATTATACCATGTTATCATCTGAATAAGGTTTTGTTGTATCTGTACTGCAAACAACATTCCTGTGTGGCCCAACCATTCTCTTTTATAGCTTAACATTAATTTCCTCACATTTATTTTCAGTGCCCCTATTTGTAAATCTTAAATGGAATTTTCTACCTGAACTCCAGTTTTTATGTACCCACACCCACTAGATTTTCATTCATCCAATTTAAGATTTATTGTTTAATACTCCCGTCCACTGTTTGCTTTCCTCAAATGCATCATTTCATATTTCTCGACATTAAGCTCTATCCATCACAATATTCATCAGCTTATATCCTCATACAATATTGCTCAGTACACCATATCATCAATTTCATAACAACAGACATCCAAATCATTTCTCTTCTACCTATATCCAAGTGTTTTAATGCATGGAAATTAGAAAAAGATCCCTAGACAGATCCCTGAAAAATTATTCACATTTGAGGCTATCTGAAAAACATCCACTGACCCCATGTTCTTGCCATCTGGCTGTGATGACTTGCCACCCAGAAGCAGTGCTGTAAGGAAAATTAGAAATTCTTTCAAAAGTTCTGTGGTATTTATAATTATGGTTAAGAATGTTTGAAAAAGGACTTAAGAGTTTGAGGTGATAGTAATGGGATCAATTGAAATGTTCTTAGTTAACAATAAATACTGGTTTGTGTGACCTGGCAACCCTTGACCTGGAAGCAGTAATAACAGGAAGGAAAAAACCAGTAGCTGTGTAGCTGGCAGACTCAAAGGAGAGCTGCAGACACAAAGAAGTGTCACAACAGAACACAATTATCAAACTCCTGGTGTGTTTAGGAGCAAGCTGAGCTTGCTTACAAAAAGCTCAGTTTTCTGTTTGGCAGGAAGAATAGAATTCCAGAAGCTCTTGGGGAAGGAATTCATGAGCGAGCTACAAGGGACTGAATCCTAAATGTGGCATGAATAGCTCAGGCATGTGAAAAAGCTGAGAGTTTGTATCAGAGGACCAGATTGTAAACCAGATTGGTGGTGGGCTGGTCGAAAAGGAATACTGGAAAGCAAAACCATCAGGGCTAACATAAGCAGAGTGAGAGATGGTTCATAGATATGTACCTTGTCAGTTAACTGTACCTGGGGATTTCAGATAGTACACAGCTGCTGGTGAACACAACTTAAGGGCTTAATCGATTGAATGGGAAAGTGAGAGACTCTTCACACCAGCCAAATCTGAAGGTGATAGTCCTCGGAGTCCAGTAGCTAACCTGTAACCTGGCTGCCTGGTTAGAATAAAGGTTGAAAGAGAGGACTGGTATGGGATGAATACATCTCAATTGCAGCCAGGGAACCAAGCATAGACCTACATAATGTGAGGCCAGCGGTCAGAAACAAGTTGGACACTTGGTGGAAGAGGAATTACTTTCAATTCAGAGAACTGTCAGGATCGTAATAAGGAATAAGCAAGGCAATTATGGGTATGGACTATGACACCTTTCTACATTTAATATGAATGTAAATTGTACTAATGACAAATGCAAACCACAGCTTTGTGTCCCATCCTAACTGTCACTCCAACTGAGGCCAACCAGACTGAGGCCAGCTAACTCAGCACAAAGTAGACATCAAAACTGAGTTTCCTTGCCTATGCCACTAAGTTCGGGACAATCTATCTAAAATCTTACACATGGAGGAGTTTATAAGTGTCTGACCACACTTAACAGCTTACAGTTACACATTGTTAAAGATATAATTAAAGTTATACCTCTGAAGGAAAATATATGTGGCAGGCAGCAATTCAATCAAAACCTCAAAAGGTTGAAGTTAAAGGTTTTCCTGTTGGTAGGGTAACCATGACATCTGTTACGAGTTTGAAATGTCAGTGGCGTTTTTCTGTTCATTGCTTTTCTTTTGGTATGTATCCCACAGAATCCAAAATACTGTCTGGCACAGGCTTAAAATTTGCAACAAAGCCTCATCTACCTCTGCATTTAGATTAGAAAATCTCAATGCCATTTTTGAACATGAACATGTACTTTCAAAGATGTGCAGGTTAGGTGGATTGGCAATGCTAAATTGCCCCTTAGTGTCCAAAGGTTGAGTAGGGTTATGTGGATAGGGTATAGGTAGTGTGGTCTTTTGAAGGGCCGATGCAGAATTGATGGGCCAAATGGCCCCCTTCTGCACTGTAGGGATTCTATGACTCTCCAGGTCAATCATAGACAATAGAATTTACAGTGCAGAAGGAGGCCATTCGTCCCATCGAGTCTGCACCGGCCCTTGGAAAGAGCACCCTCCACCCAATCCCCATAACCCAGTAACGCCACCTAACCTTTTTGGACACTAATGGCAATTTAGCATGACCAATCCACCTAACCTGCAAATCTTTGGATTGTGGGAGAAAACTGGAGCACCCGGAGGAAACCCACGCACACACGGGGAGAACGTGCAGACTCCCCACAGACAGTGACCCAAGCCGGGAATCGAACCTGGGATCCTGGAGCTGTGAAGCAACTGTGTTAAACACAGTGCTACCGTGCTGCCCCATCTTCCCATAAACAGCACGATAAAAAATATCCCCAGTTTGGTTATTCACCTCATGCATTGCTAGTGTGATTTTGTTTACCATATTCACTGACATAACAGTGAATAGAGTTCATAATTGCTCGATTGTGAATTAGTTTGACATTTCCTGAGGACGTGAATGGTGCTGCAAGTTTCTCCCTTTTTCTACCCCACAAGAAATAAGATTGCTAGTATTTGTTCAATAGCCACAATAATTTGGCATTTAAAATATATGGTTGCATTACTGTTAGTTGAGGCATATTAATGAATGAAACGGTATACAATTGTGAAATAGTTACTAACAGAAGGATAAATCGGCCATTTTGTTTGTATTGCATCAAAAACATTGGGTGGGATTCTCCGACCCCCTGCCGGGTCGGAGAATCGGCCGCGGGCAGAGCGAATCGCGCCATGCCGCCCCGATGCAGGGACGCGATTCTCCGCAGAGCGGAGAGTCAGCGCCATTGGGGCCGGCGTGGTCAGCGTGCCACCGGTCGGAATATGCGACGACTCTCTGGCCCGGGCCGGCGCGCTGATTCTCTGGCCCGAATGGGCCGAGCAGCCATCATCAAAAAGTCGAGTCTCCTTGGCGCCATTCTAACATTCCCTGACCTGGCGGGACCTTCGCGTTGAAGGGTCCGGGGGGCGGCCTGTGGGGGGGGGGAGGCAGGGACGACCACGAGGGGGGCCTCCGTAGTGACCCGCGATTGGGGCCCACCAATCGGCGGGCCGGCCTCTCTGTCCCCTGGCCTCCTTTCCTCCGCGCCGGCTCCTGTAGCCCAGCGCCATTTGGTGTCGGGGCCGGCGCAGGGAAGAAGGTGTCATGTGAGAATACCTTTAAGAAATGGGTGTTTATAAATGGGTGTGTATATAAATATCTGTAGTGAGAATACCTTTAAGAAATGGGTGTTTATAAATGGGTGTGTATATAAATATCTGTAGTGAGAATACCTTTAAGAAATGGGTGTTTATAAATGGGTGTGTAGAAAAATATCTGTAGTGAGAGCACCTTTAAGAAATGGGTGTTTATAAATGGGTGTGTATATAAATATCTGTAGTGAGAGCACCTTTAAGAAATGGGTGCTTACTACTGCAGTGATGTCAGAGAGTGGGTGGGGCTGGGCTGTCTGTCAGCTTTTTACTTTCGTTTTTGAGCAGGCTGCAGGGTGTGTTTTAGTTTCGATTTCAGTGTTGGAGCTGAAGCCAGGCCAAGCAGGTGTACTGCTTTTCTCTCTGCCATCAAAAGACTATCTCTTGATCATTTGGTGAATTCAGAATTCTAAATGTTTTCAGTAGTGACTTTAACCTGATGTGCTTCTGATAAAGGTTTTGTTTTTAAGTCGTACGGATGTTAAAAAGGAAAGCTGAAGGTTTACTTAGTGTTGTATTCTTTGGGGGTTGTATCTGAATTGATGCTTGCTAAGATGTTCACTGTATGTTTTAAAAAGGTTAACTTGAGTTCATAGAATAAACATTGTTTTGCTTTAAAAAATACTTTGCGATTTCTGCTGTACCACACCTGTAGAGTTACGAATTAAACAAATGGAACATGAGAAAGAATTAAAGCAGCTTGAATACGAAAGAGGGAGAGAGGAAAAAGAACGAGAAAGAGAACGAGAGAGAGAGGAAAAAGAACGAGAAAGAGAGAGAGAGGAAAAAGAGAGAGAAGAAAGGAAAACAGAAAGAATAGCCCCAGCAGAACAAAAAGAAAGAGAAAGGGAGATACAGATCAGGGAAAAAGATAAAGAAAGAGAGTTTGAACTTCAGAAAATGGCCATGAACATGACAGTCAATTCAAATTGGCAGACGTAAAGGGAAACGTACAGTTGGATGACAGTGATGAGGATAGTGAGAAAGAGAGTCATAGTCGAAGGCTTGGTGAGAATCTATTTAAATAGGTCCAAGCATTGCTAAGGTTTGACAAAACGCCGTTTTCATTTCATTTGAGAAGGTAGCTAAACAAATGAAATGGCCACAGGACATGTGGGTATTACTGATTCAAACAAAGCTGGTAGGTAGAGCTAGTGAAGTGTTTGCATCACTACTGGAGGAGGTATCTGGGACGTATGAGGAGGTGAAAAAATCCATCTTAGGTGCATATGAACTAGTGCCTGAAGCCGATAGACAAAGGTTTAGAAATTTAAGGAAAGAATTTGGTCAAACATACATGGATTTTGAAAGGATCAAACAGAGTAATTTTGATAGGTGGATAAGGGACTTTGAAAATAGACCAAACGTATGAAGCTCTCAGAGAAATTATACTTTTGGAGGAGTTTAAACGTTCAATTCCTGATGTAGTGAGAATTCATGTTGAAGAGCAGAAGGTTAAAACTGCGAGATTAGCAGCAGAAATGGCAGATGATTCTGAATTAGTTCAGAAATCAAAGCTTGGTTTCCAACATCAATTTCAGCCTGTGAGGGATAGAAACTGGGGACAGGAGAAATATTCAAGTGGTTAAGGTAAAGGGGATCTGATGGGAGACAATAAAGAGAGTGTACCTCAGATTAAAAAAGAAATCCAGGAGGGTGGAAGACACATGAAATGTTTCAAATGTTTTCACTGTAATAAACTAGGCCATGTAAAGTCACAATGTTGGTGGTTGAAGAAAAGCACTGGGAAGGCTGATGTGGTAAAACAGGATAAGACAGTGGGGTTTGTTAGAGTGGTAAAGGAAAGCCCAAGTGAAGTGAAGGAGGTGCAAAGGATTGTACAGCCTGATCAAGAAGTAATTGATAAGAAAGTGTGAGATCTCTTGAAATAATTTACTTGTGTGGGTAAAGTTTACTCATGTGTATCAGGAGGAGCAGGTAAAGAAGTCACAATTTTAAGAGATACAAGTGCTAGTCAATATTTAATGGTAAAAGATGAGGAGTTATGTAGTTTGGGAAGAATGTTGCCAGAAAAGATGGTAATATGTGGAATTCAGCGTGAGAGGAGTCGTGTTCCATTATATAAGGTCAGGTTGGAACGTCCAGTGAAGAGTGGTGAAGTGGCAGTAGGAGTAAAAGAGAAACTATCTTGTCCAGGAATACAGTTTATCTTGGGTAATGATATAGCTGGATCGCAGGTGGGAGTGATGCCTACTGTGGTTGATAAGCCAGTGGAAAATCAGAAGGACGAATATCCTGGGATTTTTCCAGATTGTGTAGTAACAAGGGGCGGGGTTCTCTGACCCCCCGCTATGTCATGGAATCTCTGGGGGGCAGCGTGAATACCGGGCCCACCTGCGTGAATTGAACCAGGTCCCTTACCGGCGAGACCTGGCAGCGCGAGCGGGCTCCAGGGTCCTGGGGGGGGTCGCGGGGCGATCTGGCACCGGGGGTGCGCCCACAGTGGCCTGGCCCACAATCGGGGCCCACCGATCCGCGGGAGGGCCTGTGCGTCGGGGCACTCTTTTACTACGCGTCGGCCGTGTAGGTCTCCGCGATGGCCGACGCGTAGGTGACCTCCCTTCTGTGCATGCGCGGGGATGACATCAGCAGCCGCTGACGCTCCCACGCATGCGCGGCCTCCCGCCGGCTGGCGGAGTTCCTTCGGTCCCGGCTGGCGTGGCGCCAAAGGCCTTCCGCGCCAGCCGGCTGGGCGCCAACCACTCCGGGGCGGGCCTAGTCCCTAAAGGTGAGGGCTTGGCCCCTAAAGGTTCGGAGGAATGCGCACCTTTGGGGCAGCCCGACGCCGGAGTGGTGCACGCCACTCCATCCCGCCGGGACCCCCCCCGCCCCGCCGGATAAGGGAGAATCCCGCCCCAGGTCGCAAAGTCACACGTTAAGACAAGAGGAAAAATCCAAGAGTGAAGATGAAGTTGAAGTGCAATTATCAGAAACAATTTTTGATCAGATGGTTGAAAAAGAACAAGAACAGGTGGAGGATGAGGCGGATATTTTTAGTTCAGGAAAATTGGCGGAGTCACAACAAAAAGATATAGAAATAAAACGGATGTATCAGAAAGCATACACGGAAAAGGAATTTGAGTGTATACCAGAGTGTTATTACCGTAAAAATGATGGCTTGATGAGAAATGGAGACCTGTACATATGCAGGCGGATGAAAAGTGGGCAGAAGTTCATCAAGTAGTATTGCCGGTAGGGTAGAGAAAGGAGGTGTTGCGAGTTGCACATGAGGTACCAGTGGGCGTCATTTGGGAATAAGGAAAACTCAAGCCAAAATACAAAAACATTTTTATTGGCCTGGACTACATAAAGATGTAGTTGAATTTTGTCAATCATGTCACACATGTCAAGTTATCGGGAAACCTCAAGCAGTGATAAAACCAGCGCCCTTAATACCCATTTCAGCATTTGAGGAACCTTTTACAAGGGTCCCAATTGATTGCTTAGGACCGCTTCCTAAAACAAAAAGTGGGAATCAATATCTTTTGACTATAATGATTGTGTCTACTAGGTTACCAGAGGCCATTCCAGTACAGAATATTACAGCTAAAAAGATTGTGGAGGAGTTACTTAAATTCTTTACCAGATATGGACTACCCACAGAAATACAATCGGATCAAGGATCAAATTTTACCTCAAGGTTATTCAAAGAAGTTATGGATAGCTTAGGAATAAAACAATTTAAATCAACTGCATGCCATCCAGAATCGCAGGGAGCGTTAGAAAGGTGGCATCAGACATTAAAGACAATGTTGAGGGCTTATTGTCACGATTATCCAGAGGATTAGGATAAAGGAATTCCATTCGTACCGTTTGCAATTCGGGATGCACCTAATGAGTCAACCAAACTTAGTCCTTTTGAACAAATTTTTGGTCATGTGGTAAGAGGACCACTTAAATTGATTACGGAAAAATTGGTGAGTGAGAAATTGGAAATTACATCATTGGATTACGTGTCAAATTTTAGAGAACGCTTAAATAGAGCAGGTGAATTGGCTAGACAACATTTAAAAGTTGCACAAAATGTGATGAAACGGGTCGTGGACAAGAAATCCAAAGTTCGTAGTTTTGCCAGTGGAGATAAAGGGGGTGATTCTCCAAGCCCCGCACCGGGCCGGAGAATCGGAGCAACCGCGCCACGACGCCCCTACACCGGCACGCAATTCTCCGAGGTGCGGTGAATCGGCGTAATTTGTACCGGCGCGTTTGGTGTGGCGCCGACCGTGCACCACTGGAATCGGTGGGGCCGCTGATTCTCCGGCCCAAATGGGCCGAGCGGCCACTCCGATACGACAGAGTCCCAGCGACGCCGTTCACCCCTGCCGGCGGGAACTCTGCGGGAATGCTCAGGTGGCGGCCTTTGAGGGGGCGAGGGGGGCTCCATCACCAGGGGGGGTCTCCGAAGGGGTCTGGCCTACGACTGGGGCCCACCAATCGGCGGGGCGGCCTCTCCCCCCCCGGGCCTACATTCCGCTGCGGCCAGCCCCTGAACACCGACCCCATGTTGGGTCAGGGCCAGCGTGCGTAAGAAGTTCCCCATGCATGCACAGGATGGCGCGGCCCAACTGCGCATGCACAGGATTGACCTGGCCCACCTGCACATGCATGGGTTGGCACGGCGCCCATTTAGCACCGCGTACGGAGGCTGGAGTGGCATGAACCGCTCCAGTGCCGTGCTGGCCCCTGTGGAGGCCAGAATAGGACGTGGCCGGGCTCTATTCGCACCGTCGTGAAACACGACAGTGTTCTCGACGGCGCGAACACTTGGCCTCCCTATCAGAGAATCGCCCCCAAAGTTTTAGTGTTGCTACCAGTGGTAGGTGAAACTTTAAAAGCTAGGTTTTGTGGACCTTATCAGATTGAAAGGAAATTAAGTGAGATGAATTATGTGGTAAAAACACCAGACAGAAGGAAGACTCATAGAGTGTGTCATGTAAATATGCTTAAAAGGTACTTTGAAAAGGAAGGAGAGAAAAAGGAGGAGGTTTTAATGATTCTAATTCAAAGTGACCAACCAAATCCAGATGACTGTGAATTTGACATACCTCAAATTAAATTGGAAAATGAGGATGTTCTTTAAAATTGGCATAAATTGTTGAGTTACCTTCCAGAGGAAAAACAAACTGACCTGAAAGAGTTATTGATATCACGTGGGCAAGTTTGTAGAGATAAATTGGGAAGTACTAAAATGGCTATACATGATGTAGATGTGGGAAATGCTGTTCCTATCAAACAATGGATAGGAACTTAATCCTTTAAAATTGGCACACGTTAACAAAGAGATTGAGAGTATGCTTAAAAATGGCATAATTGAAGTGGGTTGCAGCCAATGGAGCTCACCCATAGTGATGGTACCTAAATCAGACGCTATCCAATGGTTGTGTGTGGACTATAGAAAGGTGAATGGAGTTACAAGAACAGACTCTTATCCTATCCCACGTTTGGAGGATTGCATTGAGAAAGTGGGACACTCAGCTTTTATTTCCAAGCTGGATTTACTTAAAGGTTACTGGCAAGTACCTTTATCCAAAAGGGCGAAGGAGATTTCAGCTTTTGTGACTCCAGATGGTATATACCAATTGAAAGTTATGCCATTTGGCATGAAAAATGCCCCAGCCACATTTCAACGGTTAGCTAACAAAGTTGTTTCAGGATTACCCAATTGTGCAGTATACATCGAAGATCTGGTCATTTTCAGCCAGACATGGAAAGACCATTTAAAACATTTGATGGAGTTATTTGATCGACTTCAGGAGGTGGGTTTGGTGATAAACCTAGGCAAAAGTGAATTTGGAAAAGCCCAAGTCACTTTCCTTGAGGAGTTTTCAATACCCTCAAGATGAAGGGAAATAATGCGATTTCTTGGCATGAGTGGATTTGATCGAACATTTGTGCAAAAGAGTTGAAGCGTGATTGCTCCATTGATGGACTTGCTGAAGAAACGTCTAAAATTTCAATGGACAAAGGAGTTTCAACAAGCATCTGACTGCCTGAAAGCTGTGATAACCAATGCTCATGTGTTGGACAACTACAAGGGACTCTACGATTAGATTGAACTAAAGTATCTGCCTTTAAAGAGAAATGCCAAGGCGTAGAGAAATGGATGGATCATGCAGAGACCTTCTTGTTCAAAGAGACTGTCAATCAGGAAGAATTCCAGTTGGAGGAAGAAGAAAAAAAAATTGACTATATTATCATATCTGGTTGCGTGTGTTGTTTTTTGAAACAAAAAAGTATATTGACTATGTGCATTTCTTAAAGGATAGTGAAAAGGTGAAAAATGAAACCATTTTGAAGTTGATAGTTTTTTTTTCTTCGGGGGGGTGTCATATGAGAATACCTTTAAGAAATGGGTGTTTATAAATGAGTGTGTATGTAAATATCTGTAGTGAGAAGACCCTTAAGAAATGGGTGTTTACTATTGCAGTGATGTCAGAGAGTGGGTGGAGCTGGGCTGTCTGTCAGCTTTTTACTTTCGTTTTTGAGCAGGCTGCAGGGTGTGTTTTAGTTTCGTTTTCAGTGTTGGAGCTGAAGCCAGACCAAGCAGGTGTACTGCTTTTCTCTCTGCCATCAAAAGACTATCTCTTGATCATTTGGTGAATTCAGAATTCTAAATGTTTTCAGTAGTGACTTTAACCTGATGTGCTTCTGATAAAGGTTTTGTTTTTAAGTTATATGGATGTTAAAAAGGAAAGCTTAAAGGTTTATTTAGTGTTGTAGTCTTTTGGGGTTGTCTTTGAATTAATGGTTGCTAAGATGTTCACTGTATGTTTTGAAAAGTTCATAGAATAAACATTGTTTTGCTTTTAAAAAATACTTTTCCATTTCTGCTGTACCACACCTGTAGAGTGGGCCGTGTGCTCCCCATACCACAATCTGGTGAAAGTTGTGGATCAGGTGAACTCCATGATACACTTTGGAGTTCTCTAAACCCTGGCCCATAACAAAGGCCACTGCTCATGCGCTAGTTGGCGCCGGCCCAACTGTGCATGCGCGGACCCCGCGGCGCCGGGTTCAGGCCGGGATCGGCAGCTTGAGTGGTGTGGGCCACTCCAGTGCCGTGCTATCCCCCTGTGGGCACAGAATGGGGACCCGGAACGGGCGCCGACGCCGGAGTAAAACACTCCCGTTTTTACGCCGGTGTCAACACTTAGCCGCCAGGTGGGAGAATCCCGCCCATTATCTGTGGCAAAATAGAAATTAGGCTCAAATTTTCCAACTTCTCATGAGCCGAACGTTCATGCATCTTGGAATTAAAATTCTGAACAATTTATTAAATTCCTAATTTCTGAAAAAATGCTGTCGTCGTTTTTTTGACCTACAAACGTAAAACATGGAAAACAATTGGATTTTTGAATATTATTCCAACATTGTCTCGATATTCTAAAAAGGAAAATTCAACACCTTCCAAAGATCTTTGAACAATTACAGTAATACAAAGCAGCAGGAAATTGTAATAGAACATTATCCAATCAAGAGAAAAAATATCTTTGCATGTCATCACATGTAATTAACAGCACTGGAGCCATGAATTACTGAAAATAAAATTGTCTCCTGATTACAGACACTTTGCATGACAATACTTCTCAATGAAGAGATTATTGACGCGGGGTTTCCGGGCCCAAGCAGCTTGGTCAGTGACCCAGCAATGCATCGGAGCCAATTTCATGACGGGAGGTCAGGACATCACCATATTCATGTATAAAAGAACAGAAATGTTGAATGCACCACATCTACAGTCAAATGCAGTCAGCTGGAAGTGTTTCCAGTGCAAACTGATGCCCCGGTGACAGTCCTGACTCTTTGGAAGGTGAACGCCTCCATCTTGAGCTGCCCTCGCACTCTCCACCTACCTGAGGGGCACTCACCTTTCTCAGCCAGCCAGCCTTCCATTCAGTCCCTCTATAGGCCCCTTGCATTTATATGTGTCACTTATTGTTGAAGAAGGAGGAGCCACAGACGCATCAGGGTATCTATTTAAAAAACGTGTTTCTTTACACTTTTGACAGTATATTCACAGTGAGTTACCAGGAAGGCACATTCAGGGCTCACCATCTCTTCCCCACAGTATCTAATAGACGACTACTTGATGTCAGTGCCACATCATCATGTGCCCCAAAGATTAGCATAGCCGCTCTGTTAACCCTTTATATTACACCTGCCATCCGTAATAATATGCTGCCTCCCTAAAATTAAGCCAGACCAAAACAAATTAGCTTGGGATGCGCAAATGGTTCCATTGTTTGTTTCCTGGTGGTGATGGGAAAATTCACTCCAATATTGTTACAGCTTGAATAAAAATTATATTGGTATCTATGGGTTGACCAAAATTTCATTCTTGTAACTTATGAATTTTAGTTTTATTC
This sequence comes from Scyliorhinus torazame, assembly GCF_047496885.1. Classification (NCBI taxonomy): domain Eukaryota; kingdom Metazoa; phylum Chordata; class Chondrichthyes; order Carcharhiniformes; family Scyliorhinidae; genus Scyliorhinus; species Scyliorhinus torazame. Next base: position 117,037,647 of record NC_092714.1, read on the forward strand.
TCCTAGTGCACCACCACAGTGAGAGTCAACACCAGCAAGATATGAACTCATTGCATTACTAACTAACTCACCACCTCACCAGTTGTTCACTACACAACAAAATAGCCAAAGGGCATCACATTTTATTTTTCATAACTTCCATGCTAAACATATTATGAAAGGAGGTAAAATCTTGCGGCAGTCAATGACCGTCGTTAAGTGAGCAGGTTGCCTGTTTCAGGTCAATTTAAGATGCGCCACACAAAACACTAAAAATTAATCACTATTATCTCAATGCATTTGGAATTGTAATTTGAATGGTGGAAAATGGGGGAATTTGAAGAGCAAGTTAATCACCTGTTACCATGGTCACAACAGCAGACAGTACCAAAACTGCAATGAAACCCCATCACAGGCTCAGCAAGTCTCCTGCTGCAAAGGCTGTAATTAAACCTAACTCTTTCAACAGTCTAGCTATCAAAGAGAGAACCATCAGAATAGAAGTTATGCAGTGAAACATAATACCATCATAGACTATGTCAGTCTCTGGTACGACTGTAACACAATTCAACAATGTTTTGGTGCATTGTAAAATGTCTTTCCGTATGTTTGAGAAACTGAGCAAAGTCCAAACAACAAAGATCGTTAAAGGCAAGGCCTTGTTCAGAAGCAGATATCATTTTTGGGAGAGAATTTGTAAAATCAGAAATGTACGCTTGTCATTTTGAGAAGTCATGCTCTAAAATTGTTGAAATATTAAAATCAGGACATGCAACGCAGAGTGGTGATGTTTCTTAGTTATTTTACTGAGCAAAATGATTTGCAAATTTAGGCTATCGAGAGATTTTATTTTTTACACAAAGGCATGTTGAAAAATATAACTGTTATCATATGTTCCGAATTGAACACAGACATCAAAGCTTCCAGTATCATTTCGCTAAATGATCGGAGCACAGGCACACTGTTATCACAAAGCAATTCTCCTCCTCAGACTAACAGAATAATAGTGATACAAGATCATAGGAAATAAAAACAGGAGTCGGTAATTGGGCTCTTCGTGTCTCTCCACCATTAAATAAGATTGAATGAAAGAATGGGATTGTGGCCTTAACTCGATTGCCTCCCGCACATTGTTTCTATTCAAGTAATCATCTGATGCCTGTGGTGTTGGGTGCTCTGGTGCACAGATGAGCCAACACAGTTGTATGTGGTACAACTCTATTTTATTATAACTCTTATAATACAGTTCGTTCTGGATACTCTGCACGTGCTGTCTCCCTGAGTGTGTTTGGTAACAGATGTGTCCTGGTTCTCCTCTGCAGCTAATACTGACCACCGGGGGTCGTGTCTGTGCTTTTATATCTTTCTGTCATTGGTTGTGGTGTTGTGTGTTCTGATTTGTCTGTTGGTGTGTCTATCATGATGTGTGTGTTTGAATATCATGACATCCCCCCTTTTTACAAAGATATGTGCCTACGTGGTTATAAATATAATTGTGTCGTGAGTGCATCGAAGAGTGTGTGTGTGTGTTATGTACAGCGTGTGTATATGACGTAACTATTTACATGGGGCGATGTCGGGTGCGTCACACTAACAAGGTTGTACCATAACAAAACTTGGATGCGAGAGAAAAAAAAAAACTTGAACATTGGTCTGGTCAGACGATATCTGGAACAATAAACAACAACAGGTTATAATACAGAAGTGATTGACTTTTTGAACGTATGAACAGCGTTATAAGTCCAGTCTAATGGGTGACCGCCTCAAGAATGGGCTGGTCCTCAAGCCGGTTCAGCTGTGGAGATTTGGGGTCACACTGGTTCACCTTGGACTGTTGGAGGTGATGCTGTTGCCGAAGTCTCTACTTTACCATTTGTTGTACTTCGTGCAGTGCTTGGTTTTTTCATTCGTGCAAATATAACATTCAACATCTTTGTTAGTGGTGCCTTGGCTGTGGTTTGGTTCTGGTGGCGATGGAAGGGGCATGATCCGTGGCATCTCCACGAAGTCATCCTTGGGAACCAGTGGAGGATCCGGCGTGTGCGTACGGTTCAGTTGCGAGCGTGGAAGGCGGCGCAAAGCTCGCTGATTGCGCCTACGCACCAATCCATCCGCCCTGCATGCCAGGAACAAGGTGGAGTCTTTTTCTTTTTATGTTTGTGGTGGACGGCATCTTGTAGCCGATGGGTCGTTGCCATCGAAGTAGCACCATCACTAATATCATGCAAGGCGATGACTGTGCCAGATGTGGAAGTTGGCCGAGACCGTGTACGCTGGTTCCGGCCACCTGCTGTGCCGGAAGGGCGACTCCGCAGAGAAACGTCGAAGCATGTCGCCTTGGAGAGAGAATTGTTGCTCGCATCAACGTCTGGCGATGGCGCGAATTGGTGTGTCCATCTTGGACCGCCGGTGCTGGTTGCCACTGCCGACCCAGTGGGACTGCCACGCGATCCATTCCCTGTCGCCGTGGCATCCGCCATCACCCTGAGCGTGCCATCACCGAGGCCGCGACACCGCCCGTCCGGAGCAAGGTCTGGCGTGCGCGAATCAGAGTCGGCGCTTGGCTGCTCCCCATCTGGAGTCCGGTCTGCCTTCCGTCGATGCCCCCCGTCCGGAGTCCCAACAGGTTCACTGGAGGCAGCCGAGATTCCCTGAAGCTGCACTTCTGGAGTCGGAACATGCAGGAATGCACCAACCAGTGGAGAGGGTCGAGCCATCGAGGGTGGAAGCGGTGCGCTGCCACCGCAGTCGTCAGTGGTCCCACCGTGATCGTCGAGTGCCTCGGTACGCACTAGGCGAGGTCTGTCACCTTGCACCTTTTGCATGGGAAGTGGGATGCTGTCGTCACTCGTCTCACATCCCGTGGATAGATCCTCATTAGCAGCTTGCTGCTCACTAGGGTTGGGTAAATTGTCAGAGTTTTCATCTGGTGGTGCACACCATGTCGGTGGACTGTCATTGTCTTGCCGTTGTCCTTCATTTGGGCTTTTCTTCTTTGGAATTTTAAATCTTCCCCCAGACATTGCAGAACCTTGTTTATTACCCCCAAATTCTCCCATAGGTATGGTCTCGAATATAGGATCCAATGTTTCTATCGACATTGTACTATTTTCCAAAGAACATTCCGTTTCACTTTTCTTCTCAGGTGCCTCATATGTATCTTTGTCTAATGTACATGCCTTCATGGTCTCTGGGTCTGATTTTGCTGGGACTGGCATGGTCACAGTCTCTCTTTTACTGTTCTCAATTGCCCACATTATACTCCCCATACATAACTGCTTAATCACTGGGGTTAGTGTGGTACAATGGATAATCGGGTCGACCTTATCTGCATCTTCACCATTAGTGGAAAGCACACTTGGTTCACTTGAAACTGCTGTGGGTTTTAAATTCGTTATCTGGCTACTCGATGTCGGTGTCCTCAGGATTCTTGCTCCAATGTTCTGCTCAATAATCAGTGGAGCGTGTATAGGTTCAATGCAATTAATGTTCCCCTCAAGGTTTGAAGAGTCATTACTGACTAACTGCTGGTCTCCGAAGTTGGGATTTTGCGGTGTTGTGTTGAAGGGAGACATTTGTCCCTGCTGTAGATATGATTCAGGTTGTGTTATTTCCATTACCTGAGGATCAATGTCTTGTCCATTTTTTCGATCCGTACTAAAACACTGGCAATTCTCAGTCTGCTCCTTGCAAGTTAAACATTCAATTAATTTCGTTAGCAAATCCTCAGCATCCTTCTGTGGCCGTGCAGCATTATTAATCTCTGTTCGGCTATAATGATCCTGAAGGTCAGCGCATAAACCTTTTTTCTTCGGGCTTGGACGAGGCGATTCCTTTGGCTTGTCTTCAGTTGGGCTTGAACAGTCTTCAGCGCTGTGCCCTTCATTGTAGCATGAGAGACCGTCATGTTCATGCTGCTGTGTAGTGGAGCATGGTAGGCTGTTATAGCCTTCTTGCTGTTCACGTGAGCATGGCAGACTTGCATCGTCTGCCGCTGGTTGGTCAGGAGAGGTTGCTAGACCCTCATGGTCTTGTTCCTGCAAGGACTGCGCTCTGGAGTCTTGCGTTCCTTCCATCATGGAGTCCGTCCACGAGCTCTCTGTGGAGGCTTGTGACACTGGAGTCACTTCTTGTCCGTGCAAGGACTGCGCTCTGGAGTCTTGCATTTCTGCAATTGTGGAGTCTGTCCACGAGCTTGCTGTGGAAGCTTGTGACACTGGAGTCACTTCTGGTTCATGCGAGGACTGCACTCTGGAGTCTTGCATGTCTTCTTTCATAGAGTCGGGAACGTTGAGCGGGACGTGGACCACGCTCTGTGTGGCAGCAGGGCACTCTCCGTGTGCTTGCACCGCTCCCTGTCTGTTAATGTCAGGCTGCAGCATCATCCGGTGCTGATAAGTTGGAACGTCATATCTGCTGGATTGAAGATCCTCAAATCCGAAAAATGAATCCGCATCTGCGTCGGATTCAATGTGGGGGCCGCCAATGTGCAACACGAAAGGTTCGTCCGAGTCATAGTCATATAGGACCACGGAGCTATCATTGGGCTCGCGAGGTCCGGAAACACTGTAAAGATCGTCATCGAAGTATTCAAGGTCGGAATCATCGGCTTGTGCGTAGGTAACTGCTTGTCGGAGGGTTCTTCGGAGGTCAAATTCATCTCCTGGGTCAATTTGCGGCACTGTGCTGTCATTCCAGGTGAGGGAAGGTTGTTTTACAGCTTTAACAGATTTTTGTGTTTTTGATTTGGGATGTTTCCCTTTTAAATTGGATTTGGGACATTTCCCTTTTAAATTGGTGCAGTCTGGGGCCTCTGACATCCTGACGCTCGGTATGTAGCACGTAGGAAGCGACTGCGCATGCTCAGATCGCTGTTCCTTTACCGATGGCCGTTTTCTTGACTGCGCATGCGCAGCATCTCGCGCATGCGCAAACGAAACTTCCGGTTCTGCGCACTGCTCGCACAACTGTGCTAGCATGATACCTTTAGCAAGATGGCCGCCGACCTCGACCCAGCCCTCTCTCAGGCCCGGGATTTCGGCCTCTGGGAATTCGGGCTCCGGGATCCCGGCCACGAGGTGAGTACTGCCGCTTTTCTTACCTTTACTTGCCGATTGGATTGCGTTTTCTTCACAGTACTTGGAGAATTTGTCCAGGACTGCCTGGTAATCGTACCTTTGCTGCCTCCTGAAGAACCTGAACCTTGTGAATATTTCTCTTGCCCTTGCACCGGCGATGGTGAGGAGAAATTCAATTTTTTCGCTATCATCCAGGTCTTGGAGTTCAGCTGCCACCAGGAACAATTCGAACATTTGCCGGAATCGCCGCCAGTTTTCGCGGAGATCGCCGTAGCACTGGAGCGGCTGCGGAACCGGGAGCTCTATCATTTTGCCTGGGCACTGCTGGTTGTCTGTGTACACTGAGGTATGCCGGCAGGTATCGATCCACTCCTGTACCATGTGGTGTTGGGTGCTCTGGTGCACAGATGAGCCAACACAGTTGTATGTGGTACAACTCTATTTTATTATAACTCTTATAATACAGTTCGTTCTGGATACTCTGCACGTGCTGTCTCCCTGAGTGTGTTTGGTAACAGATGTGTCCTGGTTCTCCTCTGCAGCTAATACTGACCACCGGGGGTCGTGTCTGAGCTTTTATATCTTTCTGTCATTGGTTGTGGTGTTGTGTGTTCTGATTTGTCTGTTGGTGTGTCTATCATGATGTGTGTGTTTGAATATCATGACAATGCCCTCTTGAATATCTCGATTGAACCTGCCTCCACCACGCAGTGCATTCCAGATCCGAACAACTTGAAGAAGTTTTTTCTCACACCACATTTGTTTCTTTTGCAACTCATTTTAAATCTTTGCCCTCTCGTTCTTGATCATTTTACAAATGGGAACCGTTTCTCCCTATCTACTCTGTCCAGCCCCCTCATCATTTTGAACATCCCTATCAAATCTTCTTTTAACCTTCTTTTCTCCATGGAGAACAGTCCCAAGCTATCAAATCTTTCCTCATAACTAAAGATTCTGATCCCTGGAACCATTCTCGTAAACCTTTTTTGCACTGTCTCCAATGTGTTATCATCCTTACTATAGTGTGGCATCGGCACCAATGTCTCTTTTGTAGATCAAAAATGTGTCTTGCTCAGCCTTGACTACATTCAATGACCTAGCCCCCACTGCTCTCTTTGGAAGAGAATTTTAATAACCACCGACCCTCAGAAAATAAATTCCTTTGTGACCTCCGGTTGCGGCATGTAGGTGGAGGTCGCAAGTTTGGTGGCTCCTGCCAGAGCTTTCTTTTATGGCCTTTCTAGTCCAGTTTTTGGCAAAGATTTGTGGGAACGTTTTGGGCATTTATAGAATGTCAAAAACCGGCCAGAAGATTCCAGGGAAGAAGGCAGCAAGCGAAAGTCCGTCGCCCACCATGGTGAGGAGTACAGCAGGAGAAAGGATGAGGGGAGAGAGCCCAATGGGTGGGGCCACACCCAACGGGTGGAGAAGATGATGAAGTGATGGCTGGGGAGTTCAAAAGGCTGTTCTTGAAGCATTTCAAAAGGCATCAGATGGTGATGATGGCATTGCTTAAGGCGTGGGTGGGTGAGACCCTTGCTCCAGTTGGTGAGAACTTCGACGATGGTGCAGGATCACGGGGTTAAAATGAAAGGGATGGAGGAGGCCTTTTCATGGCATAGTGACCATTTTAGCTTGGTGGAAGAGGAGCTGCGTAGAGTGGCAGAGATCAACAGAGGGCTGAGAGCGAAGGTGGAAGATCTGGAGAACAGGTTGTAAAGACATAACCTGAGGATCATGGGTGTGCCTGAAGGAGTGGAGGGCCGAGGCTTACAGAATACTTCACCAATATGATGGCGAAACTGATGGGAGAGGGAGAGGAGCCCTCCCAGTGCTGGTTAGACAGGGCCCACCAGTCGCTCCAGTCGAAACTGAGGATGAATGAGCCGCCGAGGGCGGTGATCGTCGAATTTCCATAATTTTCAGATGAAGTAGAGAGCGCAGAGATGGGCGAAGCAGAGGTGCGAGGTGGAGTGGGAAGGAAAGGGTATATGTAAATAGCAGGACTTGATGACAGAGCTGGCAAGGAGGTGAGAGGCCTTCGGATGGGTTAAGGTGGCATTGTATAAGCACAATGTATGGTTTGGTGTGGTCTACCCAGCGAAGCTGAGGGTCATGTACAATGACAGAGACTATTATTTTGAGACGGCGGCAGAAGCCTGGGATTTGACTGAATTTGGAATTTTGACGGTTCTTGGCTGAGATTTTTCTTTGTTTTTTTTTTGTGTTGAGTTCTTTTTCTTGGGGTTGGTTTTTGATGCAGGGGAGGGGGTTCTGGTGGTGGGTAACGGGTGAGGCTCCAAATGGAGAAGTTGGTGGCGGATCAAGGGGGCAGGTATGTGATAGTGATAGGTGCACTGGAGGGGAAGTGAATGGTGTTGATCAGCGTGTATGCCCCGGAACTGGGACAACGCTGGGTTTCTGAGGAGAATGTTAGCAGCCATTCAGGATCTGGATACTCACCAGCTGATAATGGGTGGGGTGGGGGGTTGGAAAATGGTGCTGGACCCGAGGGCGGATAGGTCTCAGCCATGCTCGCTGACTCTCTCGAGGAAGGGGCAAAGGTGTTAGGCAGGCTTATGAAGGAGATGGGAGGGGCCGACCCGTTAAGGTTTTTGCATTCACGGGACAGGAAGTATTCGTTCTTTTCCTCGATACACAAGGTGTATTTGAGGATCAACGTTTTTGTGGGAGGGAAGGCATTGTTGGAGGGGGTAAAGAAGGTGGAGTACTGGCCAATCGTGATACCGGTCAGACGAATGAGACCAGTCGGAGTACTTCCCACTATTCCGGGCTATTGCGCTGAGGGGTTTGGGCTTATGGAGGGGATAATGAGGGGGAAGTGTTGGAGCATATGTTCACAGATGACTTACTGTTGTATATCACGGACCCGGACTCTTTCGTGAGGGACAGAATGGTGTTGCTGCCAAGAGGGGGTGTGGGGCGGGGTGGATGCCATCGGTGACTGTATGTGTAAAAATGTTAAAACATTGAAAATGTTGAATAAAAATATTTTTCAAAGAACAGGAAAGAAATTCCCCCTCATCCCTGCCTTAAATTGGACACCCCTTATTTTTAAACTATGTCCCCGAGCTCAGGATACCGTGATGAAGAGTAGCATCATCGCCAAGCTTCCTCAGACGTGTACATGTTCCCTCAGAATTGTATATGTTTCAATATGATAATCTCTCACTCTTCTGAGCTCCAATGAATATAAGTGCAACCTGCTGATCCTTTCTTCATAAGGCAACCCCTTCTTCCTGGAATCAGCCTAGTAAAGCTTCTCTGAACTGCTTCCAATGCAAGTATATCCTTCCTAAGTAAGAAGGCCAAAAATGTGCACAGTATTCTTGGAGTGGTCTCACCGATGCCCTGTACAGTTTTAGCAAGGTTTCTCTACGTTTATATTCCAACCCCTTTGCAATCAAGGCCAACAATCCATTTGCCTTCCCAATGACTTACTGTGCCTGCATGCCAGCTTTTGTGAATCATGTAGAAGGATGCCCAGATCCCTCTGTACTACAGCGTTCTGCAGTTTCTCTCCAGTTAAATAATATTTTTCTTTTCTATTCTTCCTGTAAAGTGGATAAGCTCATATTTATTTGCCAACTAATTTCCAACTTATTTAACTTATCCATTTGCAGACTCTTTTTATCCTCCTCACGACTTGTTCTCTGGCCTATCGTTGTATTATCAGTACATTTGGGTACAATGCAGCTGGTTTCTCCATGTAGATCATTATCATAGGTGGAAAATTCTTGAGGCCCCAGCACTGATTCCTGTGGCCCTCCACTAGCTGCAGTTTGCCAACCTGAAGATAACATTTATCCTGAATTTCTGTTTCCCGTTAGTTAGCCAATCCTCTATCCAGATCACATAATCACACCATCACCATGAGCCCTCACCTTATGTGGTAACCTTTTCTGTTGCACCTTATCAAATGCATTTTGGAAATACAAATACAGTACATCTACTGGTTCCTCTCTATTCACGCTGTTTGTTACATCCTCATAGAACTCTGCTAAATTTGTCAAAAATGATTTCCCTTTCACAAAACCTTGTTGACTGTGCCTGACTATATGATGATTTTCTAAATTCCCTGCTCCAATTCCTTAGTGATAGATTCTAGTGTTTTCAGGAATGGAGTTTGGGGGGCTTTGAGCCCGTGGTCTGAACGATTTAGCAGCCAGGCTCAGTGTTTTGAACAGTTTCTTCTCGTCCATGTGGAGCAGCCAGAGCTGCAGGCCTGGTAGACCAACATGAAGAAAACAGATCTGTAGGGCTGTTTTTTTTTAGCCAATCTGTCAGTATCAGGTCAGTTTCATTTGTGACGAGTGTTATTAGTCTCAATATTTTGGGGGCTTATTGTGTTATTCTGTGGGTCTGGGTGTGTGAACCTAAGTTAATTTTTAAAACAGACAGATTACCTGCAAGGACATCAAAGGGATGTAGGTGTTAAAGTCATGCATTTGAAGTAGACATGGCCAAGTGAATTTTCAATAACTAAACACCGTGGGTAGATAGTGCAATGGGTAGAAAGATAAGTAGAACATAGAACATAGAACATTACAGCGCAGTACAGGCCATTCGGCCCTCGATGTTGCGCGGACCTGTGAAACCACTCTAAAGCCCATCTAAACTATTCCCTTATCGTCCATATGTCTATCCAATGACCATTTGAATGCCGTTAGTGTTGGCGAGTCCACTACTGTTGCAGACAGGGCATTCCATGCCCTTACTACTCTCTGAGTAAAGAACCTACCTCTGACATCTGTCCTATATCTATCTCCCCTCAACTTAAAGCTATGTACCCTCATGCTAGACATCACCATCCGAGAAAAAAGGCTCTCACTGTCCACCCTATCCAATCCTCTGATCATCTTGTATGCCTCAATTAAGTCACCTCTTAACCTTCTTCTCTCTAATGAAAACAGCCACAAGTCCCTCAGCCTTTCCTCATAAGATCTTCCCTCCATACCAGGCAACATTCTGGTAAATTTCCTCTGCACCCTTTCCAATGCTTCCACATCCTTCCTATAATGCGGCGACCAGAATTGCACACAATACTCCAAATGCGGCCGCACCAGAGTTTTGTACAGCTGCAACATGACCTCATGGCTCCGAGACCAATCCCTCTACCAATAAAAGCTAACACACCGTACGCCTTCTTAACAACCCTATCAACCTGGGTGGCAACTTTCAGGGATCTATGTACATGGACACCGAGATCTCTCTATTCATCCACACTGCCAAGAATCTTACCATTAGCCCAGTGCTCTGTCTTCCTGTTATTCCTTCCAAAATGAATCACCTCACACTTTTCTGCATTAAACGCCATTTGCCACCTCTCAGCCCAGCGCTGCAGCTTATCTATGTCCCTCTGTAACTTGTAACATCAGTCCGCACTGTCCACAACTCCACCGACTTTAGTGTCATCTGCAAATTTACTCACCCATCCTTCTACGCCCTCCTCCAGGCCATTTATAAGAATGACAAACAGAAGTGGCCCCAAAACAGATCCCTGTGGTACACCACTAGTAACTGGGCTCCAGTCTGAACATTTCTCATTAACCACCACCCTTTGTCTTCTTCCAGCTAGCCAATTTCTGATCCAAACTGCTAAATGACCCTGAATCCCATGCCTCCATATTTTCTGCAGTAGCCTACCGTGGGGAACCTTATCAAATGCTTTACTGAAATCCATATACAGCACATCAACTGCTTTACCCTCATCCACCTGTTTGGTCACCTTCTCAAAGAACTTAATAAGGTTTGTGAGGCATGACCTACCCTTCACAAAACCGTGTTGACTATCTCTAATCAAATTATTCCTTTCCAGATGATTATACATCCTATCTCTTATTAACCTTTCCAAGATTTTGCCCACAACAGAAGTAAGGCTCACTGGTCTATAGTTACAGGGGTTGTCTCTACTCCCCTTCTTGAACAAGGGGACAACAATTGCTATCCTCCAGTCTTCTGGCACTATTCCTGTAGACAAAGATGACTTCAAGATCAAAGCCAAAGGCTCAGCAATCTCCTCCCTAGCTTCCCAGAGAATCCTAAGATAAATCCCATCCGGCCCAGGGGACTTATCTATTTTCACACTTTCCAGAATTGCTAACACCTCCTCCTTATGAACCTCAAGCCCTTCTAGTCTAGTAGCCTGAATCTCAATAGTCTCCTTGACAACATTGTCTTTTTCCTGTGTGAATACTGACGAAAAATATTCATTTGGCACCTCTCCTATCTCCTCGGACTCCAAGCACAATTTCCCACTACTGTCCTTGACGGGCCCTACTCTTAGCCTAGTCATTCGTTTATTCCTGACATATCTATAGAAAGCTTTAGGGTTATCCTTGATCCTACCTGCCAAAGACTTCTCGTGTCCCCTTCTGGCTCTTCTTAGCTCTCTCTTTAGGTCCTTCCTAGCTAACTTGTAACTCTCGAGCGCCCTATCTGAACCTTCATGCCTGATCTTTACATAAGCCCCCTTCTTCCTCTTGACAAGTGTTTTGACTGCTTTAGTAAACCACGGTTACCTTGCTCGACCACTTCCTCCCTGCCTGACAGGCACATACTTATCAAGGACACGCAGTAGCTGTTCCTTGAACAAGCTCCACATTTCCATTGTGCCCATCCCCTGCAGTTTTCCTCTCCATCCGATGCATCCTAAGTCTTGCCTCATCGCATCATAATTGTCTTTCCCCCAGATATAACTCTTGCCCTGCGGTATATACCTATCCCTTTCCATCACTAAAGTAAACGTAATCGAATCGTGGTCACTATCACCAAAGTGCTCACCTACCTCCAAATCTAACACCTGTCCTGGTTCATTACCTAGTACCAAATCCAATATGGCCTCGCCTGTCATTGGCCTATCTACATACTGTGTCAGGAAACCCTCCTGCACACATTGGACAAAAATGGACGCATCTAAAGCACTCGAACTATAGCGTTTCCAGTCAATATTTGGAAAGTTAAAGTCCCCCATAGCAACTACCCTGTTGCTTTCGCTCCTATCCAGAATCATCTTTGCAATCCTTTCCTCTACATCTCTGGAACTTTTCGGAGGCCTATAGAAAACCCCAAATAGGGTGACCTCTCCTTTCCTGTTTCTAGCCTCAGCCCATACTACCTCAGTAGACTAGTCCTCATCAAACGTCCTTTCTGCCACCGTAATAATGTCCTTGATTAACAATGCCACCCACCCCCTCTTTTACCACCTTCCCTGCGCTTACTGAAATATCTAAACCCCGTCACCTGCAACAACCATTCCTGTCCCTGCTCTATCCGTGTCTCCAAAATGGCCACAACATCAAAGTCCCAGGTACCAACCTATGCCGCAAGTTCATCCACCTTATTCCGAATGCTCCTGGCATTGAAGAAGACACACTTTAAACCACCTTCCTGCCTGCTGGTACACTCCTGCAATTTTGAAACCTTACTCATGACCTCACTACCCTCAACCTCCTGTATACTGGAGCTACAATTCAGGTTCCCAAGCCCCTGCTGAACTAGTTTAAACCCTCCCGAAGAGCATTAGCAAATTTCCCCCCCAGGATATTGTTACCCCCCTGGTCCAGGTGCAGACCATCCCGTTTGTAGAGGTCCCACCGACCCCAGAATGAGCCCCAATTATACAGAAATCTGAAACCCTCCCTCCTGCACCATCTCTGTAGCTACGTGTTCAACTCCTCTCTCTCCCAATTCCTCGTCTCGCTATCACGTGGCACGGGTAACAACCCAGAGATATTAACTCTGTTTGTCCTAGAACTAAGTTTCCACCCTAGCCCCCTGAATTCCTGCCTTACATCCCTATCCCTTTTCCTACCTCTGTCATTGGTGCCTATGTGGACCACGACTTGGGGCTGCTCCCAAGGACCCTTAAGGATCCCGAAAACATGATCCGAGACATCACGCACCCTGGCATCTGGGAGGCAACACACGTCTCTCTCGTTCCCACAGAATCTCCTATCTATCTTTTGACTTTTAGCTGTTAAATATCAAAAGGGTTTACAACTTGGAAATGGTCATAAATCATAAGGCAAGATTATTCAACTTTATTTTACCTGAAAGTAGGGACAGTAGGGAGAAAATGAAAGATCTTTATGTTTTGGGAACGTAAGGTTCAACAAAGTTCTCAGGACAATGAAATTGAAGATGAAAGGCAAAAAATAATATTTAATGAGAAATCGGCGAGGGGGAGAGGTGGATGGTATGGCTATGTGAGACTTCCTGGTGTGTTGGGAAAAGTGAACAGTTGGAAGTAGCCTTTACAGTCAGGCTGGAAAATTGTCTGCTTTTCAGAAAGCAGGGTTCTATTTCAAAGTTTCTTTTAAATTTCCACAGCAGCATGGAAGTAACTGAGAAGTGTTGTGATACACCTTTTCTACAGCAACAGCGGGTAATACCATTGGAATATTTTAGTTAAACCTCTATAAGGGAGCATTGCCTTGAGTGAATTTACCTGTCAATTATTTTGAGGGAAGTTCTGTGAAATAGTGTAATCTTGTGTGCTTAAGCTTTATTTTATTTTGTCCGTAAATATTTTAATTTAACGTTTAAAGTCCCAAATGTGTTACTGGAATTTGTGCCTTCTGAATCAGGAAACATGTTTTTTTCTTGTTGTCAGAATACAAACAAACAAAAGGGTTATGATAGGTCGGTCAAGTTTCCCTTTGGAATTTGGTTTGCACAGCAAATAACAGCTGCTGGAACGTAATGCATTAAGTGCTGCTGCTGCTTCTGATCTTTGGGTATCTTTGCAATTCCTTTTTTTTTTTTTAACGCCCACCGGGACATAGCAAAGCTGTCCGAAGGCGAGAAGCAGCAACAACAAAGTGTTTTCCTGTTTGAAAAATGGTCAGGAATATCCCGGTTATTTTCTAACCAATTGAATGCTTTAATGAGATATTTGGAGGGAGGGATGGGGGAGGGTTGGTGGGGGGAAAGCTAGAGGGTGATTGGGGGAAGGCTGGAGGGGGGATTGAGGGAAGATTGGAGAGGGATGGAGGTTTTGCTGGTTTACAGTGGGCGGGATTTGTGGTGTGAGATTGTCAGGACAGGAGGGCGTACTATACCAGTAACCCAGTAACCCCACCTAATCTTTTTGGACACTAAGGGCAATTTAGCATAGCCCATCCACCTAACCTGCACATCTTAGGACTGTGGAAGGAAACCGGAGCACCCGGAGGAAACCCACGCAGCCATGGGGAGAAAGTGACCCAAGCCGGGAATCTAACCTGGGACCCTGGAGCTGTGAAGTAACAGTGCTAATGACTGTACTACCGTAACACCCTAGGATGTGTTTGTCCTGGATTACACCAGGAACATCCACATTTTGCAGTGCTTCTAATTACTTTCGAGACAAGTTCTGAATGAAATGATATGGGAGCTGACATTCATTTGTGTTTTGAGAAACTGGAGATTTCAAAGTCATTTTTGAATGATACAGTTTGCTGTTTCTGTGATGTCAAATCATGCAATTTTTTTCATTCATGGAATATGGGCACGGCTGGTAAGGCCAGGACTCACTGCCCATCCTGAGTTTTTCTTGAGAAGTTTGTGATAAACTACTTTCTTGAATTGATTATGTTCATGTTGTGAAGGTAGTCCCACAGTGCTGTTTGGTAGGGAGTTCTAGAATTTTGACCGAGCAAGAATGAAGGAGCACCACCATATTTTCCAGTCATGATGGTGTATGACTTGGAGGGGAACTTGCAGATGATAGGGGCCTGGATTCACCGATATCGCGGCCAAGTGTTGACACCGGCGTCAAAACTGGTGCTAGCGACGCCGGCATAAATGGATCTCCAGGCCCAGTAATTCTCCTCTTCCTCGGGGGCTAGAATGGTGCCGGAGACCTGTGCGCTGCTCCGGCGCCAAAAGCCGGCCTTACACGGCCGGCGCGGGTCCGCGCATGCGCGCCACGGCCGTCTCCGCACCGGCCCCCGGGCAACTTGGCGGAGCCCTACAGGGGCCCAGCATGGAGGAACATAGCCAACCCTCCCCGGAATGAGCGCACCCGCCAATCGGTAGCCCCCGATCACGGGCCTGGACACCATGGAGGCCCTACCCAGAGTCAGATGCCCCCCCGCCCCCCTACCAGGTCAGCCCCCGCAGCCAGAATGCAAAGGTCCTGCCGAGTAGGACTATATGTAAACCACGCCGGCGGGACTCGGCGGGCACTCGGCCCGTCGAGCACGGAGAATCACCGCAGGGGCCGCTTTCAATGGCCCCCCAACCGGCACCGCGGCGAACGCGCAGGCGTGATTGCCACCGATTTTCCGGTCGCCGTAGAATCAGCAGCCCGCTGTCAGAATGGCGTGTCTGGATTCCCGCGCCCTCCACCGATTCTCATACCCGGCGCGGGCTCGGAGAATCCCGGTCAGTGTTCACCTGTTTTTGCTGTCCTTGCTCTTCTAGAATCATAGAATCCCTACAATGTAGAAGGAGTCCATTTGCCCCAGAGAATCTGCATGGACCCTCCAAAAGAGCTAACGTAGGCTCACTCCCCTGCCTTAACCCCACCCCCTGTGCATTGATCATGGAAATCAAACTAATCCACACGTCTTTGGACTGTGGTAGGTGTCATGAGGATGTCGCTTTAAGAAATGTTTGGCTGCTCATGTTACTGCAGTGATGTCAGAGTGTGGGTGGAGCTGAGCTCTGGCTCTGATTTTTAGTTTCACTTTGAGAAAAGCTTGGGTGTGTTTGTGTCTTTTTGATTTCGTTTTCAGTGTTGGAGCTGAAGCCAGACAAAGCAGGTGTACTGCTGTTCTCGCTGCCATGAAAAGACTATCTCTTGATCATTTGGTGAATTCAGAATTATAAGTGTTCTGAGTTGTGACTTTAACCTGATGTGCTTCTGTTAAAGGTTATGTTTTTTGTAAGTCTTTTGGATGTTGAAAGGACAACGTAAGCATTACTTAGTGTTGTACGCTGGGGGTTGTATTTGAATTGATGGTTGCTAAGATGTTCACTGTATGTTTTAAAAAAGTTAACTTGAGTTCATAGGATAAACATTGTTTTACTTTGAAAAAATACTTTTCCATTTCTGCTGTACCACACCTGTAGATCCCCATACCACAATCTATTAAAAGTTGTGAACTCCATGATACACTTTGGGGTTCTCTAAACCCTGGCCCATAACATAGGAAACCGGAGCATCCGGAGGAAACCCACATAGACACGGGAAGAAGGTGTAAGCACCACACGGTCACCCAAGGCCAGAATCACACCTGGGTTCCTGTGCACTGTGAGGCAGCAGAGCTAACCACTGTACCACCGCGCCACCCAGTAGTAATAGCGGTTGTGGGTTTAATGATCAAATGATTGTCCACAGTTATTTTTGATATTTAACTGTCAAAGATGCGGTTACCGAGCTATAGAATAGTTTGTTTGAATGGCTTACTGTAATTGAGACAGTGACCAATTTGAGCAATTGAAATGAAATTATCGTTCAGAGAGATTAGAATTCTCTATTCTGCTGTCAATCAATCCAAAAATATGAATTTTCAAATAAAGGGTTCCAGTCAACAAAGCAGCTTTGTCAATTGTTAGTTTCTAAAGCAAAAATGTTCTGCTTTCCGATAGACATATCATTTGTGTCATTCCATGTTCATTTTATTTGGAAAGGAATATGACTTCTACTTTTACTGTAGCGACTTTGAAAAATGTGAAATATTTACCATATTGTGAAACTATTATTATGAGGAGTAAGTCATAACTGTTGATGAGATGGCTCTTCCTATCTGTGGATTCTAGAAATGGTACTTGGTTGCTATACAGACTGTTGTTATACTCCGGAACGTGCTTCACATTTGTTTATTGGTACTACCTCTAAACAGGTTACAGAACATGCACGTTGCTCCTGAGCATGGTGTTCCAACCTCTCTCTCTCTCTCTCTCACTCAAGTCTAACACATGATTGGCTGATGCCAGTGATACATCACCATATATGTCATAAATTAACATATCCCATCTATTAGCCCTTTATACTTCGCCTCACCTTCACCAATCCATCCAATTACAACAACAATATGAAACCATGGCTGTGATTTTCCAGCCCTTCCCACCGGTGGTCAATAGCGAACCGCTTACGCAACCGGAAAACACGTGCAGGCAGTGGGGGAGAAAATCCCACCCGTGGCGGCCCGTACCGGAGCCAAGAGCGGCGCGAACCACTCCGGCGTCAGGCCACCCGGAACTTGTGGAATCCTCCGCGCCTCCGGGGGCTAGGCCGGCGCTGGAGGGGTTGGCGCTGTGCCAACTGGTGCCGAAGGGCCACCGGCAGTCGGCGCAGGTTGGCGCATGCGCAGGGCTGTCGGCATGTTCTGGCGCATGCGCAGAACCGCCGGCGTGTTTCCTGTGCATATCAGGGGGGTTCTTCTCCACGCTGGCCATGGCAGAGCCTTACAGAGGCCGGCGCTGAGGGAAAGAGTGCCCCCACGGCACAGGCCCGCCCGCAGATCAGTGGGCCTTGTCGTGGGCCAAGCCACCGTGCCCCCCCCCCCCCCCCCCCGGGGCCGGAACCCCTTGATCATCATGGACGATGAAGTATAGACTAGGCATTACATTTGTAGGTTCAGTGCTGTAGATCTGAATGCTGATCAGTCACTGGAACACAACTGACTCCTGAAAAAGTCAACAGAGACTTCATATAATGCATTTATTGATCGAAAAGACAGACCAACCTCTAGGATCTCATCCTCGGACAGATAACTCAAGGCTGCAATGGCTTCTTCCTCATTACTTTCTTCTGGAAAGAGCCAGTTCTGGTCCAGCAAGTTTTCATGGGGATGTTCACCAGGTACTTCAGTGCCTTCTATATCATATCTTCAGTCTCAACCTGGGTCTAGTATTTGGTGTCTCTGAGAAAGAACGGAACATGCTGCTTATTCGATAAATGTTCTCAGTTGCTAGAGGCGAAGGCTCTGCTGGTTCAAAATAAAAGTTTGAAGATTATTCCATGATAGTCATTGCGTCTTTCAAATGCAGGGCTTCATTTGTTTTTGTAGGATTCCAAGCAGTATGCCAACATTGACACTCAATAAGGAGGTACATAGATTATGAGCAGACGTGGGGAGAACATGCAGACTCCGCACAGACAGTGACCCAAGCTGGAAATCGAACCTGGGACTCTGGAGCTGTGAAGCAATTGTGCTAACCACTGTGCTATATTGAACTTTAGAGAAGGCCTGTGAGTATTTTTTAATGGATACAAACCAAAGATGGCTGAGGATGTTAAGTCAGTTACTGGCTGAACTACAGGTGGGTGATACCTTGAGAAACAATAGAACCACACTGTTTCCAGACAAAGGTACTTCTGAAGCATACAGAAATTAATTGCCATCTCCGGTGGAAACAAGAAGAGATAATGGGAGATGAGTGTCGTCTATCATCTATCTGTCAGTAATGTCCAGATGGATTTGCGGATTCCATCTTCCAGGGATATACAAAAACTGGAATAAAGTGTGTATTTATGCGTGTACCAGTGCTTGAGTGTCAGGAGAGTGTGATGTGGAAGAAGAAGCCAGCTATCAACAGCAGCACCCTGGCAAAAGCTTCTTTGAGGTTGTGAAAGCCGAATCCTTGAATAGTTTTAAGGCAGAGCTGGATAGATTCTTGATTAACAAGGGATGAACTGTTATCAAGGGTAGACAGAAATGTAGGGTTGAGGTTACAATCAATGAGCCATTTAATTATTGAATGGTAGAGCAGGCTCGAGAGGCAGAGCAGCTTACTACTCCTAATTTGTATGTTAATATGTTCATATGATATTACCAACATCACACAGTTTGCTGGTCAGTGTTGCAAAAATTCTCTTTTGCTAGTAGGTAGAATGAGCGGGAGGATTTTCTCAGATTGCAGGCTTCCCTTGATGTAGGGTCTTTCTCATTGCACACACATTGCTTTGTGGACACTGTATGTCAGTTAACTCTGCTACATCGGAATCAAAAGAGATTCCACTCCCTCTGTATCCTGAAGGCATGTGGCCACGGGAAGTGCATAATGCCAATCAGTCTCCTGTACCTGGGCAGCTGGTTATATTTCAGCCAGCACGGCAAACCAAAGGGTGGCTGCTGGGTGACAAGGATTAAACACAGATGACACGGCTGATGACTACAGTACACAACCTATGCATACGTTGTGATGTGGAGATGCCGGCGTTGGACTGAGGTGAGCATACGTTGGACTGGGGTATGCAAACGTTGGCAGAGAGTATAAAATGAAAGTCAGGTTGCCATAGGAAGTGTAATAAGGCAGAGTGCTGGCATGCTGAAGCAACAATTCTGCTTTCTGGACTGCTCCAGGGGAGCCTTGTAGTACTCAGCTAAACGGGTTTCAATGTTCATGATGGTTTGATGAATGCTGCACAATCATGTCATCACAAATGGAAAGACCTTTGTAACAGCTGAGAAACTGAGGAACTTGAACAAGAATCATAGCATCCCTACAGTGCTGAAGAAGGTCATTCGGCCTATCAAGTCTGCACCTACACTCCGCTGTGCCACCATGCCACTGATGAGGAAAATGTGGAAGAGGAGAAAGAGGATGGAGATGTCAATTTAGACAGCACATTCCTTATCGGCTTTACTTGAAGAACAAATTCAAGTGCAAAACCAGGGTAAGTGGGGAAGTTCTGATTCAACTGTCACGGGCATTGGTGAGAACTCTTCTGATGTGCTGAGCACAGTTTTGGTCCCCTTACTTGGTCCCCTTACAATGTAAATGCATTAGTGGCGATTCAGAGAAGGTTCACTAAATTGATTCCAGGAATGAAGGACTTGTCTTATGAAGGCAGATTGGGCAGTTTAGGCCTAAGCAGCACAGTGGTTAGCACTGTTGCTTCACAGCACCAGGGTCCCAGGTTCGATTCCAGGCTTGGGTCATTGTCTGTGCAGAGGCTGCATGTTCTTCCCATGGCTGCATGGGTTTCCTCCGGGTGCTCTGGTTTCCTCCCACAAGTCCCAAAAGAATAGGTAATTTGAACATTCTGAATTCTCCCTCTGTGCACCCAAACAGGTGCCGGAGTGTGTGGCAACTAGTGATTTTTCACAGTAACTTCATTGCAGTGTTAATTTAAGCCTACTTGCGACAATAAAGATTATTATTGCGAAAGATTATTATTATACTCACTGGAGTTTAGAAGAATGAGAGAAGATCTAATTGAGGTGGAAAGATGCTAATGGGATTGGCAGTGTAGGCATAGAATGGGTGTTCCCTCTCGTCAGACATTTTAGAATGAGAGGCCATAGTTTTAGGCTAAGGGGTGGAAGATTTAAAACAGAAATGAGTAGGAACTACTTCAGTCAAAGGGTCGTGAATCTGTGAAATGTTGTACCCCAGAGTGCGGTGTACACCGGAACACTAAACAAATTTAAGGAGGAGAGAGATAGGTTTTTATGCATAGTGGGATGAAGGGTTATGGGAAGTGAGCAGGAAGGTGTAGATGAGGCGAGATGAGATCAGCCATATTCGTATTGAATTGATGAGCAGGCTCAAGGGGCTGAATTGCCTACTCCTGCTCCATGTTCTTCTGTTCAAGATCTTTGCAATGCCTTCTGCCAAGTTAGTATCGAATGCCTCCATGCTCCAAAACATTGAAAAAGATCATAAGAAAAAGGAGAAGAAGACCATTCAGCCCATCATGCCTGCTCCATCATCCAATAAGGTCATGGCTGATCTGATTGTAGCCTTAATTTCACTTTCCTCCCTGTCACCTCCTCGCCACACCCTCCCCACTAGTTTTCTTTCAAGTTACAGTTTCTCCCTCTTTATCATTGTTATCGGCATTCTTTGTTGATTTGTCCACATTGTCCACATTAACCCTTACCAACTTTTAAGATGCACCATAGAAAGCATCCTATCGGGCTGCATCACAGCCTGGTATGGCAACTGCTCGGCCCAGGACCGCAAGAAACTTCAGAGAGTCGTGAACACCGCCCAGTCCATCACACGAACCTGCCTCCCATCCATTGACTCCATCTACACCTACCGCTGCCTGGGGAAAGCGGGCAGCATAATCAAAGACCCCTCCCACCCTGCTTACTCACTCTTCCAACTTCTTCCATCGGGCAGGAGATACAGAAGTCTGAGAACACGCACGAACAGACTCAAAAACAGCTTCTTTCCCCACTGTCACCAGACTCCTAAATGACCCTCTTATGGACTGACTTCATTAACACTACACCCTGTATGCTTCATCCGATGCCAGTGCTTATGTAGTTACATTGTATATGTTGTGTTGCCCTATTATGTATTTTCTTTTATTCCCTTTTCATGTGTTTAATGATCTGTTGAGCTGCTCGCAGAAAAATACTTTTCACTGTACCTCGGTACACGTGACAATAAACAAATCCAATCCAATCCAATCCAATTTGTAAAATTTCTCAATCCGCTGTCCTACACTAATCTTTGTAGCAGTGTGCATTTTTTCTTTCAGATAACCAACAAGTCCAATATAACCTTAAATGACAGGTCTCCATCTCGATGCTGTTAAAGAAGGATAACGACCGGTGGAGTGTGGGTCGTATAGGCCCACATTTCTGCTGAATGTGGGCGCATAAATATTGGCCAGCAGTAAGGTTGGACATGTGCTTTCCGTGGGTGATTGGGGAAGATCAGATGGGGTTCGTTAAGGACAGACTGTTGTCATCGGTGTGCAATGGATGCTAAATATGATGCTTTCTGCGGCGGAGCGAAGGGAGTTGGAGGTGGTGGTGGCATTAAATGCGGAGAAGGCATTTGAGTGGAGTGGAGTTATCTGATTTTGGTGTTGGAGAAGTTTGGGATTGGGCCTCAGTTTGTGACATGGATGAAGTTGCTGTATAAGGAGCCGATGGCGAGCGTGCGCACAAATTGTATGAATTCAGGGTATTTTGTGTTGCACCGGGGAATGAGGCAGGCATGTCCCATGTCCCCCCTTCTGTTTGAATTGGTGACAGAGCCCTTGGCCATTGCGCTGACGTGCTCAGAGTTGCAAAAGAGGGTAGTGGGGGGTGGGGTGGAGCATAGGGTGACCTTGTACGTGGACAATTTGCTGTTATGCATTTTGGACTCCTTGTTGCCAGGCTCCTATGCCAGGCTCCTTGTTGGGGGCCAAAATGGGTTTTCTTCATAGATCTGGGACATTCTCAAGGTAAGCTGAATTTTGAGAAATGTGAATATTTTGGGATCTCCTCTCCAGCGACAGGGGTCGGGGTTGGGGGGGGGGGGGTTGGCCATTCCATGTGGCAATTTCTCACTTTAGGTATCTGGGGGTGCAGGTGGCAGGGACCTCGGTTGGTCTTCGGAAGTTGAATTTCTCGCGTTTGGTGGGGAGTGAGAAGACAGATTTGTTGAGCTGGGATAATCGGCCTCTGTCGTTGGCGGGCCAGGGGCAGGCAGTGAAGATGAACATTCTACTGCAGATTTTCTTTTTAATTCAGTGCCTGCCGGGCCTTTATTGCCGGTTAGTGCCTCACTAACTTGATAAGAGTTTTTTGAGGAGGTCACTAAGATGATTGATTCAGGTAGGGCAGTGGATGTTGTCTATATGGATTTCAGTAAGGCCATTAACAAGGTCCCTCGTGGCAGACTGGTACAAAAGGTGAAGTCACACGGGATCAGAGGTAAGCTGGCAAGATGGATACAGAACTGGCTAGGTCATAGAAGGCAGAGAGTAGCAATGGATGGATGCTTTTCTGATTGGAAGGCTGTGACTAGTGGTGTTCCGCGGGGATCAGTGCTGGGACCTTTGCTCTTTGTAGTATATATAAATGATTTGGAGGAAAATGTAACTGGTCTGATTAGTAAGTTTCCAGACGACACAAAGGTTGGTGGAATTGCAGATAGCGATGACGACTGTCAGAAGATACAACAGGATTTAGATAGTTTGGAGACTTGGGCGGAGAGATGGCAGATGGAGGTTAATTTGGACAAATGTGAGGTAATGCATTTTGGAAGGTCTAATGCAGGTAGGGAATATACAGTGAATGGTAGAACCCTCAAGGGTATTGAAAGTCAGAGAGATCTAGGTGTACATGTCCACAGGTCACTCAAAGGGGCAACACAGGTGGAGAAGGTAGTCAAGAAGGCATACGACATGCTTGCCTTCATTGGCCAGGGCATTGAGTATAAAAATTGGCAAGTCATGTTGCAGCTGTATAGAACATAGAACATAGAACATTACAGCGCAGTACAGGCCCTTCGGCCATCGATGTTGCGCCGACCTGTGAAACCACTCTAAAGCCCATCTACACTATTCCCTTATCGTCCATATGTCTCACCAATGACCATTTGAATGCCCTTAGTGTTGGCGAGTCCACTACTGTTGCAGGCAGGGCATTCCACGCCCTTACTACTCTCTGAGTAAAGAACCTACCTCTGACATCTGTCCTATATCTATCTCCCCTCAATTTAAAGCTATGTCCCCTCATGCTAGTCATCACCATCCAAGGAAAAAGGCTCTCACTGTCCACCCTATCCAATCCTCTGATAATCTTGTATGCCTCAATTAAGTCACCTCTTAACCTTCTTCTCTCTAACGAAAACAGCCTCAAGTCCCTCAGTCTTTCCTCATAAGATCTTCCCCCCATACCAGGAAACATTCTGGTGAATCTCCTCTGCACCCTTTCCAATGCTTCCACATCCTTCCTATAGTGCGGCGACCAGAATTGCACGCAATACTCCAAATGCGGCCGCACCAGAGTTTTGCACAGCTGCAACATGACCTCATGGTTTCGAAACCAATCCCTCTACCAATAAAAGCTAACACACCGTACGCCTTCTTAACAACCCTCTCAACCTGGGTGGCAACTTTCAGGGATCTATATACATGGACACCAAGGTCTCTCTGCTCATCCACACTGCCAAGAATCTTACCATTAGCCCAGTACTCTGTCTTTCTGTTATTCCTTCCAAAATGAATCACCTCACTTTTATGCATTAAACTCTATTTGCCACCTCTCAGCCCAGCGCTGCAGCTTATCAATATCCCTCTGTAACTTGTAACATCCTTCTGCACTGTCCACAACTCCACCGACTTTAGTGTCATCAGCAAATTTACTCACACATCCTTCTACGCCCTCCTCCAGGTCATTTATAAGAATGACAAAGAGCAGTGGCCCCAAAACAGATCCTTGTGGTACACCACTAGTAACTGGACTCCAGTCTGAACATTTCCCATCAATCACCACCCTTTGTCTTCTTCCAGTTAGCCAATTTCTGGTCCAAACTGCTAAATCACCCTGAATCCCATGCCTCCGTATTTTCTGCAGTAGCCTACTGTGGGGAACCTTATCAAACGCTTTACTGAAATCCATATACAGCACATCAACTGCTTTACCCTCATCCACCTGTTTGGTCACCTTCTCAAAGAACTCAATAAGGTTTGTGAGGCACGACCTACCCTTCACAAAACCGTGTTGACTATCTCTAATCAAATTATTCCTTTCCAGATGATTATACATCCTATCTATTATAAACCTTTCCAAGATTTTGCCCACAACAGAAGTAAGGCTCACTGGTCTATAGTTACCGGGGTTGTCTCTACTCCCCTTCTTGAACAAGGGGTCAACATTTGCTATCCTCCAGTCTTCTGGCACTATTCCTGTAGACAAAGATGACTTAAAGATCAAAGCCAAAGACTCAGAAATCTCCTCCCCAGCTTCCCAGAGAATCCTAGGATAAATCCCATCCGGCCCAGGGGACTTATCTATTTTAACACTTTTCAGAATTGCTAACACCTCCTCCTTCTGAACCTCAAGCCCTTCTAGTCTAGTAGCCTGAATCTCAGTATTCTCCTCGACAACATTGTCTTTTTCCTGTGTGAATACTGACGAAAAATATTCATTTCGCACCTCTCCTATCTCCTCGGACTCCAAGCACAACTTCCCACTACTGTCCTTGACGGGCCCTACTCTTAGCCTAGTCATTCATTTATTCCTGACGTATCTATAGAAAGCTTTAGCGTTATCCTTGATCCTACCTGCCAAAGACTTCTCATGTCCCCTCCTGGCTCTTCTTAGCTCTATCTTTAGGTCCTTCCTAGCTAACTTGTAACTCTCGAGTGCCCTAACTGAGCCTTCATGTCTCATCTTTACATATAAAATCTTTACGTATAAAATCTTAGTTCGGCCACACTTGGAGTACAGTGTTCAATTCTGATCGCCACATTACCAGAAGGATGTGGAGGCTTTAGGGAGGGTGCAGAAGAGATTTACCAGGATTTTGGCTGGTATGGAGGGCATTAGCTATGAGGAGAGGTTGAATAAACTTGGTTTGTTCTCACTGGAACAACGGAGGTTGAGGGGCGACCTGATAGAGGTCTACAAAATTATGAGGGGCATAGACAGAGTGGATAGGCAGAGACCTTTTTCCCAGGGTAGGGGGGTCAATTGCTAGGGGGCATAGGTTTAAGGTGCGGGGGGCAAGGTTTAGAGGAGATGTAAGAGGCAAGTTTTTTCCACAGAGGGTAGTGGGTGCCTGGAACGCGTTGCCGGAGGAGGTGATGGAAGCAGGGACGATAGTGACGTTTAAGGGGCATCTTTTTAAAAAAAAAATTTTTATTAAAGGTTTTCATAAAATATCAATAACAAAATGAGAAAGAAAAAAGAACCCAACAGGGTTAAGTACAAAACACAATCTAAAAAAGCAACCCCCCAAACCCCTCCCCCCCCGTACCTAAATAATAAATTAACATTAACACCCCGACTTAAGACAACAGGTGTATACACCAGTGTAAATAACACAAACCAAAATAAAGTAAAAAACCTCCCCCCCGCAACCCCCCCGAGCTGCTGCTGCCATTGACCAATGTCTAGCGTTCTGCCAGAAAGTCTAAGAACGGTTGCCACCGCCTAAAGAACCCTTGTACCGACCCTCTCAAGGCGAATTTCACCCTCTCCAATTTAATGAACCCCGCCATATCGCTGATCCAGGATTCCACGCTTGGAGGCCTCGCATCTTTCCACTGAAGGCGAATCCTTCGCCGGGCTACCAGGGACGCAAAGGCCAGAAGTCCGGCCTCTTTCGCCTCCTGCACTCCCGGCTCCTCTGCCACCCCAAATATTGCGAGCCCCCAGCCCGGTTTGACCCTGGATCCTACCACCCTCGACACCGTACTCGCTACGCCCTTCCAAAATTCCTCCAGCGCTGGCATGCCCAGAACATATGGGTGTGATTTGCTGGGCTCCCTGAGCACCTAACACACCTGTCCTCACCCCCAAAGAACCTGCTCATCCTTGTTCCGGTCATGTGTGCCCTGTGCAGCACCTTAAACTGTATGAGGCTGAGCCTCGCGCATGAAGAGGAAGAGTTCACCCTCCCTAGGGCATCTGCCCACGTCCCCTCTTCGATCTCATCTCCCAACTCCTCCTCCCACTTACCTTTCAACTCCACCACTGAGGCCTCCACCTCCTCTTGCATCACCTGGTAAGTTTCCGAGATCTTCCCCACTCGCACCGACCCCCCCGAGAGCACCTTGTCCTGTACTGTGCGTGGCAGCAGCTGCGGGAATTCCACCACCTGCCATCTGGCAAACGCCCTTACCTGTAAGTACCTGAAGGTGTTCCCCGGGGGGAGCCCGTACTTCTCCTCCAGCTCACCCAAGCTCGCGAACTTCCCGTCCACAAACAGGTCCCCCAACTTTCGTATCCCTGCCCTGTGCCACCCCGAAAACCCTCCACCTGTTCTTCCTGGGGCGAACCGGTGGTTCCCCCATAATGGGGTCCACGCCGAGGCCCTAACTTCCCCCCTATGCCGCCTCCACTGCCCCCAGATTTTGAGGGCCGACACCACCACCGGGCTCGTGGTATACCTCCTTGGAGGGAGTGGCAGTGGCGCCGTTGCCAGCGCCTCCAGACTCGTACCCACACAGGACGCCATCTCCAGCCTCTTCCATGTAGCCCCCTCCATCACCCACTTGCGCACCATTGTCGCATTGGCGGCCCAGTAGTACCCACAGAGGTTGGGCAGCGCCAGCCCCCCCCTATCTCTACTCCGCTCCAGGAACACCCTTCTCACCTACGGAGTCCCTCGCGCCCACACATACCCCATTATACTCCTGTTAACCCGCCTGAAAAAAACCTCCGGGATAAACACGGGGAGGCACTGGAACAGGAACAAAAACCTTGGGAGCACCGTCATTTTGATTGACTGCACCCTACCCGCCAGGGACAGCGGCAACGTGTCCCACCTCTTGAACTCCTCCTCCATTTGCTCCACCAGCCTTGTAAAGTTAAGCCAAAGCAGGGCCCCCCAGCTCCTGGCCACCTGGACCCCCAAATATCTGAAGCTCCTCTCCACCCTTTTTAGTGGGAGCTCGCCAATCCCCCTCTCCTGGTCCCCTAGCTGAACTACGAACAGCTCGCACTTCCCCATATTGAGTTCGTACCCCGAAAAGTCCCCGAATTCCCTAAGGATCCTCATTATCTCTGGCATTCCTCCCACTGGGTTCGCCACATACAGCAGCAGGTCTTCCGCATAAAGCGACACCCTATGCTCCTCCGCACCCCGCACCAACCCCCTCCAGTTCCTCGACTCTCTCAGTGCCATAGCCAGGGGTTCAATCGCCAGTGCGAAGAGCAGGGGGGACAGGGGACAGCCCTGTCTCGTCCCTCGGTGCAACCGAAAATACTCGGACCTCCTCCTATTTATGGCCACACTCGCCATCGGGACCTCATACAACAGCCTAACCCACCTGACAAACCCCTCCCCAAACACGAACCTCTTCAGCACCTCCCACAGGCACCCCCACTCTACCCTATCGAAGGCTTTCTCAGCGTCCATCGCCACCACTATCTCCGCCTCCCCCTCCCTCCGCCGGCATCATGATAACGTTCAAAAGCCTCCACACATTCGCGTTCAACTGTCTACCCTTCACAAACCCGTTCTGGTCTTCATGGATGATCTGCGGCACACAATCCTCAATCCTCGTGGCTACGATCTTCGCCAGCACCTTGGCATCTACATTTAGCAAGGAAATCGGTCTGTAAGACCCACATTGCAGGGGATCCTTGTCCGGCTTCAGGATCAAGGAGATCAGTGCACGGGACATCGTCGGGGATAAAGCCCCCTCCTCCCTTGCCTCATTGAAGGTCAAAACTAACAGCGGGCCCAACAGGTCCATATATTTTTTATAGAACTCGACCGGGAAACCGTCCGGCCCCGGTGCCTTCCCCGCCTGCATGCTTCCTATCTGTTTAAGGGGCATCTTGACAAATACATGAATTGGATGGGAATAGAGGGATACGGACCCCGGAAGTACAGAAGATTTTAGTTTAGACGGGCAGCATGGTCGGTGCAGGCTGGGAGGGCCGAAGGGCCTGTTCCTGTGCTGTACTTTTCTTTATTCTTTGTTTTGCCCTGATGGGTTTTTCAAGGGGGTGGACAGGCTTATTTCTTTGTTTGTTTGGACGGGGAAGGTGACCTGGATAAGGAAAGTGGTACTGCAGAGGGTACGGCAGTTGTGGGGGCATTAGGCTTCCCAAATTGATATATTGTTATTGGGCAGCGAATGCAGAGAAGGTACACGGATGGAACAGGGAGATGGGGACTTTGTGGGTAAGAATGGAGGCGGTTCCATGTCAGGGGTCAGGGCTGTAGGCGCTGGCAACGGCACCACTCCCGTTGGATCCAGGGAAGTATTCCGGACGTCTGGTGAAGGTGGCCACACTGAAGATTTGGAGGCAGTTCTGGCAGCACTTTATCGGGTCGAGAGTGATGCCGATTAGGGGAAATCACGGATTTGAGCCAGTGAAGATGGGTGCGAGGTTCAGAGGATGGGAGGAGAGGGGGATCAGGGAGATGAAGGATTTGTTTCTGGGAGGGCGGTTTGTGAGTTTGGAGGAGTTGAATGAGAAGTTTGGGTTGGCACGGGAGGAGAGTTTCCAGTATATGCAGGTATGGAACTTTGCAAGAAACGTCTTCCCGACCTTCTTGATAGCGCCCACCTATTCGCTGCTGGAGGAGATGCTGTCAGCGGGGGGTGATTAGTGAGGGGGGACTTCTCAGCAATGTACACAAAGATTTTGGAGGAGGATAAGGTGTCCATGGAGGAGGTCAAGGCTAAGTGGGACGAGGTGTTGGGGGCGGCATTGGAGGAGTGATTATGGTGTAAGGTGTTGTGCGGGTGAATGCCTCAATTTCATGTGTGAGGCTGGGGCTGATACAGCTGAAGGTACCGTACAGGACTCATGTTACGGAGTCAAGGATGAGCCAGCTGTTTGAGAGGGTAAAGCGGTATGGGAGGGGTCCTGCTCATCACGTGCAAATGTTCTGGTCTTGTCTGAAATTGGAAAGGTTTTGGAGGGCTGTTTTCACCATTTCAGGGGTTTTGTACGTAGGTGTGGAGCCCGGTCCCCTGGAGACCATATTTGGGGTGTCAGGCCGGCCGGAGTTGCAGACGGGTGCGGGGTGGATGTCTTATCCTTCGCCTCGCTGATTGCTCGCAGGTGGGCCTTGTCAGGGTGGAGGTCAGCTTCTCCACCCTGTGCCTTGGCATGGTGGAGGATCTGCTGAAGCTCTTAACGCTGGAGAAGGTGGAATTTGCTCTCAGGTGGATGAGTGATGTGTTCTACAAAAGTTGGGATTTGTTCATTCTGCATTTTGGCGAGTTGGTTACCATCGACTGTTGATGGAAATTGGAATAAAAGTATTTGTATAAATAACAAATACATAAATAAATAAATAACCTGCTGTCGGAGTCTTTCTTTCTGAATGCAACAAGCATTTGTTGAGTATTCTCATCAGCTTTCTTATGTAATCTGCCACATCAAAGTCCTCATCTGAGTTCCTTTGTTTTTTTAAAATTTCATTTACGGGATATGCATGTCGCTGCCAGCATTTTACTACCTATCCTTAGTTGGCGTTCAGAAGGTGGTGGTGAGTTGCCTTCTTGAACCACCGTTGTGCTTGAGGTGTAGGTACACCCACAGTGCTGTTAGAGAGGGAGTTCCAGGATTTTGACCCAGCAACAGTGATGGAACGGCAATATATTTCCAAGTTGGGGTGGTGAGAGGCTATCTCGAGGTGGTGGGGTTCCCAGGTATCTGCTGTTCTTGTCCTTCCAGATGGTAGCAGTTGTGGAGTTGGGAGGTGCTGCCGAAGGGACCTTGGCGAGTTTCTGCAGTGTACGTTGTAGATGGTACACACAGCTGCCACTGTCTGTCGGTGGTGGAGGGATTGAAGTATTATGGAAGGAGAAGCGATCATGCTTTGTCCTGAATGGTGTTGAGCTACTTGAGTGTTGTTGGAGCTGCTCTAATCTAGGCAAGCTGAGAGTATTTCATTACACTCTTGACTTGTGCCTTGTAGATGGTGGCCATGCTTTGGGGGTCAGGAGGTGAGTTACTCGCCGTAGGATTCCTAACCTTTGACCGGGTCTGATAGCCACAGTAGAACAATAGTAATATGGCCAGTTCAGTTTAGTTTCTGATCAATGGTAACCCCCAGGATGTTGATTGAGGGGATTCAGTGATGGCAATGCCATTGAATGTCAAGGGGTGATGGTTAGATCATCTCTTGTCGGAGATGGTCATTGCCTGGCACTTGTATGGCACGAATGTAACTTGCCGCTTGTCAGCCCAAGCCTGGATATTGTCCAGTTCTTGCTGTATTTCGACATGGACTGCTTCATTATCTGGAGAATCACGAATGGTGCTGACAATTGTGCAATCATCTGCGAACATCCCCACTTCTGACCTTATAATGGAAGCAAGGTCATTGAGGAAGCAGCAAAAGATGGTTGGGCCTAGGACACTAACCTGAGGAACTCCTGCAGTGATATCCTGGAGCTGGGATAATTGACCGCCAACCACCACAACCATCTTCCTTTGTGCCAGTTATGACTCCAACCAGAGGATAACTTTTCCCCTGATGCCCATTGACTACAGATTAGCTAGGGTCCCTTGATGCCTTGGTCAAATGCTGCCTTGATGTTAAGGGCAATCACTCTCACCTCACCTCTGTCATTCAGCTACTTTGACCATGTTTGAACCAAGGCTGTAATGAGTCAGGAGCTGAGTGACCCTAGCTGAACACAAACTGAGCATCCATGAGTTGGTTATTGCTGAGTAAGTGCTGCTTGATAGCACTGTTGATGATTCCTTCCATCACTTTACTGATGATGGAGTGTAGACTGATAGGGCGGTAATTGGCTGAGTTGGATTTGTCCTGTTTCTTGTGTACAGGACACACCTGGGCAATTTTCCACATTGTTGTAGCTGTGCTAGAACAGCTTGGCTAGGGGTGCAGCAAATTCTAGAGCACAAGCCTTCAGTACTTTGGCCGGAACATTGTCAGGACCCAGAGCCTTTGCAATATCCAGTGCCTACAGCCGTTTCTTTTTTTAATTTTTTAAAATATAAATTTAGAGTACCCAATTCATTTTTGTCCAATTAAGGGGCAATTTAGTGTGGCCAGTCCACCTACCCTGCACATCTTTGGGTTGTGGGGGCGAAACCCACGCAAACACGGGGAGAATGTGCAAACTCCACACGGACAGTGACCCAGAGCCGGGATCGAACCTGGGGCCTCGGCGCCGTGAGGCTGCAGGGCTAACCCACTGTGTCACCGTGCTCCCCTCCCACAGCCGTTTCTTGATATCATGTGGAGTGAATCGTATTGGCTGAAGACTGACACCTGTGATGCTGGGGACCTCCGGAGGATACTGAGATGGATCATCCACTTGGCACTTCTGGCTGAAGATTATTGCAAATGCTTCAATCTTGTCTTATGCACTGGGCTCCTCCATCATTGAGAATGGGGATATTTGTGGAGCCCCCTCCTCCAGTGAGTTCTTTAATTGTCCACCACCATTCACGGCTGGATGCGGCAGGACTGTAGAGCTTAGATCTGATGCATTTGTTTTGGAATCGCAAAGCTCTGTCTACTACTTGCTGCTTATGCTCTTTGGCACACAAGTAACCCTGTGTTGTAGCTTCACCAGGCTGATACCTCATTTATCGGTATGCCTGATGTTGCTCCTGGCATGCTCTCCTGCACTCTTCGTTGAACTAAGGTTGATCCCCTGGCTTGGTGGTAATGGCAGAGTGGGGGATATGCCGGGCCATGAGGTTGAAGATTGAGGTTCAGTACAATTCTGCTACTACTGATGACCCACAGTGCCTCATGGATGCCCAGTCTTGAGTTGCTATATCTGTTCAAAGTCTATCCCATTCAGCACGGTGGTAGTGCCACATAACACGATGGAGGATATCCTAAATGTAAAGACAGGAGTTTGTCTCCACAAGGATGTGCGGTGGTCACTTCTATTGATACTGATATGGACAGATGCATCTGCAGCAGGCAGATTGGTGAGGATGAGGTCAAGTATGTTTTTCCTTCTTGTTGGTTCCCTCACCACCTGCTGCAGTCCCAGTCTAGCAGCTATGTCCTTTAGGACCCGGCCAGCTCTGTCTGTGGTGGTACTACAGAGCCACACTTGGTGATGTACATCGAACTTCCCCACCAGCGCATATTCTGTGCCCTTGCTTCCCTCAGTGCTTCCTCCAAGTGGTGTTCAACATGGAGGAGTACTGATTCATCAGCTGATAGTGGACGGTATGTGATAATCAGCAGGGGATTTCCTTGCCCATATTTAACCTGAAATTGACCTCCAGAGCCATCTGCTCCCTCTGCCTTTTGAAGCTGCACCTGGAGGGCCTCCTACAAACACAGGATACCTCTCAACCTTTCCACCTCCTCCACTAAGGACTCCAGTGCAGCTTTGAAAACCTGTTTGCCTGCTCTTTCCCTTCTTCAACCACTCTTCTATTTTTCACAGTCCACAGAATTCTCTGCAACTGCATGCAGGCTCATTGCATCTCCCTTTAAGGTGTACAGGCAAAGCTTAAATAGTGCAACCAAATATCTTTTTTTTGAGCCATTGTTATTGTGTGCAACAGGTCAATAGCAATGTTAACGCTGTTTGCAAGCAGTAAGCAGGTAATTGAGCAGGCAGCACAAAGGTGCCTCACTGCCTGATCCAACAGCACGGGTTAATCACAATCCTTGCACCCACTTTTATGTGGAGGATTATACAATTTAGTCCTAGCAGCGTTTGGACCTAATTTCACAAGGGATTGATTAAATTGTGTGGCGAAATGTCACCCAGAAATTGTGTGACTTCTAGTTTGATGTGTCCAGTGCAATGAAATATTATTGCTGTGACACATGTACATTTTCACCTGTCATCCTCGGTCAGGAAATGGCAATGTGTTATGAGCTCAGAGTTTGTCTGATGTCCGCTTGGCATTTCATTCAAAAATTTCAATTGGTCTCAGTGGAATTTTATGAAATATAATCATGACAGTAATCTACAATGTACAGTCATTATTAAAAGCACTTGAACTGCTAGAATGAAGAAACAGCAAAGTTGCATAAAGCTATCTGGTAGCTCAAGAGATGGACTTTGCCCTTCCTACCTTCGGTTAAAAAATACATGCTGTGATGGTAGTGTATGACTGTCAGCTACAGAACTGTAGTGAAAGGACTTTGCTTCTTCACTTGGACAAAGTTCTGTAATATGTAGGATGTAATACATTCTGTCGGATGTAATTCTGTTTTTTTTTTGGCAGTTTTTGTTGTGAACAGATGGTGATTAAGATATTAAATGCTTTATAACTATTGAATATGGATGTGCATGGATGTGTACCAGCATCTTTCCTCCCACCTCCTTTATATGGCACCTTGGCTGATAATTCATCTCTGTATTCCCAGTATGCTCATGACCAGAGGTGCATCCTTGATGCTTTCAGGCGATATTTTCATCATTACTCCTTGCAGCACTTGGGGAGCTGCATTTTGTTAGGAACTTTGCTGGATTTGAGGACGGCACAGATCTGTCAGATTCAATGGGTGGGATTCTCCATTGGTTGACGCCGACATGGTGAAACGCGATTGGGCGCTGTTATAACCTGCCTGCTTACCACTGGCTGGGGACTAATGGCAATCCCACAATCCTTAGGGAGTATGAGCTTCCCCAATGAGGGTGGCGGAGAAATCATTAGAAGTGTCCCTGCATAAATAAAGCTGGCCAGCATGGAAACAGCCAGCGAGGAGTGAGCAGCAAGGGAGTTGCTGCTGCTGTTGTATATATATTATTGTAAATAAATGTTATTTCTTTCTACTCTACAACTCCGCACGAAAGGCGGAAAATAGGTTCCGAAGCCAAAATCACGGCGGCCGATTTCATGCCAAATCGCAATTCTCCATCACCTCGACAATGCATACCGTAACGCACGTACAGTAAACACCATTTGCATATCATTAGTGGGCCCGACCCGGTATTCTCCGGGGTCCCCATGATTCTCCTCCTCCGATGGGTGGTCACTTGTGCTTTCAAAAATTGTGACACTGCCATCCTGGCTGATGAGGCAGAGAGAGAGGAGGTAGTACACAGAAGGGAGCGATTGCGCGCTGCCAGGTCGGCACTGGCCAGGTTGGCTGGGGTGGGGGGACCTTGACAGGGCCAGGGGCGAGGGGGTAGATGGGGGGAACAGGCCTGGTGGGCAGGGTGATTCCCAGAGACCTGGGGTGGTGTCCAGTGCAGGACATTACCACGACCATATTACTGCGTACCCACTGACCACCCACCTTGGCCCCTGGTTCTGCAGAGTGACACTGGTCGTATGAGTGCCACACCCCTGCACCCCACCCACTGCCATACACACCCCGCCACATATCCACCCCCCACCATCCCTGGCCGTCATGGGCAGTCGGCCCACCCAGGGCAACACCCACAGTAGTTCCTACGGCAGCCATACAGGCCAAGGAGGAGGAGGAGTCAAGGAGGCGCCGAATGAGTTCTTGCGTGTACCGGCAGTGTCTGTCATTCGAGGATCTGTGGGACCGAGCTTACCGTCTTAGACTCTGGCTGAGCAGGGAGAGAGTGCGAGCGGCATATCTGCCAGATGATGCACACCTGTCACCGCAGGGTAATGGGGGAGGACACCCACTCCCAGTGGTCGTCAAGGTGTCGGTCGCCTTTAACCTTTACGCCACAGGGTCCTTCCAGACGTCGAGTGGGGACCTGTCCAAGAACTCACAGACCTCAGTTCACAGGTGCATCCGTGCTGTCACGGAGACCCAAGGTGCCCATGTGGCACAATACATCCATTTCAATGTGGACCATGTCCACCTGGATGCCCAGGCAGCGGGATTCGCTGCCATCGCCGAGATGCCCCGGGTCCAGTGGGTGATCAACGAGATGCATGTCGCCCAAAGAACACCTGCAGATGGCAGGCCGCTCCGCACAAAACGAAAGGGGTTCCACTCGATGAACGTGCAACTGGTGTGTGACCATCAGATGCGCATCAGTTGCCCGATATCCGAGCAGTGTGCACAACACATTCCTCCTGGCACACGTTTTTTGTTTGAAAAATATTTTATTGAGGCATTTATGTTATAAATTTTGACAGAATAAGCAACCACACAACAAAAACAACAAAACCCAGCCAACATGGCTTACATAAACAACACCCCAACCCCAATTCCCCTCCAACCTTTCCCCACATTACCCAACTCCCCATGCCTCCCTTTTGTAACAACCCTCCACCCCCGCTGACAGCTTAATTTTTCCCAAAGAAGTTGATAAACGTCTACGACCTCTGGGCGAACCCTAGCATTGATCCTCTCAGGGTGAATCTGACCTTCTCTAGCCTGAGAAACCCGGCCATGTCACTAACCCATTCCCCCGACTTCGGGGGTTCCCAGTCCCTCCATGCTAACAGGATCCGTCTCCGGGCTACCGGGGGGGTAATAGCCAAGATATCGGCCTCTCCCGCCCCCTGGACCCCCTGGTCTTCTGACACACCAAAAACCGCCACCTCTGGACTTAGTACCTCCGACATGACGTTGGCAAACTCCTGCCAAAATCCCCCAAGTTTCCGACATGCCCAAAATATATGGACATGATTCGCAGGTGCACCTGCACACCGCCCACACATATCCTCCACCCCTTCAAAGAACCTGCTCATCCGGGCAACAGTAATACGTGCCCTGTGGACCACATTAAATTGTATAAGGCTAAGCCTGGCACATGACGAGGATGCATTGGGTTAGGGTGCCCTCTCATAACACAGTCCCCAACTCCCTGCCCAACATTTCCTCCCACTTCTGCTTCTCGTCCCCTATTGGGGCTCACTCCCAGTCCATCAGCTCCTTATATATTTCCGATACCTTCCCCTCCCCCACTCCCGTTTTCGATACTACCTTGTCCTGTGGTCCCTGGGGCGGCAGGTGCAGTAAGGTCAACACCTGCCTCTGCCCAAAGCCCCTCACCTGCAAGTAGCAGAACCCATTCCCACCGGGCAGCTCAAACTCCTCCTCTAACTCTTCCAAACACGGAAAGCTCCCGTCTATAAACAGATCCTCAAACCTCTCAATCCCCACCCGTTCCACCCCAGAAATACACCATCCAGCCCCTCGGGAGCAAGCCGGTGGTTACCACATATTGGTGCCCATATTGATGCCCCCTCCAGCCCCATGTGCTGCTGTCACTGTCCTCACACCATCAGGGCTGCCGCCACTACTGTGCTTGTGATGTACCTGGCCTGCAAAAACGACAGAGGTGCCGTTAACAGTGCCCCTAAACTCGTGTCCTTACATGAGGCCACCTCCATCCGCTCCGATACTGACCCCCCCCCCCCTCCGCCCCTCCGCCCCCCCCCCCCCCGCCCCCGCACTACCTATTTCCCGACGATCACGATAATCGCCGCCCAGTAGTAATTTGGGAGAGCCAGTTTGGGAGAGCCAGCCCCCACCCAACCACCCACCGCCCCAACCCCGCTCCAGCAGCACCTTCTTCACTCGGGTGTCTTTACTCGCCCACACAAACTCTGTGATCACTGCATTCACTTTCAAAGAACAAAGAACAAAGAAATGTACAGCGCAGGAACAGGCCCTTCGGCCCTCCAAGCCCGTGCCGACCATGCTGCCCGACTAAACTGCAATCTTCTACACTTCCTGGGTCCGTATCCCTCTATTCCCATCCTATTCATGTATTTGTCAAGATGCCCCTTAAATGTCACTATCGTCCCTGCTTCCACCACCTCCTCCGGTAGCAAGTTCCAGGCACCCACTACCCTCTGCATAAAATATTTGCCTCGTACATCTACTCTAAACCTTGCCCCTCTCACCTTAAACCTATGCCCCCTAGTAATTGACCCCTCTACCCTGGGGAAAAGCCTCTGACTATCCACTCTGTCTATGCCCCTCATAATTTTGTAGACCTCTATCAGGTCTCCCCTCAACCTCCTTCGTTCCAGTGAGAAGAAACCGAGTTTATTCAACCGCTCCTCATAGCTAATGCCCTCCATACCAGGCAACATCCTGGTAAATCTCTTCTGCACCCTCTCTAAAGCCTCCACATCCTTCTGGTAGTGTGGTGACCAGAATTGAACACTATACTCCAAGTGTGGCCTAACTAAGATTCTATACAGCTGCAACATGACTTGCCAATTCTTATACTCAATGCCCCGGCCAATGAAGGCAAGCATGCCGTATGCCTTCTTGACTACCTTCTCCACCTGTGTTGCCCCTTTCAATGACCTGTGGACCTGTACTCCTAGATCTCTTTGACTTTCAATACTCTTGAGGGTTCTACCATTTACTGTATATTCCCTACCTGCATTAGACCTTCCAAAATGCATTACCTCACATTTGTCCGGATTAAAATCCATCTGCCATCTCTCCGCCCAAGTCTCCAAACAATCTAAATCCTGCTGTATCCTCTGACAGTCCTCATCGCTATCCGCAATTCCACCAACCTTTGTGTCGTCTGCAAACTTACTAATCAGACCAGTTACATTTTCCTCCAAATCATTTATATATACTACAAAGAGCAAAGGTCCCAGCACTGATCCCTGTGGAACACCACTGGTCACAGCCCTCCAATTAGAAAAGCATCCTTCCATTGCTACTCTCTGCCTTCTATGACCTAGCCAGTTCTGTATCCACCTTGCCAGCTCACCCCTGATCCCGTGTGACTTCACCTTTTGTACTAGTCTACCATGAGGGACCTTGTCAAAGGCCTTACTGAAGTCCATATAGACAACATCCACTGCCCTACCTGCATCAATCATCTTAGTGACCTCCTCGAAAAACTCTATCAAGTTAGTGAGACACGACCTTCCCTTCACAAAACCGTGCTGCCTCTCACTAATACGTCCATTTGCTTCCAAATGGGAGTAGATCCTGTCTCGAAGAATTCTCTCCAGTAATTTCCCTACCACTGAAGTAAGGCTCACCGGCCTGTAGTTCCCGGGATTATCCTTGCTACCCTTCTTAAACAGAAGAACAACATTGGCTATTCTCCAGTCCTCCGGGACATCCCCTGAAGACAGTGAGGATCCAAAGATTTCTGTCAGGGCCTCAGCAATTTCCTCTCCAGCCTCCTTCAGTATTCTGGGGTAGATCCCATCAGGCCCTGGGGACTTATCTACCTTAATATTTTTTAAGACACCCAACACCTTGTCTTTTTGGATCTCAATGTGACCCAGGCTATCTACACACCCTTCTCCAGACTCAACATCTACCAATTTCTTCTCTTTGGTGAATACTGATGCAAAGTATTCATTTAGTACCTCGCCCATTTCCTCTGACTCCACACATAGATTCCCTTGCCTATCCTTCAGTGGGCCAACCCTTTCCCTGGCTACCCTCTTGCTTTTTATGTACGTGTAAAAAGCCTTGGTATTTTCCTTAACCCTATTTGCCAATGACTTTTCATGACCCCTTCTAGCCCTTCTGACTCCTTGCTTAAGTTCCTTCCTACTTTCCTTATATTCCACGCAGGCTTCGTCTGTTCCCAGCCTTTTAGCCCTGACAAATGCCTCCTTTTTCTTTTTGACGAGGCCTACAATATCTCTCGTTATCCAAGGTTCCCGAAAATTGCCGTATTTATCCTTCTTCCTCACAGGAACATGCCGGTCCTGAATTCCTTTCAACTGACACTTGAAAGCCTCCCACATGTCAGATGTTGATTTGCCCTCAAACATCCGCCCCCAATCGAGGTTCTTCAGTTCCCGCCTAATATTGTTATAATTAGCCTTCCCCCAATTTAGCACATTCATCCTAGGACCACTCTTATCCTTGTCCACCAGTACTTTAAAACTTACTGAATTGTGGTCACTGTTACCGAAATGCTCCCCTACTGAAACATCTACCATCTGACGGGCTCATTCCCCAATACCAGGTCCAGTACCGCCCCTCCCCTAGTTGGACTGTCTACATATTGTTTTAAGAAGCCCTCCTGGATGCTCCTTACAAACACCGCCCCGTCTAAGCCCCTGGCACTAAGTGAGTCCCAGTCAATATTGGGGAAGTTGAAGTCTCCCATCACCACAACCCTGTTGTTTTTACTCTTTTCCAAAATCTGTCTACCTATCTGCTCCTCTATCTCCCGCTGGCTGTTGGGAGGCCTGTAGTAAACCCCCAACATTGTGACTGCACCCTTCTTATTCCTGATCTCTACCCATATAGCCTCACTGCCCTCTGAGGTGTCCTCCCGCAGTACAGCTGTGATATTCTCCCGAACCAGTAGCGCAAATCCGCCTCCCCTTTTACATCCCCCTCTATCCCGCCTGAAACATCTAAATCCTGGAATGTTTAGCTGCCAATCCTGCCCTTCCCTCAACCAGGTCTCTGTAATGACAACAACATCATAGTTCCAAGTTCATCTTCCTTACCCGTAATACTTCTTGCATTAAAACATATGCACTTCAGGCCACCAGACCCGCTGTGTTCAGCAACTTCTCCCTGTCTGCTCTGCCTCAGAGCCCCACTGTCCCTATTCCCTAGTTCTCCCTCAATGCTCTCACCTTCTGACCTATTGCTCCCATGCCCACCCCCCTGCCATACTAGTTTAAACCCTCCCGTGTGACACGAGCAAACCTCGCGGCCAGGATATTTATGCCTCTCCGGTTTAGATGCAACCCGTCCGTCTTATATAGGTCACACCTGCCCCGGAAGAGCTCCCAGTGGTCCAGATAACGGAAACCCTCCCTCCTACACCAGCTGTTTAGCCACGTGTTTAGCTGCTCTATCTTCCTATTTCTAGCCTCACTGGCACGTGGCACAGGGAGTAATCCCGAGATTACAACCCTCGAGGTCCTGTCTTTTAACTTTCTGCCTATCTCCCTGAACTCCTGAGGCAGGACGTCATGCCCCTTCCTGCCTATGTCGTTAGTACCAATATGTACAACGACCTCTGCCCTCCCCTTCAGGATGCCCTCTACCCGTTCGGAGACATCCTGGACCTTGGCACCAGGGAGGCAACAGACCATCCTGGAGTCCTGAAAAACGCCTTGGGAATGAAGATTAGGAGGCTCTGAAATACAAACAAGAACCCCGGGAGAACCGTCATCTTCACCATCTGAACCCTCCCCACCAATGACAACGGAAACGCATCCCACCTCCTAAAGTCCCCCTCACCTGCTCTACCAACCGAGCCAGATTAAGCTTATGTAGCTGCTCCCACCCCCGCGCCACCTGAATGCCCAAATATCAGAAACTCCCCCCCACCATCTTGAAAGGCATCTCCCCCAGTCTCTTCTCTTGCCCCGCGCCTGGATTGGAAAGTTATCACTATTCCCCATGTTCAACTTATACTCCCAAAACTGGCCGAATTCCTCTAAGATCCCCAAAATCCCCCCAATACCATCCAACGGGTCCGAAATATACAGTTACAAATCGTCCGTGTAAAGCGAGACCCTATGCTCTACCCCTCCCGTACTATCCCCTGCTAGTCTCTCGACACTCTCATCGACAACGGCACTATCATAGAATTTACAGTGCAGAAACAGGCCATTCAGCCCATTGAGTCTGCACCGGCTCTTGGAAAGAGCACCCTACCCAAGGTCAACACCTCCACCCTATCCCCATAACCCAGTAACCCCACCCACCACTAAGGGCAATTTTGGACACTAAGGGCAATTTATCATGGCCAATCCACCTAACCTGCACATCTTTGGACTGTGGGAGGAAACCGGAGCACCCGGAGGAAACCCACACACACACGGGGAGGATGTGCAGACTCCGCACAGACAGTGACCCAAGCCGGAATCGAACCTGGAACCCTGGAGCTGTGAAGCAATTGTGCTATCCACAATGCGCAAAGAGCAATGGGGAGAGTGGACATCCCTGCCTCGTCCCCCGGTGCAGCCTGAAATAATCCAAGCTCACCCTTGCACACTTGCCACAGGTGCCAGGTACAGCAGCCGGACCCAATACACAAACCCTGCCCAAACCCAAATCGCCCCAAAACGTCCTACAAATAGGCCCACTCCACACAATCGAAGGCCTTCTCCGCATCCATGGCGACCACCACCTTCACCTCTCGTCCTTCGGGGGGCATCATTATCACATTTAGCAACCTCCCTTAGACGCCAGATGCCTCCTCTTCGCGAGCCCCGTCTGGTCCTCCCCTATCACTCCTGGCACACAGTCCTCAATTCGCGAGGCCAAGATCTTGGCTAATAACTTGGCGTCCACATTTAACAGTGAGATCAGCCTATACGACCCACACTGCTCCGGATCCTTATTCTGCTTCAAAATCAAAGAGATCGAGGCTCGCAACAGCATTGGAGGGAGCACCCTCCGCTCTCTCGCCTCGTTCAACGCCTTCACCAAGAACCCCGAGAACTTTTCATAGAACTCACTGGTTTGCCCGACTGCATTGCCTCCGGCCCCTCCACCACTTCTACCAGCCCGATTGGGAAAGCCAGCCCCTCCACCTGTTCCTCTTCCACCCTCGGGAACTCCAACCCCTCCAAAAACCTACTCATTAACTTCATCCCGGCCGGGGGTTCCGACTCATACAGCCTACTGCAGAAATCCCTAAACACTCCATTCACCCCCACCAGGTCCAAAACCACATTCCCCTTCCCCCCGTCCTTTACTTTCCCAATCTCCCTCGCTGCCTCCTGCTTCCTCAATTGATGCACCAGCATCCTGCTTGCCTTCTCACCATATTCATAACCCACCCATCTCGCCCTCCTCAGCTGCCCAACCACCTTCCCCGTGGATAACAACCAAAACTCCATCTGCAGCTTCTGCCGCTTCTTTAACATCCCCGCCTCCAGGGCCCCTGAGAACCTCCTGTCCACCTGCAAGATCTCCTCCACTAGCCTTTCCAACTCCACCCGCTCCGCCTTCTCCCTGTGTGCCCATTTCGAGATAACCTCCCCTCTCACCACCCCCTTCAATGCTTCCCACAACGTGGTCGCCGAAACCTCTCTTGTGTCATTTAGCTCCACATACTCCCGAATAGCCTCCCACACCCGCTCACAAACCTTCTCGTCCGACAAAAGCCCCACATCTAGCCTCGATTGCGGTCACTGGCCCCCTCCCTTATTCACCCGCATGTTCACCCAATGCGGAGCATGATCTGACACTACTATCGCTGAGTACTCCATGGTGACCACCCCCATCAACAACATCCTATCTAGGACAAAAAAGTCAATTCGTGAGTGCGCCCTGTGCACATGCGAGAAGAATGAAAATTACT
Source organism: Scyliorhinus torazame (assembly GCF_047496885.1). Taxonomy (NCBI): domain Eukaryota; kingdom Metazoa; phylum Chordata; class Chondrichthyes; order Carcharhiniformes; family Scyliorhinidae; genus Scyliorhinus; species Scyliorhinus torazame. The sequence continues at coordinate 117,080,199 of NC_092714.1, forward strand.
TTGCCCTCGGCCTCCCAAATCTCCACGGATCCACCCCCCCATAAACCCCATTTGCTCCTTCGCTACCGCTGACATCCTCCCTGATCTTGAACTTAACCTATCCAACCATGGATCCAAAACCGTGTTAAAATCCACCCCCATTGTCAGCCGATGCGAGTCCAGATCAGGGATCTTCTCCAACACCCGCCTCATAAACTCCACATCGCCCCAGTTCGGAGCATAAATATTCACCAGCACCACCGGCATCCCCCCAATTTCCCACTCACCATCATGTATCTCCCCCTAGACTCAGCCACTATACTCCCCACTTTGAATGCCGCCCATTTGTTCATCAAAATTGCCACCTCCCCTTGTTTTAGAATTGAATCCCGAATGGAATACCTGCCCTACCCACCCTTTCCTCAACCTAGTCTGATCCACCACCCTCAGATGTGTGTCTCCAAAGCAGAGCTACATCTGCCTTTAGACTCTTTAAATGTGCAAACACATGGGTCCTCTTGACCGGCCCATTCAACCCTCGCACATTCCATGTGATTAGCCTGGTCGGGGGCAACACCCCCTCCGCCACCCCCTCCCGCCACCCCACCCCCACCCCCTGCCTATCAACCATAGTCCCTCCTGGGCCAGGCTCCAGCCCGCATCCCGCACTTCCTCAGGCCCACCATGGGCACTCACCGTCATCGACCCTCCCTATACCACATTTTAGAAACCCCTCCCTGTCAGCAGTTCCTCCCCATTACAAACTAACTACCCCAACCCCCATCAGCACACTAACCACCTCCTGAACCTCCACTGCGCATCCATAAACTAGCCCACCCAGCTAGCCTGGTAGCCCCCGCCTGGCATCCTATCTCCCACTAATTCCCCTCCCTCCCCCACTCAAACACTATCCCGGTGCAAACTTAACAACACCCGCACAGCACAAAGAAAAGAGCAACCCACCATCCCCACCAAGAACAAACACAGAGCAATGGTCCCAAACACAATACAAAAACAAACCCAAAGGAACAGCATATAGAACATAGAACATACAGTGCAGAAGGAGGCCTTTCGGCCCATCGAGTCTGCACCGACCCACTTAAACCCTCACTTCCATCCAATACCCGTAACCCAATAAACCCTCCTAACCTTTTTGGACACCAAGGGCAATTTAGCATGGCCAATCCACCTAACGTGCAGATCTTTGGACTAGGGGAGGAAACCGGAGCACCCAGAGGAAACCCACGCACACACGGGGAGAACATGCAGACTCCGCACAGACAGTGACCCAACGGGGAATCGAACCTGGGACCCTGGCGCTGTGAAGCCACAGTGCTAGCCACTTGTGCTACTGTGCTGCCCCAAAGCAAAAGCGAACATCTTCTCACAATTTCATGTCCTTCTTCTCCTGCCAGTTCATTGTCCCTGTCAAATTCCAATACCTCCTCAGGCATCCTGAAGTACAGTTCCCGATCCCTATAGGTCACCCACTGGCGTGCCAGGGACAGCTTGCCAAATTTCACCCCCTTCTTAAAGAGGTGTGATAAACCACTGTTGCACCTATATTATGTGATGTATTGTAGGACCTGTACTACAGGTACGACGGTAGTCTCTGCCTGCTGGCTCCGCCCAGTAGGCGGAGTATAAATATGTGTGTCCTCCGTGCAGCAGCAATTTCGCCAGCTGCAGTGGGAGGCCACACATCTTAGAGCAATAAAGCCTCAGTTGTATTCAACTCTCGTCTTTGTGCAATTGTTCGTGCATCAAGTTATTGCTCTAAGATTTTCAGAAGATGGACCTCCGTCTCAAGCCGGATCGCCTGCAGCTGGATCCGCAATCAAGCGACGCCAAAAAGGACTTTCAGCACTGGCTAGATTGTTTCGAGGCGTACATCAACTCGGCACCAAGCTCTGTTCCAGAGGCTCAGAAAATACAGATAATGCACTCAAGGTTGAGCTCCAGTGTCTTTCCGCTAATCCAGGACGCGCCAAACTACGGCGAAGTCATTAAAAATTTTTTTTAAATATATTTATTGAAGTTTTTTAACACAATTTTTCACCCTTACAAACAAACCCCCCCCCCGTAACAAAATATAAAGAAAACGCACATAGCAAGATATAAACATGGTAAAACGACATATTACAGAGCTTTGTACACTGGATTCCTCCCGTACATGCCAGTTTTCCAGATCTTTCATGTGTTCTCTTGCTCAAATACCACCCAGGCAGACCCCACTTTCCCCCTCCCTTCCTCCCCCCCCTTCACAAGCCACCCCCCCTCCCCCCCCGGGTTGCTGCTGCTGACCGACCTTCATCTAACGCTCCGCGAGATAGTCTAGGAACGGTTGCCACTGCCTGTAGAACCCCTGCGCAGACCCTCTCAAGGCAAACTTTATCCTCTCCAGCTTAATGAACCCAGCCATGTCATTTTTACAGGCCTCCACGCTGGGGGGCTTCGCCTCCTTCCACATTAACAAGATCCTTCGCCGGGCGACTAGGGACGCAAAGGCCTGAATGCCGGCCTCTTTCGCCTCCTGCACTCCCGGCTCGTCCACTGCTCCAAATATTGCTAGCCCCCAGCTTGGCTTGACCCGGGCTTTCACCACCTTAGATATTGTTCCCGCCACTCCCCTCCAGAACCCCTCCAGTGCCGGGCATGACCAAAACATATGGACATGGTTCGCCGGACTTCCTGAGCACCTCCCACATCTGTCCTCTACCCCAAAGAACCTACTCAGCCTCGCCCCCGTCAAGTGCGCTCTGTGGACCACCTTAAATTGTATCAGGCTGAGCCTGGCACACGAGGAGGAGGAATTAACCCTACCTAGGGCATCAGCCCATAGCCCCTCCTCAATCTCCTCCCCCAGCTCCTCCTCCCATTTACCCTTCAGCTCCTCTACCAATGCCTCCCCCTCTTCTTTCATCTCCTGGTATATCGGCGACACCTTGCCCTCTCCCACCCATACGCCCGAGATCACCCTGTCTTGAATTTCCTGTGCCGGGAGCAACGGGAATTCCCTCACCTGCCGCCTCACAAACGCCCTCACCTGCATGTATCTGAAAGCATTTCCCGGGGGTATCCCAAACTTCTCCCCTAGTGCCCCTAGGCTCGCAAACGTTCCATCAATGAACAGGTCCCCCATTCTTCCAATCCCCGCCCGATGCCAGTTCTGAAACCCCCCGTCCATCCTCCCCGGGACAAACCGGTGGTTACCCCTGATCGGGGACCACACCGAGGCTCCCATTGCACCCCTGTGCTGTCTCCACTGGCCCCAGATCATTAGCGTTGCCGCCACCACCGGACTCGTGGTGTACCTTGACGGCGGTAGCGGTAGCGGTGCTGTCACCAGCGCCCCCAGGCTCGTTCCTTTGCAGGACGCCATCTCCAACCTCTTCCATGCCGCCCCCTCTCCCTCCATCACCCACTTACGGATCATCATTGCATTTGCTTTCTTAATTACGGACTCAACCTGCAAGTTTACCTTTAGAGAATCCTGGACTAGGACTTCCAAGTCCCTTTGCACTTCAGCATTATGAATTTTGTCACCGTTTAGAAAATAGTCCATGCCTCTATTCTTTTTTCCAAAGTGCAAGACCTCGCACTTGCCCACATTGAATTTCATTAGCCATTTCTTGGGCCACTGTCCTAAACTGTCTAAATCTTTCTGCAGCCTCCCCACCTCCTCCATACTACTGCCCCTCCACCTATCTTTGTATCATCGGCAAACTTAGCCAGAATGCCCCCAGTCCCGTCATCTAGATTGTTAATATATAAAGAGAACAGCTGTGGCCCCAACACTGAACTCTGCGGGACACCACTCGTCACCGGTTGCCATGCCGAAAAAGAACCTTTTATCCCAACTCTCTGCCTTCTGCCTGACAGCCAATCGTCAATCCATGTTAGTACCTTGCCTCGAATACCATGGACCCTTATTTTACTCAGCAGCCTCCCGTGAGGCACCTTATCAAAGGCCTTTTGGAAGTCAAGATAGATAACATCCATTGGCTCTCTTTGGTCTAACCTATTTGTTATCTCTTCAAAGAACTCTAACAGGTTTGTCAGGCACGACCTCCCCTTACTCAATCCATGCTGACTTGTCCTAATCTGACCCTGCACTTCCAAGAATTTAGAAATCTCATCCTTAACAATGGATTCTAGAATCTTGCCAACAACCGAGGTTAGGCTAATTGGCCTATAATTTTCCATCTTTTTCCTTGTTCCCTTCTTGAACAGGGGGGTTACAACAGCGATTTTCCAATCCTCTGGGACTTTCCCTGACTCCAGTGACTTTTGAAAGATCATAACTAACGCCTCCACTATTTCTTCAGCTATCTTCTTTAGAACTCTAGGATGTAGCCCATCTGGGCCCGGAGATTTATCAATTTTTAGACCTCTTAGTTTCTCTAGCACTTTCTCCTTTGTGATGGCTACAATATTCAACTCTGCCCCCTGACTCTCCTGAATTGTTGGGATATTACTCATGTCTTCTACTGTGAAGACTGACACAAAGTACTTATTTAGTTCCTCAGCTATTTCCTTGTCTCCCATCACTATTTAGGTATTCACGTACTTAAGTGTCATAGTGTATATTGGTCTTTTGTCAAGTGTTTTTTTCCCTTTATTTTAATAAATTATTCATTAATTATTTACACAATGACTGGACTGGTTCCTCACTGGGTTGTACATGGTTCCTCACATCATTCCAAACAATAATCCACCACTAAGAACCAGTGTTTCAAATTATCCTATGGGGTCTTGAGACACTCTTGCAGGTAACAGCAATGGGGTTCTTAACAATGTGCAGCAGAGTAAGGCACAGAGGTACAGTGGAGCAGAGAAAGAAATTCCTGCATCGCAAGCTGCTACAATTGGCTTATTCAGCATTATTTACGAGACCACTTATGAAGAAAAGGTGTGAGCAGATCCAGTATCACTAAAAGATAGCGGAAGAATTTGGCACCGTTGGCCCATTTGAGGAAGAATCCAACAATTGGAAGTCATATGCAGAAAGATTTCACAACTATATCCGAGTCAACAAGATTTCAGAGAATATTATGGTTCGTGCTTTCGTCAGTGCCATTTGCAGTGAAAAAATGACTCCGATGTCTGATCCTGCCTGAGAAACCTGGTGACAAAACTTATCAAAAATTGTTTTTAAAAAATAGTACGCTTAACCAGAACCCGAATGAGTAGGTTCTTCTCGCAGGTGTAGGACAAATGCAAATGGTGCGAAGGAGGCCCGGCCAACCACACCCACATGTTGTGGTCTTGCCCCAGACTAGTTGGGTGGTGGACAGTCTTCTTCGAGGCAATGTCCAAGGTGGTGGGGATGAGAGTGGAGCCATGCCGGCGAGTGGCACTTTTCGGGGCATCCGAACAGCCAGATCGCTTCATGGGGAGCAGGGCCGACACCCTTGCATTTGCCTCCCTAATCACCCGCCAGAGAATCCAGCTCAGCTGGCGGTCAGCAGCACCACCCAAAGCTGCAGACTGACTGCCCAACCTATCAGAATTTCTCCGGATGGCGAAAATTAAATTTGCCATCTGAGGGTCAGGAGAAGGATTCCAAAAAATGTGGGAGCCATTCACCCAGTTAGTCCAAGACCTGTTTGTAGCCAATAAGCTAGAGGGAGGGAGAGGGAAGCCACGGTACAACAACAAACACAAATGAAGGGGGGGGGTGTTGGGGGGAATAAAGAGGCATGGAGCCCAACCATGCCCAGCAAATAACAAAATACATGGCATCACGCCAACCCAAAAGAACTGATGAGTAAAGAGGGCCAGACGACTAGGAAGGGAGGGGAGTCAGGAAGAAAAGGAGGAGAGGGAAGCAGGTGACCCAGCTAGAACTAAACACCTACTGGAGAATGTAAAACACGAAGCTGTAACCCTGTAGATAACGAAAGACAACCGATGTAAATAATGGAAGACGACCGATGTATATATATTTTTGTTTTCAATATATGTTCACGCTCACCTTTGTTCTGTGTAATATGAAAAATTCTGAATAAAAACATTTAAAGGACCACTACCAGATTATGTGACTATGACTTCAGGTCAATCTGCAGAAGCAGAGATTGCTGAAGAATCCCTTGCTGCAACTAGTCTTCCTTCTGTAAAAGAGACTGTAATGCCTTCCACAGTAGACATCCTCTGAAGAACCGGAGATTATCTCGAAAGGTCAAGAACAACCAAATCCCTTAAGTGCACAGGCACCAGTGCGAAATAGACACCCACCAAGTCGGTTTTCCTATTAATTGTATCATTACTGTGTAATGATTTAATGCCTGCCTTTGTAAAAATGTTTTAATGACTATGCAAAAATACTATAGATTTTGCTGTGTTGGGCCTATGAAATAAAGGGGGAGGGATGTTATATATGTGGGGTGATGTTATGTTGTTGCATGGTCACTTTCAGAGTTTAGTCACGTGATAGTCTGTGATATCCTCAGCTACTTTGTGGGCTTGGTCTCAGTGTCACTCAAGCCTTTGTACAGTTCACAGCCAGCTAATTAACCTCTGTTAATTATTGCGTTCAACCACACATGCTTCAGCATTCTATTCTTTTTATCCTGCAAGTACAATACACAATGTGGTAAACCACTGTGTTCTGATATTAGAGGTTGTACAGTAGAACCTGGCACTACAGGTTCACCTGTGGCCCCTGCATGCTAGCTCCGCCCAGGAGGCGGGTTATAAATATGCGTGGCCTCCAGCTCGCAGTCATTACGCCAGCTGCTGTGGGAGGCCACACATCTGATACTAATAAAGCCTCAGTTTGGATTCAACTTCGTCTCCAGTCAAATTGATCGTGCCTCACACAACATCAAAAGATAACTCTCTATTTCTCTCTATCCTCCTTCAACATGGCAAGTCCTTGTGTTTCATCATTCCTGCCAGTCTGTGCACCCCCCCATTCCCTTTCCCTGCCTTGACAAACTGTGACTTCAGCAGTTAGTTCCTAATTTTTCTATGCCCTTTGTTGGAGATTCATGTGCATCCTTTTTCCTAAGAACTATTTTTGCACAATTATTGGTAGTTTAGATTGATGCGCAATCAATTGCACAAAGACGCAGATTGGGTACAACTGTGGCTTAATTGCAGTCAGATGCATGGCCTCTTGCTGCAGCTGGCAAAATGGCAGGGCACTGGCGGTCATGCATATTTATACAGATCTTAGTGGGCGGAGCCAGCCGGCAGGGGCTACCAGCGAACCTGTAGTGCAGGTCCTACCTTACATCCCATAATACAGTGGTTCACCACATTCACCCCCTGTTAAAAATGAATCCGGCGGGGGTGATGTGAAACCATATACACATAGTGCAATTGTGGACAGTATTAAGAATGGGGAAAACAAGGAAGAAAAAAAGGAAAAGTCCATGTTGACAGTCCGGACTCCGTCAAAGGTTCAGCTGATCCGGTGCTTTGGTGCTTCATTGTGAGCGGCGTAATGGTGGCGGCGAAGTCGGTGCTAGCGGTGGTAGAGGTGGCACCGATGGCGGTGGTGGCGATGCTGACGCTGGCCAGTCATCGGGGAACTCCGCGTGTGTGTCAAAATCCTCTTCGTCCTCTTGTGTGGGAAGGTGGGGGAGGGGTCGGTCTGGTGGGGTCAATGTTGGCGGCACGGTGCGGGGGGGGCGGGGGGCGTATAGATGGGGGAGTGTGTTGGGGTGGAACCTGACGGTGCCAGGTCCCTGAGTGAGACAGTATCTTGGTGGCCATCGAGGAACTCCACGTAGGCATATTGAGGGTTGGCGTGGAGCAGGTGAACCCTGTCCACCAAAGGGTCCGCCTTGTGGAGTCGGACGTGCCCACGGAGAAGGACCGGTCCTGGAGCTGCGAGCCAAGTTGGGAGTGGCACCCCGGATGTGGACTTCCTGGGGATGGTAAAAACACGTTCATGGGGTGTGTTATTAGTGGCGGTGCACAATAGTGACCGGATGGAGTGCAGAGCGTCAGGGAGGACTCCTGCCAGGGAGAGGCTGGGAGGTTCCTGGACCGTAGGACCAGCTGGATGGCCCTCTAAACCATCCCATTCTCCCGTTCTACTTGCCCGTTTCCCCGGGGGTTGTAGCTTGTCGTCCTGCTGGAGGCTATACCCCTGCTGAGCAGGAACTGACGCAGCTCATCGCTCATGAATGAGGACCCCTGTCACTGTGGATGTAGGTGGGGAAACCGAACAGAGTGAAGATGGTGTTGAGGGCCTTGATGACGGTGGTAGACGTCATATCGGGGCATGAGATGGTGAAGGGGAATCTGGAGTACTCATCGACCACACTGAGAATGTACGTGTTACGGTCGGTGGAGGGGAGGGGCCCTTTGAAATCCACACTGAGGCGTTCAAAGGGGCGGAAAGCCTTCACCAGGCGCACACAGTCTGGCCGGTAGAAGTGCGGCTTGCACTCCGCGCAGACCTGGTAGTCCCTGGTGACTGTCCTTACTTCCTCGACGGAGTAGGGCAGATTGCGAGCTTTGACCAGATGGTACAATCGAGTGACCCCCGGGTGACAAAGGCTGTCGTGTAGGGCCCGGAGTTGGTCCACTTGTGTACTGGCACATGTACCTCGGGAGAGGGAGTCTGCGGACTCGTTGAGTTTACCGGGGCGATACAAAATCTCATAATTATAGGTGGAGAGCTCGATTCTCCAACCCCAAGATTTTATCATTTTTGATCTTGCCGCGCTGTGTGTTATTGAACATGAAGGCTACCGACCGTTGGTCAGTGAGGCGAGTGAATCTCTTACCGGCCAGGTAATGCTTCCAATGCCGCACAGCTTCAATGATAGCTTGGTCCTCCTTTTTGACGGATGAGTGTCGGATTTCAGAGGCATGAAGGGTGCGGGAAAAGAATGCCACGGGTCTGCCTGCCTGGTTTAGAGTGGCGGCAAGGGCGACGTCTGAAGCGTCGCTTTCTACTTGAAAAGGCAGTGAATCGTCCACTGCGCGCATCCCGGCCTTGGCGATGTTTGCTCTGATGCGGGCGAAAGCGTGTTGTGCCTCGGCCGCGAGGGGGAATTGGGTGGACTGAATGAGTGGGCGGGCCTTGTCCGCATAGTTTGGGATCCACTGGGCGCAGTAGGAAAAGAACCCCAGGCAGCGTTTGAGGGCAGTGGGGGAGGGGGAGCTCCATGAGGGGGCGCATGCGGTCAGGGTTGGACCCAAGAAATCTGTTTTGGACTACATAGTCGAGAATGGCTAACCGGGTCGTGCTGAACGCACACTTCTCTTTGTTATAGGTCAGGTTGAGAAGAGTGGCAGTGCGGAGGAATTTATCGAGGTTGACATTGTGGTCCTGCTGTTCATGGCTGCACATGGTGACATTATCTAAGTACGGATGGCTGGCCCGCAAACCGTACTGGTCGACCATTCAGTCCATTTCCCTTTGGAAGACCGAGACCCCGTTTGTGACGCCGAAAGGGACCCAAAGGAAATGATAGAGCCGACCGTCTGCCTCAAAGGCAGCGTATGGATGGTTCGACTTCCGGATGGGGAGCTGGTGGTAGGTGGATTTCAGGTCAATTGTTGAGAAGACCCGGTACTGTGCAATCTGATTGACCATATCAGATATGCGTGGGAGGGGGTACACGTCGAGTTGCATGTACCGATTGATGGTCTGGCTGTAGTCCACGACCATCCTGTGTTTCTCCCCAGTTTTAACCACTGCCACTTGGGCTCTCCAGGGGCTGTTGCTGGCCCAATAATACCCTCCTTACGCCGTCGCTGGACTTCGGACTTGACGAAGGTCTTGTCCTGGGTGCTGTATCGCCTGCTCTTGGTGGCGAAGGGCTTGTAATCCGCAGTTAAATTGGCAAAGAGTGAGGGGGGGGTCGACCTTGAGGGTTGCGAGGCCGCAAACGGTAAGTGGGGGGTAGGGGCCCGCCGAATTTGAGGGTGAGGCTCTGGAGATTGCACTGGAAGTCCAGGCCCAACAAGAGTGCAGCGCAGAGATTAGGAAGGACATAGAGGCGGAGGTTACTAAATTCTACGCCCTGGACAGCGAGGGTGACTGTACAGAAGAATCGGATCGGGATGGAGTGGGATCCGGAGGCCAGGGAGATCCTTTGATTGGCAGGATGGACCGCGAGGGAGCATCGCCTTACCGTATATGGGTGTACAAAGCTTTTGGTGCTCCCGGAGTCCAGCAGGCATGAGGTCACGTGGCCGTTGATTTTCACTGTCGTCGACGCGGTGGCCAGGTTGTGTGGGCGAGATTGGCCCATCCTCACCGAAGCGAGCTGCGGGTAGTCGTCGGATCCTTCAGACGGCGAACGTGTGCGGTTCCGATCTCGGGATGTCCGGAGACCCTGGGGGAACAAAATGGCGGCACCCATGGTGCGCACATTGCGGTGTCGGGACAAAATGGCGGCACCCATGGGGCGCACGTGGCCGAAGGGGGACAAGATGGTGGCGCCCATTGGTCGCACATGGCCCCGGGAGGAGAAGATTGCGGCTCCCATTGTGCGTTTGGCATGGGAGAGGTGGTGATAGCCGGCGCGATCGCAGCGACTGCGCGAGCCTGGCACACAGCCGCGAAGTGGCCCTTCTTACTGCAGGATTTACAAACGGCAGTGCGGGCCGGGCAGTGTTGGCGGGGGTGCTTCTGCTGACCGCAGAGGTAGCAGCGGGAACGCCCGGGGTGTGTGGATTGGCATGCGGTACCGGTGTATTGGGAAGGCAGGGCCCCAGCTGAGGAGATCGTTGGCTGGGTCCAGGAGGGGTAGGAAGGGGTAGAGGGGTGGGCAGCGTGGCTGAGGGGTAAGATTGTACATTACGGGATGCGACCGTCATGGAGAGCGCCAAGGTTTTCGTCTCTGCTAGTTCGAGCATGGCCCCTTCCAGTAATTGTTCTCGGATGCGGTCCGACGCAATCCCCGTCACGAAAGCATTGCGCATGAGGAGATTAGCGTGATCAGCGGCCGTAACAGCCTGACAGTCACAGTGCCGGACGAGTGGAATTAGGGCGCGCCATAAGTTTTCGATGGACTCACCAGGTAGTTGCGAACGGTTGGCGAGTACATGCCTGGCGAAGAGCGTGTTCGCCTTCTGAACGTAGTGTTCTTTAAGGAGTTCCATTGCTTTCGCGTAATTCGAGGTGTCTTGGATCAACGGGAACACGCTGGAGCTCAGTCTGGAGTACAGGACGTTTATCTTCTAAGCCTCCGTTGGTGCGGGGTCCGCAGCGTTGATGTAGGCCTCAAAACATGCTCGCCAGTGAGTAAAGTCTTTCCTGGCGTTGGGCGAGTGAGGATCCAGCTGCAGGCGATCTGGTTTGATTCTGATATCCATTCTGTGGAAAAATCTGACTGCAATAAATTGATGCGCAATCAATTGCACAAAGACGCAGAATGGGTACAACTGTGGCTTTATTGCAGTCAGATGCGTGGCCTCCTGCAGCAGCTGGCGAAATGGCAGGGCAATGGAGGTCACGCATATTTATACAGTTCTTAGTGGGCGGAGCCAGCCGGCAGGAGCTGCCGGCGAACCTGGGGCGAAATTCTCCGGAAACGGCGCGATGTCCGCCGACTGGCGCCCAAAACGGCGCAAATCAGACGGGCATTGCGCCGCCCCAAAGGTGCGGAATGCTCCGCATCTTTGGGAGCCGAGCCCCAACCTTAAGGGGCTAGGTCGGCGCCGGACGAATTTCCGCCCCGCCAGCTGGCGGAAAAGGCCTTTGGTGCCCCTCCAGCTGGCGCGGAAATGACATCTCCGGGCGGTGCATGCGCGGGAGCGTCAGCGGCCGCTGACATCTTCCCACACATGCGCAGTGGAGGGAGTCTCTTCTGCCTCCGCCATGGTGGAGACCGTGGCGGAGGCGGAAGGGAAAGAGTGCCCCCACGGCACAGGCCCACCCGTGGATCGGTGGGGCCCGATCGGGGGCCAGGCCACAGTGGGAGCACCCCCCGGGGCCAGATCGCCCCGCCTTGTCCCGCCGGTAAGGTAGGTGGTTTAATTTACGCTGGCGGAACAGGCATTTTAGCGGCGGGACTTCGGCCCATCTGGGCCGGAGAATCGCGCGGGGGGGTCCGCCAACCAGCGCGCCGCGATTCCCGCCCCCGACAAATCTCCGGTGCCGGAGATTCCGGCAACCGGCGGGGGCGGGATTCACGATTCTCCGATCCGGCGGGGGGTTGGAGAATCTCGCCCCTGTAGTGCAGGTCCTACCTTACATCCCATAATACAGTGGTTCACCACATAGATATGTATGGTAATCCAGAAGAGTTTGTCAGTTTCGCTATTGTGGTTGTTTTAATTTTGCCTTAATAATGAGAACTCGTGGCCTGGGAATTCTTTGGATCAGGTTTACTGTCACTGGTTTGTCAGAGTTTTGTAAGGGCCACGAAGAATCCAGCACGAGTTTTAAGGATACAAAGTAATAACGTTTATTTACTATAATACTATATACATAACAGTAGCAGTAACTTCCCTTGCTACCTTCTCCTTCCTCCTGGTTCCTGAACTGGCCAGCTTATTTATTCTAGGAGTTTCTCCGCCCCCCTCATTGGGGAAGTTCATACTCCCATAGGATTGTGGGATAGTCATTAGTCCCCAGCCAATCGTAAGTAGGCAGGTTATAACATCCCTCCCCCCCAAAGTCCAAGGAATCCACCGAAGACCCTGGCGAAGGAAGGCGTCAAACTCGTTTGGCCGCAGGCCGGATGCCATTTGCACGCGGCGCTGGATCAGGCGGCGTGTAACGAGACGGAGACCGGCGCTTCCGTGATGAACGGCGCGGTTGTACATCCACGGCCTGTGGACCCGAGGATTCCCCCTCTGATGCATCCTGTGTCTCCATCTCGGAGTCATAGTCTGCTGCCTCCATCATGTCAGCGTCTCTATCTCCATTCGGTCCCATAACGACCTGCGCAGGCTTCGAGTGAGGCACCAGTGGAAGATTTTGAGGACTACCTTCCCTTGTCTCTGGGCTGTAGAAATGAGCTCCGGGGACGGGGAATCTTTTGCGGGGATGATCTTCTGGACCGGACGTGGTCTACGTGCTTTCGCTGGAGACGACCCTGGGCTTGCACTTGGTAAGATATAGGGCCCGTTTGGCGAAAGATTACACCAGGAACCCATTGGGCACCACCAGCAAAATTCCGCACGAATACTGGGTCGCCGGGCGCAAACTGCCGAATCGGACGATGCCGAGACAATCCCTGTCCCTGCCGTTCTTGTGTGCGGCGTACTTTTGCGCCAATGTCCGGGAAGACCATACTAAGGTGGGTACGAAGTCTTCGGCCCATTAGGAGTTCTGCGGGAGCTACCCCAGTCACTGCATGGGGGGTGGTCCTGTACGTAAACAAAAAGCGAGCCAGTCTCGTGTCCATTGATCCGGAAGACTGCTTCTTTAGGCCTCTTTTGAATGTTTGCACTGCACGCTCTGCCAACCCATTTGAAGCCGGGTGGTAAGGGGCAGTGCGGATATGGCGGATGCCGTTCATCTTTGTAAACCTAGCAAACTCCTCACTCGTGAATGGAGTGCCATTATCCGTGACCAGCACCTCGGGGAGGCCATGCGTACTAAATGATAAACGCATCTTTTCAATTGTTGCGCAGGACGTTGTCCCCTGCATCTTATGCACCTCTAGCCATTTGGACTGGGCGTCAATTAGTAGAAGGAACATGGATCCCTGAAAAGGGCCTGCAAAATCTGCATGTAAGCGTGCCCAAGGCAGCCCTGGCCATTCCCAGTGATGTAGGGGAGCAGCCGGCGGAAGCTTCTGATGCTCCTGGCAAATGGAGCAGTTTTGGGCCACCTTCTCAATGTCGGTGTCGAGGCCTGGCCACCAGACATAACTCCGGGCCAACATTTTCATCTTGGTCACGCCCAGATGCCCATTGTGCAAGTCTGATCGTATCAGCTCCTGGCCTTTTTCCGGGACAATCACACGCGTCCCCCACAAGAGGATACCGTCTTCCACGCTGAATTCTGACAGCTTGGAGGAAAATGCCCGCAACTCGCCTGGGAGCTGTCTATGCTGCCCACCATACAGGACTATGTGCCGAACCTTTGACAAGACTGGCTCAATCTGGGTCCACTCACGGATCTGTGATGCCGTGACAGGCAAGGTGTCCATAAAATCTAGGGTTGCAACCACCTCACCGGTCGTGGGGGTCGACATGGGGCTGGTCGATAAAGGCAATCGGCTCGGTGCTTCGGCATTTGCTATCTGCGTTCCTGGTTTGTGCTCCAGAGAATACTCGTATGCAGCAAGCAACAAAGCCCAGCGCTGGATCCGTGCAGAAGCAATGGGCGGTATTGGCTGATCCTCTCTGAAGAGTCCCAGCAGGGGCTTATGATCAGTCACGATAGTGAAATGAAGGCCGTACACATACTGGTGGAAGCGTTTCACCGCGAAAACCACTGCCAGGCCGTCCTTCTCGATCTGCGCATACTTTTTCTCCGCTGCAGTCAATGTGCGGGAGGCGAAAGCTATCGGTCACTCGGCCCCGTTCTCCATCTTGTGGGACAGGACGGCCCCAATACCATACGGGGATGCATCACATGTGACGAGCAAAGGCTTTCCCGGATCACAGTGGGTTAGTAACCCAGACGACGACAATTGTTGCTTTACCCGCCGGAAAGCGATTTCTTGCGGCTGACCCTAAACCCAGGTGTGATTTTTCTTTAGCAGAAGGTGCAAAGGGGCCAGCGTAGTTGCCAGATTGGGGAGGAACTTCCCGTAATAGTTTACGAGACCGAGAAAAGAACGAAGATGCGAAGTGTCAGTCGGGGCGGGGGCCTGTTGAATTGCACGCACCATCTCTGCGACGGGGTGCAGACCCTCGCGGTCCACCCGATAACCTAGGTAGACTACTTCTTTTGCCTGAAATACAGACTGTGTGACGTAAATGGACTCCAGCCTCCGAAAGGTGTCTAAGGACAGCCTCCAGATTTTCAAAATGCTCTTGCTCCGTCGTCCCTGTGATCAAAACGTCATCTAGGTAGACAGCCACACGTGGTAAACCTCTCAAAATGCCCTCCATAACACGTTGAAAAATTGCGCAGGCAGAGGATAATCTAAAGGGCAACCGTGTATATTCATACAGGCCCCGGTGTGTGTTAATTGTTACATATGGTCGGGAGGCAGGGTCCAGCTCCAACTGCAGGCAAGCGTGACTGATATCATAGTGGTTCCCCAGTGTAGGTGGCCAACCTGGCCTGTGACTCAGTTAATATAAGGGTCTGTATACCCTGCTTGATGCGGTCGAATGTCCTCTGGGCGATCACGGAGACCGCTGCGGCAGTATCCAACTCCATCTCCAGCGGGTGGCCATTGACCCGTACTGTCACCTTAATGGGGGCCACACGGGGAGCTGCCACACAATGCAGCCAGGCAGTCGTCCTCCGTCTCCACGTCCTCAGGAGTGGTAGCCGCAGGTGCATCCACATGGAAGGTACGGCCTCTGGGCTGGTCCCAGTTACGGCCCCTGGGCTGGTCCCAGTTTCGGTCGGAACGACGGCGCCTCTGGTGTCCCCAGGACCGCCGTCCGCGACGGGGTCGGCGCCTACAAGTCTGAAACGGACATGGCTCCTCATCCATTGGCTCTGGAGAAGGCTCCCTTCGGGGAGGAATGTCCGATGGCCACTGGCGTCGGTCCAGTCGTTGCCTCCCCCAAGGTACCGCAGGAGTGCGGGGGGACGTTTTTGGGCGGAAAGGGTTGCGCCCCAAGGCATGCACTTCCATTCCCTGTAGCTCCTGTACTCCTCGCTCTGCGCTCTCTCGGGACAAGACTATTTGTATTGCCTGTTGAAAAGTCAATGTTGGCTCCGCTAACAACTTTCTCTGGGTTGCTGCATTGTTAATACCGCAAACCAAACGGTCGCGTAACATTTCTGACAAGGTCTCACCATAGTCACAGTATTCCGCAATCCCGCGTAGCCTGGATAAAAAAATCGGCAAGGGATTCTCCAGGGGTCCTCTCAGCGGTATTAAACCGGTAACGCTGGACTATCGTGGACAGGGTTGGGTTAAAGTGTTGCCCCACTATATTCACAAGTTCGTCAAACGTTTTGGTGTCCGGCGCAGCTGGGTACGTAAGGCTCCTAATCACCCCAAACGTATGCGGCCCGCAGGCGGTGAGCAATATGACCACCTGGCACTCGTTTTCAGTGATATTGTTTGCCCGGAAATAGTAACGCATCCGTTGTGTGTACTGGTTCCAGCTTTCCAGCGCAGCATCAAAAACATCCAAACGTCCGTACAGAGGCATGGTATAATAGAAAACAACTTCCAACCTGTATCCAACAAAAATCCAGGGAGGTGGCTTCAGCAGTGTAGACAGCTATTCACTTTAACCTTCGTCGCCAGTTTTGTAAGGGCCACGAAGAATCCAGCACGAGTTTTAAGGATACAAAGTAATAACGTTTATTTACTATAATACTATATACATAACAGTAGCAGTAACTTCCCTTGCTACCTTCTCCTTCCTCCTGGTTCCTGAACTGACCAGCTTATTTATACTAGGAGTTTCTCCGCCCCCCTCATTGGGGAAGTTCATACTCCCATAGGATTGTGGGATAGTCATTAGTCCCCAGCCAATCGTAAGTAGGCAGGTTATAACACAGAGGTTCCATGCAAATCATGTGTAGGGCTGTTCATGACATTTCCACTGTGCGCTTGTTGAAGTAACACCAGTGAAGTGTCAGCAGGCCTGAGAGAACTTCCCGGCAACTATTACAGTGCAAGCAAAGCCAAAATGCAGGCCTCTCTTTGAATTTGTGGATCCAGAAATGGAAGCCTCTCTCATTTCCGAATTCCTTCAAGGTGCAGCAGACCCTATACCCTCAGGCTTCACAATTCCCCGGTATAAATACCATTGCATTATGGAGAATGATCCATTCCCTCCCATTGGATTTATGTTCCCAGTTCCTCCACCACTGTGACTTCAAGATGTAGTGACTGGCTCCAGTGTGCCTGTAGTTTTGGGGCTCATACCAAAATGGCATCTGTGGTGCATGCACATGCTTTTGCACTGAGTGCCATCGAGAATGTGCATCATAAGTAAGCAAAGTATAGACAGTCAATATGTAGCACTCACTTGATGTTGGTGCTGCCATTTTCAACCTCACTGCTCTTAAACTTGCACAGCTGAACATATGCGCCACAATAGGAAGGACAATCCACCAGTGCTATTTAAAGAGATTATCAACAACAATGTGGAGGTCAGGTGTTGATTGATTTCTCCTGTCGCTGTTTGAGTTGTTGGAAATGTTGGTTGTTTTCAATAGTCGATTAAATTTGGCAAAGTGCTGCATATGGGAAAGGTCTTGATTATGACTTAAGGACTCTGATCAGGCCACTTGCTCCCAGACGTGGGTACTTTAGTCACAATTCCCTTTGGGCTGCAGCTTGACAGGAAGATAAAGCTGAGGCAGCAAAGAAAAAGAGAAGCTTATTGCAGAGGGAGAAAGGGATGGACATCTTCCAAAAGCACTTCACTAACCTCCAGGTAAGCCAGGACAGTGTATGCATAATCTGCACTTTATGAAGGCGAGGTCCTGAAAGAATTCTGTCACATCCTGGAAGGAGGCCACAAGCCTTAGGCCAGCATGAGGGTGGTATTGCCAATGATCATGACATTAAGGTGAGGAGGAAGTAGGATGGGTTAAGAGAATTAGGTAGGAACATACCATCATTCTTCACGGGTACAGCCCCACAGCTACCATGATTTCAGTCATGGCTGCTCCGATGTTGGACAGCATCATCTCTTCCATGGGACTGAGGAGATTCAGCCATACCTGAACCCCATATTCAGGGTGCTGCTGCTTCTACTTGTGCCACTATTGGAAAGGTAAACTGCCTGTTTGCCCGTGTAAACAGCCGATGATGTCATCAATGCATCATGTGATCAGATTTTAAAGTGACCTTGTTCCAACTAGCAACAAACATGAATACACAACACTTTCCTCTGCCTTTACATTCAAGGTCCCTGCACTGAAAGACAATGTAACATTAACAATCAAAATGTGCAATTTGAACACTTAATAAACAGAACAGTCAATAAGATTTTGGAGGACACTGATTTCTTTGTGGTGGTTGGTGAAACTCAGGCATCTGCTTTTTCATGTTGACTGCAAACTGTTATTGGTTTAATTTGGATGTCGTCCATAGTTGTCTCAACTGGAGTTGATGTAGTGTTCAGATATAGACTTGATGTTGAAATATCCTCAACTGGCCTCCCACAGTTGTTTCTGGTATTGTCAGGAATGTCTAGGCAGCTTCAACGGATAAAACTGTGCGAAACCGATGTTTTACCAAGAGTAATGCCGGAGAATTTTGGGTTGCCGAATTTGTTGTACTCCTGTATGTTATCAGGACTTGGCTTAGTCAGTTAGACAATGATCCTTGATCATGAATCATCTTCAATGAATGCTTCATTGCCTGAACAAACCTTTCAGTCAGTCCAATTGTTGCAGGATGATAAGGAGCGGATCAGATTTGTTGGATTCTGTTTTCCTTTAGATCAATTGTGAACTTTTGCTAAATACACTGTGGCCCATTGTAACTAAAAGGTTGTTCAGGGTAATTGAATCTTGCAAAAATCTCAGTCTTTCTGTTGTTCTCTTTGGGGACGCAATCTTCAAAATGGCAACTTCAGGCTATTTCGGGTCTGCGTCTATCACAATGAAAAACATTTTGTCCTTCGAGTGGCCCAGCATAATCTACATGAACTCTTTGCCATGGCCCTTCTGGCCATTCCCATGGGTGCAATGGCACTACTGGTGGTAGATTTTCAATCTTTGCACAAGCCGAACACATGCCCACCTTCTCCTCGATTTGAGCCTTGACCACCAATAGTTTCTGGCTATCTTCTTCATGAGTGTCATTGTGGGATAGTAAGGATGAAGTTGGTTTTGGACATGTTTGCTTAACAGTGGCGGAATGATGACCCTCACTTCCCAGATGAGCCAACCAGTCTGTACAGATAGTTTGAATCTTCGGGATTTGCTCCCGGGCCGTGCCACAAAGTACAATGTTCATAAATTCTTACAAGAGTGGATTATTTCCGGTATACTTTAAAAAATATATATATAAATTTAGAGAGCCCAATTCATTTTTTCCAATTAAGGGGCAATTTAGCATGGCCAATCCATCTACTCTGCACATTTTTGTGTTGTGGGGATGAAACCCACGCAGACACGTGGAGAATGTGCAACTCCACACGGACTGTGACCCAGAGCCGGGATTGGACCTGGGACCTCGGCACCGTGAGGCAGCAATGCTAACCACTGCGTCACCGTGCTGCCTGGTGGTATACTTCTGAACACGCCAAGTTATCGCCTCTCTTTGAAACAGAAAATATTATCATTCGAAGTATTCATTGACGACTCGTGAGGGGTGAAGGTTATGTAGAGAGTCCATTAGCATTCCCATGGAGACTTGATTGATTACATTTTATCACACATGTGCTGAGAACAGCAATGCCAATCTCTGCATCCAGCTCACTGCTAGAGATGGAATGCCAGTGTGAGGCTCAAGTATTGTTGTCAGTGGTCGATGATCTGTTAATAAAGAAAATTGCCATACATAAAGGTATTGGTAGAAATGTTTGATTCTTAAAATTATGCCGAGAGCTTCCTTTAATATCTGTGCATAATTAATTTCTGCTTTGTTCCGGAATCTTGATGCAAATGCTTCTCTTCACCATTGGCTATTATGTGAGAAACCACTGTTCCTGCATCATAAGGTGATGAGTCACAAGCCAGTTACAAGGGTAACTTCAGCTCAAAGTGTGTCAGGACTCCTGACTTTAGTAATGCCTCTTTACCTTGTACAAAACCCTTCTCGCACTGATCCATCCATTTCCATTTCCTGTTTTTCACAATAAGTTGTGTAACGGCTTGAGAATAGTTTGCCAAATTAGGGACAAACCCTCCATAGTAGTTTCATAAGCCCAAAAATGATCGCAGTTGATTTATGTTTTGAGATGCAGGTGTCTCAGTCATGACTTTTACTTTTGATTTGTGACGTGCCCCAAGTATTCAATAGAAGATTTGAAGAATTCCCATTTATCTTTCCATGCTCAACGTCCGTAATCTTGTAATCTCTAGGTGCAGCATTGAAATTTTAAAGATGCTCTTCTTCATTCTCTCCACTATCTAAGATATCGGCTGGGATTCTCCGAAATCCCGGCCAAGTGTTTATGCCGGCGTAAACCCCGGAGTGGTGTACGCCGGCGTCAACGGGCCTCCTGGCCCAGCAATTCACCGCTGTTCAGGGGGTTAGCATGGCACCGGAGAGCTGCACGCTGTTCCGGCGCCGAAAGGTGGCCCTGAACAGCCGGCGCGGGTCCGCGCATGCGCGCGACGGCCGTCTCTGCGCCGGCGCGGAGCAACATGTCGGGGACTTTACAGTGGGCCGCGTGGAAGGATGTAGGTCCCCCCTCTAAATGAGCCCCCACCTCGCCCCAAGTACTCCCTTCTCTCCCTCTACGCCTCTCCAACAGCGATCAGTAACAAATTCCTTGAAATACAATATAAACGGTTGCCATCTCCGGTAGAATCCTTCACTTGACCCCCTCACAGTGTATTTGACCAAGGTGCAAAAACACCATTTAAGTCACCTAGCCATGCAGAGGCACTAGGTGGCATCATCAACCTCCAACTTAGCAGGCCTAGCCTTCGAGCAACCAGCGAGGAGAAGGCAAGAACATCTGCACCCATTTGGCACATCCAAGACCCCAAATATAGCTGCTCATCGACAAGGCTCCAGCTCAATGTTCAGGATTGGCGACATGATGCAAAAAAAGAAGACCAAAAACTCTCAAGCTTGGGACAGGGCCAGAACATGTGTGTGTGTGTGTGTGTGTGATTAGCAGGGCCCTTCGAACAGCGCTTGCACCTATTCTCCCACAAAGAAATAATTCATTCTGGCTTTAGTAAGGTGCGCCCCAAACACTACCTTGGGCTGGATCAGTTTCAACCTCGCACACGATTACGTGGCATTCACCTTGTGAATGGCCTCACTCTACACCTCCCCTTCCAATATAGGCCACAGATACTCCTCCCATTTGGCCTTCACCTCCAAGACCAGGGGCGAAATTCTCCGGAAACGGCGCGATGTCCGCCGACTGGCGCCCAAACGGCGCAAATTAGACGGGCATCGCACCGCCCCAAAGGTGCGGAATGCTCCGCATCTTTGGGGGCCGAGCCCCAACATTGAGGGGCTAGGCTGGCGCCGGAGGAATTTCCGCCCCGCCAGCTGGCGGAAAAGGCCTTTGGTGCCCCGCCAGCTGGCACGGAAATGACATCTCGGGGCGGCGCAGGCGCGGGAGCGTCAGCGGCCGCTGACAGCATTCCCGCGCATGCGCAGTGGAGGGAGTCTCTTCCGCCTCCGCCATGGTGGAGACCGTGGCGGAGGCGGAAGGGAAAGAGTGCCCTCACGGCACAGGCCCGCCCGCGGATCGGTGGGCCCCGATCGCGGGCCAGGCCACCGTGGGGGCACCCCCCGGGGCCAGATCGCCCCGCGCCCACTCCCAGGACCCCGGAGCCTGCCCGCACAGCCTTGTCCCGCCGGTAAGGTAGGTGGTTCAATTTACGCCGGCGGGACAGGCATTTTAGTTCTTGCATAAGCATGATGTGTGGTAAAGCTTTTAGTCGACCAGGGTGCCCAGGTAGCACTGCCAGGTTGCCAACATGGTAGTGCGAGGGTGCCCAGGTGCCAAGTTGGCATTGCCAGAGATCAGG
Organism: Scyliorhinus torazame; assembly: GCF_047496885.1. Classification (NCBI taxonomy): domain Eukaryota; kingdom Metazoa; phylum Chordata; class Chondrichthyes; order Carcharhiniformes; family Scyliorhinidae; genus Scyliorhinus; species Scyliorhinus torazame. The sequence continues at coordinate 117,101,866 of NC_092714.1, forward strand.
CCTAGGGGGGGCCATACCAGGTTGACAGGGAGGTAAGGGGGTGTTCCTAGGGCCTGGGGGAGGATCCAGGTAACCGGACAAAATGGTGCCCCGGACTGCGAAGAATATGTCCTGCTCTGCTCGCCAGCAGGAAATGACTCATTGGAGAGAAGCTCCCTGAGTACTATAAGAAGACAGCAAAGTGACGTTAAATCGTGAGGTGTTTCTCGCTGCTGCAGTGCTAAGAAACACCTCGTTAAATGCATCCAAAATTGGACAGAGATTTTTTTCCAGTGAAATCGCACCCCTCATCTTTGATTTGCCAGGAGAATAAAGTGAATTTAATGTGGACATAAAACTAGACCCATTTCTCTTCCAAAGTCTGTTCTGAATGAATTGTGTGCAGAATTGATGCTTCTCACTCCTCTGAAACATAGTGCATCTATTTATCATTGGCACATAAGCAAAATAGGCAGACAGGCTGTAAATCCCTTGAGTTCACTGCAGAACCAATGAAAGACTGTTATCACATTCCAGACACACTGGTGCCTGCCGACTATGATTGCTGGGTACAAGACTATACCTGGCTTAGCTTTTCCTTATACAGAGCACTTAAACCAAATACAAGGATAGACTTACTGCCATCATAACTCATACAGTGACGCAACAATCAATTTGCCATTCCTTGTAGAATGTGGACATGTAATCCCAATCAAAGCAATAATTTTCCAAGTCCACATTTCCAGCAGGAGGTCTTATCTACAAGGTGTGCATATCAGGGGAGGGATTCTCCGACCCCCCGCCGGGTCGGAGAATCGCCGGGGGTTGGCGTGAATCCCGCCCCCGCCGGTCGTTGAATTCTCCAGCACCGGATATTCGGCGGGGGTGGGAATCGCGCCGCGCCAGTTGACGGGCCCCCCCCCGGCAATTCTCCGGCTCGCGATGGGCCGAAGTCCCGCTGCTGGAATGCCTGTCCCGCCGGCGAGAATCAAACCACCTCTCTCTTACCGGTGGGACAAGGCGGCGCGGGTGGGCTCCGGGGTCCTGGGGGGGCGCGGGCGATCTGGCCCCGGGGGTTCCCCCACTGTGGCCTGGCCCGCGATCGGGCCCCACCGATCCGCGGGCGGGCCTGTGCCGTGGGGGCACTCTTTTCCTTTCGCCATGGTCTCCACTATGGCGGAGGCGGAAGAGACCCCCCACCACTGCGCATGCGCGGGGATGCCGTGAGCGGCCGCTGATGCTCCCGCGCATGCGCCGCACGGCAAAGTCATTCCCGCGCCAGCTGGCGGGGCACCAAAGGCCTTTCCCGCCAGCTGGCGGGGCGGAAATCAGTCCGGCGCGGGCGTAGCCCCTCAAGGTGAGGGCTCGGCCCCTCAAGATGTGGAGAATGAACCTTTGGGGCGGCGCGATGCCGGACTGATTCGCGCCGCTTTTGCGCCGGTCAGCGGACATTGCGCTGATTGCGGAGAATCCCGCCCCAGAAATCTGTACAATAGGAAACCATGGAGCCCCAAATTTCAAATGTGCACAAAACGCAGATAAGGCACCCCACTGAGAGTCTGGTGCTGCAACATTAACAGCTATCTCTACCAGAGATTTTACCTGGTTACTACAATTAAGCTATTGTCTGCTCTATTAATTGGGTAACTGTAGAAAATTCTGGAGAAATTATAGTAACAAAAGGCAATGAATATGTTGTAAATTTACTGGTTGAATGAGTAACTACCATTGCTTTGACATTATTGTTGCCAATATTAGCCAGAAAATGTTTACAATGTTTCAGTGTCATTTCTCCATCCATTATTTTAGTATAGATATTAACACATTGAGTATGGAAATTAACATTTATGTTCAAAAAGTATAGAAAGTAATTACACAAGAACACATGTTGAGTATTTGACTGATCCTTACAGCTCCTATAAAGTGGACTCTGGGCAAAAGAACAAAGATCAAAGAAAATTACAGCACAGGAACAGGCCCTTCGGCCCTCCCAGCCTGCGCCGATCCAGATCCTTTGTCTAAACCCCTGTCGCCCATTTTCCAAGGATCTACTTCCCTCTGTTCCCCGCCCGTTCATATATCTGTCTAGATGCATCTTAAATGATGCTATCATGCCCGCCTCTACCACCTCCGCTGGCAAAGTGTTGCAGGCACTCACCACCCTCTGCGTAAAAAACTTTCCACGCACATCTCCCTTAAACTTTCCCCCTCTCATCTTGAAATCGTGACCCCTTGTAATTGACAGCCCCAGGAGCAGAGTTAAAATGAAGATGATCCACTTACTGCCTCATGCCCTCTCCTTCACCATTTTAACTTGAACCTTCCACTGGGCAGCCTGTCATAATATACACCAGTATATCATGGTGCAGACACACATTGATGGACACACAGTGGGACCAATCAACATACAACACCACAGCCAATCACCAGTGAGAGCACACGCACTATAAAGGCATTTGACTTCCTGCTCATTCGAGTAGCAGCTAGCTTGGAGCACAGAGCTCACAGCCTGCAACACAGACATTCACCATGTGCTGAGTGCATCAACTGGTTAGGACAAGGCAAAGGTCTTTAGTTAAAGCTAGTATCGTATTTACCCACAGTTCAAGTATGTTTAAATAGTTAACCTTTTAATAAAATAGTGTTGCATTACTTCAAGTGTTGGTGACCTGTATGTGATCCAGAACCCCCAACACATCACAGCCCAGGCTCCCATCAGAATCAGGTTGTAATGCAGTTGACTCACGGCCCAAACTACTTTAAGGGCTGGACTGAAGACACACCACAGACACTACAATCAGTAAACCCTGGCAGTCAAGAAGAAGAGGTCTCAAAAAGATTAAGTCTCAAACATTTTTTAGGGGCTGAGGAAGAAGAGGAGTTCTCTACCATGCATCAGAATAATTAAGGCCGCTACCTCCTAGACTGCACCATTCCCTAGCCAGACTCCCTTCACTGCTCGCTGACCCTGTGTTCCTCATGGTATGATCGGCCTCCACATTGAACTTTTGCTGCTCAGAGTTGACAAACTGTTATTGGATGCCGTTTTGGAATTTGCAAACTTCCCGGAGGAATGATAATGAGGTCCCACCCTCAAAATGGATTAGGCATCCACCAGAGCGATTGTGCATTTAATCTTCTGGTGATGTCAGCAACCCACTCGATAGTTAAAATAAATGCGCAAATCTTTAAGATCATGAAGTACTTTGCTGCATTGTCAAAACAATATGATAAAATATTATATCCATCACCATATCTGGGCTCAGCTTATTAAACAGAATGGAAAGAATCTCAAAACTAACTACTATCCCTCATTTTAAAAAATCGATAGTGACAAGGGAGAAAAATCTCGCAGTGCTTGCAATATGAAATAAAAACTGAAACAGCCCAAAAAAATAAAGAAGTTTGCCAACTTCCAACTCATTACAGGAAGTGCCAAATGCTTAGTGTAGCCTTATGGCCAATTTTTCCTATCTCCACAAAGAAACAAAAAAGTGTTTTTTTGCAACCAAATGTCCAATAAAAAAATGTTGAGCACGATGACGGAAGTCCTCATGGCTGTCCTCTTTCCTTTTCTTTCTTTTGTTCTTTGTTTTCTCCGGTCCTGGAGCTTCTGGAGTTCTGTAAAACAAGCATAGTATCTGTAACTATCTTTGTTTAATATCCGGAATGTTAGTCTGTCTGTCCTTTGGTGCCAATTATACCCTTATAATTGGTCACTATGTGCGACTCCCTCATTTTTTTTTTCAAAAACAAATTTTAGGACACGGCACACTTGCCAATGAAGGACCAGTGCTTATTTACCATCCAAATGTTCCTGGATGTAAATAGCAGATGGCAGCAACCTAGAGGTCGCCTAAACAAATAAAACTTATTGAAATGAAAAATGTCAAATGAGTTGCGTCATCGTGGTGGGGCTGTCATAGTGGTTCTATCCCTTGAACCAGAAGAGCAGTTACGATCGGGCGTCTGATACCCGAACAAGTACCAGCTGAAAAGTTAGTTCCACTGAACATGCGTGTGGTCTCTTGACCAGTGTCTGTAGACAAGCTAGTTCCGCTGAACATGCGTGCGGTCTGTTGACCAGGTATCTGCAGATATGTTGGTACCGCTGAACAAGTGGCTGGAAAAACAACACAAAACAAACGTACGAACAACATAAAACATCCTGCAGGTTCCATCAGGAAGGACAACACTTCTCCCAAGCGTTTCCTTTAAACATCATGTGGACACCTCAGTTCTCGATTGCGAACAGGGTCGCAAAGGGGTTGGCGGTTTGGGAGTCAGACTCGAGGTCGTCACCTTCTCCCTGGTGCCAAACTCTGGAGTGGATTAGGGCTGAAAGGGCTGCTTGGTGTGAGTTGGGGTCACTCTCGTCGTTGCGGACGAGTCTGTAGGAGTTGTCGCGGTGCCAATAAGCTGTGTCGAGTTGTGTGGGGACAAAGTTGGGGTCATCCGTGTGGTTCGGTGGTGGGATTTATTGAGAAAGGTGATCAGGAAGGGATCACTTGGATCGAATTCGGAGTCACTGGGTGTGGGTCCGATTGCATGGGGATAGTAGAACATAAGAACATAAGAACTAGGAGCAGGAGTAGGCCATCTGGCCCCTCGAGCCTGCTCCACCATTCAAAGAGATCATGGCTGATCTTTTGTGGACTCAGCTCCACTTTCCGGCCCGAACACCATAACCCTTAATCCCTTTATTCTTCAAAAAACTATCTATCTTTATCTTAAAAACATTTAATGAAGGAGCCTCTACTGCTTCAGTGGGCAAGGAATTCCATAGATTCACAACCCTTTGGGTGAAGAAGTTCCTCCTAAACTCAGTCCTAAATCTACTTCCCCTTATTTTGAGGCTATGCCCCCTAGTTCTGCTTTCACCCGCCAGTGGAAACAACCTGCCCGCATCTAAGCTATCTATTCCCTTCATAACCTTATATGTTTCTATAAGATCCCCCCTCATCCTTCTAAATTCCAACGAGTACAGTCCCAGTCTACTCAACCTCTCCTCGTAATCCAACCCCTTCAGCTCTGGGATTAACCTAATGAATCTCCTCTGCACACCCTCCAGTGCCAGTACGTCCTTTCTCAAGTAAGGAGACCAAAACTGAACACAATACTCCAGGTGTGGCCTCACTAACACCTTATACAATTGCAGCAGAACCTCCCTAGTCTTAAACTCCATCCCTCTAGCAATGAAGGACAAAATTCCATTTGCCTTCTTAATCACCTGTTGCACCTGAAAACCAACTTTCTGCGACTCATGCACTAGCACACCCAGGTCTCTCTGCACAGCAGCATGTTTTAATATTTTATCATTCAAATAATAATCCCTTTTGCTGTTATTCCTACCAAAATGGATAACTTCACATTTGTCAACATTGTATTCCATCTGCCAGACCCTAGCCCATTCACTTAGCCTATCCAAATCCCTCTGCAGACTTCCAGTATCCTCTGCACTTTTTGCTTTACCACTTATCTTAGTGTCGTCTGCAAACTTGGACACATTGCCCTTGGTCCCCAACTCCAAACTCCAAAGTAGGGAGGCGTGCTGTGGCTATCGTCCGAGTCACAGTCGCTGTCTCTGCTGCTGCAGTCTGTGGGCGTTCCGGGGCGGAGTGTGTATTTCGGGGGTGGAGTCGAGGTTGAGTCCGTGGCTGGGCTGGACGTGGTGGGGGTTGGTCTGGTTACGTTGGCTGTGGGCGGGGTGTGGTCTGCTGCGTCAAGCATGACGTGGTGAGCGTGGTTCGACTGTGTTCCATAAGCCTTTAACTGGTTTATATGAAACCACGCAGTCTTACCATTCGGGTACTTTATTTTGTAAACGGATGGGCTTACCTTATCCGTAATGGAATACGGACCCGAGTATAGAACATAGAACATAGAACGATACAGCGCAGTACAGGCCCTTCGGCCCACGATGTTGCACCGAAACAAAAGCCATCTATGCCATTATCATCCATATGTTTATCCAATAAACTTTTAAATGCCCTCAATGTTGGCGAGTTCACTACTGTAGCAGGTAGGGCATTCCACGGCCTCACTACTCTTTGCGTAAAGAACCTACCTCTGACCTCTGTCCTATATCTATTACCCCTCAGTTTAAAGCTATGTCCCCTCGTGCCAGCCATTTCCATCCGCGGGAGAAGGCTCTCACTGTCCACCCTATCTAACCCCCTGATCATTTTGTATGCCTCTATTAAGTCTCCTCTTAACCTTCTTCTCTCCAACGAAAACAACCTCAAGTCCATCAGCCTTTCCTCATAAGATTTTCCCTCCATACCATGCAACATCCTGGTAAATCTCCTCTGCACCCGCTGTATTTTGGAGACAGGAATGTGCTGGGGTTATATACAGACAACATCACTTGCTGTCCGATATCGTACTCCATTCCATGCACTGCCCTATCGAAACAAGCCTTGCTCTGTTTCTTTTTGGTGCCCAATTTTACTGCGGCTGCTAACTGAGCCATTTTTACATTTGCAACTAATTGCTCCACGGCTTTCTCGTGGGTGAGGGCCGTTACTTCGGGGCTGGTCAGGTCTAAACCTAACAAGTATTCTGTCCCTTTCATGGGGCTTCCGGTCATAAGAGTGTGTGGGGTGTACCCTGTGGAGGTGGAAACAATGTTACGCAAAAACATCAGCGCAAAAGGGACTGAGTCCCAAGTGGTGTTGTTCTGCTGTACCATTTTTCTGAGGGTGTTTTTTAGGGTCCGATTCATACGCTCCACGATACCACTCGACTGTGGGTGGTATGCAATGTGGAATTTTTGGGTGATGCCAAATATCGTGAGGATGTTCTGCATGACACGTCCCGTAAAATGAGAACCTTGGTCTGATTCAATACTGCGGGGCAGTCCCCATCTTGTAAAGATGTGGTGGGTTAGGATCTTGGCTGTGGTTTTCGCGGTGTTGGTGCGGGCTGGAAATGCTTCCACCCACTTTGTCAAAGTGTCTATGACCACCAGTACCTATTTATAGCCATTCCTGCAAGGGGGCAATGGACCTATAAAATCAATCTGAGGGTTAGTCCAGGGGCCGTTAACGGGTCGGGTGTGGCTGAGTTGGGCCTTTTTGGCATATCTGTCGGGGTTGTTCTGCGTACAGATAAGGCAATTCTCAATGTAATGGCTTATAACTTCCTTGAGATTTGGCCACCAACAAAGCTGCTTGAGGTGGGCTGTAGTGGGATCGATTCCCTGGTGTCCATGACCATCATGGAACAAACAAATCAATTGGTTCCTATCCTGCTCAGGAACTACATAAAGGGTGTCCTTTAACACCACACCATCATGTGTGGTCAGTGTATTTCTGAACCTCTCGTAGGAGGCTGGAAACTTCCCTTTTACAATCTCTGTGAGATTGCTGTCCTGCTTCTGGGCTTCTACTAGATCCTCTATTCTAGTCTGCGTGACCTGAACTGCACTCACTGGCGTGCTTTCAGGGGGTTTCCAAAAATACCCATGTCTGGAACCTGCTTTAGCCAGTGCGTCGGCTTTTACATTTCCAGGGGGGGAGGAACGATGCTGGCTGCGGACTTTTATGATCCCAAAAGTCCTGTTCTGGGCTTTCTTTAAAATATGGCGGAGTAATGGGGCTGAGGGGAGGGATTTCCCACCTGCGGGAACAAATCCTCTTACTTCCCACAGGGGCAGAAATTCTGTAAGGCTGTTACAGACATAGAGGCTGTCTGAGTATATGTCTGCTGGGCTGGGGAAGGAATCTGGGTGGTCTACTATGTACGCGATGGCCGCGGGCTCTGCTGCCTGCGCGCCTAAGTGCCCGGGGAGTTTTAATGCTATCTCCTCGAGGGCGCGTCCTCAACATAGATCCCGCAACCTGTTATGCGTTGCCCATCTAAGACTGTGGAAGATACATCCACATAAATCTTAATGGGATCACACGTGTCCGTGTGCGGGGGTCTCTGAGATGAATTTCCTATCTTTCTGGGAGGGGGTGTTTTTGCTATAAATGGGCCTGTGTTGTGGTGTGGAGAGATGATCTCACATTCATGGGGGGTTCCGGGGTACTGCAAATTGTCCGCTAAGTATGTGTGGGTCTTTGTCCGTTTGACTGTGATGTCCCGTCCCTGCAAGAGAAGGGTCCATCTAGCTGCGCGTATTTGGCTGACGGTACCGTCCTTGAGTCGCCCGTCCAGTAAAAGTTGGGTGGGGGTGTATTCGGTCAGAATGGCGATGGGGTTCAGTCCGGTAATATATGAAAAGTACTGGACTGCCCAGAAAACTGCGAGCAGGTGCCTCTCACAGGCTGAAAATCCCTGCTCCACAGCATCTAAAAGTCGGGAGGCGTAAGCTACGGTTCTTAACTGGTCGTGCCTTTCCTGGAGGAGCACGGCTGAAAGGGTGCGGTCTGTGGTCGCTACCTCTATTGCGTAAGGGGAAAGCGGGTCTGGAACTTGTAGTGCGGGGGCGGCTATGAGCGCCTGTTTTAAAGAGTCCACAGCATCCGTATGCTGCGGAAGCCATTCCCAGGGGGCTCCTTTCTTTCGGAGGTCTGAGAGGGGCGCTGCCTTGCTGGTGAAACCGTCAATGTGGTTTCGGCAGGAGCCAACCAGTCCTAAAAATGACCGGAGGGCTGAAACGTTCTGGGGAAGGGGCAATTTAGAGATCGAGTCAATTCTTTTATGCTCGATCTCGCGTTTACCGTGCATGATAATTGTTCCCAAATATACCACTTTTTCTTCCAAAATCTGGGCCTTTTTGGGGTTGACTTTACAACCAATGGAATGTAACAATTCCAGGAGTTCGGACAGAAGCTCAATGTGCTCTTCCTTAGTGTCTGGCTGCAGTAGTAGATCATCTACATACTGCACCAGACATTCGGGGCGAGAAAATTTCGCTAGTCCATTTGCCAGCTGTCGGTGGAAAATGGAGGGGGAGTTGTGGAAGCCTTGTGGCAGGCATGTCCACGTGTACTGCTGTGCTTTAAAGGTGAAGGCAAATTTGTACTGGCACGCCTTTGCCAATGGAATGGACCAGAATCCATTACTGATGTCCAAAACCGTGAAGTAGCGGGAATTGAGTCCCAGCTTGAGCATGGTCTCGGGACTTGTTGCTACGGTGGGGGCTGCTGCGGGGGTGACTTTATTGAGTTCCCCATAATCAATGGTCAGGCGCCATGATCCGTCGGGCTTTCTTACTGACCAAATTGGGGCATTATTAGTAGAGGCTACTGATCTTAGTACGCCCTGCTCTAATAAGCTCTCTATAACTTTTAGGATTTCTCCCTTTGCTTTTAGGGGAAATCCGTACTGTTTCTGGGTTCTAGGGTCAGGTCCTGTTACTTGTACGGAGCCAGTCATCCATCCATAGTCGTGCTTGTGGGTCGCGAATGCTGCCCTGTTCTTTTGCAGGACTACCCTAACCTGCTTGTCTGTGCTAAGCGTGGTCGGGTTAGACCATAAGGGTTGAACCAAAATTCGCCTACTGCGCTAATTTTGTTCATGTAGTCCCCTATGTTGAGCGTTGCGGGGGCTCTAGCAGATTTCGCCATCTTCCAGACACACTGGTTGACTGGATCGAAGGATAGGTGGTGGGAATTCATAAAGTCAATTCCCAGAATGTGTTCTGCTGTGTGGTGCAGGTCTACTAAAACTACAGGGTGTTTTGTGGTTATGTTACCAATTTGAATGGGTACACGGGCCGTGATGTGTCCCTGCTGTGAGTGGCCTGTAAAACCGCTGAGGGTGATAGTGGCTGTAGTGGGCCACGTGTCCTTTTGAAAAAGGGTGGAGGAATTTATGGTGGTGCAGGACCCTCCTGTGTCCCAAAGAAATTCGATAGGCTGTCCCCGAATTTTCGCTGCGACTACGGGTCGTCCTGACCTATCCCAAAGGGTGTCGCAGACCCAACTGGAGGAGCCCGTACACCGTCAGTCCGTTCCGGTTGTGGCGCACAAAGACTCTGTGAGACGAATAGAGTGAAGTCGATGAGGCTTTATTAAGCGTGTCTGTTCCCCAGCAGCCCGATAGTAAACTAGCCTGCGGGGGAAGGCACCGGCTACTTATACTTCGCCTTCAGGGCGGAGCATGAGGTCAACGGCTAACCAGGACCCGGGATCTGTCAGCCAATGACATTAGGGCTTCCAGTCCCACATGACCCCCAATACATACTACCACATTCACCCCTTGTCAAAAATGAACCCGGCGGGGTGATGCTTCGTATGGTGGTAAGGGTTTACAGGGCTGGTCCTGGGAGGATAGAACAGTTACATGGTAGTACAGTATTGGACAGTATCGTCCTGTTACAACTATTTACAGAGGGTATAGGAAAAACAAAATGTTCATTGGACAGTCCATCTTTGTTTTACATCGACGCCACGAGTCGGTCGGGCGGTCTGGTCGTCCGTGTCGATCGCCTCGGCCCCGGCGGTGGTGGTGGTGCTTGTACCAGCGTAGTCGCCTCCGGGAGCCGCACGGTTTCAGCTGTCGGTGCAAAGGGGAGGGGGACTGATCCTCCTGGGAAGGGGGCGGTCGCGGGGTGCGGCGGTGGCAGGAAGGGGGGCGGTTGGGTTGGCGGTGTCGTAGACGCGGGTACGGCTTGCGCTAATTTCCGAAAATACAGACTTCCGACAGTTTTGACGCAACAAAAATCTATCAGTTTTACCTTGTAGCCCTGTTAGTTACGCATGCATACACACACTTCCGAATTATGACTGTTAATCAGAACTGCTTGAACACTTGTGGGTTTTTTTTATTTCCAATTGGATTCTAATTCAATATTTCTTGGGTTCTCCCGGAGTTGTTTTCCACTTCTAGATCGGGTCCCGTCAGGATGTCGCCAAAATGTTGCTCGTTTTAGCCTTAGTTTACTTTATTCTTATTCTGTCACCTTTGCTCATGAGTCGCCAGGTATCTTTCTGATACCGCCACGTGGTTCAAGTCCAAGTAATGATTAATAATGCAACACACCGCTTAGTAAAAGTTAAATCAACGCTCATTTATTATATACAGCAATAAATACTTATACAATAATCCTACTTCTAGACTACTACCTACCACTAAAGGCTAATACTTAACTTTGGAAATGGCCCACCAGGTCAGGGGAATGAATGGTCTTTCGAATTGGTTCTGAGCCTGCGGGATTCAAAAGCTGGTACAAGTCGATAGTCAGGAGCGCCTATCTGGTAGCGATCGCTGGAGTAAGACTTACAGTTTTCTTGTAGAAGGGTCTCGAAAGTTGCGAGCAGGAAGACAAGGGTCGATTTGAACTTGGACACTATTCTTATAGTCCCCAGGGGCTTCCCGCCTCTTGGGGCGGACCTCGTACCTGGTTCCAAGTGATTGGACTTGGTCCCAATCACTTGGTTCGATATGCTCCAATAATGGGGCGATTCCTTGATCGGGGGGTGGTCGTTTACCTTTCTTTGTGTCAGCCCCTGCTGGCGCAGAAAGGTCTGCGTCGGCTTTCAATTGCTAATTTGTAGCAATTGTTCCCGGGGATGGCTGATCAAAATGCAGATGGCTGGGTTGTTGTGATGTTGATGGCTGCAGGTATCGGTCTGGACTGACTTCCCCAGAGGCGAATACACTGTTTTACCTGCAGCTGTCCGTTTGAGTCCTGTTGGCTGATTTTCCCATCAGCCTCTTTCGTTCGCCATTTTAAATCGGGGTTTGACCATTCTAATCGGGAATCAGCCATTTTACGTGGCTACAATGTTCACTTTGGGGGCAGGAAACAAGGAGCTGGGTCAGTCTCCACGTCCCAAACTAACCCCTGTGAGAAACAGTCACAGACCTTGATTTTGACCAGGGTGTGCACTTACTTTACTTGGAGACAGCTACCCCGGTCCAATTAAGGGTGACAGGCAGGCACTCAAAGCTGGAGGGGTAATCAGAGGCCTTCCAGCTTCAGAAGAGCACCAGGCTGCAGTAAAAGGTAAGTAACTGAAGGGTGTTTCAACAAGAAGGTGCCTTCTCAGTCACTTTATTGGAAACATTTAATAAAACGTACAAGAAATTCTGTAGACCTGGCCAGATCCCTAACATACTATTGGGAATCAAGATAGTTAAATTGTTAAATAGCTTTCTGCCACCCCACTCCACCCACCCTCAGTTGCTTTGAAAACTAGAGGTTAACTGGAAAATCCCAGTCAACCATCATTACTTATCAATGCTGTTGTGAGCCTAGCTGCCTGCCCGTCTCTTAGGAGTGGGCAGCCTTGCTGCCTGTCAAACCTATATCTGGCCAACGACATGGTGGGATCAGGAAGCCAGCACAACCGTAAGGACCCAGTTTTCAGACCCCTCTGCCTTTGTTCCCGACCTTGGCAGGGACCAAGAATTCAGCACATTGTCTCCGCTGGAGAACCTAAAGCAATCAGGTTAAATGTGATACAGGAGAATTCCTAATCTCGACTATCAAACAATTTGCAAAATTGGATGATATAGGCATGGCACATAAGCTGAAGGACAAACATAATCGTGGTTTGGTGCTTCCTACTGAGAAACACATGGCTATTCAACACGACTGACGTCGAATAAGAGGTCTGAATACCAACCTGCCACTGCCCATGCCAGCTGGCAGTGCCACGTGGACACCTTGGCAGTGCCAAGCAAGCACCCAGGTAGCTTAACTGTTGATTCTAATTCAAATGGATACTGCCGTGGTTCTAAGGGCGCAATTCAATGGCCATGCTGCACCTGAAAGGTAGCGCAGCGCGGCGCAGCACGGTCAATAAAAGCTGGGAGACCCCACTCCTGGGATCTACCCAGCTCGCAATGCCTCAGGAGATCTAATGCAATCTCGTGAGACATCCGATGTAAACCCCTCCCATTGTGGGTGGGATCACTTTTAAATCTGCATATTAGATTGAGACAGCTAGCATCACTCTAATATGCAGATTCCTGAGATTCCTGAGGCTTTGGGCTTCATCCCCTTTGCCTCAGAGACCTTGGGTGAGTGCTGTTCAGTACCGGTCTCCACAAATGGGGACCAGATGGAATGGCACTTGTGGGGGTTGGCCAGGTGATTGGAGGTCTCCAGCTGCATGTCCTTTGGGCAGGATGGTGCCCTGGCACTGCTGGTGCAACTGAGCACCCTGACAGTGTCAGCCTGCCACCCTGGTAGTGCCACCTGGGTGCTCGTTTGGCACTGCCAAGGTGTCCATGTGGCACTGCCAGCTGGCATGGGCAGTGCCAGGTTGGTACTCAGGCCTCTTATTCGATGTCAGTCGTGTTGAATAGCCATGTGTTTCTCAGCGCTGTGAGTGCCGGGAAACACACGGCTACATGTGCTTGCTATGGGACTTTGTTCCCAATTAGCTGAATCGAGCCCAAAATATCTGTGGACAGAGGGAGATCTAGCAATCAATTCTAAAATATTAATTTACTCAAAACTGTGCCCAAAACTGAAACAAGTCGGTTAGTTGATCCCATACATAGAAAATGTTATTTTAAATTAATTCATGCCGAAATCAAACCCACAGATCACTTTTAATGACAACCACAATGACTGTGCTCCATTAAGAGCAACTCACCATTCATAACTGAATAGAAAATAAAATGCGGCGGTTGGTTCGCTCTCTTGGCCAGATAATGCAGAATGATGGCAACAATGGTGGTTTAATCCCTGTGCTGAGTATGGTAGTTCATGGAGGCCTTGACTTGTCGCATGTTTGATGTGGAGTGGTTCCCCTCAAGGGGCATGGTAGGACAGTGGTTAGTTTCACAGCGCCGGGGTCCAGGTTCGATTCCCGCTTGGGCCACTGTCTATGCGGAGTCTGCATGTTCTCCCCGTGTTTACGTGGATTTCCTCCCACACGTCCTGAAAGAGGTGCTTGTTCGGTGTGAATTAGTGATTTCTCCCTCTGTGTACCCGAACAGGCGCCGGAGTGCGGTGACTGGGGGATTTTCACAGTAACTTCATTGCAGTGTTAATGTAAGCCTATTTGTGACAATAATAAAGATTATTATAATAAAGATTATTATTATAACCTGTTGATCTCAAACAAAGAAATATGTTCATGGTCCTTTACAAACCATGGCTAATTTCTTTACTTCGAAAATCTTCAGCTAGAAAATAACAAAATACTTTGAAACAGACACTTATGTTGGTGGGTTATTTGCAATGTCTCAACTTTCTGCTGCTAAAATCCTCATCCATGCCTTTGTTACCTTGAAACTTGACTATTCCTGACCCACATTCTGCTCTCCATATATTCAAGGTCTTGCAAAACTCTAATACCCACGTTTTTACTCGCACACCCCTGTGCTCATGCAACATCTTGATTTTAAAATACTCATCCTTATCTTCAAATTGTTCCATGGTCTCCACCCGTTCCCTATCTCAGAGTCTCAATCTGGCCACTTGAATAACCCTGAATTTAATCGCTCCACTATTGGTGGCTATGCTTCAATTTTTCAGGGCCCTTGAGCTCTGGAATTTGCTCTCTCAACTTCACTTCTCTTTCCTTCTTTAAGACATTATTTAGCCTACCTTCTTGGAGCAACCTACATACTCTGGGCTTCATCCTAAACATTTCCTTAAGTGGCTCAGTGTCAAATTCTGTTTTCGAGTGCTCCAGTAAAGGGCATGGGGCATTTTGTTACATTTCAAGGCACTATAAATATGAGTTCTTGTTGTTTTTGTAGGTGTTTTCCCAATTGGCAGAAACAAATGTGTGGGAATATCCAAGAAATTAAAAAATAATACCATTTACGGATGCTACCCACTCATTGGAGTTTGCCAACTTGAAAATGACCCTCTGTTTCCTGTTAGTTAACCAATCCCCTAGCCATATCAATATACCACACTCAGAACCTTTTATGTATCACCTTTCTCAAATGCCTTTCTGTGATCCAAAAAACACTACATCTATTAGTATCCATTTATTTGACCTACCTGTTTCATCCTCACAGATTTCCAATAAATTTTAAAACACAGGCCCAGAGTTTTTTGGAAATGGCCGATAAACCTGGAAATGTCCAAAATTTCAAAGTCTTGCTCCTGAACCTGGCAAATCCCATCTTCACACGTATTGGACTGGAGGTTGGAGTTTGCTCATGTTCGATTTATGGAAGCAACTGGCCATTTAAAACACCAACTTCCTCCACTGGGGTTTTGGAAGGAGTGTAAAACCTAGAGTGTGTAGATTAGAAAAGGTAAGAGGAGGTCTGTACTTGGTTAGTTTATTTGGGTAGCTCAGTGTTATAACCTGCCAACTTATCATTGGCTGGGGACTAATGACAATCCCACAATCCTGTGGGAGTATGAGCTTCCCCAATGAGGGGGACAGAGAAACCATTAGTAAACTCCTAGTATAAATAAAGCTGGCCAGTTTAGGAACGAGCAGAAAGGACTGTGTAGCAAGGGAATTTTTTGCTGCTGTTATATATATATATATGTTATTGTAAATAAATGTTATTACTTTGTATCCTTAAACCTCGTGCTGGATTCTTCGTGGCCCTCACAAAACTGGCGACGAAGGTTAAAGTGAATAGCTGTCTACACTGCTGAAGCCACCTCCCTGGATTTTTGTTGGATACAGGTTGGAAGTTGTTTTCTATTATACCATGCCTCTGTACGGACGTTTGGATGTTTTTGATGCTGCGCCGGAAAGCTGGAACCAGTACACACAACGGATGTGTTACTATTTCCGGGCAAACAATATCACCGAAAACGAGCGCCAGGTAGTCATATTGCTCACCGCCTGCGGCCGCACACGTTTGGGGTGATTAGGAGCCTTACGTACCCAGCTGCGCCGGACACCAAAACGTTTGATGAACTTGTGAATATAGTGGGGCAACATTTTAACCCAACCCCGTCCACGATAGTCCAGCGTTGCCGGTTTAATACCGCTGAGAGGACCCCTGGAGAATCCCTTGCCGATTTTCTATCCAGGCTACGCAGGATTGCGGAGTACTGTGACTATGGTGAGACCTTGTCAGAAATGTTACGCGACCGTTTGGTTTGCGGTATTAACAATGCGGCCACCCAGAAAAAGTTGTTAGCTGAGCCAACATTGACTTTTCAACAGGCCATTCAAATAGTATTGTCCCGAGAGAGCGCAGAACGAGGAGTGCAGGAGCTACAGGGAATGGAAGTGCATGCCTTGGGGCGCAACCCCTTCCTTCCGAAAACGTCCCCCCGCACTCCTGCGGTACCTTGGGTGAGGCAACGTCCGGACCGACACCAGTGGCCGTTGGACATTCCTCCCCGAAGGGAGCCTTCCCCAGAACCAATGGATGAGGAGCCATGTCCGTGTCAGACTTGTAGGCGCCGACCCTGTCGCGGACGGCGGTCCTGGGGGTGCCAGAGGCACCATCGTTCCGACCGAAACTGGGACCAGCCCAGGGGCCGTAACTGGGACCAGCCCAGGGGCCGTACCTTCCATGTGGATGAACCTGCGGCAACTACTCCTGAGGACGTGGAGACGGAGGACGACTGCCTGCAGTTGCATTGTGTGGCAGCTCCCCGTGTGGCCCCCATTAAGGTGACAGTACAGGTCAATGGCCACCCGCTTGAGATGGAGTTGGACACTGGTGCAGCGGTCTCCGTGATCTCCCAGAGGACATTCGACCGCATCAAGCAGGGTATACAGACCCTTACATTAACCGACTCACAGGCCAGGTTGGCCACCTACATGGGGGGACCACTGGACATTACAGGAACTACAATGACCCCTGTTGTTTATGGATGCCAGGAGGGGCGTTTCCCACTTATCGTGGTGCGCGGCCATGGGCCCAGCCTGTTGGGTCGGGACTGGTTGCGCCATTTGCGGTTGCAATGGCAGCACATCCTCCAAACAGTTTCAGAAGGGTTGACTGAGGTGCTAGGACGATACCCAGATGTATTCCAGCATGGTTTGGGGAAAATAAAAGGGGCCGTAGCCCGTATCCAAGTCGAACCAGGAGCCATGCCGCGCTATTTCCGGGTGCGCCTGGTGCCTTACGCCTTGCTCGAGAAGGTAGAAGGGGAGCTCACTCGTTTGGAGAGTTTGAGTATTATCAGGCCCGTCCATTTTGCTGACTGGGCAGCACCAATTGTACCTGTAATGAAGCCAGATGCCACAGTCCACTTGTGTGGCGACTATAAATTTACAGTGAATACGGCTTCCCGACTCGACCGATATCCAATGCCTCGCATAGAGGATCTCTACGCGAAGTTTGCAGGTGGATTCTCGTTCACAAAATTAGATATGAGTCACGCCTACCTGCAGTTGGAGTTGGACCCTGCCTCCCGACCATATGTAACAATTAATACACACCGGGGCCTGTATGAATATACATGGTTGCCCTTTGGCGTATCCTCTGCCTGCGCAATTTTTCAACGTGTTATGGAGGGCATTTTGAGAGATTTACCACGTGTTGCTGTCTACTTAGATGACGTTTTGATTACAGGGACGTCGGAGCAGGAACATTTGGAAAATCTGGAGGCTGTCCTCAGACGCCTTTCGGAGGCTGGAGTCCGTTTACGTTGCACAAAGTGCGTATTTCAGGCAAAGGAAGTAGTCTACCTAGGTTATCGGGTGGACGCGAAGGTTTGCACCCCGTCGCAGAGAAGGTGCGTGCAATTCAACAGGCCCCCGCCCTGACTGACACTTCGCATCTTCGTTCTTTTCTCGGTCTCGTAAACTATTACGGGAAGTTCCTCCCCAATCTGGCAACTACGCTGGCCCCTTTGCACCTTCTGCTAAAGAAAAATCACACCTGGGTTTGGGGTCAGCCGCAAGAAACCGCTTTCCGGCGGGTAAAGCAACAATTGTCGTTGTCTGGGTTACTAACCCACTATGATCCTGGAAAGCCTTTGCTCGTCACATGTGATGCATCCCCGTATGGTATTGGGGCCGTCCTGTCCCACAAGATGGAGAACGGGGCCGAGTGACCGATAGCTTTCGCCTCCCTCACATTGACTGCAGCGGAGAAAAAGTACGCGCAGATCGAGAAGGCGGGCCTGGCAGTGGTTTTTGCGGTGAAACGCTTCCACCAGTACGTGTATGGGCGCTATTTCTCTATCGTGACTGATCATAAGCCTCTGCTGGGACTTTTCAGAGAGGAGAAGGCAATACCGCCCATTGGTTCCGCACGGATCCAGCGCTGGGCTTTGTTGCTTGCTGCATACGAGTATTCTCTGGAGCACAAACCAGGTACGCAGATAGCGAATGCCGGCGCACTGAGCCGATTGCCTTTATCGACCGGCCCCATGTCGACCCCCACGACCGGTGAGGTGGTTGCAACCCTAAATTTTATGGACACCTTGCCTGTCACGGCATCACAGATCCGTGAGTGGACCCAGACGGAGCCAGTACTGTCAAAGGTTCGGCACATAGTCCTGTATGGTGGGCAGCATAGACAGCTCCCAGGCGAGTTGCGGGCATTTTCCTCCAAGCTGTCAGAATTCAGCGTGGAAGACGGCATCCTCTTGTGGGGGACACGTGTGATTGTCCCGGAAAAAGGCCCGGAGTTATGTCTGGTGGCCAGGCCTCGACACCGACATTGAGAAGGTGGCCCAAAACTGCTCCATTTGCCAGGAGCACCAGATGCTTCCGCCGGCCGCGCCCCTATATCATTGGGAATGGCCAGGGCGGCCTTGGGCATGCTTGCATGCAGATTTCGCAGGCCCTTTTCAAGGATCCATGTTCCTTCTATTAATTGACGCCCAGTCTAAATGGCTAGAGGTGCATAAGATGCAGGGGACAACGTCCTGCGCAACAATTGAAAAGATGCATTTGTCGTTTAGTATGCATGGACTCCCGGAGGTGCTGGTCATGGATAACGGTACTCCATTCACGAGTGAGGAGTTTGCGAGGTTCACGAAGATGAACAGCGTACGCCATATCCGCACTGCCCCTTACCACCCGGCTTCAAATGGGTTGGCAGAGTGCGCAGTGCAGACATTCAAAAGAGGCCTAAAGAAGCAGTCTTCCGGATCAATGGACACGAGACTGGCTCGCTTTTTGTTTACGTATCGGACCACCCCCCATGCGGTGACTGGGGTAGCTCCCGCAGAACTCCTAATGGGCCGGAGACTTCGCACCCGCCTTAGTATGGTTTTCCCGGACACTGGCGCAAAAGTACGCCGCACACAAGAACGGCAGGGACAGGGATTTTCTCGGCATCGGTCGATTCGGCAGTTTGCGCCCGGTGACCCAGTGTTCGTTCGGAATTTTGCTGGTGGTGCCCAGTGGGTTCCTGGTATAATCTTTCGCCAAACGGCCCCTATATCTTACCAGGTGCAAGCCCAGGGTCATCTCCAGCGCAAAAATGTAGACCACGTTCTGTCCAGAAGACTAACCCCTCAAAAGATTCCCCGCCCCCGGAGCTCATTTCTACAGCCGCAGAGACCAGACAAGGGAAGGTAGTCCTCACAATCTTCCACTGGTGCCTCACTCAAAGCCTGCACAGGTCGTTACAGAACCGAATGGAGATAGAGACGCTGACATGACAGAGGCAGCAGACTCTGACTCCGAGATGGAGACACAGGATGCATCAGAGGGGGAATCCTCGGGTCCACGGGCCGTGGGTGTACAACCGTTGCGCCGTTCATCACGGAAGCGCCGGTCTCCGTCTCGTTACATGCCGCCTGATCCAGCGCCGCGTGCAAATGGTGTCCGGCCTGCGGCAAAATGAGTCCGTGCCCTCCTTCGCCAGGGTCTTCGGTGGATTCCTTGGACTTTGGGTGGGAGGGATGTTATAACCTGCCTACTTATCATTGGCTGGGGACTAATGACAATCCCACAATCCTGTGGGAGTTTGAGCTTCCCCAATGAGGGGGGCGGAGAAACCATTAGTAAACGCCTAGTATAAATAAAGCTGGCCAGTTTAGGAACGAGCAGAAAGGAGTGTGCAGCAAGGGAAGTTGCTGCTGTTATATATCTTTGTTATTGTAAATAAATGTTATTACTTTGTATCCTTAAAACTCGTGCTGGATTCTTCGTGGCCCTCACAAAACTCAGGTACCCCTTTGGAGAGGGAAGGTACCTCTTCGGTTAGGTTCCCATGACAGCGCTGGGAGCAGATTCGGCACCTTGTTGTTTTATTTATTTCAACACAGTTCCGGGGAACAAAGGCAGGCCTTGTACCCAGCCTGCCTCTGCACCCGGCAGCCTCTTTGCTTGTTCCCGGGTTATCCAATGTGACAACTATTTCACCCCCATCCGACACCACCATTTTACACGCTGCCCAATTGTTAGCGGAAGAAATCGGAATATGTGTCAGGATTGGTATAATAAAGATGTCTCAAAGTATTGTAATAGCACAGGTCAAGGGCAAACCAGCAGGCAAGGGGTTAAACATATACCAAGGGAAAACCAGCAAGCAAGGGGGTTAAAGTCGCCCACATTGGAAATGATTTAATCATTTCACAGAGCATTTGAACATGAAAAGGGAAACACAGGAGGTCCCAGTAAATCTAAGGGATCTATTGTCCAACACATTCGCACCTCTTCTAGAAGTTCAATATGTTAAGCACAAACCCTTGAGATTGTAAGGAAACATTGTATTCTTTAATCGTTTTCCCATCACGGGGACCAGAAAATATGCATACTGATCACTTTGTATTGTTCTGAATGATTCTGTGACGTCAATACCTGCTTGTGACTCTGAAGAGCTTTAAATATATATGCATGTAATTCTGAGGACAGGCAGAGCTGACTTTTGCGAGCTACAGGATAGTCACAGAATCTATCTCTCCTGTGTGCACGCAGTTTTTCCGAATTAAACAAAGTTTTACCAACACCACGCGGTCGAGAACCGACTTCAACTTTTTTCTTCCCTCCAACAGTTGGTGTAGTCAGGGCAGGGGATCAACACAGGACGACCGGCGACTATGTGGCTCCAAATCGGGTGCGTGTCTTTTAATCTACCACCCATAGTTAGGGAGCGATTCCACGTTAGTCGTTGGCCAGCCGTAAGTTGCAATCTTAAAGAACAAAACGGAGGAAAAGTCTGACCATTTGAGGAGAAGTAAAAATCGTTGGGGGAAACCGGGATGTGGGATCGGGTAGTTAAGTTTAGGAAAACTTGCTAAGGAACTTGCTTTGGAGATTGAAGTGCCTGGTCAAAAGTAAAAACCCGTAGGACGAAATACCACGGGAGAAAGAGTGAGAAGGATCTCACCTAGAGTGAGAAAGGAGTAGCTGCAGGAGTAACCGCGAGAGAGTAGAGCCACGGAGGAGGAACCACGCAGGAGCAGGAGTGGTGTGTGTGTGTGAGAGAGTGAACGGCAGAGATGGCCGGATCAGATAAAACAGGCAGCAATAGCAAGATAGATGGTTGCCTGAAGGATCGATCCAGCAGATGATTTTAACCCACAATTGTAAATTTAATCACAAAGATGAGGGAGAAAGGATACAACCCAGATGCACCTGCGGCTGAGCAGAATGCCTGGTGGGCAGGCCAAACCAAGAATAAGTATGAGAAGAGGGTAATAATTGTAACTGCAATTTTAAGGAACATAGGGAGCAAAGAATTGCAGGAGTAAGATTCGCGCAGGAAGGGGACAGCAGAAAGCCGCAGGGCAGATTTGTGGGGACTGTGACCCCGACTGCACCACGTGTCATGGAGGAGAGTAACTACGAGGATGACTGGAACAGTGCCGAGGAGGGAATGCATGGGGATTATGCATACCCCCCTCCTTATGAGGAAAAGGAGGAAACGTTGCTGTGGTGATGTGAATCAATGTAAATACATGTAAGCTAGCTAGACACTAGAGGGAGCACAAGAGACATCACACACAAACACACGCACAACCAATAGATCAGTTAGATAGGACATGACCAATGGACATTCACGATACACACAGAAGTGACACGGCCACAAGAGGGCATTACACCAACCCATATATAAAGGGCACCACACACATGATCTGCCTCTTTCCAGTGGAGACAGTCAGTGAGTAGAGACACAGGGTTGATTCAATATTACACCCACCACGTGGATTGCAGCAACTGGTTAGTCAGTCTGGGTCGCTATAATAGGATTAGCAATAGTGATAAACCCGAGTAATAGAAGTGTAAATAGTTTAATAAACGTGTTGAAGTTATCTCCATGTCTGAACCTTCCTTTGTCAAGTGTACCACAAGGAAGTCGCTTATGTTACACCGAGAACAGAACAAATCATGGTACCAGGACTGAACAGTTTCAATCCATATAGCCATACCTCAGCGTACAGTGACAACCAGCAACAATACCCAGGCAAGATGTTCGAGATCCGGGTCCCGCAGCAGCTCCAGTGCCACAGCGATCTCCGCGAAAACTGGCGGGTATTCCGGCAAATGTTTGACATCTTCCTGGTAGCAGCTGAACGAGAAGACATGGTTGATGCTGAAAAGACAGATCTTCTCCTCACCATCGCCGGTGCCAAAGCAGAAGAAATCATTACAAACTTCAAGTTCTCCAAGGGGCAAAACAGGAGCGACTTCCAGGTAGTCCTGGACAAATTCGGCAAATACTGTGAGGAAAACACACTCCAACCAGCAAGAAAAGGTAAGAGAAATGCCAGTACCCACCACGAGGCCGAGATCCCGGAGCAGAGAACAATCTTGATCGGCGGCCATATTTCTAAAGGGACTGCACTTGCGCAGTTGCGCGAGAAGCGAACAGAACGGGAAGGTCCGTTTGCGCGTGCGCAAGATGTCGCGCATGCGCAATCATGAAAACAGCCATCGGTACAGGAACAGCGATTTGCACGAACGCTTCCTACGTATGTCACATGCGTCATGACGTCAGAGGCCCCGGACCACGCCCATTTAAAGGGGAAACGTCCCAAATCAAAGAAAAAATCTTTTAAAGCCGTAAAACAACCTTCTTTCACCTGGAATGACAGCACAATGCCTCAAATTGAACCAGGAAATAAAATTAACCTCCGAAGGACACTGCAACAAGCAGTTACCTATGCCCAAACCGATGATTCCGACTTTGAATACTTCGAAACCGACCTTTACATTTTCTCTAGACCTTGCGAGCCCAATGCCAGCTCCAACGCAAACAGTGATGATATAGTCCGAGAAAACAACGACTCAGACGAACCTTTCACCTTGGGAGGCTACCCCAGTACCAAATCCGAACCGCAACTAGACATGTTGCACATTGACGACCCCAACGACAAGTTCTTCGGATTTGAGGATCTTCAGCCCAGCAGATATGACATCCCGACTCGTGAGTGCAGGATTATGCTGCAGCCTGAAACTAAGAGACAGAGAGCGGTACAAGCCCACAGAGAGTGGCCTGCTGCCACGCAGAGCGTGGTCCACGCACCGCTCAGGGTTCCCGACTCTACGAAAGAAAACACGCAAGACTCCACACCGCAGTCCTTGCATGAACAAGAAGTGACTCCAGTGTCACAAGCCTCCGCAGCGAGCTCGTGGACAGCCTCCACGATAGAAGCAACGCAAGACTCCGACGCGCAGTCCTTGCAGGAACGAGACCATGAGGGTCGAGCAACCTCCTCTGACCAACTAGCGACAGACGATGCACTTCTGCCATGCTCAAGTACACAGGAAGAAGACTATGACAGTCTACCACGCTCCAGTGCACAGCAGGACGACCATGACAGTCTATCATGCTCCAGTGAAGAACAAGGCAACGATGACAGTCCAAGCCCAAATGAAGGACAACAGCAAGACAATGACAGTCCACCCACATTGTTTGCACCACCAGATGAAGACTCTGACAATTTACCGAACCCAAGTGAACAACAAGAAGCTACTGAGGCTCGACCCACGGTATGTGAGACGAGTGACGACAGCATCCCACTTCCCATGCAAGATGTGCAAAGTGACAGACCTCAGCTAGTGTGTACAGAGGCACTCGACGATTACTGTGAGACCACTGGTGACTCCGGTGACACCACAATACTTCCACCCTCATTCACTCGAACCTCTCCACAAGTCAATGCATTCCTGCATGTTCCGACTCCAGACGTGCAGCTTCAAGAAATCTCATCTGACTCCAGCGAACCTGCTAAGTCTCCGGACGGGGAGCATCACCAAACCAACATTGATTCAGTTAAAACAGACAAGACTCCAGATGGGGAGCAACCAAACGGCGACTTTGATTCACGTAAGCCGGACTTTACTCCAGACAGGGAGTGCCGCAACCTCAGTGATGGCACGCTCAGGGTGACAGCAAATGCCCCAACGACAGGAGATGTATCACTTAACAATTACACTGGGTCAGTAATAACAAGCAATGGCTACAGTCCAAGAGGAATACACCAAGATTCACCACAGCTATATCCCCACATTTTTTCCACACCAGCAGTGCAGCCAATCACAGCTCATGCTGGACAAACGCAGTATTCAGGCATGCAACAGCCAGCAGACTATGCAGCATATTCTCAAACAGCCAGCACTACGGATTGCCCACTAATGGAATGAAGCCCGAAGGAGGACTACCGCAAGCGCAATCTGTACTACAGACTGGATTCCTTAGTTACAGCCCAGGATTTGCTGCACCCCAGCCTGGCCAGACGGCATATTCCTATCAGATGCAAGGTTCTAGTTTCACACCATCACCAGGTATTTATGCGAGCAGCAATTCTGTTTCCAATTCGACAAGCTTCAACGGTTCTCAGCAGGATCATCCTTCCTGCACAGCACGTGACCAGAACCAGTGTGTATAGTATAATCCAACTTCACCATATGGCACATCCATGACCTCGAATGATACTGTTGATGGTACCTCTTCAACGTCAACACCTTATCAGCTACAAGATGCCATCCGACAGCAACATCACAAACATCGAAAAAATAAAGGGACTCCAAATCAGACAGCAAAGTTATTTGACCACTTCTTGGTTCCTGTGGCACAGGTACGTTGATGGCGTTCATAACCAAGAGAGACATTTGACCATGATGATTGATGGTTTTCGGACTCACACAAACGATTTGGACTTATTGTTTAATCACTGTTCCCATGATTTGTATATACCTTAACTTATCTACCTGCTCTTTGTTCAATTTTCTTAAAGTGTGCAGAAAATATGAACATATAAAAAAGGGGGGATGTGGTGATGTGCATCAATGTAAATACATGTAGGCTAGCTAGACACTAGAGGAAACACAAGAGACATCACACACACACACTCAACCAATAGATCAGTTATATAGGACATGACCAATGGACATTCACGATACACACAGAGGTGACACGACCACAAGAGGGCATTACACCAACCCATATATAAAGGACACCACACACATTATCTGCCTCTTTCCAGTGGAGATAGTCAGTGAGTAGAGACACAAGGTTGATTCGATATTACACCCACCACGTGGATTGCAGCAACTGGTTAGTCAGTCTGGGTCGCTATAATAGGATTAGCAATAGTGATAAACCCGAGTAATAGAAGTGTAAATAGTTTAATAAACGTGTTCAAGTTATCTCCATGTCTGAACCTTCCTTTGTCAAGTGTACCACAAGGAAGCCGCTTATGTTACACCGAGAACATAACAAATCAGTTGCCTGTTGCCCCAGTCGGTGTAGTGAGGAAAACGGTGGAGGTGCAAACCACTGAGCAGCACTTTCAAACGCCCTTCACAGCTGGGGGAAAACAAATGATCTTGAACGAACTGCCCTCTCTAAAATGGCAAGATGATAATGGCCCTTTTTGGAATAAACTGGACGAATTACGAGAGGCTCATGGGTTAACCAATGATGATATCCATTTATTGTTAAAGGCAAAGATTCCCACACCGGTATGGGCAGGAATGCCACAACCATATAGGGATCGCACGTGGGTCATGCAGAGGGGTGGAGGAAACAAAGACACCCGCTTTGCAACCTTTAGAACGGCAATGCGAACTGCCCTAGGGACAGGTAGCCCAAATTGGACATTGATCATTGAACAGGAACCAAAGGAAAGGGTCGAGGATTATGCAGAGAAGAAATTAGAGGCGTTTAAGCATCATTTAGGAACAGTAGCCCCCAGCAGAGATGATATCTTTTTTAAAATGTTAACGGATGGAATGGGTCCGCACTGGGCAGCACGGTAGCACAAGTGGATAGCACTGTGGCTTCACAGCGCCAGGGTCCCAGGTTCGATTCCCCGCTGGGTCACTGTCTGTGCGGAGTCTGCACGTTCTCCCCGTGTCTGCGTGGGTTTCCTCCGGGTGCTCCGGTTTCCTCCCACAGTCCAAAGACGTGCAGGTTAGGTGGATTGGCCATGCTAAAAATTGCCCGTAGTGTCCATAAGGGTTGGGAGGGGTTATTGGGTTGCGGGGATAGGGTGGAAGTGAGGGATTAATGTGGGTCGGTGCAGACTCGATGGGCCGAATGGCCTCCTTCTGCACTGTATGTTCTATGTAATCTATGTAATCTAACTAGGATCGTAGATAGGGGACTTCCGGTAGGGAACGGCTTTAATTGGGTCTTAGCATGGGCTATGAAGGCAGAGGCTAATCATATAGCATGGGCAGTAGTGAATAAAATAGGCCATGGTAAAATAGGTACTAAGGGGAAGCCAGATTCCCGGGACTTGGTCAGCTCAGGAAGCAGAATTAATTGCCCTCACAGAAGCCCTAAGATTAGCAGCAGGAAAGAGGGTGACCATATATACAGACAGCGGTCTGCTTTCGGAGTGATTCATGACTATATGGTAGCTTGGGCGAGGCGAGGTTACATAACTTCATCAGGGGGGGACATGCAACATGAACAGCATGTACGAGACCTGATAGAAGCTGCCAGAGCCCCAGCAGAATCCGACATAATCAAAGTAGCCGCCCATAAAAAGATGCAAACCCCGCAACAGCAAGGCAATGATTATGCCGATAGGGCAGCAAAGGCCCTTACCAAGCAGATCCCCGAGGGACCAGGGGAAGTAGTGTCAGCCATTGCGGCACCTGAACCAGACCCAGACAGCATGGGAAGGTTATGAGGGTGCTCTGAGGACAGACGAACCAACGCGGTTGCGATTGGTACAACGCAGTTTTATTCCATTAAACTATTTATACATCAGACTTGGTACTCAGCACGTTGTGACTGTGTGAGTGTCTTGTTATGAGGTCCTGGCCCTCCAGATGGACTGCCTAGGAAGTGTCGTGTTTCTTGTTTTATATTGTGTCTGCTCTTGTCTGTGATTGGCTGTCGTGTTATGTGTGCTAATTGGTCGGTTGGTCTGTCTATCATTATGTATGTGTTATGATGTATGTTTGAATATCATGACATCCTTCCTTTTTTATAAGATTATGTGCCTACGTGGTTATAAATATAAATGTGTCCTAAGTGCAGCTAAAGGTGTGTGTGCGCGTAATATTTACATCATGTACATGGGGCGTAACTATATACAAGGGGCGATGTCAGGTGTGGCATGCTAACGAGGTTATACCATAACAAAAGAAGAAAAACTTTGAAGTGTGGTCCGGTCAAACGAGATCTGGAACGATAAAACAGTAACATGTTACAATACAATAGTTGCTAAACTTTGACGTGTGAACAGTCTCATAAGTCCAGTCTAGTAGGTGGGCGACGAATTCGGGTTGACCGCCTCAAGGGTGGGTCGAGAACCACCGGCTGAGGTGCGAGCCTGGCCACGGGCGGCGACAGAAGGGGCATGGTACATGGCAGCTCCACGAAGTCGCTATCAGGAACCAGTGGAGGACACGGCATCTGTGTAGGGTCCCATTGCAAGCATGGAAGTAAGCGAAGGGCTCGGCGATTGCACCTACGCATGGATCCATCCAGCATGCATACCAGAAACGAGCGGGGCGCCACACGTCGGAGGACTTCGGCAGGTGCTGACCAGCCACCGTCTGGTAGGTGGATGCGGACGTTGTCTCCAGGGGCCAGGGAGGGAAGATCAGTTGCCCGTGTGTCGTACGATCTCTTCTGGCGACTGCGCTGCAGTTGCATCCTATGCAGTACCGGAGCATGGTCTATTGTTGGTGCCAGGATGGAAGGCACAGTGGTTCTGAGGGCACGACCCATCAGCAGCTGTGCTGGTGAGAGACCAGTGGCTAGTGGGGCCGAGCGATAGGCCAGCAGGGCGAGGCAGAAGTCCGACCCGGCAGCAGCAGCCTTGCAGAGGAGCCGCTTGGCAATGTGAACGCCCTTCTCCGCCTTTCCATTTGACTGGGGGTGTAGAGGGCTGGACATCACGTGTGTGAAGCCATACGAAGCAGCAAAGGACGACCATTCCTGGCTGGCAAAACAGGGCCCATTGTCCGACATGACAGTCATCGGAATGCCGTGGCGAGCAAAGGTGTCTTTGCAGGCCCTGATGACAGCAGACAACGTCAAATCATGCAGGCGTATGACTTCAGGGTAGTTTGAGAAGTAGTCAACTATGATGACATAGTCCCTGCCGAGCGCGTGAAACAGGTCGACACCCACCTTCACCCAAGGGGACGTCACCAGCTCATGGGGCAGAAGCGTCTCAGGAGGTTGCGCCGGCTGAAACCTTTGGCAGGTTGTACAGTTGAGCACCATGTTGGCAATATCGTCACTGATGCCCGGCCAGTATACCGCCCCTCGGGTCCTCCGTCTGCACTTCTCGACCCCCAAGTGGCCTTCGTGTAGTTGGTCGAGAACCAGCTGGCGCATGCTGTGCAGAAACACAATCCGGACCGGCTTCAGAAGGACACCATCAATGATGGCTAGGTCGTCTCGTACATTGTAGAACTGCGGGCACTGCCCTTTGAGCCATCCTCCCGTCATGTGGCGCATCACTCGCTGCAGAAGGGGGTCGGCCGCAGTCTCTCGGCGGATGCGGGTCAGACTGGAGTTGTCAGCCGGCAGATTTGCCGATGTGAAAACCACCTGTGCCTCGACCTGACATACGAACCCCTCCGCATCTGGCGGCGTGCTCACTGCTCTGGATAGGGCATCCGCCACGATGAGGTCCTTCCCTGGAGTGTAGACCAGTTGGAAGTTGTACCTCCTGAGTTTAAGTAGGATGCGCTGGAGGCGAGGGGTCATCTCGTTCAGGTCCTTGTTTTTCTGCTGACCAGGGGGCGGTGGTCAGTTTCGACAGTGAACCAGGGAAGACCATATACGTAATCATGGAACTTGTCTAAACCGGTTAGCAAGCCCAGGCATGCTTTTTCGATTTGCGCGTAGCACTGCTCTGTGGGGGTCATGGCCCGTGATGCATAGGCCACTGGGGCCCATGATGCCGTGTTATCCCTCTGCAGGAGCAGTGCTCCAATGCCGGATTGGCTGGCATCAGTTGAGATTTTGGTGGCACGAGACGTGTCAAAAAACGCCAACACTGGTGCCGTGGTGAGTTTGCGTTTGAGCTCCTCCCATTCCAGCTGGTGTGTGTGTTGCCACTGGAACTCTGTGGATTTTCTGACGAGGTGGCGCAGAGTCGTCATGTGGGAGGCAAGGTTGGGAATGAACTTCCCCAGGAAGTTGACCATGCCAAGGAATCGTAGGACAGCCTTCTTGTCGGCCGGCTGCAGCATGGCTGTGATGGCGCTCACCTTGTCTGCATCCGGACGGACCCCTGACCGGGAGATATGGTCCCCCAGGAACTTCAACTCGGTCTGGCCAAAGGAGCACTTGGCTCGGTTGAGGCGCAGGCCGTTTTCCCGTATGCGGGCAAAAACGCGTTGGAGACGATATATGTGCTCCTGCGGTGTGGTGGACCAGATGATGACATCGTCCACATATACGCGCACCCCTTCGATGCCTTCCATCATCTGCTCCATGATTCTATGGAAGACCTCGGATGCCGAGATGATGCCAAATGGCACCCAGTTGTAGCAGAACCTGCCGAAAGGGGTGTTGAAGGTACATAGCTTTCGGTTGGACGGGTCCAGTTGGATCTGCCAAAAACCTTTAGAAGCATCCAGTTTCGTGAATATCTTCGCCTGGGCCATTTCACTGGTGATCTCCTCCCGTTTTGGTATGGGATAATGTTCCCTCATAATATTATTATTGAGGTCTTTGAGGTCAATACAGATACGGAGCTCGCCGGAGGGCTTCTTGACACACACCATGGAGCTGACCCATGGCATGGGCT
Organism: Scyliorhinus torazame; assembly: GCF_047496885.1. Classification (NCBI taxonomy): domain Eukaryota; kingdom Metazoa; phylum Chordata; class Chondrichthyes; order Carcharhiniformes; family Scyliorhinidae; genus Scyliorhinus; species Scyliorhinus torazame. Next base: position 117,131,768 of record NC_092714.1, read on the forward strand.
CCGTGACCCTGGATAGGACCCCTTGGTCCTGGAGATCCTGCAGCTGCTGCTTGAGGCGGTCTTTAAGTGGCGCAGGAACTCTGCGAGGTGCGTGAACGAACGTGATGGCGTCCGGTTTGAGGCGAATTCGGTAGGTGTATGGCAGTGTTCCCATGCCTTCGAATGCCTCCTGGTTGTGGGCGAGGAGCGATTGGAGATGTGCGTTGAACTCTGCATCCGGGAAGTCAGACGTGCCGTCTGAAGAGAGAGAGAGTGGATTTGTTGCACAAGGTGGAGAGCCTTGCATGCCTGTGTGCCCAGCAGGGAGTCCTTCGATGAGCCGACTATCTCGAACGGGAGTGTGGCCGTGTGTGTGTTGTGTGTCACCTGGAGCTGGCAGGATCCCATGGCCGGGATAACGTTCCCATTATAGTCGACCATCTTGCACCAGGATGGCCGGATTGGTGGTCTGACCTTCATGGCGTAGAAGGCTGACCATGCTATACCCGGAAGGCGTCTTGGTCATCTGTGTCATCGGTTTGGATGTCGTGATGTGGAGGCTGAATGGTCCGCACATTCCTGCGAGGTTGTCGGAGATGTGCAAGATCAACAGGTTGACCCGCTCGACAGTAGGCAGCGTAGTGGCCCATCTTGCCACAGCGTAGGCATTGTCGGGTTTTTGCAGGACATTGCCCTTTTAAATGTGCAGCTCCACAGTTGCCGCACGTCATGATGTCATAGCGTTCGTTACACCACTGCGCCTGCGCAGTTCGGTCTTGCGTCAGGCGCGCCTGCGCAGCACGTCCCTCAGTGTTGCCATAGGTTTTGGCGCGCACAAATGCGGGAGGCCTTGAAAAGCGCGCGAAACGGCCGCCCTCGTCCGGGCCGCGGGCTGGGAAAAACTCGATTGCCTGGACGCGTTCGGACTCGTGGGTGGCCTGGCTTGCCGATTCGGTCGCATGGGACCCCCTCCATGCCGATTCGGTCACCTGAAATTGGGCATAGCGGCTAGTCGCATTCTCATGCAGGACACAGGCTTCAACTGCAGATGCTAAGGTCAGGCCGTTTATTTTTAGAAGCTGCTGGCGTAGGCCACTGGAGGCAACGCCAAAAACGATCTGGTCCCGGATCATGGACTCTGAGGTGGTGTCGTAACCGCAGGACTGCGCGAGTATGCGGAGGTGCGTCAGGAAGGACTGAAAGAGCTCATCCTTACCTTGCAGGCGCTGCTGAAAGACATACCTCTCAAAGCTTTCGTTGACCTCAACGTTGAAGTGCTTGTCGAGCTTGAGGAGGACCGTGTCGTAGTTAGCTTTGTTCTCGCCTTCTGCGAACACCAAGGAGTTGTATACATGGATGGCGTGCTGACCTGCGGTAGTGAGGAGCATGGCAATCTTCGTTTCGTCCGAGGCGCCCTGTTTTTCATTGTCTTGCATAAAGAGTTTGAAGCGCTGCTTGAAGAGCGTCCAATTTGTGCCCAGGTTCCCAGCAACTTGCAACGGCTGCGGTTTGTTGAGGGTGTCCATGGCTCAGGATGGCAGATTTGCCGGTAGGTATCGATTCACTCCTGGTATCATGAAGTGTTGGGTGCTCTGAGGTACAGACGAACCAACACGGTTGCGATTGATACAACTTAGTTTTATTCCATTAAACTATTTATACATTAGACTTGGTACTCAGCACGTTGTGACCGTGTGAGTGTCTTGTTATGAGGCCTGGGCCTGTGCCGTTTCCAGATGGACTGCCTAGGAAGTGTCGTGTTTCTTGTTTTATACTGTGTCTGCTCTTGTCTGTGATTGGCTGTCTTGTTGTATGTGCTAATTGGTCCGTTGGTCTGTCTGTCATTATGTATGTGTTATGATGTATGTTTGAATATCATGACAGGTTACAGGCAACAGCGGGGTAGGAAGAGAAAGAGGAGTGGAAGCAAGAGGGGGCAAAACAAGGTCCAGATGAAATCTGGAGAAAGCATAGTCGAACCCAGGCTTTTAAGGCAGACATTATTAAAGGTTTACCATGGAATAGCTCACATTGGTAGGGACAAAATGATCGAACAAATGTATAGGTGCTGGTGGTAGAAAGTGATGGGTAGAGAGATAGCAATACACAGCCAGCAGTGTATAGTCTGCGCCCAATGCGAACCAGGGAAATCCCCAAAAATAAGAATGAGGTTTCAGTCCAGACCGCAGGGGCCATGGGACCAACTGCAGATAGATTTCACCGGACCACTCCTGCAGTCACAAAATAAAAGATACTGCTTAGTTATTATAGACAGATTCACCCGGTGGGTGGAGGCATTCCCCTGCAGGGATTGCACAGCAGGGACAGTGGCCAGGATATTGGCAGAAGAAGTAATTCCGCGGTGGGGAGTCCCACTGCAGCTAGATTCAGATCAGGGCACTCATTTCACGGGCAAGGTAATGAAGCAGGCTTGTGTCCTGCTAGGAGTCAAACAGCGATTTCATGTCCCGTATCACCCCCAGAGTTCCGGCATGATTGAAAGGACAAACCGTACCCTTAAGAATAGCCTGACAAAAGCTTTAGTAGACACAGGACAGGGTTGGGTAAAGATTTTACCCGCCGTACGCATGAAAATGCGAGCTACACGAGCAAGGGAGACAGGACTGACACCATTCGAATTAATGACCGGGAGAGCTATGTCTCAGAGGACATAGTAACAGGGGGCGCAGAGAGCTGTAATGCAAGGGAGAGTGTTTAAATTTATCAGGCTCCTAGCGGAGCAGCTGCACAGTTTAAAGGGTGAAATGGTAGACACACAGAGAGTGAGAGATTGGGAGAAAGAAAGGGATTGCATCCGCAGCCAGACCCCAAAGGCTGGGGACAGAGTTATGATTAACGTACTTCCAGAAAAGGCCGGCTTATAGCCCAGATGGGTGGGACCGCATGGAGTGATTGTTGCAGGGGATACATGTGCCTTAATTGAAATGAAAGGCACGCCAAAGTGGAAGCATTATACTCAAATTAAAATATACGAGGAACCAAGGGAGGTCTAACTTCCCCCGGTTATGAGGGGTTCATACCATCTTTTGTTACAGATTCATGTTCCGTGGATACGCCTAGGACAGACCTGGGAGGCACCCATGGTATTCATTAGAGACCACATATGCTTACACCCGGGGCAATATGTGCAACTCCACATAGAAGGAACAGGGGAATGGATAAAGAAACCAACCACGTGGAACTCGGAGAGGGTCACACCGGACAGCCCTCGAACCCAAGTGATCACGACGGTATGGGGAAAGATGGTGACAAAGCACAGTTTTGGTGCCTCTTGAAAGACCCGGTACACTCATCAGACTCAAAGATCCAGGCTGCGACTGGGCCAATGCCAACTGGGGGATAAACAGCATTAAGCGACCCACAGGATGGCACTTCCTGAAGATACGTGCGGGAGGAGGGTGGTTTGCCACCCCTTCCGACTTGGGACTAAAAACTGAACTGGACACTGAAGGACATTTGCTCATAAAGGGGATTTATGATGTACACACGGGTTTGGGAATGTGGGGATATCCATGCAATGTAACAGGATCACAAGGGGAAGCTTGAGTATTTGGTCCGTATTTAAATATAACAGCCAGATGGGCCAGTCTGCCCCACTTTGTGTAGGAGCCTGGCCTTGGAGGGTTGTACTGTCAGGAATATTGGACACATGTGATAGACAGATTAGGATGTAAAGATGTAAGATGCTACAATCTCAGCACTCATGGATATCAAAAGCCCACAAAATGCTCCCATATGGTTGAACTTCCCCCGGACGGGTTAGTTAGGATTGGGCAGCCAAAGTTACTACTACATGATTTCACCATGGTGTCGCGTCAAGTCACATATAACGTTACAAGGTTATTGGACGTTTTGCGCTCCAAATGCTATGATCGCCCTCGTGCTATAATTTGGACAGAGACCAGACTGCAGAAAGCCATCGACGACTATACCGACAGGATCGCCCCAGAATCAAAGTTGTACAGGCACGGCAAACGCAGTATCCTAGGGGATGTTGGCGGGTTGATTGGCAGCGCAAGTTCTGTTATGAATTCAGCACAATTAGCGGAGGCCAAAGGTTATGCCTCCTGTGTAGCAGCCGAAGTAGGAAAGGGACTGCAGTATGGAGCTTATGCGACTGAATATGCACTGACTGCCATAAACCTACACGGAGAAGGGCTAGTGCGAGTCTTAGGTGTCATGATATCCATATTAACATATCATGGTGCAATCACACACACACACTGATGGACAGGTCGACGGACCAATCAACACACATGCAACATCACATCCAATCACCAGTGAGAGCACACGCACTATAAAACAGGGAACACCACAGTTCCCGCTCATTCTACCAGGAGATGGCTCAGAGCACAGAGCTCACAGCGTGCCACTCAGACATACACCATGTGCTGAGTGCCTCTCTAAGATCGTGCTAGGGCTGGGTCCACAGGATAACTGGTACGAACCACAGCCAGAAGTTAACAGTTGTTATTATGGTTGTACCATCTACAACCGTGTTGGTTCGTTTGTATATCGGAACACCAACACGACATTAGGTATGCTATCAGCAGGAATAATTAACACCACAGAAGAGCAAGCGAAAGGCAGGGCTTGCGATACATTGGCAAGGGATGCAATTGATGGTATCAAAGCTGACATCACAGACTTACGATTTGGAAACATCCCGTGGCATCTGTTTGCCTCCCTACACAGGTTAAATCTCTTAAATGTGCATAGGGACAGGCATGGGCTTGTGGTCACCAGGCCAGGCGATGAAACAATTGAGGGAGGGATGAGATTCATCATGGCGGTCCCTCAGGAAAGTCAAACAAAGGGCACCCTTGAGGATAGTTCCGGGTTTGAATCCCTGGGGACAGTACAGGAGGGCTGGGTCTATCCAGGGGGTACATTGCACACAACAAAGGTTTGGCATACGTAAGCACTGCGGAGTGCTGTTCAGAATCAATACATTATATCGTGTGTGCATGTAAACCCTCAAGCCCCTGTCAATACCAGAAAAATGATGGTCAACATACTGCCTTTACGGGAAGCCTTCAAAGCTATACAGGTGGGGCCGACACAGTGGTGCTTCACAACGCCGGAGATGGAGATCATCGCAGGGGGTTTACTCTGTGGTAACAGCCATTGCTTCTGTTTGCAAGTCACAAACTCATTGACAGTGGGAGAATTTCACCTGCCAGGGAGCACATCAGAGTATTTATTCAGGGCCTGGTGGGACGGTGACCCGTACATTGACAAGTGTTATGGGCCAGGGTTTAGAGAACCCCAAAGTTCGCCTGACCCACAACTTTTAATAGATTGTGGTATGGGGAGCACACGGCCCACTCTACAGGTGTGGTACAGCAGAGATGGAAAAGTAATTTTTAAAGCAAAACAATGTTTATTCTATGAACTCAAGTTAACCTTTTTAAAACAAACAGTGAATATCTTAGCAACCATTAATTCAAACACATCCCCCAAAGAATACAACACTAAGCAATCCTTAATAACTTCCCAAACAACACGCGGAAGCCAGAACAAACACGTTTTAACAGAAGCACATCAGGTTCACATTCACTCCTGAAATTATTTATAATTCTGAATTCACCGAATGATCAAGAGATAGTCTTTTCATGGCAGAGAGATCAACAGTATGCCTGCTCGGTCTGGCTTCAGCTCCAATACTGAAAACAAAACTAAAACACACCCTGCAGCAAACAGCCTAAAATGAATGTAAAAAGCTGACAGACAGCCCAGCTCCACCCACACTCTGACATCACTAATAAACACCCATTTCTTAAAGGTACATTTCTTAAACACCCATTTCTTAAAGGTACTTTCACATGACAACAAGACACCGGGCAGTAGAATTTGTGAGGCAATGAAACGCGCCACAGAATTAGCCCAGGATTATACCAGGCAGTCTGCAGAACAAACTAGCAAGGGGCGAATTCAGGTGAACTTAGCGAATTCAGGTGAACACCACCATCAAGATAGGACTCTCAGGGGCACACCACTGGTGGGACATATTCGGAGGGGGTCGTTCAGCAGGCATATGGGAAACAGTGAGGTTAGGGATAACCATGGGGACATGTGCTGTACTGATATGGGCAACATTTATGTGCTGGAAGCAAAGACGGGCAGGGGAATGGCCATTTGCCCCTCAGTACATCCCAATGGCATTCGTCCGAGATGGGGGAGGGGAGGAGAAAGGAGTGGCTGGAATTTACAGCCATGTTGTTTAGGACACGTTCCGTGGAACCAGAGGGTTAGCCACCCGATGGGATCAGGTGTGGTTGGTGTCTTCAACAAATAAGTAAAATGGTAGGAAGTCACCCATGGGCGAGCAGGCATGATAAATCCACGAGATAGCTATAAAATATGTTTTTAACCAAAGGAAGCACACAGAAAGAAGGGAGTGTTTATATGGCTTTCTTGGGTATGTATATTACCAAGAGCCATCGGGGGGAGTGTTAGCGGAAGAAATTGCTATATGTGTCAGGATTGGTAGAACAGATGTCTCAAAGTATTGTAATAGCACAGATCAAGGGCAAACCAGCAGGCAAGGGGTTAAACATTTACCATGGGAAATCCAGCAAGCAAGGGGTTAACGTCACCCACATTGGAAATTATTTAATCATCTCACAGAGCATTTGAATATGAAAAGGGAAACACAGGAGGTCCCAGTAAGTCTAAGGGATCCATTGTCCAACACATTCGCACCTCTTCTAGAGGTTAAATATGTTAAGCACAAATCCATGAGATTGTAAGGAAACATTGTATTCTTTAATCATTTTCCCATTGCGGGGACCAGAAAATATGCATACTAATCACTATGTATTGTTCCGAATGATCCCGTGACATCAATACCTGCTTGTGACTCCGAAGAACTTCAAATATATATGCATGTAATTCTGAGGACAGGCAGAGCTGACTTTTGCGAGCTACAGGATAGTCACAGAATCTATCTCTCCTGTGTGCACACAGTTTTTCCGAATTAAACAAAGTTTTACCAACACCACGCGGTCAAGAACTGACTTTGAGGTTTTTCTTCCCTCCAACACTGATGCTTTTCCCATTGGATTCATTGTTTATGTACTTTGCCCATGTGTTAGAAGATGATTTCTCACATTTTTGTGACATGTGGCAGATGACAAAGTATCGTGTCATAGACACAGAATATAATCATACATTTTACCATTTGATACTTACATGACATTGAACTTGCTATTGCACAGAACATAGGCATCAAATATCTCTGAACAGACGGACCTGCAAGACGTGATATGCCAGGTCTACTCTGAAATGAGTGCAGCAGCTGATTTTAGTTACTATAACCAATGTTGTAACTCCCATTTTAATCATGAAGACTTATTCAGCATTTTAGTGTTATGCTGGGGCTAGCATATGTTCATTGCATTGGTGACTTTATGCAATCCTGTATTGATATTCAATAATCATGTTTTATAAAATGTTGCATGAAAAGCTTTACATTTTATGTCTTACATAAAAATATTCTTCATTCCATGCTAATCTTTGTACACTGCCTGACAGTATAGATCAATGACACCCTGGTGTACAATGTGAACTTGTTTACAGAAGAAGGTACTTTGTTGTTCTGATTCAAGCCTTTTTGACATAATAGTTTCTCATGGCTACTCCATATGAGAACAGAAAGTCAAACCTGTTTGACACTGCAATACTTCCATGCTAAGCTCAAAATAATGAAGATTTTACAAACATCACAAAATGCAGCGAAGCATCTCTGATCTCACTGGCACAATTTAGTTGCATTCTCTTTATGTGACAAGCTAACATATCTGCTCCAAATATCTGATTCCGGTTGAGGTCTGTGATCTGATTTTTTTTTTTGCAGTTCACAAACATTGCAAAGCTGTTTCAAAAATCTGTAGATATCTATCATGGCGTTGCTGATAAGAGATATCTTTTGGAAAGGAAGAAGTTTTACCAGAAGTAACTTTAACATTAATATGAAGTAGTATTTATTAAAAACAGATAGGTTGCGAGCTGGAGGCTGAGAGCTGAAAGCTGACAAGACCTATTGGATATTTTAATATCTACATAGCCAATGTGCTCTGCATCATACTCCACAGTATATTATATCCTATGGAATATCGAATAAATATATCCTAATATTCCAGGGTCACTGTTGAACAGAAAGCTAACTTCAGACTACTATTCCCAGTACTTACACCCCCTGTTCCTTGTACCCGAACCTGAAACATCAACTGCAAAGAAATAATCAATGTTGTTATCACCAAGATTGGTTGCAGAGCCTTGCTGTTTCATGCCCTGCTCACAGATAACACAGATCATCTGTAGCTGTTGCCATACTGAATCAGATGCTGGATTAGAATAAGCCTCTGTTCAGAAACCTGCAAGAAGTCTAAGGGCAGATGTCAGCGAGGTGACAATTGATACAATTGTGTGGTTTGTTATTAGGGTTTAGAATTATATATTTTGTTTTAAGATTACTATATTTTGGGACTGTAGCTTTACTTGCAGGATGGGTGAAATGGATCATATGACCTATGCCGGAGTCTGCCCAATTGGAAGTCTAGCAGTTTAATTGTTGGAGATCTGAGAAAAACTCATCTTGTTTTATTGGGAGGGAGGTGCAAGATATTTATGTTTGAAGGAGGTGCTAAGATATTTATGTTTGGAGTCAATTTAATCATTTTCCAAGGACAGCATCCACACTTATATTCTGGTCCTGCCGCTGTCGATGGGGGTTCCATTTGTTCACACCCTCCACCGCCAGGAGACCCATGGCAAAAGGTTGTGTTCACTGGTACTGGAAGATCCTGCCTGTGGGAAAGGCTGGAAAATCCTGTCCCATGTCTACCACAAGTAGTCCCTGAGTCTCCCAAAGTCCCAGAAAGGTGTGAAAGGTATTGAGTTGTAACAGCTGTGCTGGAAAATATTCATATATACCTAAGATGAAAGGAAGTTGGGGGTCAAGGTTGCATTTAATGTGCTTCTTGCTGCCATGGGGAAGAGTAGAGATTTAAGATCAGTTTACAGGCTTCCCTATAAATCCGTTAATATCAAGAAAGATAGCAGTAACAGTTTTGTCTTCTGTAATCTGTAGCCAACTGAAAGGTAGAGAACAAGAGACAGAACTAGCTGAGCCTGCATGTCAACAGAGAAAATGCTAACTCTCTTGTTCAGCACTCAATGCCCATGGGAGCTCATGGCTCAGATTGAAGGATGGGTTCATGAGGAGTAAAAGGAGGCAGGAAGATTTGTATAGCTTTGAGCTGAAGGAAGCCATTTATAGTGTAACCCTCAGTAAGATATGTATCAGGCTGGAAAATTAAAAAGGAAGCAACCCAGCAGAAACTGGGAGCACTGGTGCATGGCTGGAGTTAAGAGGAGTAATTCCGTACTGAGTGCAATGTGTAAGTAACTCAAAAGGAACCATTTATTTCTATGGTTTACAAAATAAATTCTATCAAATAAAATAGTTTTTAGTCAAAAGTGATTTTAGTCGATTGGGCGACGCGCTGGCTCCGAGGCTGGGAGCCCCAGGCTAGCTGAGTGGGGCTAGTCAATGGTAGCCGAGGTGGGGGTATGTGCATATAGTTAGATTAGAGCAGGGGTTAGGTGATAGGATGGTGTTGCTAGGAGGGGGAGAGGGGGGGGGGGGGGCGGGAGTTGTTCTGCTGACGGGGATGGAAACTGGGCATGGCAACAGTGAGGAGGTCATGGGTGGAGCCGGCCAGATGAAGCGCGACACATGGCTGGGGGGCTGGCCAAGGAAAGGGGATGGCTGATCGGCAAACGGGGGGGGGGGGGGGGGGGGGGGGGGCGAAGTGCGCCCCAACCAGGCTGATCACCTGGCATGTTAGAGGGTTAAACGGGCCAGTGAAAAGGGCGTGTGTGTTTGGTGTTTGCGCATCTGCAGGTTCTGAAGGCGGACATAGTCTTGCTGCAGGAGACGCACCTGAAAGTGGCAGACCAGGTTAGGTTAAGGAAGGGCTGGGCCAGTCAGGTCTTTCATTCGGGGCTTGGTTCTAAGGCGAGGGAGGCTGCGATCCTGATTAATAAAAGGGTACAATTTGAGGCGGAGGGCACAGTCGTGGATGGGGGTGGCACGTTTGTTATGGTGAGGGGTAAGCTCGAAGGGGTGAGAGTAGTCCTGGTTGGTGTGTATGCCCCTAATTGGATCGATGTGGATTTTATTAGGAGGATGCTGGGGAAGATCCCCGACTTGGACTCGCGTAAGCTGATCATGGGCGGGGACTAGGATACAGTCCTGGACCCGAGCCTGGACCGGTCATGTTCAAGAACGGGCAGGTTGCCAGCGATGGCAAAGGACTGAGAGAGTTCATGGAACAAACGGGGGGAGCAGATCTGTGGAGATTTAGCCGGCCGACGGCGAGGGAGTTCTCGTACTACTCCCACGTCCACAAGGTGTATTCCCGAATTGACTACTTTGTTGTGAGTAGGGACCTGCTGGCCGGAATGGTGGGGGCAGAATATTCGGCAATTGCCATATCGGACCATGCTCCGCACTGGGTAGACCTGAAGTTTTGTAAGGACAGCTTTCGGCGCCCACCATGGAAGCTGGAAGTTGGACTACTCGCGGACGAGGCGGTGTGCGAGAGGCTGAGGAAATGCATGCAGAATTTCCTGCAGGTGAACGATACTGGAGAAGTCTCGGCAGCAGTGCTCTGAGAAGCACTGAAGGCAGTGGTGAGAGGGGAGCTGATTTCAATCCAGGCGTACAGGGACAGGACAGACAGGGCAGAGAACGACCGACTGATTAAGGGAATTCTACGGACGGACAGGAGTTATGCGGAATCCCCAAGGCCAGAGTTACTCAGGAAACGACAGAGGCTGCAGGCCGAATTTGGGGTGCTGACTACAGGCAAGGCTGTAGAGCAGCTTAGAAAGGTAAAAGGCGCGATTTATGAGAATGGGGAGAAGGCCAGTAGAATGCTTGCGCAACAACAAAGGAAGAGGGAAGCGGCTAGGGAAATAGGGAGAACAAGGAACAAAGGGAACAAAGAAAAGTACATCACAGGAACAGGCCCTTCGGCCCTCCAAGCCCGTGCCGACCATACTGCCCGACTAAACTACAATCTTCTACACTTGCTGGGTCCGTATCCCTCTATTCCCATCCTATTCATGTATTTGTCAAGATGCCCCTTAAATGTCACTATCGTCCCTGCTTCCACCATCTCCTCCAGTAGCGAGTTCCAGGCACCCACTACCCTCTGTGTAAAAAACTTGCCTCGTACATCTACTCTAAACCTTGCCCCTCGCACCTTAAACCTATGCCCCCGAGTAATTGACCCCTCTACCCTGGGGAAAAGCCTCTGACTATCCACTCTGTCTATGCCCCTCATAATTTTGTAGACCTCTATCAGGTCGCCCCTCAACCTCCTTCGTTCCAGTGAGAACAAACCAAGTTTATTCAGCCGCTCCTCATAGCTAATGCCCTCCATACCAGGCAACATTCTGGTAAATCTCTTCTGCACCCTCTCTAAAACCTCCACATCCTTCTGGTAGTGTGGCGACCAGAATTGAACACTATACTCCAAGTGTGGCCTAACTAAGGTTTTATACAGCTGCAACATGACTTGCCAATTCTTATACTCAATGCCCCAGCCAATGAAGGCAAGCATGCCGTATGCCTTCTTGACTACCTTCTCCACCTATGTTGCCCCTTTCAGTGACCTGTGGACCTGTACACGTAGATCTCTCTGACTTTCAATACTCTTGAGGGTTCTACCATTCACTGTATATTCCCTACCTACATTAGACCTTCCAAAATGCATTACCTCACATTTGTCCGGATTAAACTCCATCTGCCATCTCTCCGCCCAAGTCTCCAAACGATCTAAATCCTGCTGTATCCTCTGACAGTCCTCATCACTATCCACAATTCCACCAACCTTTGTGTCATCTGCAAACTTACTAATCAGACCAGTTACATTTTCCTTCAAATCATTTATATATACTACAAACAGCAAAGGTCCCAGCACTGATCCCTGTGGAACACCACTGGTCACAGCCCTCCAATTAGAAAAGCATCCTTCCATTGCTACTCTCTGCCTTCTATGACCTAGCCAGTTCTGTATCCACCTTGCCAGCTCACCCCTGATCCCATGTGACTTCACCTTTTGTACTAGTCTACCATGAGGGACCTTGTCAAAGGCCTTACTGAAGCCTATATAGCCAGCATCCACTGCCCTACCTGCATCAATCACCTTTGTGACCTCTTTGAAAAACTCTTATCAAGTTAGTGAGACACGACCTCCCCTTCATAGCTAAAGGGACAGAGTATAAAAGTAAGGAAGTGTTGTTGCAACTGTATAAGGCATTGGTGAGACAGCACCTGGAGTACTGTGTACAGTTTTGGTCCCTTTATTTGAGGAGGGGTGTAATTGCATTAGTGGCAGTTCAGAAGAGTTTCACTCGATTGATTCCAGAGATGAGAGGTTTGTCTTATGAAGAGAAATTGAACAGTTTAGGCCTAAACGCTCGAGTTTAGAAAATGAGAGATCTAATTGACGTATATAAGATGATAAAAGGTATTGGCAAGTAGACATAGAGCGGATGCTTCCTCTTGTGGGGCAATCTAGAACAAGATGTCATAGTTTTAGAATAAGGGGAAGCAGATTTAAAACACAAGTGAGAAGAAATTAATTATCTCAAAGGGTCACGAATCTGTGGAATTCACTACCCCGGAGCGTGGTGGATGCTGGGACACCGAGTAAACTCAAGGAGAAGATAGACAGATTTTTAATTAATAATGGGTTGAAGGGTTATGAAAAACGGTTGGGAAAGTGGAGTTGAGGTCGAGATGAGATCAGCCATGATCGTATTGAATGGAGCAGCGGGCTCAAGGGGCTGAAAGGCACGCTCCTTCTCTTAGTTCTTTAGTTCAGTCTCAAATGGGAGACCCCTTATTTTTAAACCATGTCCCCCAGATCTGTTTTCTCCCTCAAAGGCAATGTAATAGTTAACAATTTATTTTAACGATTGTCCTTCTGTTTTTACTTGCAGATACATTTTAAGAATTTTGCAAGTCGACCCTACAGTATCTACCCTCATGGTATAACAGTCGATAAGCAGAATGAAGGTACTAACTACCCTGGGATTTCCACAGGTAAATTGGTTTTATTTAAATTCTTTACAACGTAATCATCTGGAATTAAGAATGTTTGATGTCAAAATATATTGTCACACTATAGAGTATTTTGTTATAGCCATGTTCAGGTAATAATGTTAGTCGAGGCCTGCAAGCTACAGTCAATTCTGAAGGACCTTAAAATAGCTAACTTATTTTTTTTTTCAAAGTTTTGCATTAAATATGGCAAAATCAAAGAGGGAGATTCGACCAAAAAGAACCCAGATAAATTCGGGAAAATCTGTTTCTTTAAAAAAGTTTTATTTTGAACATTGCTACAACTCAAGGTAGTGGATCGGGAGGGTAATCTAGTGGGTGACCCAGCAGGGCTGAACAAGGTCTTTAGGGACTTTTATAGGAAGCTGTACACTTCGGAACCCCCAAGGGGACCGGGGGGGATGAGGCGATTCCTGGGAGGACTGACCTTCCCAAGAGTGGGGAGGGAGTTGGTGGACGGACTGGGGCACTGGTCAGGATCGAAGAGGTATTGGGGGGCCTGAAGGTCATGCAGTTGTGTAAAGCCCGGGGCCGGACGGGTATCCGGTGGAGTTTTACAAAAAATTTGCAGGGATAGTGGGTGCTGGTCAGGGTCTTTAATGAGGCAAGAGACAGAGGGAGTTTACCCCCAACGATGTTGCAGACCACCATCTCGCTTATTCTGAAATGGGATAAGGACCCGGAGACTTGCGGGTCATACAGGCCGATCTCTTTGATCAACGTACACTCCAAGTTGCTGGCCAAGAGCTTGGCGACTAGAATTGAGGACTGTGTACCGGATGTAATTGGGGAGGATCAAACCGGGTTTGTAAAGGGGAGGCAGCTGGTGGCCAACCTAAGAAGGCTGCTTAATGTGATTATGATGCCCTCGGAGAGTAGGGAGGTTGAGATAGTGGTAGCCATGGATGCTGAAAAGGCTTTTGACCAGGTCGAGTGGGGTTATCTGTGGGAGGTACTAGGACGGTCCGGGTTCGGGGCGGGGTTCATCGACTGGGTTAGGCTATTATATCAGGCCCCGGAGGCAAGTGTAAGGATTAACAGGATGACATCGGACTACGTTAGACTGCACCGTGGGACAAGACAGGGCTGCCCTCTCTCCCCACTGCTGTTTGCACTGGCCATAGATCCGCTGGCAATTGCACTGAGAGCGTCTAGGGGCTGGAAAGGGCTGGTCCGGGGGGGGAGTGGAACATAGAGTCTCATTATACGCAGACGATCTGCTGTTATATGTATCGGACCCAATGGTGGGGATGGACGGTATCATGGCAACCCTGAGGGAATTTGGCCGGTTCTCCGGATACAAACTGAACATGGCTAAGAGCGAGTTGTTTATAATTCAGGCAAGGGGGCAGGAGAGTAGGCTGAAGGAGTTGCCGTTCAGGCTAGTGGGGGAGAGTTTCCGATACTTGGGGATTCAGGTGGCATGGGACTGGGGCAAGTTGCATAAGCTCAACCTGTCCCGACTGGTAGAACGAGTGAGGGAGGAGGTCTGGAGGTGGGATGCACTCCCGCTGTCATTGGCGGGGAGGGTGCAGACTGTTAAGATGACGATTCTCCCACGGTGCATTTGTTTTTCAGTGTCTCCCCATCTTTATCCCACGGTCCTTCTTTAAGAGGCTGAATAAAATTATTCTGGGATTTGTATGGGCGGGTGAAGAGGGTGATGCTTGAAAGGAACAGAGGAGAAGGGGGGCTGGCATTGCCAAACTTCAGCAACTATTACTGGGTGCCAACATAGCGATGATAAGGAAATGGATGGTGGGTGTGGGGTCGATTTGGCAGCAGGTGGAGGCTGCTTTGTGCAGGGGCACTCGCTTAGCAGCCCTGGTTACGGCACCTCTGCCGCTTCCGCCGGCACGGTACTCCACCAGCCCGATAGTGATGGCGGCTCTTCGGATCTGGGGCCAGTGGAGGAGGCATGTCGAGGAGGTAAGAGCATCGGTGTGGACCCCAATCTGCGGCAACTACCGATTTGCCCCAGGGAACATGGACGGGGGGGTATCGACTGTGGAGGAGGGCGGGGATTGTGAGGATGGGGGATCTGTTCCTGGAAGGGAGCTTTCCGAGCATGAGGGCGCTGGAGGAGACGTTTGGGCTGGTGAGGGGGAATGAATTTAGGTACTTACAGGTGCGGGATTTTGTACGCAGACTGATGCCGTCCTTCCCACGTCTCTCGCCGAAGGGAAGGCAGGACAGGGTAGTTTCTAGGGGAGAGGTGGGAGAGGATAGAGTCTCAGACGTCTTCAAGGAACTAATGGGAGCTGAGGATATGCAGACCGAGGACCTAAAGCTGAGGTGGGAAGAGGAACTCGGGGGGGGGGGGGGGGGGGGGGGGGGATGGAGGACGGTATCAGGGCAGAAGCCCTGAGCAGAGTAAACATGACCGCAACATGCGCCAGGCTCAGCCTGATCCAGTTTAAGCTCGTACACCGGGCCCACATGACGGTGGCCCGGATGAGCACATTCTTCGGGCTGGAAGACAAGTGTGCTAGATGCGGCGGAGGTCCTAAACTCAGGGGGTACTGGCAGGGATTCGCAGATGTCATGTCCCGGGTATTGAAAACTGGGGTGGTAATGAGCCCTGAGGTGGCAATCTTTGGGGTTTCAGAGGACCCGGGAGTCCAGGAAGAGAGAGAGGCCGATGTTCTGGCCTTTGCTTCCTTGGTAGCCCGGCGACGAATACTGTTAGCATGGAGGGACTCAAAGCCCCCGAAGGCTGAGGTACGGCTATCGGACATGGCGAGCTTTCTTGGCCTAGAGAAAGTCAAGTTCGCCTTGAGGGGTTCGCCCGAAGGTGACAGTCATTTATTGACTTCTTCGCAGAGGAATAAGTGTCAGCAGGGCGGGGGCTGGGGGGGTGGGGGGTGGGGGGGGGGGGGAGGGGGCTAGGGTATTGGGGGATATTGAGGTAGGTCCTTGCGTGAGCAGAGCCGTGGTTTGCACTCTGTTCAATTTGTGTCTTGACTTCTTTTTTTTGTACTGTACAATGTCACTTTTTCTATATGCCTAAAATACCTCAATAAAATAGTTTGGTTAAAAAAAAAAGTGTTTTTAGTCATTTGACACAGAAAAAGTTTTAAAACATGAAATAGTAAAGTCATTCATTGAGCTGTTAACTAGAAGTTATACTACCTCTTTAGAAGTTATCGTGTCTGAGGAGATTATAACACTATTTGTTCATCACGAACCATAAAATACAGAACTATGTATCCAACTCCAGGTTGAACAACCAGATATCAGGGAGGCACGAGTACTACTTCAACCAGAGCTTCTCTATGTCCTCTCCATCTTAAAGATCACTTACCTCCATCTCTGCCTACTTCTGCCCCAATCTCAGCAATTGTACTACTGAATCATTCAGTCAGGGCTTTGTTAACCCAGATAATTTAATGCTGTTCTCTTGCCTCCCATCATTCATAAAGTCCAAACTCTCTGAAAACTGTTTCCCTACACATGCTTTACCATCGCATTCTGAGGTTCGTTACCCATGAAGTAAGCTTGCGGATGATACAAAGTTTGGTGAAATTACAGATAGTAAGAAGTCTTACAACGCCAGGTTAAAGTCCAACAGGTTTTTTTGGAGTCACAAGCTTTCAGAGAGCAGCTTCTTCATCAAGAGAGTGACGACTCACCTGATAAAGGAGCTGTGCTCTGTTCATAAACAATCTGTTTCCCTGCTCTCTTTGGCTGTGTTGTAGCTAGAGAACAGAGTATAGCAAGCTGAGAGTGTAAAGTATATTGTTCATTGTTCATCTAAATCTATCTTGTTTAAGATGACCACTAGTTAAAGTATTGAAGAAAAGAACTCACAGCTAAATTGATTAGTTACTTAATAAATTATTTTTGTTATCACTGGACGACTTTGAATATTCATCATCTAAGTTAAGTTCAACTTGGTAGAAACAAATAAGTAACAAATATTACTCCCAAGTAATATAACTTCTTACTGTGCCCACCCCAGTCCAACGCCGGCAACTCCACATCATGAATTACAGATAGTGATGAGGACCTTCAGAGGACACAGCAGGATATAAATCAGTTGGAGACTTGGGCAGAGAGATCTTACTGTGCCCACCCCAGTCCAAAGCCAGCATCTCCACATCATGAATTACAGATAGTGGTGAGAACTGTCAGAGGATACAGCAGAATATAAATCTGTTGGAGACTTGGGCAGAGAGATAGCAGATGGAGTTTAATCTGGACAGCTGAGGCAATGCATTTTGGAAGGTCTAGTACAGGTGGGAAATATACAGTAATTATATATACACAGAACCCTTAAGGGTATTGACAGGCAGAGGGATCTGGGTGTACAGATCCACAGAACACTGAAAGTGGCAACGCAGGTGGAGAATGTAGTCAAGCTGAAATAAGGCATGCTTGCCTTCATCGGTCGGAGTAGTGAGGATAAAAATTAGCAAGTCATGCTACAGCTGTTTAGAACCTTAGTTAGGCCACACTTGGAATATAGTGTTCAATTCTGGTCACCGCACTACCAGAAGGGTATGGAGACTTTGGCAAAGGTACAGAAGAGGTTTACCAGGATGTTGCCTGGTATGGAGGGCACTAGCTATGAGGAGAGGTTGGATAAACACGGTTTGTTCTCAATGGAACGATGGAGATGGAGGGGGGATGTGAAAGAAGTCTACAAAATTAAGAGGGGCATGGACAGAGTGGATAGTCAGAAGTTTTTTCCAAGGGTAGAGAGTCAATTGCTAGGGAACATAGGTTTAAGGTGAGAGGGGGAAAGTTTAGAGGAGATGTGCGAGGGACATTTTTGTATACAGAGGGTCGTGGGTGCCTGGAACTCGCTGGCGGAGGAAGTGGTAGAAGCAGGTACGATAGTGGTGTTTAAGGGGCATCTTGACAAATACCTGAATAGGATGAGAATAGAAGGATAAGGACCCTGGAAGAGTGGAAGGTTTTAGCTTACACGGGCAGCATGGTCGGCACAGGCTTGGAGGGCCACAGGGCCTGTTCCTGTGCTGTACTTTTCTTTATTCTTTATGACTCATTTGGATTAAGCTTTTAAAAGATTCTTTCATGGGATCTGGGCGTTGTTGCCCATCCCAGATGCCACAACTGAGTTTCTTGCTCACCTATTACATACGACGGTTAAGAGTCAACCATGGTGCCAACACAAGAGTCACCTGTAGACCAGACCAGGTGATGACAACATATTTCCTTCCCTAAAGGTACATTATTGAACCAGATGAGTTTTTATGACAATCAATGATAGTCTCATGGTCACTATTACGGTTTTCATTTCAGATTTAAAAAATTATATGTTTATTAGAATCTTATCATAATCAACACAAACCCGGTCTAAAGAATGCAAGCAATTACAAGCAAATATAAAAGTTAAATAAAACACCCCCATAATTAACTTAAATACTAAAACTAACCTAAAACTAGCCTAAACCTCCGAACAACTGATGGAAATATGGCTGCCATCTTAGATAGAACCTCTCCAACCCCCTGATGATGTATTTGACTTTCTCCAAATGCAGGAATGACATTGGGTCACCCTCCCAAACAGAGGCAGTGGGCAGAGTGGGAGACCTCCAAACTAGCAATATTTGCCTCCAGCTATCAGCGAGGCAAAGGCGAGAACATCCACCTCTACACCAAACTGAAGCACCAGCGAATTTGACACCCCAAATATGGCCACAACCAGATGCAGAACTAAATCGGCATGGGGTATCTCTGACTGGTAATAAAGAATGAAGTCTACAAGTTTGGGGCAGGATCAGAACATATGCGAATGGTTAGCAGGGCAAAGAGAACAGCGATCACACCTATCCTCAACATTTGGGATAAACCCACTCATTGTTGCGCTAGTCAAATGCATCACATGTAACACCTTAAACTGAATTAGGCTCAGCCGAGTACATGAGGACGTGGAGTTGACCTTGTGAAGGGCCTTCTGGAAGAATGGAACCCAATTCACTTTCCCATTTCACCTTCACACTGCTTAACGGAGGAGAATCTGATGAAATAATATGGCCATATAGGTCTGAAATAGAACATAGAACATTACAGCGCAGTACAGGCCCTTCGGCCCTCGATGTTGCGCCGACCTGTGAAACCACTCTAAAGCCCATCTACATTATTCCTTTATCGTCCATATGTCTATCCAATGACCATTTGAATACCCTTAGTGTTGGCGAGTCCACTACTGTTGCAGGCAGGGCATTCCACACCCTTACTACTCTCTGAGTAAAGAACCTACCTCTGACATCTGTCTTATATCTATCTCCCCTCAATTTAAAGCTATATCCCCTCGTGCTAGACATCACCATCCGAGCAAAAAGGCTCTCACTGTCCACCCTATCTAATCCTCTGATCATCTTGTATGCCTCAATTAAGTCACCTCTTAACCTTCTTCTCTCTAATGAAATCAGCCTCAAGTCCCTCAGCCTTTCCTCATAAGATCTTCCCTCCATACCAGGCAACATTCTGGTAAATCTCCTCTGCACCCTTCCCAATGCTTCCACATCCTTCCTATAATGCGGCGACCAGAATTGCACGCAATACTCCAAATGCGGCCGCACCAGAGTTTTGTACAGCTGAAACATGACCTCATGGCTCCGAAACTCAATCCCTCTACCAATAAAAGCTAACACACCGTACGCCTTCTTAACAACACGCTTAACCTGAGTGGCAACTTTCAGGGATCTATGTGTATGGACACCGAGATCTCTCTGCTCATCCACACTGCCAAGAATCTTACCATTAGCCCAGTACTCTGTCTTCCTGTTATTCCTTCCAAAATGAATCACCTCACACTTTTCTGCATTAAACTCCATTTGCCACCTCTCAGCCCAGCGCTGCAGCTTATCTATGTCCCTCTGTAACTTGTAACATCCTTCCGCACTGTCCACAACTCCACCGACTTTAGTGTCATCTGCAAATTTACTCACCCATCCTTCTACGCCCTCCTCCAGGTCATTTATAAAAATTTCAAACAGCAGTGGCCCCAAAACAGATCCTTGTGGTACACCACTAGTAACTGGACTCCAGTCTGAACACTTCCCATCAACCACCACCCTTTATCTTCTTCCAGCTAGCCAATTTCTGATCCAAACTGCTAAATCTCCCTGAATCCCATGCTTCCGTATTTTCTGCAGTAGCCTACCGTGGGGAACCTTATCAAACGCTTCACTGAAATCCATATACACCACATCAACTGCTTTACCCTCATCCACCTTTTCAAAGAACTCAATAAGGTTTGTGAGGCACGACCTACCCTTCACGAAACCGTGGTGACTATGTCTAATCAAATTATTCTTTTCCAGATGATTATACACCCTATCTCTTATAAACCTTTCCAAGATTTTGCCCACAACAGAAGTAAGGCTCACTGGTCTATAGTTACCGGGGTTGTCTCTACTCCCCTTCTTGAACAAGAGGACAACATTTGCTATCCTCCAGTCTTCTGGCACTATTCCTGTTGACAAAGATGAATTAAAGATCAAGGCCAAAGGCTCAGCAATCTCCTCCCTAGCTTCCCAGAGAATCCTAGGATAAATCTCATCCGGCCCAGGGGACTTATCTATTTTCACCCTTTCCAGAATTGTTAATACCTCCTCCTTATGAACCTCAAGCCCTTCTAGTCTAGTAGCCTGATTCTCAGTATTCTCCTCGACAACATTGTCTTTTTCCTGTGTGAATACTGACGAAAAATATTCATTTAGCACCTCTCCTATCTCCTCGGACTCCAAGCACAACTTCCCACTACTGTCCTTGACTGGCCCTACTCTTACCCTAGTCATTCTTTTATTCCTGACATATCTATAGAAAGCTTTAGGGCTATCCTTGATCCTACCTGCCAAAGACTTCTCATGTCCCCTCCTGGCTCTTCTTAGCTCTCTCTTTAGATCCTTCCTAGCTAACTTGTAACTCTCGAGCGCCCTTACTGAACCTTCATGTCTCATATTTACATAAGCCTCCTTCGTCCTCTTGACAAGTGTTTCGACTGCCTTACTAAACCACGGCTCCCTTGCTCGACCACTTCCTCCCTGCCTGACAGATACATACTTATCAAGGACACGCAGTAGCTGTTCCTTGAACAAGCTCCACAGTTCCATTGTGCCCATCCCCTGCAGTTTTCCTCTCCATCTGATGCATCCTACGTCTTGCCTCATCGCATCATAATTGCCTTTCCCCCAGATATAACTCTTGCCCTGCGGTATACATCTAGCCCTTTCCATCACTAAAGTAAACGTAATCGAATTGTGGTCACTATCACCAAAATGCTCACCTACCTCCAAATCTAACTCCTGTCCTGGTTCATTACCCAGTACCAAATCCAATACGGCCTCGCCTCTCGTTGGCCTGTATACATACTGTGTCAGGAAACCCTCCTGCACACATTGGACAAAAACGGACCCATCTAAAGTACTCGAACTATAGCGTTACCAGTCAATATTTGGAAAGTTAAAGTCCCCCATAACAACTACCCTCGCCAGGCTCAGAATCATCTTTATCAAGGAGAAAGCTGGCGCCAAAATAAAGGAAGGAAATGCCTTTCACGAGAAGTCACAAACTACCGAAAAGGGCTGGAGGTGGGTAACTGGAATTTTATCAGCTACCTCCCTAAATGACACACCTCCCTCCATGAACAATTCCCCAAAATGCTCCAGACCCTTCACTTCCCAAGATTTAAATGTTGGGTCCAAACCAGACGGCAGGAAACAGTGTTTGTTGCAAATAGGGGCAAGGGGAGAAAGGGGAAGGAGCTTAAAATACTGTCTAAACTGTTTCCAAATCCAAAGAGAGAGACTACCACTGAGTTTGAGGAAAATCTAGCGGGAGAAAAGGGCAATGGTGCAGTGACTATGGCAAGAAGAGTAGAAGTAGAGCAGGAATGGACCTCCATCTGTCCTGAAATAGAATCAGGGTCACTGATCCACAACAAAATATCTTGAATGTTAGCAGCCCAGTATTAAAACAATATATTGGGGAGGGCCAGACCTCCTGACTGCTTATCTCTTTGAAGCAGACCCGCTACGGTGTTGCTCTGTGTTCTTGCTGTAAATGTGGCGGTTAATAAGGTTACCTTTCTTAATCCTAATTATGAGTATACTTTCAGAGTCATCAGGTATCTCTCGATACCGCAATAAGCTTCAACCCGAATACCGATCAAAGAGCCAATACACCAGTTAGTTAGTTCAAAGTCAATGGTATTTATTTACACACAGTATGATTTACTCATGCACAATAATACGACAAGCTAAACTATCTCTATCGCTAACACCTATACTTAACTTCGGGTGCCCACTTAGATCAGAGGAACAATGGCCGTTGTTCGGATCTGAGGCTGTTGGGTTCGAAGAGGTAACAGGAGTACAGCTAAGGTCGTCCCTCTGGTAGCGAGCGTTGACGTTGAACTTATTGCTTCTGGTGATGCTGGTGGAAGCGTCTCTCCGCTTGAGAGCCGAATCCAAGAGAGCGAACCTTTGGCAGGGGTTCCTTCTTATACTTGGAGGGGCTTTGCACGCTTTTAGGCGGGCCTTAAACTTGTTCCCAATTAATTGGGCAGCTTCTTGATCATTGTCATCGATCTAAACCAATAAAGGGGTGGGTGCCTTGATGGCTGGGTGTGTCCTACGGGTCGTTGGCCTTGCTTTGTGTGTGTCTTTTGGTTGGGGTAGTGGCGCCGAAATGTCTGAGACAGTATCGGCTACCTGACCATTAGTCCTATGTTCCTCGGAGATGGGCCATCAATATGTAAATCGACCCAGAGTTTCGATTCCACCTGCAAACTGCCTTCCAAATATACATTCAGGCTCTGTGCCTGCTTGTTGCTTTGCATTGTCCATATTTCCCTATAGGCTCTGCGAGTGTCCATTTTATATATTGAAAGTGGCCATCCCAGATGGCTACACACCCTCCTTGTGATCCTCAACGCGAAGCGTGAAGGACCATATTGCTGAATCTTCTTTGTTCTCTGCCTAAGTCGAGCACCCGCAATCAAGGACAGGTTCTATTCTACTCTGTCCTATAGATTGGAAACTTTACCTAAATTGCTTTATGTACATCACATTATTATAAAATCCTAAGGGGCGCTATGACATTCAGGCATGCATTACATTTATTTTTCATTTAAAACACGGGAACCTCTAACTCATCTTCTCTAAACGATCCTTAGTCAATTAAAAGAATTTACAACAGTATAAACTATACAATAGCAGCATTACATCTCTCTGTATCTTGGCGGTCAAGTACAGAATTTCACATCTTTTAGAACAAACGAAAACATTTAGTCGACGCACTTTATTTACTTAGAGGGAGTGGGGGGTTTGCTGAAGTCCGAAAATAGGGGGTCTGATGATATGTACCAGAGTGCGGGAGGCTTTCCTTCGCCATTTCCGAAGTTTCAGTGTCTGGATGACACTACAGAGTATTGCTATGATTAACAGTGCTTCTACAATGTATGAGAGGGAATACCATTTTATAAGGTTGCCGCACCCAGGTTCATGTATCAGTGGCTGTCTCTGGGTGTGGTGTATGGCAGGGATGGGAAACATTCACAGCCTGTGGGGTAGGGGTCAGGGGGGTCGCGTCCACGCGCAACTGACGTGATCCCATGAATATCCAAATGTAGATCATGATGTCTGTCTTCATGTTCTCTTTTTTCTTCTTGGTCTTCCTTTGTCTTCTGTTGTTCTCGATTTCCTGTGGACACAAGCATAATATCTGTTATTACCTTGTTTAAGATCTCGTATGTCTGTCTGTCTGTCCTTTTAGTATCAATTCCCATTAGAATTGTCACCATATGTGACGCCCTCATTTTTTTTTTAAACAAATATTTTGGGGACCAGACATGCAAAAGGAAAATGTAATAGCGCGAGCAATCTTGCAGCCTGTGTGAGCGATGCGGTGAGTGGGCGGACAATCTCTCCGTCCAGCAGTAAAGTGTTCCATCCAAGTGTTTGAGGATGTAAATACCATATGGGAGAGCGACCTAAGGGTCGCTGGAAAACAAACAAAACTTGTGGCAAAGAACATTCTTTAAACCACAGACTAAAGAACAGTAAAAGAGTTTCGAACCAAAAACTTCGAATGGGGTGCGTATGGGCCACGGCGGGGCAAGAATGGGGGAATCCCTGGATAGGACGGTGACCTGCGCCGTAGGTGCACTACCCAAGCATAGCTGACCAGATGGGGGTCCTCAGGCAGGGCGGGGATCAGTGCCGTTACTCCACTGCCTGTGCGACCAGACAAGAACGGAAAGAATTTGTGGTCATAGTGGATACCGCCTCTTATGATTACCTTTGAATCAGAAGAGTAGCTATGAATGGGTGTCTGTCAACAAACTAGTTCCTTTAACAGCCACTTGGCATTAAAAGAGTAGTTGTGACTGCATGAAAATGTGGCGTGGGGTCATGAATAAACTTTAAGTGCACAAACAAACATTCAACATTTAAAATTAACAAACTAAAATAACAAAATCGGGTAGGCTCCATCAGAAGAGAAGGACACTGTAAATCACATTTGGCTTGGGGTGTAACCAGCACATGGAGTCAGTGTAGTGTGACTGAGGAAGAGAGAAAGGAGGAGAGAAACAAAAATGAAGCGGCATTGCTGAGGTGTCCCTGCCATGGGAAGTGGTGGGTAAGCGCTCACAGTTTGCATGGGGCAGCTGGGACCTTGCAGTTGCTGTGGGTGGTGTTCTCTTTCATATCTGGGGGCTAGTCTAGCTGGTAGTGGGGGTCTCCTGCAATCTTGGGCGAAGTGTCCTGACTGCCCACAGTTGTAACACTCGTGGGATTTAGGCTGCTGTGGGCTGTTTCTTCCCTCGTTTACCCATGCGGGGTAAACTGGATGCATGTTAGCATCTGCCTGCTCTTCCTCTGCTTTGCCATAATCTGATTTTCAATGAAGGGACTGTTCCCAAGCTCGGGATAATCTCTATAGTACCCATTTCTCATTTTGGGTCTCGTCTGAGGGGTCATAATTGGCGCAAAGCTCTCTGACCTGCTTCGGTCGCGTGAGAGACTAGGATTCGAGTCCATTTGGCCATATTGTCTGGTGTCAAATGGGCGCGGGCAAACTCTCCGAATACTGCTGTGAAATGAATCCAAAGGCGTCCAGCAAACGCTGTTGGGTGCTCGGTCTTTTTCTGCCTACATTTATTGAGGCCTTCTATGGGGTCTCCCTTATTGTAGCCGATCGCATCTAGGATCGCTGCATGCATTTCTTGGAGGGTGCCTCCTCCTACATTTTGTGGGTCGGGAAGGGCTGCCACGACTGAGGGGTCGAGGCTCAAAACTGTGAGCATAACTTGCTCTCTTTCGTCCAGACCGTACATGGTCGCTTGTTGTTTAACCCTTGCAAAATGATGGTGTGGGTCCGATGTGGGTTGGAACGGTGTTATCTTATCGCACACGTCCCTTAATTGAGTGATGGTTAATGGGGTGGTGTACAGAAAATCGGGGTCTCCGTCTGTTGTGGCCCTGTGCTGTGTGGTGACAGGGTTCATGGGGTTGTGCTCTACCTGTGAGGTCGGGGGTGGGGGGTGCTTTTCTTTTCTGAGGTTTATCCTGAGTACATGCTCCATGTACATATCGATGGGCAGTTTCATTTAACTCCTGCCAATCGGGGCCATTTTCCTGATCTAACTGGGGTCCAAACATATTCTGGAAACCATTTTGTACAGAAAGCAGGGATTGCAGGTCTGCAATTTGCTTTCGGCATTTGGCGTGGTCTACCGAACTCTGCCTTTGTTCCGTCGTGGAACTGTGGAGTGCTCGTAGGGCTGCTTTTAAATTGTTATATTGATTCTTTAATTGCTCGACTTAGTGTTCTGTCTCTTCTCGTACCAACACCGCGCGTTGCGTGTCTTGGTAGGCCTTATCATATTGTGGCTGAAAGTTGCTTAGGTGAGTGAGACAAGATTGGCGTGCCCGTTTGACATCAGCCATCTCCTTGTCCTTTGCCGCTAACTGCTCTCTAAGTTGCCTGTTAACTTTCTCGCACGCGCTAACTTCTCCCTCACTATTCTTCTCTCTGTCCTGAATCACTCTGCGGAGCGTCTTCACGACCTCCTCTGTACCTCGCAATTGTGCCAAGCAGGACACATTTGCCATCGGCTTACGAGCTTTCCCTAAGCTTTTCTTATGAATCTCGGTCAGGTTCTCCCACCAAGTATGTCCTATACTCCCGGGACCAGTTTCGTCGTTTGCACAAAACTCGCTCCAAAGGGGCCATCCTTTCCCTTTTAGATATTTCCGAATTTCCGCTTCCCATATGGGACACTGCCCTGCTCTATTGGTCGCTGCGACCATGAAGTCCTGGGGATTCATAAGGCGTTCCATTGCCTTCATTGCCATCTCTACTGCTATCTATGGGTTTCTACCGAATTTGGAACAGGGGGGAATAAAGTGGTGATGTAAACATGGGTACGGCACCGGTCTACAAAACTCCCGACAGTTTTACGCAACAAAATCTATCAAGTTTACCTTATATCCCTTGTTAGTACGCATGCAAATAACACACATCCAAATCTTGGAGGTTTGATCGATATTGGTCTTACGCTTGTGGTTTTTCTTTTTCCAATTGGATTTCTAATTCAAATTTGAGTTCTCTCGGAGTGACAAAGCCACTTCTAGGTTGAGTCCCACCAGAGTCGCCAGTAATGTTGATCTGTGTTCTTGCTACAAATATGGCGGTTAATAAGGTCGCCTTTTTTAATCCTAATTATGAGTATGCTTTCAGAATCGCCAGGTATCTCTCGATACCGCAACAAGCTTCAACCCGAATACGATCAAAGAGCCAATACACCAGCTAGTTAGTTCAAAATCAATGGTATTTATTTACACACAGTATGATTTACTCATGCACAATAATACTACAAGCTAAACTATCTATCGCTCACACCTATACTTAACCTCAGGTGCCCACTTAGGTCAGAGGAACAATGGCCGTTGTTCGGATCTGAGGCTGTTGGGTTCGAAGAGGTAACAGGAGAACAGCTAAGGTCATCCCTCTGGTAGCGAGCTTTGACCTTGAAGTTACTTGCTTCTGGTGATGCTGGTGGAAGGGTCTCTCCACTTGAGAGCCGAATCCAAGAGAGCGAACCTTTGGTGGGGGTTCTTTCTTATACCTGGAGGGGCTTCGCGAGCTTTTAGGCGGGCCTTAAACTTGGTCCCAATTAATTGGACAGCTTCTTGATCATTGTCATCAATCTAAACCAATAAAGGGGCGGGTGCCTTGATGGCTGGGTGTGTCCTACGGGCCGTTGGCCTTGCTTTGTTTGTGTCTTTTGGTTGGGTAGTGGCGCCGAAATGTCTGAGACAGTATCGGCCACCTGAGCATTAGTCCTTTGTTCTCGGAGATGGGCCATCAATATGTAAATCGACCCAGAGTTTCTATTCCATCTGCAACCTGCCTTCCAAATATACATTCAGGCTCTGTGCCTGCTTGTTGCTTTGCATTGTCCATATTTCCCTATAGGCTCTGCGAGTGTCCATTTTATATACAGAAAGTGGCCATCCCAGATGGCTACAATGGATTCTGAGATTCTATCCACCCAAATAAAAGAGGATATCAATTTGTTAACCTTGATAAAAAATATTTGGGGAGAAAAATGGGAAGACGTTGAAAGAAAAAGAAAAATCTCTGGAGCACATTCATTTTAATTTGTATCCTACTCACCAAGGAGGGAGAAGGGTTGTTTCACCTCTGCAAATCTATTTTAACACTACCAACCAGAGTTGTGTAATTCAGCATATGAGGTGAGACCCAGGTGTGGGCCACCCAGACCCCCAGATAGCGAAAGCCGGTATCAGAAAGGCAAAACGGTAACATCCCCAATTGGGCTCGCCACCTAGGTGGGATAACTGGGAAACATTCGCTATTTGTCTAAATTCAATTTGTACCCAGAGAAGGAGCTGAAGGTGTTAGCAGCTTAATTGTGCCGCGATGGATGGGACTGGGTCTGCAATATAAAAAAGTAGGTCATCCACATAGAGAGACACCCGATGCTCCACCCCACCTTGACTAATACCTCTCCATTGACGAAAACCTCAACATTATAGAGGTTCTATTGCTAGGGGGTGAGCAAGAGTGGAGAAAGTGGGAAGCCCTGCGTAGTGCCCCTATTCAAGGGAAAATAATCAAAATCCAAAGTGTTTGTATGAACACTGGCAGTAGGGGCATTATATAACAGACAAACCCAGGAGGCAAATTTCTGACCAAATCCAAACCTCCCAAAAATCTCAAATAAATACTCCCATTACACTCTATCACATGTATTTTCTGCATCTTCAGCATCAAGTGGCACTATCACAGTAGGGTCACGTACTGGGGAGAGGGAAAGGATGACATTTAACAGGTGATGTACATTGGCAGACAATTGTCAGCCTTTCACAAAGGATGTTTGATCTTCCAAAAATATGTTTGGGAGGCTAGGCTCCAGCACCTTAGCAGGTAACTTGACACCGCATTCAAAAGTGAGTAGGACGATATGAACCACTCTCTGTTGGGTCTTCGTCCCTCTTTAGAAGCAGGAAAATAGAGGCTTGAGTGAGGGTTGGAGGCAGTGGCCTCCAGGATAGGGAATGTTTGAACATGTCCAATAATAAAAGTACAAGCTGCTCCAAGTACCTCTTGTAAAATCAGAAAGCCGTCCGGACCGGGGACCATGTCAGACTGCATCAGCCAATACA
Source organism: Scyliorhinus torazame (assembly GCF_047496885.1). Classification (NCBI taxonomy): domain Eukaryota; kingdom Metazoa; phylum Chordata; class Chondrichthyes; order Carcharhiniformes; family Scyliorhinidae; genus Scyliorhinus; species Scyliorhinus torazame. Next base: position 117,160,580 of record NC_092714.1, read on the forward strand.
TTTTAACAGGGAGTTCAACTCACTGCTCCTTTCCACCTCAACATTTGGGAAGGGTAGCCCAGCCAGAAAGTCGGACATGAATGATTTATCCACAGTGGGCTCTGATCTATAAAAATCGCAGTGAAAGGATTTAAAAGCTTCATTGTCCTGGGGAGGGGCAGAAATTAAATTGCCGCCCAAATTGCATATCGGAGTGATCTCCCGGGCAGCCACCTGCCACTCAAGTTGGTAAGCCAGAAGACTGGCCTCCTCCCCATACTCATATAAAGTGCTCCTGGAGTGTTGTAACTGACCTACCTCCCTGCTGGTAGATAATAACTCAAAACTGGGTCTGTAATGTTTTCCTACTTGTCAGAAGCTCTGGAGTAGAATCAAGTGAGTACTGGTGATCCACTTCTAGAATGGAATCCACCAGCCCCTGCTGCTCCAACTTGGATGTCCTTAACATATGTGCTCTATAAGAGATCCACCACTCCCCCTGCCGCCCCGCCCCAAGGACTGCCTTAAGAGCCTCCCATAACATGGAGAGTGAGGTTGAATCAGACCGGTTTGATTTTATACAGTCATCCATGGAACTGGACACGCTCACAAAATGTTTTATCAGCTAATAGCGTAGAATCTGATCTCCAGGGTGGACGTTGAGTGAGGCCAGACTCTAGCAACAAATAATAAACTGCAGGGACATGGTTCGAAACAACAACTGCTGAATGCTCAGCTGCCACCACCGAAGAGAAGAACACCCTAACCAGAACAAAATAAAATCAATATGGGAAGATGCATGATGGACATGTGAAAGAAAACTAGAAGTCTCTATCATTCAGGTGCAAAACGTGCCGAGGATCCACCCCCACCTCACCCCCATCAGTGTCATAAAAGTAGACAAAGCCTTGGCCATCCCGGATGGAACAATCCAATCTTGGGTCCAAAACACAATTCAGATGTCCACCTAAAATAAGCTGATGTGAATCGAGGTTTGTCCAGCAGGGAGTTGAGAAAATTAATTTCATCCCAGTTGGGGGCATAAATGTTGACCCATGAGAACCGGGGTGTTCAACAGGGAGTCACAAACAATAACATATTGACCATCGGGATTGGCTATAATCTGAGAGGGGGAAAGCTGAACTCATTTTAAAAATCAGAGTCACCGTACCTCTCGCCTTGCCATCAAAACCAGAATGAAAACTATCCAACCCACCCATTGTGCAGCCTGGTTTGATCACGCAGGTGGGTCTCCTGCAAAAAAACTTTGGAGTTTTAGCTCTTGAGACGAACAAATGTCCTTGACCTCTTCACTGGGCCATTCAAACCACTAACATTCCAGGTGACCAACAAATTGGAGGTCTCCCACCACCCCAGAATCAGACATTCCCACCAAGAAAAATCATAGGAACATAGGAATTAGGAGCAGAAGTCGGCAAGTCAGCTCTTCGAGCCTGCTCTGGATTCAATCAGATCATGGCTGATACCAAATCCGCCTCCCACCTGTTGCCATATCCCTTTAATACATTTATCATCAAAAATATATCTCTCTCTCTTTCATGAAACCATTTAAATGACTCAGATTCCACCACACTATGGGGCAGCAAGTTCCACAAATTCACCACCCTCTGCGAGAAGTAGTTCCTCCTCATCTCAGCTCTAAATCTACTACCTCTCAACCTATATCCATGATCCTTGTTCTAGATTTCCCCACAAGGGGGACATTTGGTCTACATTTACTTATCAATCCCATTTAATATTTTATACACTTCAATCAGATCTCCTCTCATCCTTCTAAACTCCAGCGAGTATAAGCCCAAACTGTTTAATCTCTCCTCATATGTCAACCCTTTCATCCCCGGAATCAGTGTGGTGAACCTCCTCTGAACTGCCTCCAATGCCACCATATCCTTCCTCAAATAAGGAGACCAATACTGGACCCAGTACCCCAGATGTGGTCTCACCAACACCCTATACAATTGCAACAATACTTTCATACTCCAATCCTTTTGCAATAAGTGCTAATATTCCATTTGCCAGTTTAATTACATGCTGTACCTGTATACTGACTTTCTGCGATCCATGAACAAAAACACCCAGATCCCTCTGCCCAGATGGAACTTGAAGCTGCTTTCCATTTAGATAATAATTTGCCTTTCTATTTTTTCAGCCAAAAGGGATAACCTCACACTTATCTGCATTAATTTCCATCTGCCAATTTTGCCTATCTATACCCGTCTGCAAAATCTTTATCACCTCTTCAGTACCTGCTTTCCCACCTATTTTAGTATCGACTGAAGGACACTGAAAAGGTAAAGCAAAAAATTCCACCCAAGGTGGCCCTCAAGCCAAGTCAGAAAACTAGACAAAGAAACACTGTCAGCAAACAACCCCACCCCCTCCCAAAAACACCATTGCCATTGAATGTGACCACACCCAAAAGCAAATAAAAAATAACTTTATCCTAAACTAACACCTACATTTAACAAATCAAATAAAACCAAAACTCTAAGCTCATTTTCTAAAATAGTACTACAATGAGCTGCAGCAAACCCTCCAATCCCATTCTCATTAACTAACTCCCTAGTTAGCAGGGAGACTCCCAAATCGAGAAAAATAAACAGGAAAGATAATCAAATAAGAAGTACCAAAACCCATTTAACTTGCATGCCTCACTAGCGACCGAAATATCACGTTGAACTACAATGTTGAAAAAAGGAAACTACAAATGAATATAAAGAACAAAACCCCACATGGTAGAGAACCACATATCTAATCTAAAGCAATAATAGCACAACCCCCAACAAGAACAATAAAATAGAAAAATCAAACAATACAATATGCCTGTTGACAGAGCCATGAACCAAATTACACTTCGTACTTTGAGTAAAGAGAGTCTACGTGATTTGTGCTTTGAGAAACCCTGGAAAATATAAGTCTTTGTCAGCACTAGCTCCTATCTGCAACCCGGTGCAGTGGCGTGGGGCCAGAAAGCATTTACTGCATACCTTGGCTCTGATACAAGCAAATGGCAGGCCTATGATGCGACTTGCCTGGCAAGAACATATTCAAGACCTCTCCCAGATATACTTATTGACCAAGGGAAGGATGATCAGTTCCTGGCTGCAGGACAATTACACCACAATAACTTCATCACAGCATGTACTGCCAAGAACGTTGCACCCGTTTTCTGGTGCAGCACACCCCTGCCGGCGGCAGGATCATCAATCACAACAGCTGACCAATGGGGTTTCCCATTGTGGGCACCCCCACGCCATCGGGAAATCGGCAGAGCGTGATGATCCCGCCGATGGATAATCCATCCCCACATCTCCCAGCAGTCGAAAAAAATTGTTTTTTTTTCCTCAAATGCGATTAAGATGAACTGGATAGACCGTCCTGCAACTGACCATACTCTTGTACAGGAGAGCCTTTATGCCATTACATGCAGCGCATTTTTTTCGCCAACTCCACGCCCATGTCTTGATACAGCTGGAGTAAGACATGGGCTCAGTCTAATTCAGACGGGGATGTGAACCCACCCTCACCCACCATTTTGAGTAATATGTGCGAGAAATATTCCATGGGGGTATGGAATATTACAATACCCTCCATCAAACCCACAGTCTGTCTCCTGGACTTGTTTTCCAGGTCATTCAGCGTGGCTCTTAGCGATGTATTCTTTTCAGCCATTGAAAGTTAACCGGCTCCAGGGCGGCAATCAGATTACTGTTGTCCGATAAAGCCACCTCTATACTCTTAATCTTGACTCAATGGACTTCGACGGTCTCATTAGTTTTTCCTAGAGTCACGTGAATGGGGGCCAAGGTCTCTTCGATCGGACTTTAAGAACCTCTTACATGATTTGTCAGTGCTTCTCAAGCTCTTTTGCCAAGTTATCAGTGAGAACCTTGGCTGTTCGTGGAGTGGACGGAGAGAAAGAAACCGATCTTATTTCCCATTGTGGCCCTAGAGGCTTCAGACTTCGCCACCACGTTTCTGCTCAAAACGTTCTTATCTTTGTATTTTCTGGGCATCTCAGCAAAGAGAGAACTTTACCCTGATAACTTACGGAATAAACTACACTTGGGTGCCAAGACAAAGGGCAAAAACATCAGTTCTCCAGCGGGAGCCACCTTGTACACACCTTCCCCTACATTACGCCACTGAAAGAGCCAATTTCAGATTTATTAATTGAATTTAAATTCCACCAGCTGCCATGGTGGGATTTGGACCCAAGTCCCTCGAACACTAGACTGATTCTCTGGATTATTTGTCCAGTGGCATTTCCACTGTGCTACTTTTGAGCCCTATAGTTTAAAGTTAAAATTGACTCTCAGTGGTGGCCATGGAATTAGTGATCGCACTTTGGGTGGCTCCTAATCAAGGTTGGATTTTATGGTTCTTTTCGCCCGTTTTGCAGGGTGTTATACAGGTGGAAAACAAAGGAATAGTGAGAGCTTGTGAGTCTCCTTCGGTAGGGAATGTCTAAACCCTACCAAACGAGGAGTGCAATGAGCAAAGGACAACAGTCAGATGTGGAGGACTGTCCTGGGCAGAGGACAAAATTGGTGAAGAGCTTTGTGGCATCACTGCCTGCACAGTGGTCTACAGAGCAGCTAGTGGTCTTCTTAACGGTTAAATTCCAGCAACAGAGGAAGGAGGCCTCAGAAGACTTGGCTAAGGTGGCAGAGCTGACCGGGCTGCCCTAGGGTGAGTGGAGCAGAGGCTGGAGGCGCAGCATGCACCGCTCCAGAAGGTGGAGGTGTCAGTGGCCGACCATGAGGACCGTTTGGCCTCGTTGGAAACTGAAATGCTGATGATGCGGAGGGCCAGAAGAAGTTACGGGAGAAGGTGGACGACTTGGCGAACGCTCAAGGAGGCAGAATCTCAGGATAGTGGAGCTGCCTGATGGGATCGAAGGCACGCAAGCCTTGAGTCTGTGGCTCGAATGTTTGAGAAGCTAGTGGGGGACCTCCTGAAGTAGATCGGGCACAAGGTCACTGAAGAGGAGGCTGAAAGTGGGAGAGCTGCCGAGGGCGACCATACTGTGGTTACAGGGCTAATAGGACTAGGATAAGATTCTACACTGGGCTAACAAGACGAGACAGTGTACCTGGAAAAGTCATGCGGTTCGCATCTACCAGGACCTGGAAGCAGAGCTGGTCAAGCGGCCAACCGAGTTCAAGAAGGTCAAGGCGGCTGTGGTAAACACCACTAGTGATATATTGTATGTATTACGACACTGCCCATATATTACAGGTACGACGGTAAATCCCTGCCTGCTGGCTCCGCCCAGCAGGCAGCGTACCAAAGTGTATGCTCTCCTACGCTGCTTCCATTCTGGTTCCAGCAAGGGAGGCACAACATCTTGTGCAATAAAGCCTCGATTGTTTCACCATTCTCGTCTCGCTGTAATTGACGGTACATCAATTTATTGCACAAGATTTTAAAAGATGGATCTCCTAATCAAGCCTGAACGCCTGCAGCTGAGCCCTCACACAGCCAACGCCATGTCTACCTTCGACCACTGGCTAGCCTGCTTCGAAGGCTACCTCAGGGCAGTCACTGAAGAACCCTTGGACCCACAGAAGCTCTAAGTCCTCTACTCACGGGTGAGACCGAAATGTTCCCCCTCATCTGGGATGCGCCCACCTATTCAGAAGCGATGACATTCCTAAAGGGACAACAGGTTAAACTGGTGAATCAAGTGTACGCCTGGCACCTCCTGGCCACGAGACGGCAACTCCCCGGGAAGACTCTGGATGATCTCTTACGGGCCCTACACATTCTCGGTAGGAACTGTGACTGCCAGGCAGTTTCGGCAGTCCAATACACCAAACTATTAATTAGAGACGCTTATGTCACGGGCATGAAGTCTACGTACGTCCGCCAGCGACTATTGGAAGAGGGTACTCTCGATCTTGCGGAGACTAGGCAGCTCGCTAATTTACTAGACGTGGCCTCCCGTAACCTGGAGTCCTACATCCCCGACCGTGCGGCACCCTCGTGGGCATCGTGGGCCCCACCAGCTGCCAATTCCAGCTCACCGCAAGCCTGCGCTGTGTGGCAGCCAGCCAAGTGTTATTTTTGTGGACAAAGTAAACACCCAAGGCAGCGCTGCCCGGCGCGGAGCGCGACCTGCAACGGCTGTGGGAAGAAAGGACACTTCGTTTCTGTTTGCCAGGCCCGATTGGTCGCCGCTGTTTCCAGGCCTGGCATTTCTACACCCCCCATGTGCGACCCAGGGGCGCCACCATCTTCCCCACTGCAAGCCATGTGCAGCCCGTGGGCGCTGCCATCTTTGATGCCACCCGCCATGTGCGCCCCGTGGGCGCCGCCATCTTCAGTGCCATTTTGGACTGCGCCTCAGCACCCCTGCTCGTCTAGCCGTTTGCCGCCTACTGCTACCTCCGCCACCGCTGACCAGCATGGGTCCTCCCAGCATCTTCCACAGCTCGCCTCCATCACCCTGGATTAGTCTCGGCCCCTCAACCTAGTGACCGCTACGACGACGGTGAAGATCAACGGGCACGAGACGACCTGCCTCTTCGACTCCAGGAACACAAGAGAGTTTCATCCACCCACTACGGTAAGGCGCTGCTCCCTCCCGGTACACCCCGTCACCCAGAAAATCTCCCTGGACTCCAGATCCCATTCCGTTGAAATCCGGGGGTACTGTATCGTGACCCTCACCGTCCAGGGCGTAGAGTTCAGCAACTTCGGGCTCTACGTCCTCCCCCACCTCTGCGCTGCCCTGTTGCTTGGCCTGGATTTTGAATGCCATCTCCAAAGCCTGACTTTGAAATTCGGCGGACCCCTGCCCCCCCATCACCGTCTGCGGCCTCACAACCCTTAAGGTCGATCCATCTTCACTGTTTGTGAACCTCACCCCGGACTGCAAACCCGTCGCCACTAGGAGCAGATGGTACAGTGCCCAGGACAGGATCTTAATCAGGTCGGAGGTCCAACGGCTTCTGCGGGAGGGGATCATTGAGGCCAGCAACAGCCCCTGGAGAGCTCAAGTGGTAGTAGTGAAGACTGGGGAGAAGCACAGGATGGTCATTGACTACAATCAGACCATCAATCGGTACACGCAGCTCGACGTGTATCCCCTCCAACGCATATCTGACATGGTCAATCAGATTGCGCAGTATCGAGTCTTCTCCACAGTTGACTTGAAGTCTGCCTACCACCAGCTCCCCATCCGCCCGGAGGACCGCCAATACACTGCGTTCAAAGCAGATGGCCGCCTCTATCACTTCCTCAGAGTTCCCTTCGGCGTCACCAATGGGGTCTCGGTCTCCCAGCGAGAGATGGACCGAATGGTTGACCAGTACGGGCTGAGGACCACCTTCCCGTACCTAGATAACATCACCATCTGCGGCCATGATCAGCAGGACCACAACGCAAATCTCCAAAAATTCCTCCATACCGCCAAACTCCTTAACCTCACATACAATAAGGAGAAATGCGTGTTCCGCACCAACCGGTTAGCCATCCTTGGCTACGTAGTGGAGTCCTATGGCCCGACCCCGACTGCATGCGCCCCCTCCTGGAACTCTCCCTCCCCCACTGCCCCAAGGCCCTGAAACGATGCCTGGGGTTTTTCTCGTATTACGCCCAGTGGGTCCCTAATTATGTGGACAAGGCCCGCCCACTCATCAAGTCCACAGTTTTTCCCCTGACGGCTGAGGCCCGCCAGGCCTTCAATCACATCAAGGCTGATATCGCCACGGTCACGATGCACGCGGTCGACGAGTCCCTCCCCTTTCAGGTGGAGAGCGATGCATCGGACGTGGCTCTGGCCGCCACCCTCAACCAGGCGGGCAGACCTGTGGCCTTCTTTTCCCGCACCCTCCATGCTTCCAAAATCTGGCATTCCTCTGTCGAAAAGGAGGCCCAAGCCATTCTGGAAGCTGTGCGACATTGGAGGCATTACCTGGCCGGCAGGAGATTCACTCTACTCACTGACCAACGGTCGGTTGCCTTCATGTTTAATAATACACAGTGGGGCAAGATCAAAAATGACAAGATCTTGAGGTGGAGGATCGAGCTCTCCACCTATAATAATGAGATCTGTATCGCCCGGGGAAGCTCAATGAGCCCCCAAATGCCCTATCCCACGGTACATGTGCCAGTGCACAAGTGGACCGACTCCGGGCTCTCCACTATGACCTCTGCCACCCGGGGGTCACCCGGTTCATCCATTTTGTCAAGGCCCGCAACCTGCTCTACTCCATTGAGGAGGTCAAGACCGTAACCAGAGACTGCCAAGTCTGCGCAGAGTGCAAGCCACACTTCTACCGGCCAGATAGAGCGCACATGGTGAAGGCCTCCTGCACCTTTGAACGACTCAGCGCGGACATCAAAGGGCCCCTCCCCTCCACCAGCCGCAACGTGTACTTCGTCAATGTAATTGACAAATACTCCCGGTTCCCTTCGCCATCCCGTGCCCCGACATGACTTCTGCCACGGTAATCAAAGCCCTGCACAGCATCTTCACTCTGTTCGGTTTCCCCACCTACATCCATAGCGATCGGGGATTCTCTTTCATGAGCGATGAGCTGCGTCAGTTTCTGCTCAGCAAGGGCATCGCCTCGTGCAGGACGACCAGCTACAAGCCCCAGGGAAACGGGCAGGTGGAGAGGGAGAACCGGATGGTCTGGAAGGCCGTCCTGCTGGCCCTGCATTATAAAAATCTCCCGGTCTCTCGCTGGCAGGAGGTCTTCCCTGACGCGCTCCACTCCATCCGCTCGCTCCTCTGCAACGCCACTAATGAGACCCCTCACGAACGTGTGTCTGCCTTCCCCAGGAAGTCCACCTCCGGGGTCTCGCTCCCAACATGGCTGACAGTCCCTGGACCCGTCCTCCTCCGGAAGCATGTGCGGAGCCATAAATCGGACCCATTGGTCGAGAAGGTCCACCTCCTACATGCAAACCCGCAGTACGCCTATGTGGCACACCCCGATGGGCAGCAAGACAGTCTCTCTCCAGGACCTAGCACCCGCTGGGTTACCACCCACGGCCCCCGACCTGACACCGCTCCCCCCCCCCCCCGCCCCCCAGTTGCCTCATTCACCCATGAGCCACTCACCCTCCCTCCAGCGAACCTCACCGCAGCCCCCACCCCAGCGGGATCCGTCCTCCCACTGGATTCACTCAGGGGTGACGAAGACGAGGACAACACGCTCCCGGAGTCGCAGGTGACCAAGGCGGAGTCCACATCACCACCAGGACTGAGGCGAGCGCGGCGGAGGGTCAAAGCCCCCGACAGACTTAATTTGTAATGTTTTTGTCACCCCCGCCGGACTTTATTTTTTAACAGGGGGTGAATGTGGTCAACACCACTAGTGATATATTATATGTATTACAGCACTGCCCGTCTATTACAGGTATAATGGTAAATCCCTGCCTGCTGGCTCCACCCAGCAGGCGGCGTATAAAAGTGTCTGCTCTCCTGCGCTGCTCCCCTCTGGTTCCAGCTGCAGGAGGCACAACATCTTGTGCAATAAAGCCTCGATTGTTTCACCATTCTCGTCTCGTGGTCATTGGCGGTCCATCAGCGGCCCTATTCAGGAATAAAGTGCGGTTCGGGGTGCTGTATCCTGCTCGCTTGTGGGCCACACATGGGGGACAGGAACATATTTTGATATGGTGGAGGAGGTGAGTAAGGTCCTCCGAGACCAGAGACTGGGGGACTCTGAAAGATTTAGAACTTGGGTGGATACACCTGTGAACCGGATTGGAGGAGGTGCTGTACTCAGGGAGGGAGGGGAACTGTTTTATGTTTATGCCGAGTTACTATGTTTGGCATTGTTTATAATACCTACTGAGGTTATTAGTTGTTTGTGTTAAGGTAGAACTGTTGTAACATCTTATTACCCCAGCATTGGGAGTAATGTATGATGTATGTTATCACGTGGGGTTCTTTAGGGCACCGTTGGGTTGGGGGTGGGGGAATCTTGTGAGGGAAGGTCACCCTGCTAGCAGGTAGGCTAGTTAGCGGATGTGAAATGGGGGAAGGAATGGCGGAGAGAGAGAGAGAGGGAGGGGAGGTGGGGTGCTTGGGAGGGAATAGTTTTCTTTGTTTGTGACAGGGAGGGGGGGTGGGGAGTTGGCGGGGTTGGGATAGTGGGCTGTTTGATGTTTGGTTGGGGATGGGTTGCTGGCGTGGTTGTGGCAGTTGTCATCCTGAGGAGGCCCGGGAGGTTGTCGGACATCACCTGGAGGAGCACATTAAACAGTGGACATGGCTGATCAGGGTGGCGGCTTTGGAGCCATCCAACTAGGCTGATCACCTGGAACATTAGGGCACTGAATGGGCCGATCAAGAGGTGCCGTGTCTTTGCGCACTTAAAGAGCTTGAATGCAGACGTGGGGCGGGATTCTCCGCGAATCGGCGCGATGGCCCGAAACCGGTGCCAAAAACGGCACGAATCACTCTGGTGCGGGCCCCCCGAAAAGTCACGAATTCTCCGGCCCTGAATGGGCGAGTAGCGGTGTGACGCCATTCGCGACGGCATCACCAGTCATGGACTCGCGCACCGTCAGTGACGCTGCAGCGCGGCACCCCCCCGGAGACCCTGCAAAATCGGCCGCCCGCCGCGCAGCGCCAAGTGAGACCACCACTGCCAGCCCCCCTTTCCCCTTCCCCCATTCCCCTTCTCCCATATCCCCTTCCCCCATATCCCCCTTCCCCATCCCCCTTTCTCCCATATTCCCCCATATCCCCCTTCCCACATATCCCCCTTCCCCATATCTCCCCTTCCCACATATCCCCCTTCCCCCATATCTCCCCTTCCCCCATATCCCCCCTTCCCCCATATCCCCCCTTCCCCATATCCTCCCTTTTCCCATATCCCCATCCCCATATCCCCCCTTCCCCATATCCCCTTCCCCCGTATCCCCCCTTCCCCCATTTCCCCCCTTCCCCATATCCCTCTTCCCCCAAATAACCCATGTCCCCCTTTCCACATATCCCCCTTCCCCATATACCCCCTTCCCCCATATCCCCCTTCCCCCATATCCCCCCTTCCCCCATATCCCCCCATATCCTCCTTCCCACATATCCCCCTTCTCCCATATCCCCCCATAGCCCCCTTCCCACATATCCCCCCTTTCCCCATATCCCCCTTCCCCCATATCCCCCCTTCCCCAAATCCCCCCTTCCCCAAATCCCCCCTTCCCCCATTTCCCCCTTCCCCCATTTCCCCTTCCCCATTGTCCCCTTCCCCCATATCCCCCGTCCCCCATATCCCCCCATATGGTGGAATGGGGATATGGGGGAAGGGGGGATATGGGGGGATATGTGGGAAGGGGGGATATGGGGGCACGGTGGATATGGGGGAAGCGGGATAAGGGGGAAGGGGCACATGGGGGAAGGGATGATTTGGGGGAAGGGATGATTTTGGGGAAGGGGATATGGGGGAAGGGGGATATGGGGCGATATGGGGGAAGGGGGGATATGGGTGGAGGGGCGATTTGGAGGAAGGGGTAAGATCCGGACCATCAGGCAGGTGCCGCCCCCAGGACGTTCCAGGGCGGCCACGAGCCAGGGACAGACCCGGAGTATCAGGCAGACGGCGCCCACATCTAATGCGAGTGCGGCAACGCCGGCGGGCCACACCCAGCGACGAGGAGGGCAGCCACAGGAACAGGCCCCCGTCACAGCCGACCCAGGACACTGACGCACAGGACACTGACACACAGGACACTGACACACAGGACATTGACACACAGGACACTGACACACAGGACATTGACACACAGGACACTGACACACAGGACACTGACACACAGGACACTGACACACAGGACACTGACACACAGGACATTGACACACAGGACACTGACACACAGGACACTGACACACAGGACACTGACACACAGGACATTGACATACAGGACACTGACACACAGGACACTGACACACAGGACATTGACATACAGGACACTGACACACAGGACACTGACACACAGGACATTGACACACAGGACACTGACACACAGGACATTGACACACAGGACATTGACACACAGGACACTGACACAGGACAATGACACACAGGACATTGACACACAGGACATTGACACACAGGACACTGACGCACAGGACACTGACACACAGGACACTGACACACAGGACACTGACACACAGGACACTGACACACAGGACACTGACACACAGGACACTGACAGACAGGACATTGACATACAGGACATTGACATACAGGACACTGACACACAGGACACTGACGCCCAGGACACTGACACACAGGACACTGACGCCCAGGACCCTAACACACAGGACCCTAACACACAGGACAGCGACACACAGCACCCGAACACACAGGACCCTAACACACAGGACCATAACACACAGGACCATAACACACAGGACCCTAACACACAGGACCCTAACACACAGGACCCTAACACACAGGACACCGACACACAGCACCCGAACACACAGGACCCTAACACACAGGACCCTAACACACAGGACCATAACACACAGGATCCGAACACACAGGTCACTGATGCACAGGACCCCGACACACAGGACCCTAATGTACAGGACTCTTACACACAGGACCCTAACACACAGGACACTAACACACAGGACACTGACGCCCATGACACTGACGCACACGACACCCACACACAGGGGACGGATGGACAGGAATCACCACTCCAGGGGACCCCGGACATTGGGTCGGATGCGGAGCATGTCATTACGCCACTGCTATCGCCTACACCCTCCACCATCGCAGAGACACTCACCTCGGTTGGGCACTTTAGCGATGAGGCATCTGGGACACTAACTGGTGCGCACAACACAGCCGGCCCGGTACAGCAGGTGGAGGCAGGAGCAGTCGAGGGGCCGGGCGGTCGGTGGGCAGCCCGGCGCAGGCAACCATCTGACGCCCAGACGGGTCCCGGGTTCCTGGAGTTACCACACCCACCCATAATCCCGATGCAGGCACGGACCAAGGGACAACCGAAGGGGGTGACTGCTGGCTTGCAGCAGCTGTAGACGAAGGTGGAGGAGTCCACCCATGCGCAGGAGCAGGTACTGGTGCCGGTCATGCGTGCCACCCAGGCTGACACCGCACGGGTGGCATCCGCAGTGGAGGCAATGGGTGCAACGGTGTCAGACATGTGTCGCAGTATGCAAGGTGTGGGGCTTTCATGGCCCAGGACATGGCTGCCCTCTCACAGGCAGCCATGAGCCAGAGCCAGCAGCAAATCACAGAGGCTCTCAACGCCGTGGCCCAGTCTCAGCAGGCAATGGCCTAGTCTCTGCAGGCCATCGCTGAGGGCATCGGTGCCATTGCCCATGTGCTGGCAGGCGTCGGCCACACACAGACAGGGATGGCCAACCCCCTGAGCTCCATGGTTGCAAACTTGCAGACCCTTGTTGATACCAGAGCGGGTCTCCAGGACTGGCAGCGCCAGGTGTCGGGAGGGCATTGGGTGCTCAGTCTGTTCACATCCCCGACCCATGTAGAGGCCCGGGGGCCATCGGGCACCCCGAGGGAGGTTGAGGTGCTGGGGCCCATTTTGGGTCCCCCTGTAGGGCAGGCTCCGGAACATCACGACACCTCGGACTGCCCCCCCCCCCCTGCCTCCGTCCCAGATACATCTGATGGGCCACGGGCAGGACAGGCTGGCAGCTCGCCATCCCAGTCGCCCGAGCCGCAGCCTGGCCCACCTAGGCCGGGCCGCCCCAGGAAACGGCCGCCAAAGGGGACCCTAGTCACAGGGCAGGAATCACAGGAGTCCACCTCGAGTTCTGCTGCACCGTCTGGGGAACCAACTAGACGTAGTCATAGGACCCGTCAGGCCAAAAAATTTGACACGAGTAAGTTGCCACGGGTGCAGGGCACAGATTAGTTATAGGGGCTAGGGCATGTGTATGAACTGTTTGTTATTAAAATCACTTTCACACCTACAGAAGCTGTCTTTGTGCTCTGTCCGATGCGTGCGGGGGTGTGGTGTGAGGTGAGCGCCAGTGTGTGTGTGAGGGGTGATAGAACGTCGGCCTCAGGTGAGTGTGCCCCCCTACCCCCGAGAAGCCCTCGCCATCCCCCCGGGCAGACGACGGGACCCTGCGCTGCAGTGTCACAGCCGCATGCAGGGACGGCCCGGGTGTAGGTGGTACTGTGACCATGGGTCAGATATTGTCCAACGATGTAGAGCCCAGATCTCATCGCTGGGCAGGTTGTCATCATCCTCCATGGCCTCCAATAGACACGCTTCCACCGACGACCGTGTGCGCCCGGCCCGTTGTGCCGCAGGTGGATGTGCAATGGAGGGGTGATGCACATGCGGGTGGGGTGCGGGTGGTTGGTGTTGGGTGGGCGGGTTGAGGGTGGTTGGTGTTAGGTGGGTGGGGTCTGTGCCCATACTCGGCGATTACCACGCCCGCCTCGTCCATGAACTGGGCGGCTATCAGCCTGTCCCGTGTCCACTGGCCTAGCCGGTAATGGTGGGCAGCCTCCCATCCATGTCCAGCCCGACTGTCCTGACCATTGCCCCCATCCTCCTCATCTGGGGAGGTCTGCGCCTCGTCGTGTTGCTCCTCCCCCTCCCCCTCCTCTGCCTGCAGCATATCGTCCCTCTGCTGGGCTATGTTGTGCAGGACGCAGCAGACCACAACGATGTGGCCGACCCTCTCCGGCGGGTACTGGAGGCCCCTCCAGAGCAGTCCAGGTACCTGAAGCGCATTTTTAGCAGCCCAAAGCACCTCTCTATCACACCCCTGGTCGCTGCATGGGCATCGTTGTAGCGGTTTTCCACGTCAGTCTGAGGCCTCCGTATAGGCATCATGAGCCACGACTGCAACGGGTAACCCCTGTCGCCCAGCAACCAGCCCCTCAGCCTGGGGGGGGGCGTCCCTCGAACATGGTGGGGATGAACGATTGCGCCAATACAAATGAGTCATTTACACTGCCCGGGTACCGGATGCAGGATCCTCATGCGGTGGTCACAGACCACCTGCATGTTCATGGAATAGGTCCCCTTCCTATACGTGAACACGGCCCTGTTATCCGCAGGTGGCCGCACGGTGACGTGCATCCCATCGATCGTCCCCTGGACCATGGGTACCCTGCCCGCCGCAGCGAAGCCCGCTGCCCGGGCATCCTGGCTGGCCCGGTGCACAGGGAACTGGATGTAGCGGTCCGCAATGGCATATAGGGCGTCTGTCACTGCACGGATGCACCATTGCACCAATGCCTGCGAGATGCCGGACAGGTCCCCACTCGGCACCTGGATTGACCCCGTGGCACAGACGTTCAGGGCCACCATAACCTTGACGGCCACAGGGAGAGGGTGTCCTCCCCCAGTGCCAGGCGGTGCCAGGTATGCCATCAGCTGGCAGGTGTGTGCCACGGTTTCCCGGCTCATCCGGAGCCACCTCCTGCATGTCCAATTCATGAGGTCCTGGTACGACGAGCGGGGCTGGTACACACGGGGCCTCATCGAGCGTCTCCGTCGCCGTGGCACCATCACCACCTCCTCGTCCTGTCATGCGGGCGGCCCTCCTCCCTACGGCACGCTCCTCTGCGGCAGCCTCCGCCGCCTCTCTGGCACGCTACTGCTCCAGCTCCCCCAGGGCAACATGTAGAAGTGCGGCTCCCGTCACAGCGGCCAACATCGCTGGGTGATGACCAAATATAACGGCCTGCAAGGGGTGGGGAGTGGGGGTGGGTTGGGGGATAGATGACATGACACCATTGCCCATACCCTACCCCCCACGCAGCCAGGTGCCATGGGCTGCATGGTCGCGACTATTGCCAGCTAGCACATGGCCAGGCGGACACCCCGTCTCCTCCCCGGCACGCACCTTCTCCATCACGCACCCTCTCCAACCCCCCCCTCCCCTCCTCCCCCAGCCCCTCCCGCCCTGCCCTCCCCCTAGCCCATCCATCCCCCCACCCCTCCTTCCATCCTGCCTCACCCCCCTCCAGCCCCTCCCTCCACCACAGCCCCTCGCTTCCCCCAGCCCCTCTCTCCCCCGCAGCCCCTCCCTCCCCCCCAGCCCCTCCCCCCAGCCCTCCCTCACCCCAGCCACTCCCTCCCCCAGCCCCTCCCCTCTCCGTCATACACACTCCAACGGTTCCTGCGACCCCCCCCAACCACCTGCGGCCTTGCCGTCACTTCTCCGCCGGCCGCCCCACACCGACTCCTACCTCCGCGCTGGCCAGCGTCACCATCATGACTGGTTGACGCTGTTAATTAGGTGGATTGATTTACGCCGACGGACTTCGGCCCATCCGGCCTGGAGAATTGGGTCGGCCCCGGGGCCCGTTGCGTCGCGCCGGTCCTCGACATTCTCCGAGGCGCACAGCGCGATTCACGACAACTGGATTTTTGGGGGGCCAGAGAATATCGCGGGCGACCGGGCGGGATTTATGCCGCCACCCGCCGATTCTCCGACCCACCGGGTGGTCGGAGAATCCCGCCCGTGGTGTTCAATCTAGAGACTCATTTAAAAGTTGCAGATCAAACGAGGTTGAGGAAAGGGTGGGTGGGGCAGATGTTTCACTCGGCAGGATATGAAGTCGAGGGGTATAGTGGTACTGGTGAGTAAGAGGGCGGCATTTTCAACTGGTAGTATTGTGGCGGATTCTGGAGGCAAATTTGTGGTGGTGAGCGGGAAGATGGCAGCCGTGGTGTTGGTGAATAAATAAGCCTCCAACTGGGACGATGCAGAGTTTGTGAAGGTGTTGGTGAAAGTTCCAGACCTGGACACACTGTTGATGGGGGGGTTTGGGGGGAAGGAATTTCAATACGGTTCTGGATCCAAAGGTGGATCGGTCGTGTCCCAAGTCCCCGAATGTGTCGGCGATGGCGAGGGTATTGTTGGGAATAATGGAACGAATGAATAACCATGGCTGTTTGGGAGGCCCAAAGCTAAGAAATTCTCGTCTTTCTCACATGTTCACTGGCTGTATTCTCTGGTTGATTATTTTGTGCTGGATAAGAGGTTGCTGTGGCAGGGGTGGAGGTTGGATGTAAGGTTGCTAGCTGATAAGCTGATCTGTGAAAGGATAGGGTGGCTATATGAAATTTTTGGAGTAAACAATACAGAGGAGGTCTCCACCTCCGTAGTGTGGGAAGCGCTGAAGGTGGTGATCAGGGTGGAGTTTGTTTCCATCCGAGTGCATAAAGAGAAGGGGAAGCGGCTAGAAAGGCAAAGACTAGTGGAGACCATGCTGGAAGTGGATCAGAGGTATTTGGTGGCAGCGCTAAAGCTGTGGAAGAAGCTGCAGATGGAGTTTGAGCTTATGTCTACAGGGAAAGCGGTGGAGCAGTTGTGTCAGGTTAGGGGGGGCAATGTTTGAACATGGGGGAAATGCCAGCAGGATGCTCACGCATCAGTTGAGGTGGCAGGTTATTGTAGTGATCTCTGTCTATCATCATTCATGATCAATGTATGTAAAACTAGTACAGTCAATTCAACACTAGATGTCTCACTCTCAGGTGATATAAAAAGGACTTTCCCACTCTTTCTGAGAGAGTGTGCTTCAGGAGAGTGAACTGAGAAGACATAGAATAGCTAGAGAGAGAGAAGTTATAGGTTATTTCATTATTACTTTGTATAGTTAGTTTGTTATCTTTACTATATTTTATTTCTTTACTAGTTAAGTGTTAAGTAAAAAGGACACAAATATTATTTATATTACTCAATAAATTAGTTCATCTTTACAAGAAGACTATTGTTCATTTCATCAACTCGGCTGGTTCAAAGGAGTAATATACTATGTTACACAAGGTTATATAACTGTGATGGTGAGGGAGATTGGTCAGCTGAAGGATTTGGGGATAAGGTGGCCACAGCGTCGGAGGAGGTAAACAGGTATTTGAGGCCTTTTACCGTAGGCTGTACAGTTCGGAGCCTACGAGTGGGGTTGGGGGCATGAGGCGGTTTCTGGATGGACTGGAGTTCCAGTTGGTTGAGGAAGGGAAGGTGCAAGGGTTGGGTACCATGATCTGGGAAGGCCCCGGGTCTGGATAGGTTCCTGGAAGAGTTCTACAAAAAGTTTGACATGGAGTAGGGACCTCAGCTAGTGGAGGTGTATAATGTGTCAGTCGGTTGATGGGGGGGGGGGGGGGAACTACTGCCCACGTTATCCCAGCCTTCAGTTTCACTCATTTTACAAAAGTTTAAGGGTTCAGAGGAATGTGGCTCATGCTGCCCAATATCGTTACTAAATGTGTTTGCCAAGCTGTTGCCAAAGATGCTGGCAACGTTTATAGAGGACTGTGTGCTGGGTTGATAGGGGAGGACCAAAAGGGGTTTGTCAAAGGATGGCAGCTGTTGGCGAATATTAGAAGGCTGCTGAATGTAATTACGATACAACGGAGGTCACAGTGTCTATGGATGCAGAAAAAGCATTTGACTGGGTTGAGTGGGTATTTGTTTGAGGTGGTGGGATGGTTTGAGGTTGGACAGGGGTTTGTAGATTGGGCCCCCACAGTGAGTGTTTGTACAAACAACAGGGTATATCGATCTTTTGCTTTGGCAATTCAATCTCCAATGATGCCGCTTAGAGCCTCATGGGCGCAGGGGGCATGGGACCATGAGGATATTTGGAGAGTTTGGCTCGTTTTTTAGGTGCAAACTCAACACGGGAAAGAGCGAGGTATTCCTGGTCAATGCACGGATGAGGGGGAAAGACTTGGAGAAGTTGCCATTAAGACTGGTCGGGGCGAGTTTCCGATACCTAGGAATACGAATGGTGCATAGTGGGGCCCAGTTAGACAAACTGAATTTGGTGAATCTGGTGGAGGGTGTGAAAGGGGATATTAAGAGATGGGGGGGTGTTTTGCCACCGTCATTGGCTGGAAGGGTCTATTTGTTAAATTGCCAGAGTTTCTATTTGTTTTCCAAAATTTCCCAATTGATTTGCCCAAATTTTTTTTTCAGTAGGGTCAATAGGATGGTCTCAGTGTCTATATGGACGGGTAAGGTACCCCGGATCAGGAAGATGTTCTTGTAGAGGGACAGACAGAGTGGTAGGTTGGTGTTCCTGAATCTGCTGAATTACTACTGGGCTGCGAACGTTGAGAAGGTCAGGAAATGGGCAGTGGGGGAGGGGTTGGTATGGGGGCGGATGGAGTAAGCCTCTTGTCGAGGGACAAGTTTAAGGGAGCTGTCATTGTCACCTCTTCCGTTATCACCGGCCAGGTACTCCGTGAACCCGGTGGTGGTATCAGTGCTAAGAGTATTGAATCAATGTCAGCAGCATTTTAAAAGGGAGGGGACGTCTTTGTGGGCGCCAATTTGTAGCAATCACAGGTTTGCTCCGGCAGGCCTAGATTCCACGTTTAGGGCATGGGAAAAGGCAGGGATAGTGCTTTAAGGACCTGTTTGTGGGGCAGAAGTTTGCCGAGATGGGAGAGCTAGAAGAGTTGTTCCAGTTATTGAGGGGGATGGGTTTCGATATCTGCAAGTTTAGCACTTCATTAGGAAGGAGTTGCTATGGTTCCAAAGTTACCACCCCCAGTGTTGCAAGATAAAATTCTGTCCAAGGACGAGATTGGGGCGGGGAGGATCTCGGACTTCTATGGGGAGTTAATGGAGAAAGGCGGTCTTTGGTGGAGAAAATAAAACGGAAATGTGCGAGACTGAGTCTTTTCCAGTTCAAGGTGGTGTATAAGGTGCACATGATGGTATGAAGGATGAGTTGGATCTTTCCAGGAGTAGAGGATAGGTGCGGGCAGTGCACAGGGGCACCGGCAAATCATGTGCTCAAAGTTGGAGGAGTTTTGGGAGGCCTTTGCAGGAATTATGTTGAATTTTGTAGTGGTTATTCATCGACTTATTTAAAGAGTGGTGAAACTTTAGCGGGGGTGGACAAATTTGGTTACTTGTGAACTTTGCGAAGGTTGTTTTCTGATGTTATGTTTCTTTTTTTCTGTACAAAACTGAAAATACCTTGAATAAAAATACTTTAAAAAAAAGTGATTCCAACTGCTCAAATTCTGGAGAATTGTTATCTTGACTGCCCAACTGGATTGGGGCAAGTTGAAATCAGGATTCCTGTTTTCCAACCCTCCTGATTTTACACCAAGTCAATGGGCAGTAAAATCAGGGAGGTATAACATGGGCCACAGATGCAAACCTTCTTGTGTAGCCACCTAAAATTGGCCAACTCCCGATTTAAAATGGCGAACGGCAAAGGCTAAAGGGAAATTCAGCCAACACAGACAGAAACCAGCAGGTGCAGGTTTGCTGTGTATTTAACTCTGCAAAAGTCCAGACAGCATCGATACCAGCGACCATCAGCATAATAATGTAGCAGCCATCTACATACTAATGAGCAATCCCCGGGAACAATAGCAACATTTGGGACACACAAAACTAAGCCAGACTCCCCGGTGCCAGCAGGAGCCAACACAAAGGAGGTGAACAAACACCTCAAGACCACCCATCGATCAGGGAACCGCTCCAGTATTGGAGAAATTGAACCAAGCGATTGGAACGAAGTCCAATCACCTAGAACCAGGTACAGGGTCAGCCCCGAAAGGCGGGAAGCCCCTGGGGACTATAAAGTTAAGCCCCCAAGTTCAACTCGCTCTCTTCTTCCTGCCCGGGTCACCCAGCAACGCGAACCAACCGTGACCGGTGCAGTGACCGCCGAAAGAAGTAAGTCTCAAGTCAACGCTCGCTACGGGATAGGCGCTCCTAGCTACCAATCCGTACCAACTTCAAATCCCGCAGACTCAGAACCCGAACTAAAGGCCATTTGTTCCCCTGACCTGGTGGGCCAGTCCGAAGTTAAGTATAGGCCTGTTAGTTGTAGAAGTCGCTTAGACGTAGAATTTGTGCATGAGTAGCGATTACTGTGTATAATAAATGTGCTTTGATTTGAACCTTACGAATCGGTGTATTGAGTTATTGATCATTACTTGGACTTGAACCTCGTGGCGGTATCATAAAGATACCTGGCGGCTGGAGAGCAAAGGTAATAAAACAGAGCAATTGAACCAACCAAAATGTTAGCAACACTTGTCCAATAGTTCAGGTTAAAATTATCTCCTCTAATTTTTGGAACACTGAACCTCTACCTTTGAAAACCACTGAAATCATATTTCTTCTGTAATCCTCCCAATCTCCCTCTTCCAGCATTATTTTTTCTTATTCTCATCCTGTGTTGTTCAATGTAGTTTGTGTTCCTTTTAAAGATGCTATATAAATTCAAAATGCCACTGTTGCTGTTGTTCATGGGATTTTCACATTTGCAGCAAACAAATAGGAACAGAAAATTACCGAAGCACGTGCACTGCACAACATCAGGAAAAACACACAGATTCACTCTTACCGGTGGTAGCGTACCCCCACCCATGGATTTCCTAGCGATGTGGAGTGGTTACAATGGGAAATCCCATTTGTGGTGATATACATCACTGTAAGTACACAAAGGGTTAATGTACATACACTACACCTAGCTAGACACTAGAGGGAGTACCAGAGACATGACACACAGACATTCAACCAATAGGTCAGTAAGATAGGACACAACCAATGGGCATTCATGATACACACAGAGGTGACACTACCACAGGAGGGCATTACACCAAACCCATATAAAAGGACACATCACACATGCTCAGTCTCTTACCAGTCAGACACTCAGTGAGTACAGACACAGAGTTAATTGAACATCACACCCACCACGTGGATTGTAGCAGATCGGTTCGTCAGTCTGAGTAGCGACAGAAGGATTAACAGTAGAGTTGAATCCAAGCAGGGGAATTGTTAATAGTTTAATAAACGTGTTAAAGCTATCTCCAAGTCTGAACCTTCCTTTGTCAGAGTGCACATCAAGGAAGCAGCTTATGCTATGTCATGAGCATAACAAAACATGGTACTCAGGAGTAACTGTTAAATCCATATAGTTAAAACTCAGCAAACAGTGACAACCAGCAACAGCAGCCAGGCAAGATGATGTTCGAGATTCCGGTTCCACAGCAGCTCAGGTACCAAGGCAATCTCAGTGAAAACTGGCATTGGTTCAGGCAGATATTCGAGATCTACCTGGTAGCGTCCGACCTAGATGGTGGATGCAGAAAAGCTTCTACTTACCATCGCGGATCCAGAAGCAGCTGAAATCTTCCAGACCTTCAAATACTCAAAGGGGCAAAACAAGAGCAACTTCCGGGCAGTCCTGGAGAAATTCAAAGAATTCTGCGAGGAACATACAAGAAGAAAAGGTAAAAGAGGCGCCAAAACTCACCGCGAGATAGTCTTGCAGCAACGAACGGCAGTTTTGAATTGCAGCCATCTTGGAAAAGGTGCTGCACATGCTCAGTTCTGCGAAGAGCGCACAGAACGGGAAGGTCCATTTGCGCATGGGCGAGAAGCCGTGCATGCGCAATTGCGAAGAAGGCCCCAAGTAAAGGAACAGCGATCTGCGCATGCGCAATCGCTTCCTACGCACTACGTCACAAGCTTCGTGACATCAGAGGCCCCAGACCACGCCCACATAAAGGAGAAATGTCCCAAAACACGAAAAAAAAATGTACAGCCGGAAAACCCGATTCTTTCACCTGGAACGACAGCACAATGCCTGAAATTCGACCAGTAGCTGAAAGTAACCTCCGCAGAACCCTGCAACAAGCAGTTAGCACCGCCCAAAGAGATGATGCAGTCCTTGAAGACTATGACTCAGACCTTGAATACTTCTTTGGACATCGCGAGCCCAATGCCAGCTCCGACACAAAACGTGATGATATGGTCTTGGAAGACAACGACTCAGACGAAGATTTCATCTTGGGAGACGGCTACCCCAGTACCAAATCCGAACCGCAATTAGAGGTGTTGTACCGTGAAGACCCCGATGATGAGTTCTTCAGATTGGGGAATCCTCAGCCCAGCAGTTATGACATCCCGACTCGTGAATGCAGGATTATGCTGCGGCCTGACGACAAGAAACAGAGAGTGGTCCACGCACCACGAAGGGTCCCAGCCTCCACACAAGAAGATGATTTGTTCATTGAACATGAAGAGAATGATCACAACTCCGAAACAAAAAGCGATGATTTGTCCAATGAACAATACACACAATACTACTCAAACATGGCTGAGTTATTCGGATATGCTGATCACGGCATCAGCAACACGACTCTTCTCATGGTAGATGCATCCAATACCATGGTGCCATGGCAGATCGTCGATACATTGGATGACAACAATACCCAAGACGAAGACGACGCCACACAAAACGACTCCATTGAGAGAGCACAGATCGACTCCACAGCGAGAACACTGCATGACTCCACAAAGAGAGCGATGACAGACTCCGCAGAGAGAGCGATGAAGCACTCCATAGAGAGAGCAATGAAGGACTCCACAAAGAGAGCGACACAAGCCTCCACAAAGAGAGCAACACAAGCCTCCACAAAGAGAGCGATGCAAGCCTCCACAAAGAGAGCGATGCAAGCCTCCACAAAGAGAGCGATGCAAGCCTCCACAGACAGCTCAGTGACAGACTCAAAAATGGAATCAAGCAAACACTCCATAGCGAGCGCCATGCATGAACAAGACCATGAAGATCTATCAAGCCACCAGAAGAAGACTATGTCAGTCTACCCAGCTTATTTGAGCCACCAGAAGAAGACTATGAAAGTCTACCCAGCTCATTTAACCAACAAGAAGACACTGAATGTCTACCCACTGTATGTGAGACAAGTGACGAAGAAATCACAATTCCCATACAGAATCACTGTGAGACTGACATATCTCAGCTCGTCTGCACAGAAGCACTCAATAATCAGAGGACGGCTACCCAAAGGTCCAGAGCGACCACGTCAAATGAAATCGTGAAGATTTTGACTCTAGAAGAGGAGCACCAAAAATCCAGAAGGACCACGTTAATAGAAATGTTGAAGATTTTGACTCCAGAAGAGGAGCACCAAGAAATAAAAGGTGATTCAAATGAACCCGAAATAACTCCAGAAGAGGAGCACAAAGAGATCACAGATGATTCAAGTGAACCAGAAATGACTCTAGAAGAGGAGTACCAAGGAAGCAAAGCAGAGGAATCAAATCCACCACAAATGACTGATGTCACCAACATCAATGCAACATCAGATCATTCACACAGTTCTCAAGAAGAAATGCTCAATGTAACAGATACCATCATCAAAAACATGGCAGAAGACAAACAAGCCAGATATATGACAATGAATGCGATTAATGAACGCGTGTTGCAGGAGTTGGATGCTCGACAGCAAGAAGGAAACCCTGGGGGTTGAGATAGCACATTCCCAGGTGAAGCAAGAAGCTGTGGTGCTGTATGAAACGCTGCATGAGCTGGAAACTCACCGCAGTCAGATGGTTGCAGAGGATAAGAGTATGGGATCGCCACATGAGGAGAGCGAGCAGCTCCTAAAACAGATTAAAGAAGACAATCACAGTGAGACTACTGGTGACTCCAGTGACACCACGTTAACTCACATCTCATCCGCTCGAGCCTCCTCACAAGCAAATGCAGTCCTGAATGAAATGACTCCAGAAGGGGAGCATCGACAAGCCAAAGCTGATTCAAGTAAGCCGGACATGACTCCAGACTGGGAGCGCCGCAAACTCAGTGGCGGCATGCTCAAGGAATCAACAGATACCACAAAGGACGCTGACACCAATAACTGTGACAATGACTCACATCATCCAAACGGAACACTCATTGAGCGCAACAGCAACAACGAAAACAACATGCAGCGCAACAAGAACAACAGCGAAAACAACAAAAACTGAAACAAGCATGACAAAAACAACAACAAGAACGACAACAACAAGAACGACAACGAAAACGACCAAGACAGAAACGACAACAATGAAACAACGACCTGTACGACATGGTACAACTCTGCAAATGAGGGACACTGTTACTGCTCAGCTCAGTACAATGACATACCATGGCAGGATGAGGCATCTTACCAATTCACGTTTGCTGCACTACCAACAGGCAACCTGGCTTTCAGGACAGATGCCATCAGGAATTGCTACCATAAGCATCGGAAAAAAAAGACACAGACTCCAAATCAGTCAATGAAGTGATTTGAACACTTGAACACCTCCTGATGACCAAACAGCAGGACACTGACGGCGTTTACAAGGGAATGACAACGTCACCATTGACACTTCTATACCAGACCATATAAATTCATGAACTTTGGACCCATAACCTTTATTTTGTATTGTCTTATCCTCAAAGTCATCGCAACTATGATTTGGTCTTGTATCATATTGGATAATCATCACAGTTATCATAACTTGTACATAGCATCACTTATCTACCTGGTTTGTTCAATTTTCTTTAACACTGTACAGAAAATATGTAACCCGGAAAAAGGGGGAATGTGGTGATATACATCACTGTAAGTACACAAAGGGTTAATGTACATACACTACACCTAGCTAGGCACTAGAGGGAGCACCAGAGACATGACACACAGACATTCAACCAATAGGTCAGTAAGATAGGACACGACCAATGGGCATTCACAATACACATAGAGGTGATACTACCACAGGAGGGCATTACACCAACCCATATAAAAGGACACATCGCACATGCTCAGTCTCTTTCCAGTGGAGACACTCAGTGAGTACAGACACAGGGTTGATTGAACATCACACCTACCACGTGGATTGTAGCAGACTGGTTCGTCAGTCTGAGTAGCGATAGAAGGTTTAACAGTGGAGTCGAATCCAAGTGGAGAATTGTTAATAGTTTAATAAACGTGTTAGAGCTATCTCCAAGTCTGAACCTTCCTTTGTCAGAGTGCACATCAAGGAAGCAGCTTATGCTACGTCAAGAGCATAGCAAAACACCATTGACAAGCGCTGGGAAGAATCCCGCCACAGCAAACAGCCAAGAAACCGGAGAATCCAGCCCATAGACTTCAGAAGGACTGGAAGATCCTATAGATGGCCAGTGGCTCCAGGGGTGGGGGTGGAAAGTCCCAGCCTTATGCTATCATTTCTTTATTATTATTTTTTCTTCAGTGACTGCTATTTTGAATTTTATATTTCTCCCCTATTCCTTCTCTTTATTATTTACTTTCAAACTTTATACACACTTAGAGTAAAGTGTTACATATGTAGTATTTGAAGCCTTCTAGTCTTCATAACACAAAAAGGTTTAGAAGCATGGAGATGGTACAAAATAGATATACAAGAATGTTATTAGCGATGAGAGGTTATAATCATAAGGAAAGACTAAACAGGCTGTGGTCCTTTCTCTAGAAAAGAGAAGGCTGAGATGTGACCTATTAGGCCTTGAAGCCAATGAAGGGCTTCAATACTCCAGGGAAGGTGGGAAGATGTTTGCATTTGTGGGGTATTCTAAAACAAGGAGGCATAAATATGAAGTCATCACAGATATATCAATTAAGCAATTTGGGATTTTTTTTTACTCAAACACTGACTAGACCATGGAACTTTCTCCCATAAGGAGTAGCTGAGGTGAATAACATAATTACAGCTATGATATGGAGATGCTGGTGTTGGACTGGGGTGCACACAGTAAAAAGTCTTACAACACCAGGTTAAAGTCCATCAGGTTTGTTTCGAATCACTAGCTTTCGGAGCGCAGCTCCTTCCTCAGGTAAGTGAAGGAGCAGTGCTCCGAAAGTTAGTGATTTGAAACAAACCTGTTGGACTTTAACCTGGTGTTGTAAGACTTCTTACATAGTTACAGTTATTTCAGAAAAAACTGGATAAGTACATGAGAAACAAAAGTAATATAAATTGATCGGATTAAAGAAAGAGGAGCCTAATGTGGAGCATAAATACCAATGTGGACCAGTTGGGCTGAATGGTCTGTTTCTGTGCTGTTAACATTTTGTAACTCTAGGTAATGCTTAACATGTTTTTCCACGTTGTGGTGTACTAGAGATTTGCGAGCATCCAAGTTTTGTCTCTAGTTCTGAGCCAACAGGGATACTGAGCTCATACCTACCCAAAAGTCTGAAGTGTTTCCTGGACTGTCCTTCATGACAATACTGTGATTCTGGGAGCCTTTTGCAAATCCAGAACAAGTTATCTTATTGGTAACAACTCCATGGGTTAACAGGAATGATTCCAGAAATGTTTTCTCAGAGTGAGATTGTTCCTCCTTAAAGGCTCATTGAATGCCACCGTTTCTATTATGTCAGAAGAGTCTCTTCAACAAAAGGTCATAACTACCCAGCATTCAAAATGTACAACAGGTGATCTCTCCTATTTCAGGAACTTTTGCAGCAATAAAATGTCAACATTCCCTGTGCTATGATAAAGATTTATTGAAGTATTATTTTGGTTACATCCTTTCAAATCAAACATTGTACCTGAGAGTTTGAAACATTTGTTGTCCATTGTCTTCTGTAATGGGAATGTAGCTATTTGATGATTGATTCTGCAGCCTTTTTGCCCTTTTGTGTAACATGCATGCACAAACATTTATCTCATATAGTTACAGCTTTTGGACACATGAATGGCAACCTGTGAAAATCAGTATGCCAAGGACATTACTGAAAATCATGCTTGGTGGTAGGAAAGCCTTCCAATAATAAGCTATGTGGGGAATTTACCTTATTGTTTTGGAAAATAAACTAATTTGAAGTCAATGTTCTAGTTACTGAGTGATACACACAGCATATACAAAGATATACATGTATTCAGCTAAACTATAAATTAGTCCTCAGTTAATGAAATTCAGTACCACTTTTGGCATTGATTCAATGAAGCAAAAGCATTACAGCTGATTGAGCTGAGAATCCAGCTTTCAGTGTAATATCACTCAAGATAATTGGTTAGAGTTGTCACATTTTGAAAAATAATTTTTAGCTAATGATATACCGGATTAGGATTGGACAGTTGAAAGAGACTAATCTAGTCTATTGGCTAGTCATTTTTTAAAAGAAATAATTCACTCTTTATTTTCACATATCTAAGTAGCTTTGTTTGTCAAATATCTATCCAGTTCTCTTTTGTAACTGTTGATACTAACACTATCATTGCCTTGGGAAACAGTCAGTTCCATTAATTCACACATATGTAAGTATGCATTGTCTATCCGTGCTTCCTCGGACAATACAACATTCCTCGGAAACATCTTGATTTAATTCTGGGCAGAAATGTATTCTGTTTTGTTTTAGATCAAGTCCAAGGTCACAATAAAATAAATATTGACTTTTTCATGCCTGGAAGGTAAATAATTGCTTTTTGGGTTACAGAAATGACTTTGACTGGCATTAAAGGGCACATTGCCATTTCTACAGCCTGTGGGCCAATACTTTATTGACACAGCCTTCATCTGCAGTCAGTATGTGTGTATGTTTGAGCTCTTGAATCCTACCCCTTCAAATCCCACCATGGGGAGACAGGGCACACAACACATGCCGATGAAAGAACCACTTTCATAAGAGTAATCAGGTCCAGTCATTTGCCTCATGATGAAGAATAGCCTCCCCATGGAGAACAATCATTGCCCCTTCCTTTTTATTATTTATATTCTAACCCATGGTGACATTATCCAGACGCGCAGTCAGATTTAGCATGGACACCAATGACCCGTACTACTACCCCTTTTGTCTCCATTCATCTTGTGCCTATTGCCAATCTTTATAACCACTTAGGAGACATTAAGCTCTGAATGGGCCAAAGCTATGTCCCACTTCATTTGTGTGTAAAATCCAAGATATCCAAGAAGCAGAAGTTGCTGCTTCTGCTTATACCTATATAGCTCCAGCATTCAAATCGATCAACTTTGCTGGATGCCACCTCAGGCTAAATAGATATGGAAAACTTTGTTATACTGCTTGACTCCAAGCTCAGCTTTGAAGTCCTGTGACACCTGATCCAGCATCAAGTTTGCTTTCTTTCATCTCTGAAACATGGATTCTTGCTGCTATTTCTCTCTTTCTGAAATCCTAATCAAGGCCTTTATCACTTGGTAGCTGCGTTTCTGCACCATTCTTTAGCCTCACCTTCATTCGTAACAAATCACAAGTCACTGAAAATGCATGACTCTTCCAGGCTGGAGCTTGGGAGTTTTGCCAGGCCTACACCTCAATCTGGTTGATGGTTATGCATCTCTGCACAATGAATCTGTGCAACATGTTGCACATGTGATGATTTTGAGTCACGAGTGAGTCAATATTGCACAACCGTCTTTTTAACCTTTCCAAGCAACTGAAACACTATTGCAACCTGTTGCTGGTATGCCCAGCAATGATCTGTTGGTCAAACAGACCTCATTGCATTGTCAATTAGCACATGCCTGTGACTGCCTCAGTAAGATCATGTGATAGACCAGGACAGATTTCTTTGGTGTCATTAAGACAGAGATAGATAGGTTCTTAATTAGTAAGGGGACCAGGGGTTATGGGAAGAAGGCAGGAGAATGGGTATGAGAAACATATCAGCCATGATTAAATGGTGGAACAGACTTGATTTCATAGAATTTACAGTGCAGAAGGAGGCTATTCAGCCCATCGAGTCGGCACAGGTTCTGAGAAAGAGACCGACCCTTGATGGGCCGAATGGCCTAGTTCTACTCCTATGTCTTATGGTCACATAGAAGTCACCCTGAAGATTGAACTGGGCGGGTGAATGGTCACCAATTTTTCAGGGGAGAAATAGATGGCCAGCAAGTGAAAGTCTCTCCATTGCATTTCAGTTCCAGTTTGTCAACGATTCAGAAATAAGCAGGAAATAAATTCTCAAAGCCGAGCATTCAATGGCAAAAGGTCTCTGAGTGCCGAAAAAACTGAAGTTGCTTAACGTCAAACTATTCTCATGCAGAAATGCATGTGGTACAAATAGAATTCATCAATGATATTAAAAACTGTGCGATGTTCTGGCTGGTGTTGTTTCACTGCTGCAAGTCGATGAAGCTGTATTTGTCAAGCTGGTCATCACCCTTGATAAGGTTTTGTGACAGTATAATACTGGGAAAATATGAATCTGTGAAGCATCCAATATCATTATACAACTCATTAATGTTCAAGAAATCAGCTCTCCTCTTCCATACATGAATGTTTCTTTTCTGATTCATGAATATACAGTGCAATAGAATCAAGTAAACAACATTTGTGAGGGTCCTCTGTCATACTTAGGGATTATTTAACCATTTTTCAACTCAAAGATTTTGAAAATATTTACTTTTAAAGCAAAGGGTCCTAGATTCATAGAAATTTACAGAAGGAAATCTTTTGGCCCATCATGTCCATGCCAGTCAACAAAGATCTGACTGCACAAATTCCATTTTCCAGCCCTTGCCCCATACCCAGGATGCTATGACAGCACAAGTAAATATCTAAATACTTCTTAAATGTTGCAAGAGCTCAACCAACATTTCAGGCAGTCAATTCCATACCCCCACCATCCTCTTGGGTGAAAAGGTTCTTCCTCAACTCCCCTCTTAACCTTCTACCTCTCAGCCTTCTACCTCTCACCTTACACCTATGCCCCATGGTTATTCGCCTCGCTATGAACGGAAAAGTGCCTTTCTATCACCCTATTTATCGCCTCACAATCTTATACACCTCTATCAGGTCCCCTCTCAACCTTCACTGCTCAAAGAAAACAGCCCTAGCCTATCCAATCTCTCCTCATAGCTCAGACCCTTCAGCCAGACAGCATCCTGGTAAATCCCCTCTGCACCCTCTGCAGTGCAATCACATCCTTCCTATAATGTGGTGACCATTGCTGCATGTATTACTCCAGTTGCAGCCTAACTAGCATTTTATACAGCTCCAGCATGACCTCCTAACTCTTGTATTCTATTCCTCAGCTAATAAAGGCAAGTATCTCATATGCCTTCTTAACTACCTTTTCTACTTGCCGTGCCACTTTCAGGGATCTGTAAATATGCACTCTGATCTTCAGTACTTGCCAGGGTCTTACCATTCATGGTGTTAACTCCTTGCCTTGTTGATCCTCCTCATGTGCATTACCTCATTTTTCTGAGTTGAATTTCATTTGGCACCGCTATGTGCACTTTGACCAGTCCATTGATATGCACTTGCAGTCTATAGCTATACTCCTCACTATTTACTACCCTACCAATTTGTGTCATCCACAAACCTCTTGATCAATACCACCTACATTTACGTCCAAATCATTAATGTACACCACAAATAGCAAGGGCCCCCTCACCCAGCCTTGTGGAACCCCACTGGAAACAGACATCCAGTCACAGAAACATACCTCTACCATCTCCCTTTTCTTCCTGCCTCCCAGCCAATTTTGGATCCAATATGCCACTTGCTTTGCATCCCGTAGGCCTTTAATTCCTTGACCAGATTGCTATGAGGGACCTCATAAAAAGCCTTGCTAAAGTCCACATAGACCACATCAAATACCCCCATCAACACTCCTGGTTACATCCTCAAAAAATGTAATTCAATTTGGCAAACATGACCTTCGCTTAACAAATCAATGCTGACTACCCGGATTAAACCATGCATATCCAAGCGCAGATATATTCTGTCCCCCAGAATTCTTTCTCGTAACTTCCCCACCACCAAGGTTAGGCTGACTGGCCTGGTATATCCTTACCTTCTCTTTCTTTTATTAAGAGGGCAATGTTAGCAGTCCTCTCGCACCTGTGACTGGAGAGGATTTGAAAATTACTCTCAGTGCTCCAAATATCTCCTCCCTTGCCTCTCTCAACAGCCTGGGATACATCTCTTCCGGGCCTGCAGACTTATCCACTTTTCAGGACACTAAACCTGCTACTTTCTCTCTATGTTTATTTTTTAAAAGTGCTGAGAAAAATGGTGGTGAAAAAGCTATATGAGCTTGACTTTCAAATGATGTCCCTAAATACTAAAAGCAATAAAAAATGTATTAGTTCATCTCAGTAATTGATAAGTTAATCTCAGTAATTGATAAGTTCATCTCAGTAATTGATAAGCCACTTGACATTCATCGAGTTGGGATGTCCCTGGTTCCCCTGCAAATGACAAGACTTGTCTGACATAAATCCTCCATTTTGGGCGTTTTCAGAACACTGGGGTTGATACCTTGATAAGAATATTCACCAAGACCACTGGACAAGTTCTTAAACACCTCACTTTAACTCTTTGTCAAACAACTGCATATTATTTAGCACCGAATATATGCCTTGGCTACCCAAATTTGGTTCACCAATTTTGTTTTAAATCAGTTTGGATTCTGTTAGCATTTCTGTTATTGATCCCCTGTCAAGAAATACGAAGCTGCTAAGGGAATTAATTAACCCTTCCTCATCAATCAAAAAATCAGAACAGCCATGACCTAGCAATTGTTTATTAACTTTAGTCATAGGCGGCAGCAATTAAACTTAAATATTGAGTCAACAAATAACAAAGTAAAGTTAATTGTTGAAATAAATAATAAAGGTTACAAAGCACAGTAATACAGCCTTAATTGGTTTTTGATCATAAGAGAACAGTGTCTGACATTGATATAAATTGGTGAGATTGGTTTAGGATTGAACTCCTTAGATGGCTGACAGGTTAACAGCATTAGACAGCAAATCTATTGAATAGATTAAAGTCTGAATGCTTGTTGTTAGTAATGTTTCCAAAGCTAAAGCAATCTAATCCTCATGAGCTGGATGAATTGGCTTATCTTACCTTTCTCCTGGGGAGCTGGTGCTGCTCTTCTGAGACATCAACGTGATGAACCTCTGACAGGAAAGGTGATGTCCGTGCTTCTTGGGTTTTCTTCTCATGGTAGATGTACCTTCCAAGCAGATAACTCTTTCTGGACGAGGTAAATTAAATCTCCCCCACTCGTTCCCCCGTACCATGATCTCAGGGAAACCTGTATATCTAGAGCAACACAATTAATTCTGGCTGCATAACATTTGCTCTGTGTCTGAGAAGTGCTTTCTGCTTTTACAGAGGCATCCTTCAACTTGTACAAGGACCTTTCATTGTAAAGATTACTACAGGAAATACTAAAAATAATTAGAAACATGGACTAGGCCATTTGGCTCCTCAAGCCCATTCAATAACATTTGCGACCTAACTCTACATACCTGCCTTTTTCCCATATCATCTAAGAGGGACATTACCAAATGCCCTCTGGAAGTCCACAGGAATGACATGCATGGACTTCAAACAATTCAATCAGGTTTGGCAGGCATGAGATACCTTTACAAATCCATGGTTATGCTTTCTCTAATGACTCATGAGGAAGCTGTCGTTAATGAAGATGAATTTATTTACAATTACATGCTTAGCACAGCATCTCACTCCCAGTGTAGACCTTGCTAGGAGGATGAGTCTCATCAGGCCCTGAGTTGGGCCTGCTTTCATCCCCTGAATTAATAAGTCCCAGGTGGTTGGCCTGCCCCCTACTTGTTGAGCTTGTACTCTATGAGTTCCACGGGGAGATCAATAGTTCTTTCCCCATGGTTCTCGTGGGGGTTTGTAGCCATCTCAGATGGCCACCTGCAAAGGACCATGGGAATTATGGCCAACCCAGGACTCAGACACACTCAGAGCTTGTGTGTGGATTTGCAACCCAGATAGTTAGACGCGATCGATACCCCTGCTCGTTTGCATTCTAATGGCCCATTTCCCCAGAACAAAAGGACTGTACTCAGGTAACCGATACAGATGCAGACTAACTGGCACCACTCCCTTTGCTAAAAAAGCCCAAACAGCCAAGGTCAATGACCGCTCAGGACACGCCCAGCCATCAAGGCACCCGCCCCTTTATTGGCCAAAATCAAAGGCAGTGATCGAAGCCTGTCGAATTATTGGGTCCAAAGCTAAAGACCGCCCCAAAGAGCGTGAAATCCCAGAGGGATAAAAAGAGACACAGCCATGTGTTCGGTCTCTCTTGACCCCGGCCTACGTCTAAAGCCAAGTGTAGCATTACAACCAGAAGGCAAGTTCAAGACCAACAATCGCTACCAGACGGATGAGCCCAGCAGAAACGAAGCCACTTCTTCTACCCAGCCACGCAAGATCCGAACAAAGCCCTTGTTCATCTGCAAAGAGCCGGTTGCCCTGAAGTTAAGTATAGGTTATTGTAGTTGTTAGGTGCAGCTTAACTTGTAGCGTTTTATGTTGCATGTCGAAGTAATCCTTGTGTGTAAATAAACTATCTTTGAACTTGAACTGACGAACTGGTTGTTTGGTCTTTGATCGATATCCGGTAAAGCCTTGTGGTGGTATCATTTGATACCTAGCGACTCTGAAAAGGAATATTATCATTAATAACTACCATATCTAGTTAATTTGGCAACATTATTGGCGACTCCAGTGGGACAGTAATCCATTAAAAAGAACTACATTATTGGCGACATCTGACAGGACTCGACCTAGAAGTGATTTTGTCACAATGAGAGAACCCACAAACTTTTCATTAGAAACCCAATTGAGAAAAGTGAAAGAAAACACAAGTGTAAGGGCCGTATCGATCAAATCACCAAGATTCGGAAGTGTATATTAACCTGCATGCATACTAACAGGGATATAAGTTAAACTCGTTAGATTTTGCGTAAGACTATCGGGAGTATTGTGAACCGGAAAAAAGCCTAGGCCATACTCGCTGTTCGAATCACCGCCTTATTCCCCCTTTCCCAAATTAACGGTAGGGAAACAGAATAACGGTAGGAAAACAGAGATTAACGGTAGGAAAAACGAGATAATAGTAGCAATGACCACAAAAGTGATGGAACATTTGATGAACCCGCAGGAACCCGAGGTCGCAGTGACCAACAGAGCAGAGCAGTGCCCCATATAGGAAGAGTTGAGGAAGTATTTAAAGGGGAAAGGATGGCCCCTTTGGTCCGAATTTTGTTCAAATGATGAGTCATGTCTAGGAAGCATGGGACAAACCTGGTGGGATAACCTAACCAAGGTACATAAGAAGAATGCAGCGAAAGTTCGTAAGCCGATGGCAATAGTGTCCTGTTTGGCACAGTTGTGAGGCACAGAGGAGGTCGTGAGGACGCTCCACAGACAGCTAGTTGAGAAAGAGGAGAAGAATGACGGAAACTATAGTGAATGTGAAAAGATTAATGAGCAACTCCGGGAACAGTTGGCAGCTAAAGATAAAAAGATGGCTGATGTCAAACGAGCACACCAATCTTGTTTAGTTCACCTTAGCAGCTTTCAGACCCAATACGATAAAGCCTACCAAGATACACAGCGCGCAATTTTGGTACAAGAAGAGACAGAACAGCAGGTAGCACAGTTAACAAGACAATGCGCAGATTTAAAGGCAGCTTTATGAGCACTTTATAGCTCCACTGCAGAACAAAGACAGAGCACAGTACATCACGTGAAATGTAGACGACAAATAGAGAAGTTGCAGTCACTGCTGTCAGTGCAAAACGGATTCAGAGATACCTTTGGACAAGATTTAGATGAGGAGAATGGCCCCAATTGGCAAGAACTAAATGAAACCGCCCATAGATATGTGGGGGATACCGAAAATCACAATGGAGCCCCCTAGGCCCCGAAAAGGAAAGCACCCGCACCACCGACTGCACAGGCAGCACCTCCCCCCATGAATCCAGTTACCACACAGCGCAAGTCATCAGATCGGGATGAGCCTGATTTCATTTACACCACCCCACTAACTATCACCCAATTGAGAGATGCCTGCACCAAAATTGAACCATTCAAACCCACCGCAGACCCACATAATTTCTTTGAGAGAGTACGACAGCAAACGATTACGTACGGTCTAGACGAACCGGAGTAAGTTAAGTTAAGCTTATAGTAATGAGCCTTGAACAGTCCGTTAGCTCAGCTTTACGAGAACCCCAGAATGTAGGAGGAGGAACCCTACAGGAGATGAAAACGGCCATTTTAGATGCGATCGGGTACAACAAGGGAGACCTAATAGAAGGTTTGAACCGAAGTAGGCAAAAGAAGGGAGAGCATCCGACTGCATTTACAGGTCGCCTTTGGATCCATTTTAAAGCAGTATTTGGGGATTTGAACCGCGCACACTGAGATACCAACGACACAATTAAATGGGCCCACACTTTAGTTTCCCACGGCACAGAAGCCGGTCAAAAGGCTTATAACCCCAGGGCCTTATGGGCACTGACCTGGAGGAGGGGGTGCAGAGTGCCAACCTGGACCTGTCCAATGGGGCGGCGACGGTGGCCACCAGCACTCCCGAGTTCCACCCCTCTGATGAGGCCGCGTCTTGGGGTCAGCACACGGGACAGGGTGCCATGGCTGTGCATGTGCTGTCAACTTGTGCCGGGGCCCACCGACCCCAGAGCGCCCAGAGAACACCCTCCGAGGCATCGAAGGCAACGGGACATGGTAAGCAGCTGGCTGCCCCCACCTCAGATGTGCATCCTGGGGAAACACCAAGTGGTAAAGCTAGAAGAACCAGGATGTTGAGCATCACTGAGGGCACTGGAGTAGGGGGGAGGGGTAAGGTAGGGGGTGGGGAGGGGGTGAGTTGGGGGCCAGGGGGTTTGTGGGGGGTGGCATTCTCAGAAATGGAGTATTATACAGTACATTATAAAGCTTTTTGCACAACAGTTATGATGCCTCTGTCACTTTCTTCCGCAATGCGAGCTAACTCACGGACGCTTTGCCTGTCCCTCCAAGCAACTCCCCCCTCCCGTTGGCACCAACCCACCCTCCAGCCCTGGTCTTGTGCCGGGAGCTGTGTCCCATCCTCTGGGTGTTCGGATGTTAGCTGCTTTGTGTGTTGTGTTGACTCCCACACAGTGTTCAGGCATCAAAGATTGATTGGAATGCTTGGCAATGACTGCCACATGCTAGATGGCGCGCCCACCCACAGGAACCCACTTAACATGTGCCAAGTGCTCACTTAACCACGATTGCCAATTCCCTGTTAACAATTGCCTTCAGCTGCACGGCCGAAGGCCTCAGCAGTCGGTGGGGGTTATGGGTGATCGGTGGGGCAGATGGGCAGGGACAGGAGTTGCCTCGGAATGGGTTTGGGATCCAAGGATTCGCATGGTGGTGCCGTGAGTGATTGCACCCCCCCAGCACCTCACCCCAAACCTCCCATTGAGGCCCACCCTGCGGAGGGTCCCCCAACCCCCCCCACCCCCTGCCAAGCACTGGGGTGGCAAGTCCAGCGTCCCCAGGCTCTTTGCCTGTGAGCAAAGATTGCTACTCCCCTCCTCGGCTCCCCACAGAAACCCTTCCGTCAGGTTCAGGTTTTCAAAACAGAGTACTAATCGGCGTCAGCGGGACCATTTGCTGGGGAGGGTGGTCAATGACAGGTGGCCGTTGGATGACAGGTGGCTCGTGTTAATTGTATGGAAATGGGACTTAACTGATGATAATTGGTTTCTCGCCACGCTACGGTGAGATACCGAATTCGCCTACGGGTGCAGGCTACTTGTATCGCAAACTGTTTGGCGTCTGGTGCGGTTTCCGTTTTTGGCCTCTCCCGCAATTCACCGGCCTCGTTACGCTTGAGCGTGAGTGTAACGAGGCCGGAAGATCACGCCCAAAGACAGAAAAGACACACATAGTTGCTTTAATTTTGAAGCAGAAAGCTAAGAATGTTGGCATTCATGGTTCTCCTAAAATTAGAACGCAGCAGATCAGTTCAAAGTGATTTAGTTCAAGTCAAACAAGATGGCCTACTGATATGGAGAAACATGGCATTCAATATTTTGCATTATTATACAAGATAAGTCATCCTTTTGAATGGAGTGAGCCCAATTATAACTGTTATCTGTATTTAATTGCTGTGGAATCAAACAGCTTGATGATTTGTAACAATCCTTTTACCACCAAATGTTTTCTCGAATTCCCTCTGAGAAGATTGGGGAATTGCGAAAGCACTTTCAAAAGATAAATGGAGGTTGGGACTTTCCCAGACAATGGCAAAGGGCACGATCCACGTTGCGCTCTCCCTTGAGTGCGGTGTGGGCAGTGAATATCGGGAACGCCCTCCCACGGGCTTCCCGGATGTTTTCAGGCCTCGCGGGATTCACCCAGGTCCCGCGAGGCAACGGAGGCAGAATTCCGCTCACAAGGGGCTGGACCAAATGGCGCGTGCCGAAGCCTGTTTTAAACCAGTTTCGGTGAACTTACCCAGTATCCACTGGCATTGTGGGATACACCCGCCTCCCCACTGAGGCTACATCTGGGCGGCGCTCAGATGGGGGGTGGTCCAGGGGTGGCGAGGCTGGTTTCAGGGGGGGCTGCACGGCGGATCAGCGCGGGGGTGGCGCCGACTTTCTGGTCATAAGACCAGATGGATCCTGAGGCTATGTCCGCAGGATCTAAGAATCCTGCCCCATGTGTTTCTCGGCACTGCAAGTGTCGGAAAGCACACGGCTAAACGCGCTCAGTCGGGGACTTTGTTCCCTTTCGGGAAAATCGGGCCCTCAGTGTGGGCTAAGCCAGTGAGAAACTCCCCAGGGCCCCAAAAATGGGAGATGGAATCGCAGTGGGAAACTCGCCGGCAGAACCGACGGGAAACTCTCTGAAAATCCCGTCACAAATGAACCTAGAAATATTTCTGGAGAATTGTGCCCAAATTCTCAGGTTCTGACTGAAAATTGGTGTGTTTCTCCCCAGAGAAAGAACCAGGGGCGGGATTCTCCGCCGGCGGGATGCTCCATTTTGCCGGCGCCTGGGGTTTCCCGATGGTGTGGGGCTGCCCCACAATGGGAAATCCCATTGACCGGCTGGCGTATCGGAGAATCCCGCCGGCGTGGTGAAACAGAAATGTGGCGCGGCGGGGTGGAGAATTCTGCTGCAGATTTTCTCTCCAGGGGCTGGAGTATTCCTTCCTGAGGCTAAGGGCGTGATTCTCCGGCCTTGTTACGCTCTCGCTCAAAAAAAACGAGGCCGGTGAATAGTGGGAGAGACCGAAAACAAGAAACGCGGCAGGTGACAAACAGTTTGGGGTGCAACCGACCCACTCCCGTCGGCGAAATCGGGACCTCGCCGTAGCGTGGCGAGAAACCACTTAAGCCCCACTTCCATACAATTAATGACAGCCACCCCATATCCATCAGCCTCCTATCATTCATTGGCCTCCCCAGCAAGTGGTCATGCTGGCGTCAATTGGTACTCCTTTGTAAAATAGCGAACCTGGCGGAAGGGCTTCTGTGGGGAGCCAAGGGCATGCTCTGCAGTGCCTCAGCAATGCCCACCTGCGACTGGGACAGGTTCCACAGCTGAGAGCGAGACATGTCCTGCAGAACCTCATCAAGGTCGGTCCAGTGCTGGGTGACATCCCCAGAGAGGCAGAAATTCTGTCAAGACCCTCAGCGATTGCGTGACGCCTTGGACACCTTCACTAATGGTGCCTATGTCATGCACCAAGATTTCCACTGCGGTCGCCATCCTATCAGTTTTGGCCTCAGTGCCACGCATGGCCGGAGCCTCTGGGACTCCTCCAAATGCCTATGGATGTACTGGAGTGTCGCTGACATCTCCCTCTGAATGTCCCGGCTGCACCCTATCGTTTCCATCACCTCAGGGTAGCCCATTTCCACAGGCTCAGCCAGACCTCCTGATCACACTCCCCGAGATCACTGCAGTGCCATCTTGTCCCAGGTGGCACTAGTTGCTCTATGGCTGACCCTCTGGGACCCCTGGGAAAACGGGACATCTCTCTTGGCCTCTACAGTGTCGAGCAGCCTCCCCAGGTCAGTGTCCCCAAATCTTGGGGCCAGTCTCCTCGGTGCCATTGTTGTGAGCTGGCTGGGGTTGGCTGAGCAAGTGCTGCTTTAGTGCTGCTCGAACTTGCGGCGGGCTGGCGAGCGCGGTGCCGGGGAATCATTTGTGATGAGAAGTCCATGAGGCCTCATTACGTGTACCAATTATCGTTGAATAGCGTTGCCGGCCTCACTGGGCCAAGCGCTGGAAAGCTCGCGGTAATTCCCGCTCGCTACTAATAGGGCGTGATTCTCCGGAAAGGTTTCTAAGTGCTGACACCGGAGCAGGAGTCATGGACTTTCACAACAGCAAAACTGGCGCTGAACCTGGATCGATTCAGTGACTGTGGAGGGGCAAGCACCATCAATTCTAATGAAAAATGGTGCGGGATTCGCCGGGTCTGTAATTGACACTCTGGAGGCTGTCAAGCTGCAGCTGCATATACTGACTTCACTCCCCACACACACCATCCCAGCCAACAAGATGGCGCTGGTCGTGCTGGAGCACCAATGCAGGTGATGGGTCAGCTGGGGCCAGAGGGCATCGAGGGGGGTGACCTGGGTGACACCGATGTGACCCATGGCTCTAAGTTCACAGTGGGCTGTCAACGGTGTGTTGAGCTGCATGGTTGCCTTCCGGCTGCTGCAATGATGTACGTGCCCGTCCACTCCGACCCCAAAGCCCACCTCCTGGCCACCCCCTGCTGCTCACCCCCCCACCCCCCCCCCCCCCTCCCTGGCAGAAGCCCCCCGGCAAATGGCACAACTGTCAGCAAACTGTGGCGATGTTGGACACTTTTGTTCCCCCTCTCTCTCCTTCAGCAGCCATGACACCGCTTTCACAATTTTTAAAAGCACAAGTGATCCGCGCCGTCAGGAACTCGGCCCAATCTCGTTTCCCGATTTCAGCATCAGCCAACGGAGAATCCTGCCCCAGATCTTCTGACACTTTGATCCACCGGCCGCATTGTGCTCTTGCTTGAGCGCAGTGGGTTGGTGAATGCCAGGAGATCCCTCTCCCGGGCTTCCCGGAGGTCTTCGTGCCTCGCGGGATTCACCCGCCTCCCCAGCGAGGTTGCAGTCGGGCATTGTTCAACACTGGTCCACACAAAAGTGGACGAGGCGGAACGGCACCGAAAGTGTCTCTCAGGCTATCCGTGGTTCCTGGGTGGTCAGAGTCAGTGCAGGGTGGCCCCCTAGACCTCCCCCTGGAATGCGGGCACATTGACAGTGCCCAGCTGGCACCTTGGCACTGCCACCCTGGCACTGGCAAGCTGGCAGGAGCACTGGGTGGTCGGTGAACCTGGAGGGCATCAAATGCATGCCGGCAGCCCATGCCTCACTGGGCCCCATGTCCTGCCCATCCCCGCCTTCCTCCACATCCTCCAAGTCGGACGAGGCTTGACGTTCATCCTCCTCCTCTTGCACATCGCCCCTCTGCTGCGTAATGTTGTGGAGGATGCAGCAGGCCACCATGATATGGGATACCCGCCTTGTGCTAAACTTGAGGGCCCCTCCAGAGCGGTCTAGGCAACTGAACTTCACTTCAGGATGCTGAAGCACTGCTCGATCACACCCCTGGTCACTGCATGGATGTCATTGTGGCAGGTCTCTGCGTTGGCCTGTGGCCTCCAGAAAGACGTCATCTGCCATAACTGCAGTGGATAACCTCTGCCACCCAGGTGCCTCGAAGAGGCCAGTACCCGTCGAGTGTGCCAGGATGAAGGCGTCATGCACACTGCCCACGTTTCAGGACAGACGTGCATGATGCGGAGCTGATGGTCACACACCAGCTGCATATTCATCGGGTGGAACCCCTTTCCATTTGTGATGACTGGCCTAAAATCTTAAGGTGCTCGTAGGGCGACATGCATCCCGTTGATCACCCCCTGGACCCGGGGCATATCGGCAATGGCAGCGAACCCCACTGCCCAGGCACCCTGGTGGCTTGGTCCACATTGAAATGAGTGCATTGTCTGACCGGGTATATACGGACTCCATGATGGTGCGGATGCACCTGTGAACCATGAGGTCCCAGATAGGTCCCCACTCGGCACCTGGAAGGACCCTGTTGAGTCGATGTCCAGGACGGCTGGCACCTTGAAAGACACTGGGAGTGGGTGTCCTCCCCCATTATCCTGTGATGCCAGGTGCACCAATTGGCAGATATGTCGCGCTGTCCCCCCGCGCTGTCATCCGGGGTCTTCGATGGCAGTCCAGCTCCGGCAGGTTCTCGAATGATAAGCGCTGCCGGCACAAACAAGGTCTGATGTGGCATCTCCTTCCCTCCTCCTCCTTGGCCTGTTGTGCGGTTGGCTCTCCATCCTCATCAGCTGCCTCCTGTTCCTCTGGGTCATGCTCCGCTGCTGAAATGTCCTTCTCCTTGAGCAGCTCCTGCTCGTACACCACAGTGCATCTCCCAGGGGCGTGGCGACTAGGAGGATGGCCGCCATTGCTGGTTGCATTATAATATCCATTATCTGCAGGGGGTAAAAGGCCGACATATTAGCATGGTGCTTACCACTGTGCCCAACCAGTCCACCGGGCTACATGGTGGCCCTGGTTGGCACTGCGGCCCTGCCACTGCATGTCTTCCACCACCCCTTCTACCCATCTCCGCACACCTTGCCCTGGCACATGGGAGCCTCCGGCCCTGCACTCATCCCTGCTGCCAGGGTTACCGTTGGCTGGCTGGCACTGCCCTTGCCAGCAGTACACTCTGCAGCCCCCCATCCGGCACCCCCATTAAGTGCTACTGTGTGTGTTGCCCTGGGGGACCGTGTGCTGCTCCACCAGAAGATGGCAGCCAGTTGTGGGAGGGGTGGCGTGGTGGGACAGGGGTATGGGGGGGTAGGGGTGGGGGGTGGAGGGGGGTGGGGGGTGGAGGGGGGGGTCACTCTGCAGAACCATGGGCCATGGAGGGTAGTCAGTGGGATATTCAGCAAGCTGGCTGACCTGCACTCCGCGGCAATGGCGGTCCTTGCCTGGACACCCAGCTTTCGTGGGGGGTCCAGAGGGCCTGTCTCCTGTTACCTCCCCGCAGCCAGCCTGGCCAGTCTCATGTCTGGCATCTCTGTGTGTCCTATTTACTCTCTCTCCCTCATCAGCCATGGTGCCTGGATCCTGATTTTTAAAAGCACAAGTGAACCTCGCCGCCGGGAATCCCCCCACCAAGTGGAGACGGAGGATCGCGGAGGCTCCGGAGAATACCGGGTCAGGCCCGCTAATGATATGTCAATGGCGTTTACTATACCTGCCAAGTGAAATACATTGAAGCCACTATCAAGGCACTGGAGATATGCGCTTTGGCATGAACCCAGCCCCTGCCATGATTTTGGTGTCAAGAACGATTCTTCGCCCAATCGCCTTCCCCAATTTCGACACCGGCCGACGTAGAATCCCGACCCATATTTTCAGAAATAATGGGCAGAGCCTGGTGACAACGGGCAAATACTGCTTCCCAACAAAGTCCACCTCAATGAGCATATGGTTAGGGGCGAGTACGAAAACCAGCAGCTGAATAGTTCCACATTTCTTTGAACTGATCAGTTCTTTATTAGACTTAGCCAACCCATATTGGAATGCATGTTTTTATTAAAATAAAGATACATTTGCTGGCAGTATCTGAGTCCGACAATTTGGTTGTTCAATACTGGATGACTAGATTCTCAGCTGGGTGGTCAAAATGTCAGTGTCTATCTCAATTACAGTTCTATGTCAGTCTAACTCGAGGCCACAAGTATGCCAATCTTTGTTGGACGATCTGATTTCCATAAAAGCCCTACAGTGCAGAAGGAGGTCATTTTGGCTCGCAGACACAGGGAGAATGTGCAAGCTCCATACAGACAGTTACCCAAGACTGGAATTCAACCTGGGTATCTGGTGCTGTGAGGCAGCCATGCTGACCACTGTGCCACCGTCCTGCCCTAAAGGAAAATGGCAAATGAAGATGGCACTTCCTGCACAATGGTATTCTGCCTCCTGTCAAGTTCAACAAAGGAGGTGTTGTAGGTGTGAGAGTTAATTTTAATGAAAAGCGATATGAAAAGAATTAAATTATTATGTCGGTAATACCAATCTTGCCTCTTAGAAGGAATTAGTTATCGGTCTTGGGGCTAAAGGGATATGGCGGAAGGCGGGATCAGGGTATTGAACTTGATGATCAGCCATGATCATAATGAATGGCGGGACAAACTCGAAGGGCCGAAAGGCCTCTTCCTGCTTCTATTTTCTATGTATGTTTCTATGTAGTCAGAGTCTTCAAAGAAACAAGTTCCAATGTGGAAATATGAGCCAATCTGGAAATATGAGCAATAGCTTAGGCTGACACTTCAGTGCAATTTTGAGGGAGTGCCACATTGTTATAACTGCAGTCGTTTGGATGATCGAGACTCCCTCTTAGATGGACATAAAAATCCCAGTATTACTTTGAATAGAGTAGTGAAGTTTTCCCTGGTATCCTGACCAAGGATTATTCCTCAACAACAATAAATCATATCACCTGACCATGAATACTTTGTGTGAGCTTGGTACACAAAAAAAGCTGTTGTGTTTTCTAAATTACTTTATTTTTTGATAAAACATTACATTAAGGCATTTATTATTTTATAATAACAGAAAATACAAATACAAATGT
The DNA here is from genome assembly GCF_047496885.1 of Scyliorhinus torazame. Lineage (NCBI taxonomy): Eukaryota > Metazoa > Chordata > Chondrichthyes > Carcharhiniformes > Scyliorhinidae > Scyliorhinus > Scyliorhinus torazame. The sequence goes on from NC_092714.1 coordinate 117,204,827, forward strand.
AAACATAATTCAGCGCATAATACCCCCTCAACCAACAACCATATCCATCCAACATGGCTTATACACACAATTCCCCAATCCTTCCATCTCCTCTCGCTGATCCCGCCTGAACTAAACTGAACTAAGTCCCCCTTCCCCCACTACTTTCCCTAACCACCCCCCCCCCCCCCACTCCCCCCCCCCCCCCAACCCCCAAATTGCATAAACAGCTGCCATCTCCGAACGAACCCTAACATTGATCCTCACAGGGCGAACTTAATTTTCTCAAGCTTGAGAAACCCAGCCCTGTCGCTAATCCATACCCCCGATTTTGGGAGCTCCGAATCCCTCCAGGATAATAGGATCCATCTCCGGGCTACCAAGTAGGCAAAGGCCAAAACGTCAGCCTTTTTCGCCCCCTGAACTCCCGGACCTTCCGACACTCCAAAGATCGCTACCTCTGAACTCGGTGCCAACCTCGTTTTTAGCACCATGGACATGACAGCGACAAATCCCTGGCAGAATGCCCTAAGCTTCAGACATGCCCAAAACATGTGGACATGGTTTGCGGGCCCTCTCGCACACCTCACACACCTGTCCTCCACCCCAAAAAACCTGCTCATCCGGGCCACCGTCATGTGTGCCCAGTGAACCACCTTGAATTGTATCAGGATGAGCCTCGCACATTATGAGGATGTGTTGACTCTACTCAGAGTATCCTCCCACAGACCTGCCTCCAGCTCCTTACCCAGCTCATCTTCCCACTTGCGCTTTACCTCCCCTATCTGGGTTCCCTCCCATTCCATGAGCTCTTTATAAGTTTCCGAGACCTTCCCTTCCCATCCCCCACTACCATTTTTGAAACTGCCCTATCCTGTATCCCCTGTGGCGGTAGAAGCGCGAAGGTCGAAACCTGCCTTCGTACAAAGTCTCTCACCTGCACATAGCGAACCTCATTCCCACCCTGCAATTCAAATTCCTCCTCCCAATCCTCTAAACAAGGAAAGCTCCCATCGATAAACTGATCCCCCAGCCTCTCAATCCCTGGCCTCTGCCACCTCTGAAACCCCCCATCCAAACTCCCCGGCACAACCGGTGATTGCCACAAATTGGAGCCCACACCGACGCTCCCTCCACTCCCATATTCTTCCTCCACAGCCCCCATACCCTCAGAGCCGCCACTACCACCGGGCTTGAGGAGTACCGAGCCAGCGAGAACGGCAGAGGCACCGTTACCAGTGCTCTTCAGCTTGTGCCCATACAAGACGCCGCCTGCACCCACTCCCACACCAACCCCTCCCCACAACCCACTTCCTGATCATGGCTATATTTGCCGCACAGTAATAATTCCTAAGGTTTGGCATGGCCAACCCTCGCCCCCCCCCCCTCCCCCACGGCACCGCTCCAATAACACTTTCCTGACTCGCGGGGTTCTACCCGCCCACACAAACCCAGAGATCACCGTATTAACCCGCTCAAAGAAGACCTTTGGGATAAAAATACGGAGACACTGGAAAACAAACAAAAATCTCGGGAGAACCGTCATCTTTACGGTCTGTACCCTCCCCGCCAGTGACAGCGGGAGCATGTCCCACCTCCAAAAGTCCTTCATTTGCTAAACTAACCGGCCAGGATTTAATTTATGCAACTACTGCCATCCCAGTGCCACCTGAATACCCAAGTATAGAAAACACTCTCCCACCACTTAAAACGGCAACTCTCCCCACCTCCTCTCCTGCCCCCTCGCCTGGATCACAAAAACCTCACTCTTACCCATGTTCAATTTATACCCCGAGAACCAGCCAAATTTCCCAAATCTCTCCAGTCCCTCCTAATGGATCAGAAATGTACAGGAGTAGTTCATCCGTATACAACAAGACACTGTGTTCCACCACCCACACCCCCACCCGGACTAGCCCCTTCCAGTCCTTTGACGCTCTCAGCGCCATCGCCAATGGCTCTATAGCCAAGGCAAACAACAGTGGGGAGAGTGGACATCTCTGCCTCGCCCTCCGGCTCAGTCTAAAATAATCCGAGCTCACTCGGTTCATCCACACACTCGCTGCCGGCGCCTGGTACAGCAACCGCTCCTTCAACAACCCCGCCTCCGGGACTTCCGAATACTTCTGTCCACCTGGAGAATCTCCCTAACCAGCCTATCCATCTCTGCCCGCTCCACCTTCTCCCTATGACCCCGTACCAAAATCAGCTCCCCCTAACTACTGTCTTCGGTGCCTCCCATACCGTTGCTGCCGAAACCTCCCCTGTGTCATTTATCTCCACATAATTCTGGATGGACTCCCTCACCCGCCCACACACCCCCTCATCTGCTAACAGTCCTACATCCAATCTCCATTACAGGCGCTGACCCCCCTCCTTGCTCACCTGTAAATCCACCCAGTGTGGGGCATGGTCCGACACAACAATCGGCGAATACTCGGCATCTACCAACCCGCCAGGAAAGTCCAGTCCAAAGCGAACAAAATCGACCCGGGAGTACATATTGTGAACATGGGAGATAAAAGAATACTCCTTTGATCTTGGCCGTCCAAACCTTCTCGGATCTACCCCTCCCATCTGCTTCATAAGCCCCTTTAGTTCCTTTGCCGCAGCTGGCACCCTCCCTGTCCTCGATCTCGACTGATCCAACATTGGATCTATAACCGTATTAAAGAACCGCCCCACCATGATCAGTCTATGCCATCCAGTTTGGATCCTCCCCAACACCCGCCTCATAAACTCCGCGTCATTCCTGGTAGGTGCGTGGATATTCATTAATACCACCGGCATGCCCTCCAACTTCCCACTCACCATAACGAACCTACCCCTCCGATTCTACCACTATGCTCCCTACCTCAAATGACACCTGCTTATTGATCAAAATCGATACCCCCCCTAGTTTTAGAGTCAAACCCCGAATAAAATACCTGCCCAACCCACCCCTTCCTCAGTCTAATCTGATCCACCACCCTCAGGTGTGTCTCCTGTGGCATTGCCACGTCCGCCTTTAAGCTCTTCAGATGCGCGAACACACAAGCCCTCTTGACCAGCCTATTCAACCCTCTCGCGTTCCGTGTGATCAGCCTGGCAGGGGGACACCCCGCCCCTTCAATGTGATCAGCCTAGTCAGGGGTCACCCTGCTACCCCTCCGCCTTTCACCTCCTCCCCCTCCTCCCCCGTCCTCCCCCACTCTTTCCCCCCTCCTCCCCCTGCCCCCTCCCTCGGCTGCCGATCAACCATAACCCTTCTTACACCAGCCTCCAACCTGCGTTTTGCGCCTCTTCAGGCCCGCCCTCGGGCGCCCACCATCATCGACCCCCAGTCTGTCTCGAAGCGCCAATCCCTCCCCTGTCAGCAGATCAATGCCCCCCCTCCTCCTCCTCCCCCATAACAAAATAAGAATCCCAACCCCTCTCAACAAGCTCACCCCCCACTGCGCTCCCATGAGCTAGCCCGCCCAGCTAGCCTGGTAGCCCTAGCCCATGGCGCCAAGCATCCTAGCCCCCACTGATCTCCCTCCCCCCGCTTGAACATACATATGCAAACATTACAATCTCTGCTTTAGTCGACGCACGTTTCACCAACTGGGGGGGGGGGTTGCTCAGCAGGGGCACGGACACCACATTACCACACCACCTCACCACCTGGCACCCTCACCTCCCACACCACCAACTGGCCTCACCTCCCACACCATCGACCACCCTCACCTCCCACACCACCGACCACCCTCACCTCCCACACCAACGACCACCCTCACCTCCCACACCACCGACCACCCTCACCTCCCACACCACCTCACCACCTGGCACCCTCACCTCCCACAGCACCGACCACCCTCACCTCCCACACCATCGACCACCCTCACCTCCCACACCAACGACCACCCTCACCTCCCACACCACCGACCGGCCTCACCTCCCACACCACCGACCACCCTCACCTCCCACACCACCGACCACCCTCACCTCCCACACCACCGACCACCCTCACCTCCCACACCACCAACCACCCTCACCTCCCACACCACCGACCAGCCTCACCTCCGCCACCACCGACCGGCCTCACCTCCGACACCACTAACCAGCCTCACCTCCCACACCACCGACCACCCTCACCTCCCACACCACCCTCACCTCCGACACCACCGACCACCGTCACCTCCCACACCACCAACCACCCTCACCTCCGACACCACCGACCGGCCTCACCTCCACACCACCGACCACCCTCACCTCCCACACCACCGACCACCCTCACCTCCCACACCACCAACCACCCTCACCTCCGACACCACCGACCGGCCTCACCTCCCACACCACCGACCACCCTCACCTCCGACACCACCGACCGGCCTCACCTCCCACACCACCGACCACCCTCACCTCCCACACCACCGACCACCCTCACCTCCCACACCACCGACCACCCTCACCTCCGACACCACCGACCACCCTCACCTCCCACACCACCGAACCACCCACTTGCACAACCCCCCCTCCATTATATATACATGTGGCACAACGAGCTGGGGGGCACTGGGTTGCCAGTGGCAGCGAGTCTGGTCCATGGGATGGAGGATGATGACAGCCCACTCTGCGATGAGCTCCGTGCTCCACATCGGTAGACAATGTCTGACTCATGCCCACAGTAGCACCTCCCACCAGGGTGAGCAACGTATGCGAGCTGCCCAGTCCATCACATGGCCTTACCGAATAGCTGGGGACGGGTGATGGGGATGGTCGGGGGAGGGGCTGCACGTCTCACCCGCTGGGAGTCACCTGTCCACCACCCGTCACTCACAGTGGCCATCACTGAATGCCCCACCCTTACACCCATCAGACAGAGCACAGAGGCAGCTTGCAACGGCGATGATAGGTGCTTAAAGTGAAGAGGTAATTACAGTCTGTGCCCGAGCCCCTATAACTAAACGGTGCCCTGCACCCGTGCCAACTTAGCTTGTGTCTAGTTTTCTGGCCTTACGGGCCCTGACACTACACCTATGTGGTTCCCCAGACGGTACAGCAGGAGTGGAGGTGGGGTGCTGTGACCCCTGCCCTGTGACTAGGGTCCCTGCTGGCGCACTCTTCCTGGGGCGGCCGGGCCTGGATGGGGCCGGCTGCTCCTTGGACGTCCTGGGTGGCATGGTGCCAACTTGTTCTGCCCGCTGCTCACCAGATGCACCAGGGACAGGAGGGGGCGGAGAGTCCGAGGTGCTGTGGTATTCCGGGACCTCCACTGTAGTAGTCACCGGCAAGGGCCCCAGCACCTCCTCCTTCCTTGGGGTGCCCGATGGTCCTCGGTCTTCTCCATGGGATGGGGGTGTGAGCGGAGCCAAACCCCGAGACCCCTCCGACATCTGCCGCTGTCAGTCCTGGATGCCCACTCTGGTATCGACCAGGGTCTGTATATTCGCGGCCATGGAGCATAGGGGGTGGGCCATCCCTGACTGGGACTGTGCCACCTCCTTCTGGGACTGTGCGACCTCCCTCTGGGACTGTGCGACGCCGGCAGCACCTGGGCAATGGCACCAATGCTCTCAGCCATGGACTGCTGGGACTGGGCTACGCTGAGGAGTGCCGCTGCAATCTGCAGCTGGCTCTGGCACATGGCTGCCTGTGAGTGGATGACGAATGTGATATAAAATAGTAAGTTTGAATATTAGTTACAGTAATGTAGATAGAGGCCAGTTTAATTCTAGTGAGTTCACAAAGGAAAAAGGATTTCAGCAAGCATGGCAAGGAAGGGGGGAGGGGTGTCTGGTAGAGGAGGGGAAAAGGAAGCTGGGTAACAAGAGGCCCAGGGTTAAGGAATGAGAAGTGAGCCAATCAGGATGTATGGCCAGGTCAGGAGGGGTATAGGAAGACCTATGGGAATCTGTATGTGAAACTTGATGCCATTTGAATGTATTTGCAGAGATCCCTTTGTCTCGGACCTCATTCGTTTCCAAGGGGTCCAGGAGACTGGTTCTGTGTTCTGTGTCCCTGAGAAGCGAGTCAGACTTGCAAGTTGGTTAAAAATAAATAATACTATGCCTACAAATCCATCTCGAGTTTTATTGAGGCCAGACTGACGGGCAAAGAATTCAATGTTTTGTCATGGGCAGCCCTGTCCAGGGCCACGGCCCCCGCCTGCACAGAATGCCCAGGCCTTGCAAAACTAGACCCATATCTGACACCGCCGCACCAATTGTCTCCACCGCGGACACCACTCGGGTGGTTTTGGCCTGGGTGGCAAACATGGCGGCACCACTCCCTGCTCCAGCAGGCAGTTGGACTCCTCCACCTGCATCTGCAGGTTCTGGAAGCCGGCCCTCCTCCCCTCCACTAGTCCTTGGGTCTCTGACTGCACCTGCACTATGGATGGGAATAGATCTTCCAGGAGCCCGGGACCCGTCTGGGCGGCAGCTGGTTGCTGGGGCTGGGCTGCCCTCTGACTGTCCGACCCCTCGGCTGCACCGGTACGGCTGTGTGGTGCTCACCAGTGAGTGTCCCAGAAGCCTCTCCACTAAAATGCCCACAGTGACAATCTCTGAGATGGTGGATGGTGCAGGAGACAGCAGTGCCGGAAAGTCTGGGATCTCCTGGGTCGTGGTGTGCTGTGCATTTGTCCCCTGTGTTTCCGTCCCCTGGGTCATGGTGTCCTCTGTGTTTGTCCCCTGGGTCTTGGTGTGCTGTGTGTTTGTCCCCTGCATTTCTGTCCCCTGGGTGGTGCTGTGTATCTGTCCCCTGCATTTCTGCCCCTGGGTCATGCTGTGCTGTGTGTCTGTCCCCTGCGTTTCTGTCCCTGGGCCGTGGTGTCCTGAGTAGTCTCGGCCAGAGTGTTGGTGTTCCGGCTGTTCTCGCCGTCCCCGGCCATGGCACTGGGGGGCCCCGGATGGGCCGGGCCCATCATTGGCTGGTCCTGTAAGACGCAAGACAGCATGTATGGTTAGACAGGCGGACGGGGGTGAGGTGCGAGGTGCGAGGTTGTGACGGCAGTTGGTGTGTGGGGTGATGGGTGGAGGGGCGAGGGCTGTTGTTGTGTGGGGTGAGGGGTGGAGGGGCGAGGGCTGTTGGTGTGTGGGGTGAGGGGTGGAGGGGCAAGGGCTGTTGGTGTGTGGGGTGAGGGGTGGAGGGGAGAGGGCTGTTGGTGTGTGGGGTGAGGGGTGGAGGGGCGAGGGCTGTTGGTGTGTGGGGTGAGGGGTGGAGGGGTGATGGGGTGAGGGGTGGGCACACGTGTCGTGAGGAGCCGCAACCAGGCAGGGGGTCTCACTTGGTGGTGCGCCTCCGACCTCCGCATCGGTGACCTCCCTCTCCTTCGGCCCGCCGACGATGTCGAGTGCCCTCTGCTCGGGCACAGTGAGGGGTTGCAGTTCTTCCGGTTCCCCTCCCGTCTTCTCCCGCTCCAGGCGGTTATGCACGGACTTCCCCTGGGGGTGCGGGGGGGGGGGGGGGGGGGGGGGGGGGCGGGCAACAGCAACAGTGTTAGATGGCCCGGCACATGCAACCCAGGGGTTGGGTCTCTGTGCACCCAGCCATTACGCCTGGCATGGGTGTGTGCAGTAATCTGGGTCAGGGTGGGGGTGGGACCGTCCCCTGTTGGCGGGGGGGTGGGGGGTTGGTGCAAGGGGCACAGTGCTGGATACTCACCCTGGCTGCCCTGATGAGGTCGTGCAGCTTCTTTCGGCGCTGGCCTGCTGTCCTGGCCACCGCCCCAATGGCGCTGATGGCGTCAGCCACCTCCGCCCACACACGGCGAAGAGTGGCGCCTGCCATCCTGCAGCCCGGTCCAGGTTATAATACCTGCCTCCTCTCCTCCACAGCGTCCAGGAGGGTCTCGAGCTCCCCGTCCCTAAATCGCGGTGCTGCTCTGTGTGCCGCCATCTTGCCTGCGACGCTGTGTTGGGGGAGAATTTTTAACTGGAGCCATGGTGCCGCATCAATGATGGAACCGGCGAATCGGTGGCCTGTCCGTCACGTGCTGCATGACCCGCCCGTGCTAGCCCCTTGTGGGCCGTTGAATGGCTCCACCTGGGGGCCCGATGACGCCGTCGTAAAATAGCATGGTCTTCACGACGGCATCAACACTTAGCTCCGTTTTGGGAGAATCCAGCCCCCTGGCTCTCATAATTGACCCACAGACGTGCTGGGTACAGCATACCAAATTTCACCACCTTCTTAAAGAGAGCCAATTTCACCTTGTTAAAATTCGCCCTTCTTTTGGTCAGTTCCACACCAAGTCCTGGTAGATACGCATTTGTTGCGTTCCCATGAACAGCTCCTCGACAGCCTGGACCACCTCAAGATCTGTTCCTTGTCCAGGAACCAGTGCATTCATACTACCATCACCCTCAGCGGCTCATTCCTCAGCGGCCTCTTCATAAGCGTCCTGTCCACCTCCAAGGGCCAAGTAAATGCATCTTCCCCAGTAGCTTCTCGAACAAACGCTCCACATATGCAATTGCGTCCGATCCCTCGCTGCCCTCTGGAAGGCCAACGATCCTCAGGTTCTGCCTGCGCGATCTGTTTTCCAAATCCTCCACTTTCTCTTGCAGCCTCTTCTGGTGGTCCTTCATCAGCCCCATCTCCACCACCATCACGGCTAGCTGGTTATCGTGCTCAGCCACTGCCTCGTCCACCTTCTGGATCGCCTGGCCCTGGGTTTCCAGTCTCTGCTCCACACGATCAATCTCCGTCTTCATCGGATCCAGGTATCCCTCTTTGCTGAGAAAGGCCACCACCTGCTCCATTGACCACTGGGCCGGCAGTTTTGGGCCCTGATCCTCCGCCATATTCTCCTGTGCCGCAGACTCCACTCCCGTCTTTCACCAACGTTCTCTCCTTTTCAGACCACTTCTGGTCCACAAATCCATACACTGGTGGGGAATCCTCCTCTACTTCACCGGTCTCCTGTTTTCTCAAACAAATCCACTGTAAATTGAGGAAAAAGGTCCACCACGAGTGGGTGCTACCAAATATGTGACCACTCACTCCATGGCCGTCATGGGAAGTCGTGTTTTCTAAATTTCAACAACTATTGACTTGAGTGTGAGAAATGTGAGAGGGACAACATTCTCAACTTTTAAATGCATGTGTAAAAGATTGTAATTGTAACAATCTAACAATATTTCATTCAAAGGTATGTCATCAATACTGCAAAGAAGAAAACCTGTACTCCTATGGAGAACACGTTTAATCCATTAAGTGGCCATTAAGTTATGTAAACAAACAACCAAATCAAAGACAAAAGATTTAATATTTTATTACAACCTCCTAAGGCTATTAATTAACAGCTGAGTCAATAGAACACCCGCTGAGCTCAGATGATTAGGAGCTTTTGGAACTCAGCAAAGTATTCATAATGGCCACAGCTATCAAAACATCAGTTTTCAGTTCAAAGACCTGGAAATTAAGAGACAGATTATGTTATATTCCCATTTCAATGCACACTGCCTGCCAATCAATAAGGAGCAGGTGCTTAGATTTTTTTCAAAAAACTTACAACAGCAGAGGATATTTTTTCAAAGTCAGAGCTGTCTATAATTTAAATCACAGTACCAAACATGAAAGGAGAGTTTAACAGCATGTTTTCTTTCACATTTGAATGTATTATGGTGCTTTCTCACATTGAAAAAACTACTCTAATGTATGTAAACACTTAACAATGCTGATCAATGTAATGGTCAACTTACCTTTGCAGGAAAGAGTCCTCTAAGCAATCACTGCATTAAAAATCATGTCTACATTACAATACAGCATTTAGTACTGATATTTAAAGGTATCAATACATTGGTCATTTACCTGTTAGAATGTCCCAGAGTCCTCATTACACTTCTTCCAGTTGTTAAGAACTCTCCAAGATGGTGCTTATTTTTATGGTTTAAAAAAGCGCCATCAGCTCAGTGTGCAGAAAAAAATAGAGTTATTCTGTGGTCCACACAATGAGGACCCCACCTTGGAAGAGGTGCATATGCATTTTGCACTAAAGGTCTTCCCGACACATGAAAACAGCCAGGCGATCCAGAAAATGTTTTTTCTTGCAAAGAAATTATGTTCTATTTCTTGCGAGCTGATTCCTGCCTCCACGAGGAGACTAAATTCTGACCCTACATTTCATAAGTACTGTAATGTCCTGCATTTTAAAAGATTATATTAATGCAAGTTGTTTCTTTCTTGCATCTCAGTTTTCCTTTCTTAATGCAAACATAATGAAGAACATTTTCATAATAACACATTTACTAGGTTAAGAGCCAAACTGTAGCACATTTCTATTGTGTGTTTGTTTTGCTAGTGTTTCAATGGCATGGTTCTGGACTTAATCCCCAATGAATTATTCTTGGGTTTCAGAGGACTGCTTTAATTTATATCCAGCCACTGTCCACATGCAAATTACAGTCAGAAAGGACTTGAAAATATAGCTATCTGTGTTCAGAATTGGCTAAGCAAAAAATTGTCTAAGTTACAGAATCAGTAACTATTCAGGATTCCCGCAAGTCAGAAACAGAGCATAGGTTTTGCCAAATGTGGCAAGATCTGTGGTTGGGATGTTCACAGAATCCCAAGGGATTGGAACAAATAAAGTGAATGAATGAAAAAAATGTCCAATGAGATATGTTGCCATTTAAGTGAATTCAAATGACTGCAGGAAATATAGAACATGTACACAATGAGTAGGTGTTCATTGCAGAGATAGAGATAAACTGTTTGAATGTGATGATTGAGCATACCGTCAATGTGCAGTTGTCCTCTGCAAGCTTAATCATCCAGAATTCATCTCAAGGGCATTTGATCACAAATCAGAACAGATTATTCTGGCTCTTTAAATCTCACTGGTAAAATCAATTTTGGAATATTGTGTGCAGTCTAGTTTCACAAGGACATTGATATACTGGGAGGGGTGAGAAGGCAGTGACAAAGCTGATTTTCAGACTTAAAGAACATTATTGTAAAGATAAACCGAAAATCTTGGCTTGCTGCCATTGGAGGAAGGAAGATTGAAAGAGATGTAATCCAGGATTTTATAATGCTGGAAGGCACACACATAAGCAGATTATATAACTTACATTCCGACTGCAAGAAAAATAAAGACATGAATATAAAATTAAAAATGTCTATCACCCACAGAGATCAGGTGAAAAGAACAAGGCAGGTGAAATCAATCCCCATCAAAAAATAATTTCTGCAACATTGATTAAATGTTAAAAATAACTGCATGAAAATATGGGTGGGAATAACTATAGGTTAAACACTTCATGGCTTCAGGAGCATTGGAACGCTAACGTCAAATAAATATGTCAGGATTCAACACTGCTTAACAGTTACCATGGGATTTGTCATCCAAATGCTTTTGCGATAGTTGGCAGGGTATATGGGGCAGGGGTTTCAGAGAATAATTTCACAGATTGTTTTTTTCTATTGCTTGTTCTTCTTCCTCAGGGGGTTGAACATTTAGACTGAGCCCATGGAGGAAGAAGTTTCAATGGTCAAATGGCCTTTTCTCATTTTACATGTTTATATTCCTTTTTTTCTTTGTGGTGTGAGGAGAGATGCAATCAGCACTGCCGGCCCCAGCACTACGTAAGTGTCAACAGTCCTCAGCATGCTCAGCTAGAAATTCAGCCAACTAATGGGGCAATATGGTGGACAGTGGTCACATGCTTTTTAAGAGCCAGATATGTGCCATTTGCCTTATTGACACAGACCAATAAAAAGGGTGCCTGGAACCCAAGTCTGAAACTGGCCCTTAGGCCCTTTACATATACAAATGAGAGAATGTCTGTTTGGCGTTGCACCCGCAAAGTTTCCCCTGAGTCACTGAGCACGAGCTATATTTTGGAAAAAAAAGTACAAAGGCAGGTTTAAGGGAATCGTAATTGTATGGATAAACATTAGAAATAAAGTATAGTTTTAAGTGGGTTTAAATGTGTCTGGAAGGGTAAAACCTACAGTTAGATTCATGCCAGATGAAGGTGTTTGTATGTATGGGGGTTACTTAAATTCCAACTGTGTTTCTATTGTGCTTAGAGAGGGCTAAGGTATGAAGAATAAATAAACTAGCAACAGTATATAGGCATTGCTTAACTGAAGGCTCTTTTCAGGTAGAAAAGCTTTTAAGTTTTTGTTTTCGAGGATAGGGAGTGAGAATCTCACAACTCTGCCAGAAGAAAGACTGGGCAAAACAGAAGCTGCAAAGAGGCAGGCTTCCAAAAGAACCAGTTACTGTCCAGATAACCAGGGAATTGGAACAGAAAGAATGTTTTATGAGACTGACGTTAAGAGAACTTTTGTGAGGGAGAAGAAGAAGAAGACGAAGATGACGACAACAATGATGATGACGACGACGACGACGAAGAAGAAGAGGAAGAAGAAAAAGAAGAAGAAGTTCCATTCTCCGCCCTCCTCATTGGGGAAGCTCATACTCCCTAAGGATTGTGGGATTGCCATTAGTCCCCAACCAGTGGTAAGCAGGCAGGTTATAACAAGAACAGAAACCAATGTATTGTTAAGGATAATTCAAGGAAAAGTAAACAAAGTGTTCTGAGTTAAAGAGACAAGTGCATTGACCTGATTTAAAGTGGGAAAGCAGACTTCAGAGGTAAATCAAAACTTTGATGCCATTTTAATAGAAATTTGGAATTGAGAGTTAAAGCAATTGTGAGCAATTTGTACAGCAGTCAAGATGAAGGAAACCCTGAAAGGGGAGGGTAAAACCTGGATACTGGATTCATTGGTAAAAGTGGAGCATAAGCTTTTGTTCAGAAGAATTACGTGGAAAGCCCAGACTGGGGGCTGGATTCTTCATTCCCTGATGCCAAAATTGTGTTCAACAATTGGGCGGGGAAACACATGTCATGTGGAACTGCAACTCAAAAGGGTCTCACTTCCTTGTCCGCCCCCAGACTCCGCCCCCGGACTCCACTCCAGCGACCTCCCTTCGTCCAGGCCACCGATCATGTCCAGGGCCCTCTGCTTCACCATGGTGAGGGGGCCACAGGTCTGGCAGTCCCTCTCTCCCACTCCCAGCGGGGTAGGGGTGGCCTCCTCCTGCGGGGGTGGGGGGGATGTGTCAGGGGCAAATGGAAAATGACAATGTTAGACAGTTTGATGCATGCAGCCCAGGGGTGTGTAGCTGTTGGCCTCAGTGGCTAGGGCACCCGGCCATAGTGGCCAGTATGGGGGTCACCATGTGGTGCAGGGTGGGGGTTCGGCTGCCCTGGGGTTATGGGTGTGTGGGGCAGGGGTTGGTGCCAGGGGTATTCACCCTGGCCGTCCTGAGGAGTTTGTGCAGTTTCTTCCGGCACTGCTTTCTGGTCTGGACTGTGTTACCCATGGGCGCTGACTGCCTCTGCCACCTGCGGCCAGGCACGGTGGGTGGCACGGCTGGCAACCTCCTTTCCGGGCCAGGCCCTTTCCTCCACGACGCCTAGGACTGTCTCAAGCTCGGCACCCATGAAACGTGAGGCTGCTGATGTGTGTGGGGTGTGCAGTGTGTATGTGCGGCTGCAGCTTGGCAGCGTCCTGAGTGTCAATCATGAATCCAGCGAATCCCGCACCATTTCTCATTGGAATCGATTGTGTTCCACTGGAGCCGGTGCTAGTCCCTTAACAGTAGCTGAATCAGTCCAGGTGCAGCGCCAGTTTTGCTGTTGTGGAACTCCACAAATTCTGCGCCGACGTCGACACTTAGTCCCAGAAATGGAGAATCCGCCCCACATTTGCCAATGTCAGCTCAGTTGTTTCAGAGGGAGGGAAATTGAACCAGTATTGCCCATTCCTCAGTGAATAGACTGGGAAAGAGAAAGATTATGCTTCGAGATTTTGGCAATCTTGAGAACTTAGCTGCCTAAGAAACGTCAAAAATTGGAAGAAGTTACTCTCTAAAGGTTTTTTGAAAAGAAAGCGGCAGACCTTTGTTGATTTGTTAAGGGCTGTTCCTTGTTCAGCCGGTATGGCTTTCTTCATTGATATCTTTGAAGATTATCATGTGGGCTATACAGTTGCAGCCCTGTAGCATTCCCCATCCTGTGTACCAGTGCAAGCCTATGGAGCAGTGCTACACCAACTAATTTCTCCCCTAAAACCTTTCGAAATAGCCATATTCTTTTGAAGTTCCATCACAAATTCTGCCCAGGTCACCATTCAGAGTACATTTCCCAGGAAATAACATCTAAAATGAGAAAGAGCCGAGATTAAATTAAATTATTTAACAACTGCGCGAGATTTATTTCGTGACAACACAAAGGGAAAAATGATAATACCATTGCAAACTTGGAGTGCAACGTGAGCACTGGGGAAAAAAATAAATAAATCGGGTGGCTGACAGAAATTTTAAAATAAAGAAAGCATTTATAGTCTCGTTGCATCTGGAACAAAGAATATTTTTGCAGATTATTATTGAGTGATTCTTCTCAATTGGAATAGATGTATTTCAGGCTCAGCTGGAAGCTCAATATTGGAAAAGAAATGTAACAGTAATCAATCTTCCTCATTCACTAAATGTTGGTAGTGTGATCGACCTTACTTGCCTCATGGTAATTAACGTGAATCATTATAACTACTATCTGGCACAAAATTGCCAAGTTCAATGGATGAAAAATGGACTGGAACTTGCAGTTTCTAAGCTTTTCTTTAAAAATAAAAGTATTTAATTTAGTTTACTGAACTTGAAAAAGTTTTCTTGTGAAGGCTCTCAACAGCTAATTTTCATTTGTGTTCAATGGGAGAATGTGGCAAAAATCAAACACATTTGTGAGCCCATCGGTTCCGGCTTTAACTTAAAATGTCCAACTGTGGTTGGATTTGCAAACAAATTGCCTTTAGCAGTGGGCAATCTTCCAATATCGAATGGTTAGCTTACAAAATAAATATCTTCCTTTAAAGTCAAAGAAAGGTGTATTAAGAAATAATGTTTGCTGGACACACAAGGATATCAAAACAGATGTGGAATGTACAAAATATTAACGTTATCAAATATGAGCTCATCAAATATGAGCTGGTCATAATGAAAAGAATCATGTTGGGCTTTCTCATGATCCTGACTTCAATTGCAGATGTAAAGGTTTCGGTGCAAGTCAGCGACAGATAATCTAGTGAGCAGGTGAAAAGGGGGATGTGAAAAGTTGATTTGAAAAAGGCAAGCAGGTACTATCAATGGAAACAAAGGGACTTTAATATGCAGTCCAGAAAGAAAGAATTGAAATGTGTGAGATATTTAGGGGTGAAGGAGGCCACCTATTTGTAGGGTACACAGATATCATGTGGACGTTAAATACGTATTTAGTACTAGCATTTTCAAATAATAGTGGAAGTAAGAATGTTCCACCACCAAGTTAGACGGGGCCCTCTGCTTCCAGGCCCTCCAGAGGACGCCCACCAGGGGCATCAAAGGCTACGGCATGCGGTAAGCAGCAGGCTATTCCAATTCTGATGCGCATCCTGGGGAAACACCTCGAAGTAGACATAGAGCTCAGCAGATTGAGGATCACTGAGAAGGCACTGGGGGAGGGTGGGGGGGCACCATTAGTAGCTAGGGACAGTTAGGTCACAATTGTACATTAAAACACTTTACACCCGAGACATGTGAAGCCTCCGTTATGTTATTCTGCATTGCCAGCCGGCCTGCACCCCCCTACCACAGTTGCCCTCCACCCACCCCAGATCAGCCTCTGTCAACGTTGCTGCCGCCTTCTCCAGCGTCTGGCCGCTTGACCTGCCAACGCCACCACGAGGGCAGTTTCCACAGGGTTGGTGATATCATCCATAATGTAATATCTGCAATGTATTGGGGAGGGTGTGAGACTGAAAATCAGCTATGGCTTCCACCCCAATACCCTTGAATCCCCTGAGAGTCCCCACCCTCACATCCCCTGCCATCCCTCCGGATGCCATCCAACAAGCCCTGTGTCGTGGCATTTGTACCCACGGGGATCCACCTGGGAATATTTTGTTTATTAAACGGTCAACATCATACAGAGGTATAAATAAGATAAAAACAAATTACTTATATCACAGTAACCCTCAATCGACATTTGCTATTGGTATAAACACAAATCTCCAACAGTGTATTTATACAAGGAAAACCAAATGCATAGTTAACAGTAAATGGTATATTAAAATCCTCAGTAGTCTGCAAGAGCATGCCGCAGCAAGCTGCTCGGTCAGATCAATTCACCTCGCTCTCCCCCTCTCGCAGTTCCCAGCAGAATTTCAAAAGTATCGTTCTAATGCCTCCATCAAGTTCACCTTGTTCAGTCGAGTTCACCTCCAGTGCTTGCAGCTGTTCTGCCCACATCTTCCGGATCCACACTCCAGGCCACAGAAGCAGAAGAGTCAGCAGCAACGAAGCACACAACCTCCAGACAGTGGCAGTTACCAGCAGGACCAAGTTGCAAGTATTTCCTGCAGCCACCTGCAGATTTATATGAAGTCCAACCAAGTAAACAAAAGTCATGAAAATAAGGGGCAAAGCAAGAGGGTCTGCCCGTGATGGGGGCACTGCCAAACTAAAGATCAACAGAGGCTTAAAAAACGCAAATCAAATTGTGGTCATAAGGTTCTATAAATCACCTGCGGTGCCCACCAAGCACGGAAGGCCATAATGGTGCCAGTGGACACTGCCTACTCCCTCTCCAGGGAAACCCGGCCATGATAGAAGCCAGGGAAGAAGGGCAGAAACTAGGGCTGGATGACCCCTTCGATCGCCTGCAGCCTGGACCTGTTTATCGCAAGCTTCGCCAAGCCCAGGAGCAGGTTCACTCGGAGATCCTCCTCCTTTCCTGCCTCTCTCCGCACTGAGTACCCATAGATTAGGAGTGTGGGACTGAAGTGCAAACAAAACTTTAGTAGAAGATTTGATTGGAATGTAAAAAGAGAGTGCAGCCTAAACCAATTAATATAGACATGGTGCACAGACCACAAAACCAGCAGGCATCATGGGAGCCCATGAACCAATGCCAATGACTGTTGCTTGGTGCTGCTGCGTGCAAAACCCTCCACCCCAGGAGATTGAGGGTGAGGATTCCTCTGTAGAGGGACCTCCAGAGGGCACCTCCACCAGTGGACGGCAACAAGGCACGCCAAGGCGTGTCTAGGCAACGGGCAAGGGCAAGGAGGTAAAAGGTGTGCGGCATCAACCCATACAAGAAACCCCTACCTGCAGTGCGGAAGGGCAGGGAAGGCATTTCCTCAAAGCGGCTAGGGTTGTGGGGCTCCGCTTCCCAAGGGATGTTTCTGGGCTTGGAGCCAATGTGGAATGTGGACCCAAACGGGGGTCCACTCAGATGGGAGTCCACCGCATACCTGGGCATCTTCGAGACCATGAGTGGCATCAGGTCCGAGCATGACTGTTTTAACGTCACGGAAGGCCTCGGCCACGAGCTGGAACCCCACTGCCACTCGAGGTGCCAATTCGTGCAGTGTCATCCAACCCACTCCTCTGCCATCCAGGATATCCCTGATCCTGGTCACCCCTGCAGCCACAGCCCTCTGCTCCACCAGCTACTCAAAATAATGCTGGAGGAGGTGTGGATTCCTGAGTAGCAGCTTCTTGATGGCAGCCGCTACTCCTGACGGGGCAGAGCTGCAGCGCGAGGCGACCATGTTCCAAACTTTGAGCAGGTCCTGGTAAAAGACGGGCAGCGCCTGGAGGGCGTAACAAAGATCCCTCAGGTCTATGAACAGGAGCTGCACGTCATACCTCAGGCCGTGCACCTGGCGGAAGAAATAAGTCACCAGGGCACCCCATCATGGAGGAGGCTGAATGCAGAGGCATTGTTGCAGAGATGGAAGGTCGCCACCTGGGTGCGAAGGCACACCGACACTTGACCACCCTCCCTAAGCGGGAGACTCAGAACCTCAGCAGCGACCCAGTGCAGTCTCTAGTCCCAGAACGAGTGAACGAGCATTCTCTGGAGTTTTGTGACAAAGTGAGGGGGAGGGGTCAAATTGATCAGCCTGTACCACAACATAAGGCAATCAGCTGGTTTATGAAGAGAACTCAGCCCCTGTCAGACAGAACTCGGAGCAGTCCTGTCCAGTGTTCCAAGTGAGCGGTGACCTTGGTCTCCAGCTCCTGCCAGTTCGCTGGCTAGGGTTCCTCAGCCGGGCAAAGATGGATTCCCAAGTTGAGGAAGCTGGCCCTGCTCTAAGTGAAAGGCTTGAATGTCTCGGGGGGGGGGGGGGGGGGGAGGGGGGGGTCCACCTGCCACAGACCGACCAGGAGTCAGGGACACTTGGCCCTGTTGATGCGGGCAAAGAATGCGGCAGAGTACACAGGCTGGCACTTGCGCATCCTCCGCAGGTCAGCAGGGTCGGTGAATGTGGTGAACCACTGTAATAGGAGGTGTAAGGGAGGACCCTGCACTACAGGTTCGCCGGTAGCTCCTGCCGGCTGGCTCCGCCCACAGAGAACTGTATAAATATGCATGACCTCCAGTGCCCTGCCATTTCGCCAGCTGCAGCAGGAGGCCACGCATCTGACTTTAACAAAGCCACAGTTGTACCCAACTTTAGTCTTTGTGCAATTGATCGTGCATCAATTTATTACAGTCAGATTTTCCACAGAATGGATATCCGAATTAAGCCGATCGCCTGCAGCTAGATCCGCACTCGCCCGATGCCAGAAAATACTTTACTCACTGGCTAGCATATTTTGAGGCCTACATCAACGCGGCGGACCCCGTGCCAACGGAGGCTCAGAAGATAAACGTCCTGTACTCCAGACTGAGCTCCAGCATGTTCCCGTTGATCCAAGACGCCACGAATTACACAAAAGCAATGGAACTCCTTAAGGAACACTACGCGCAGAAGGCGAACACGCTCTTCGCCAGGCATGTACTCGCCACCT
This sequence comes from Scyliorhinus torazame, assembly GCF_047496885.1. Lineage (NCBI taxonomy): Eukaryota > Metazoa > Chordata > Chondrichthyes > Carcharhiniformes > Scyliorhinidae > Scyliorhinus > Scyliorhinus torazame. Next base: position 117,223,629 of record NC_092714.1, read on the forward strand.
GCTCGCAACTACCTGGTGAGTCCATCAAAGATTTCTGGCGGGCCCTAATTCCACTCATCCGGGACTGGGACTGTCAGGCCATTACGGCTGGCGAACACGCGAATCTCCTCATGCGCGATGCCTTCGTGACGGGGATTGCGTTGGACCGCAATTGAGAACGCTCACTGGAAGGGGCCATGCTCGAACTGGCGGAGACGAAAACCTTGGCGCTCTCCATGACGGTCGCATCCCGTAACGTACAATCGTACCTCTCCCGCCGTGCTGCCCACCCTTCAACTCCATCCTACCCCTCCTGGATCCCTCCGACGACCTCCTCCGCCAGGGCCCTGCCTTCCCAATACGCCTGCACCGCACTCCGATCTGCGCACCCCGGGGGTACCTGCTGCTACTTCTGCGGTCAGCAGAAGCACCCCCGCCAACACTGCCCAGCACGCACTGCACTTTGAAAAGCCTGCAGTAAAAAGGGCCACTTTGCGACTGTGTGCCAGGCCCGCGCAGTCGCTGCGCTCGCGCCCGCTATCGCCCCCTCCCCCATGCCAGACGCACAATGGGAGCCGCCACCTTATCCCCCTTCGGCCACGTGCGCCCCATGGGCGCCGCCACCTTGTACCGACACAGCAATGTGCGCACCATGGGCGCCGCCATCTTGTCCCGACCCCGCAATGTGCGCACCATGGGCGCCGCCATCTTGTCCCCCACATGGTCTCTGGACATCCCGACATCGGAACTGCACACGCTTGCCACCCGAAGCATCCGATGGCTACCCGCAGCTCGCTTCGATGACGCTGGACCAATCTCGACCGCACAACCTGGCCACCGCATCGACAACGCTTAAAATCAATGGCCACGCGACCTCGTGCCTGCTGGACTCCGGGAGCATCGAAAGCTTTGTTCACCCAGATACGGTAAGGCGGTGCTCCCTTGCGGTCCACCCTGCCAATCAAAGGATCTCCCTAGACTCCGGATCCCACTCCATCCCGATCCGAGGCTTTTGTACAGTCGCCCTCATGGTCCAGGGCGTAGAATTTAGTAACTTCCGCCTCTATGTCCTTCCTAATCTCTGCGCCGCACTCCTGTTGGGCCTGGACTTCCAGTGCAACCTCCAGAGCCTCACCATCAAATTCCGCGGGCCCTTACCCCCCCTTACCGTTTGCGGCCTCGCGACCCTCAAGGTCGATCCCCCCTCCCTTTTTGCCAATCTAACTGTGGATTGCAAGCCCGTTGCCACTAAGAGCAGATGGTACAGCACCCAGGACAAGACCTTCATCAGGTCCAGCGGCTGCTTAAGGAGGGTATTATCGAGGCCAGCAACAGCCCCTAGAGAGCCCAAGTGATAGTGGTTAAAACTGGGGAGAAACACAGGGTGGTCGTGGACTACAGCCAGACCATCAATCGGTACACGCAGCTCAACGTGTACCCCGTCCCATGCATATCTGATATGGTCAATCAGATTGCGCAGTACCGGGTCTTCTCAACAATTGACCTGAAATCCGCCTACCACCAGCTCCCCATCCGGAAGTCGGACCGGCCGTACACGGCCTTCGAGGCGGACGGTCGCCTCTACCACTTCCTTAGGGTCCCTTTCGGTGTCACAAATGGGATCTCGGTCTTCCAAAGAGAGATGAACCGAATGATCGAACAGTACGGTTTGCGGGCTACCTTTCCGTACTTAGATAATGTCACCATCTGCAGCCATGACCAGCAGGACCACGATGCCAACCTCGATAAATTCCTCCGCACTGCCACTCTTCTCAACCTGACCTACAACAAAGAGAAGTGTGTGTTCAGCACGACCCGGTTAGCCATTCTCGGCTATGTGGTCCAGAACGGAGTTCTGGGGCTCGACCCCGACCGCATGCGCCCCCTCATGGAGTTTCCCCTTCCCCACTGCCCCAAGGCCCTCAAACGCTGCCTGGGGTTCTTTTCCTACTACACTCAGTCGGTCGCAAACTATGCGGACAAGGCCCGTCCACTCATCCAGTCCACCCAATTCCCCCTCGCAGCCGAGGCACAACACGCTTTCGCCCGCATCAGAGCAGACATCGCCAAGGCCGGGATGCGCGCAATGGACGAGTCACTGCCTTTCCAAGTAGAAAGCGACGCTTCAGACGTCGCCCTTGCTGCCACTCTAAACCTGGCAGGCAGACCAGTGGCATTCTTTTCCCGCACCCTTCATGCCTCTGAAATTCGACACTCATCCGTCGAAAAAGAGGCCCAAGCTATCGTTAAAGTTGTGCGGCATTGGAGGCATTACCTGGCCGGCAAGAGATTCACTCTCTTTACTGACCAACGGTCGGTAGCCTTCATGTTCAATAACACACAGCGGGGCAAGATCAAAAATGATAAAATCTTGCAGTGGAGAATCGAGCTCTCCACCTACAATTACGAGATTTTGTATCGCCCCGGTAAACTTAACGAGCCCCCAAACGCCCTCTCCCGAGGTACATGTGCCAGCGCATAAGTGGACCAACTCCGGGCCCTACACGACAGCCTTTGTCACCCAGGGGTTACTCGATTGTACCATCTGGTCAAAGCTCACAATCTGCCCTACTCCGGCGAGGAAGTAAGGACAGTCACCAGGGACTGCCAGGTCTGTGCGGAGTGCAAGCCGCATGTCCACCGGCCGGACCGTGCGCGCCTGGTGAAGGCTTCCTGCCCCTTTGAACGCCTCAGCGTGGATTTCAAAGGGCCACTCCCCTCCACCGACCATAACACGTACATTCTCAGTGTGGTCGATGAGTACTCCAGATTCCCCTTCGCCATCCCATGCCCCGATATGGCGTCTGCCACCGTCATCAAGGTCCTCAGCACCATCTTCGCTCTGTTCGGTTTCCCCACCTACATCCACAGTGACAGGGGATCCTCATTCATGAGTGATGAGCTGCGTCAGTTCCTGCTTAGCAGGGGTATTGCCTCCAGCAGGACGACCAGTTACAACCCCCGGGGAAACAGGCAAGTAGAACAGGAGAATGGGACGGTTTGGAGGGCCGTCCAGCTGGCCCTACAGTCCAGGAACCTCCCAGTCTCTCGCTGGCAGGAGGTCCTCCCTGATGCTCTACACTCCATCCGGTCACTATTGTGCACCGCCACTAATACCACACCCCATGAACGTGTTTTTACCTTCCCCAGGAAGTCTACATCTGGGGTATCGCTCCCGACTTGGCTCGCAGCCCCAGGACCGGTCCTTCTTCGTAGGCACGTCCGACTCCACAAGGCGGAACCCTTGGACAGGGTTCACCTGCTCCACGCCAACCCTCAATATGCCTACCTTAAGTTCCCTGATGGCCGCCAAGATACTGTCTCACTCAGGGACCTGGCACCGTCAGGTTCCACCCCAACACCCCCCTCCACCAATGCGCCCCCCCCACCCCCCCACCTCCCACCGTGCCGCCAATATTGACCCCACCAGACCACCCCCCTCCCCTTTTCCGCACAAGAGGACGACGAGGACTTGGGCACGCTCCCGGAGTTCCCCGATGATTGGCCAGCATCAGCACCGCCACCACCGCCATCGGTGCCACCTCCACCACCGCCAGCACCGATTTCGCCACCACCGTTACGCCGCTCCCAACGAAGCACCAAAGCACCGGGCCGGCTGAACCTGTGACGGACTCCGGACCGTCAACATGGACTTTTCTTTCCCTACCATTGTACATAATTGCTCCATTTGTATATAGTTTCACGTCACCCCTGCCGGACTAATTTTTAACAGGGGGTGAATGTGGTGAACCACTGTAATAGGAGATGTAAGGGAGGACCTGCACTACAGGTTTGCCGTAGCTCCTGCCGGCTGGCTCCACCCACTAAGAAATGTATAAGTATGCATGACCTCCAGTGCCCTGCCATTTCACCAGCTGCAGCAGGACCCCACACATCTGACTGTAATAAAGCCACAGTTGTACCCAACTTTAGTCTTTGTGCAATTGATCGTGCATCAGTAAACGCAGAGTCAGTCCCAGCAACCTCCCCTGCAGGTCACACAGAAAAGGCTCTGTGGAAATGGAATAGAGTTGGCCAGGCAAGGGGCAGCCCTGATGCACTCCTCTCCCAAAGCGAAGGGGCGCCATCAGGGACCCGATAACCTTAATGAGACACTCTGCGTCAGTGTACAGACGTCGGATCCGGGCGACAAAACGAATCCCAAACCAGAATGCTTGCAGAATCCGGAATAAACACTCGTGATCCACCCTATCGAATGCCTTCTCCCAGCCCTCTGGGAGTGGTGGATTAGGTTGCAGACTAGATGAATATTATCATGAATGGTCTGGCCCAGGACCCTGTAGGACTGACCAAGGTGGATAATGTGGTCCAACACAGTGTCAAGGCGCAAAAACATACCCTTGGCAAAGACTTTATAGCTGCATGGCCGGGTCCTCATATGGCTGACCGAGACGTGACTCCGGGTCAAGCACCTCCTTCTCCAACTCCTCCACCCTGGATTTCTGCCTCTTCATTGACCCACTCGCATACTCCTGACAAAAGGTATGGACGTGAATCTTGCCCGTCGCCACTCCAGGAGCTACGTAACTTTGCCTCCCAGAGCACTGTGGGTTTGCTGCAGGAAGCACACTTCATACTTTCCTTCCCGGAGGACTGAGAAGTTCTGCAACATGCAGAATGCCTCACTGTTACCGTTGATGTTGAGGCCGGCTATGGTCACCTCCACATCAGAAGTAAAGTGCTCCCATCACCATTCTAGTGTTCAGAGGGGGCAGAGGAGTGTGTGTCCCTCCGCTCCCTCAGGAACGCGGCAAAGAAGCCATCAGTCAACGTTGCTCGTTCCAGTCTACACCCCTTTGGCGTAGTCCAGCACAGACCGGACAAGCAGGGCCGGGTCCAACCAGCGGTCGTCGGCCATCTGCTCTCGGTTCAGGTAACCGAGATTAGTTAAAAGAATGATGCACGATCAATTACACAAAGACGAGCGTTGGGTGCAATCGAGGCTTTATTACTCTAAGATGTGTGGCCTCCTACAGCAGCTGGCAAAATGGCTGCTGTACGAGGGGCACAAATATTTATACTCCACCTACTGGGCAGAACCAGCAGGAAGGGAACTACCCCTGTACCTGTAGTACAGGGCCTTACCACAAAGCACCTAATATATACATCAGTGGTGACTACCACATTCACCCCCTGTTACAATTGAGTCCGGCGGGGGTGGTGGAGAACTATATACAAGTAGATGTTTTAAAGTACAGAAAAACAAATTAAGTCCAGCGGGGTGGAGGAGAGTTATACAGAAGGATGATGTGTTTTTTTACGAGTCCCGATCAAGTTACAGGTTCAGTCGGTTCGGAGCCTTGATCTGCCGTTGGGAGCGCCGCAGTGATGGCGCCGATTCCGGTGTCGGTCTGGTTTTCGGTGATTCTGGGAGCGTGCCAAAATCCTCTTCATCCTCAGGCATGGGCAGGGGGAGGACGGATTGTCCTGGGGCGGGGGTTGCGGCTGGGTGCGCCGGGGGAGGGGAGGGTGGCGCCGGGCCAGAGGGGGGTGTGTGTGTGTGTGGAACCAGCTGGTGCCAGGTCCCTGAGGGAGACAGTATCTTGGCGGCCGTCGGGGTACGCTACGTAGGCGTACTGTGGGTTGGCGTGGAGTAGCTGTACCCTCTCAACCAACGGGTCCGCCTTGTGGAGTCTGTCATGATATCCATATTAACATATCATGGTGCAATCACACACACACACTGATGGACAAGTAGATGGACCAACCAACACACACGCAACATCACATCCAATCACCAGTGAGAGCACACGCACTATAAAACAGGGAACACCACAGTTCCCGCTCATTCTACCAGGAGATAGCTCAGAGCACAGAGCTCACAGCGTGTCACTCAGACATACACCATGTGCTGAGTGCCTCACCAAGATAGTGCTAGGGCTGGGTCCACAGGTTAACTGGTGAAGTACGAACCACAGCCAGAAGTTAACAGTTGTTATTGTACAGAATAATAAAACAGAGTTGTACCATCTACAACCGTGTTGGTTCGTTTGTGTATCGGAACACCCAACACGACAGAGTCGTACGTGCTTACGGAGGAGTACCGGTCCTGGAGCTGCGAGCCAAGTCGGGAGCGACACCCCGGAGGTGGATTTCCTGGGGAAGGCAAAGGTTCATGGGGTGTGTCATTAGTCACCGTGCATAGAAGCGACCGAATCGAGTGCAGTGCGTCGGGGAGGACCTCCTGCCAGCGGGTGGCCGGGAGTTTTCTGGACCATAGGGCCAGCTGGACGGCCCTCCAGACTGTCCCATTCTCCCTCTCCACCTGCCCGTTTCCCCGGGGGTTATAGCTGGTCGTCCTGCTCGAGGCGATACCCTTGCTGAGCAGGAACTGACGCAGCTCATCACTCATGAATGAGGATCCCCTGTCGCTGTGGACGTAGGCGGGGAAGCCAAACAGAGCGAAGATGGTGTTGAGGGCTTTGATGGTGGTGGCAGACGCCATGTTGGGGCATGGGAAGGCGAAGGGGAATCTGGAATAGTCATCGACCACACTGAGGAAATACGTGGTACGGTCGGTGAGGGAAGGGGCCCTTTGAAGTCCACACTGAGGTGTTCAAAGGGGCGGGAGGCCTTCACCAGGCGTGCACGGTCTGGCCGGTAAAAGTGCGGTTTGCACTCCACGCAGACCTGGCAGTCTCTGTTGATTGCCCTGACTTCCTTGACGGAGTAGGACAGATTGCGGGCCTTGATGAAATGGTACAAATGTGTGACTCCCGGGTGACAAAGGTTGTCGTGCAGAGTCCGGAGTCGGTCCACCTGTGCGCTGGCACATGTACCTCGGGATAGGGCATCGGGGGACTCGTTGAGTTTACTGGGGCGATACAAAATCTCGTAGTTGTAGGTGGAGAGCTCAATCCTCCAACTCAAGATTTTATCGTTCTTGATCTTGCCCCGCTGTGTGTTGTTAAACATGAAGGCTACCGACCGTTGGTCAGTGAGGAGAGTGAATCAACTGCCGGCTAGGTAATGCCTCCAATGCTGCACAGCTTCAACTATGGCTTAGGCCGCTTTTTCGACGGAGGAATGTCGAATTTCGGAGGCATGAAGGGTTCGTGAAAAGAATGCCACGGGCCTGCCTGCCTGATTGAGGGTGGCGGCTAGAGTGACGTCTGATGCGTCACTCTCAACTTGAAATGGCAACGTCTCGTCGACTACGGTTGAAGGCCTGGTGAGCCTCGGCTATTAGGGGAAAAAGAGTGGCTTGAATGAGTGGGCGGGCCTTGTCCGCATAATTTGGGACCCACTGGACGTAGTATGAGAAGAACCCCAGACAACGTTTGACGGCCTTGGGGCAGTGGGGGAGGGGGAGTTCCATGAAGGGGCGCATGCGGTCGGGATCAGGCCCCAGAACTCCGTTCTGGACCACATAGCCGAGGATGGCTAAGCGGTTCGTGCACTTTTCCTTGTTATAAGTTAGGTTGAGGAGAGTGGCGGTGTGGAGAAATTTGGCACGGTTGGCGTCATGGTCCTGCTGATTGTGGCCGCAGATGGTGACATTGTCTAGGTACTGGAAAGTGGCCCGCAGCCTGTACCGGTCAACCATTCGGTCCATCTCCCTTTGGAAAACCGAGACCCCGTTGGTGACGCCAAAGGGAACCCTAAGAAAGTGGTAAAGGCGGCCATGTGCCTCAAAGGCAGTGTATGGGCGGTCCGCCTTGCAGATGGGGAGCTGGTGGTAGGCGGATTTTAGGTCCACAGTTGAGAAGACCCGGTACTGTGCAATCTGATTGACCATATCAGATATGCGTGGGAGGGGGTACGCGTCGAGCTGCGTGTACCTATTGATGGTCTGACTGTAGTCCACGACCATTCTGTGTTTCTCCCCAGTTTTCACAGCTACCACTTGGGCTCTCCAGGGGCTGTTGCTGGCCTCGATGATGCCTTCCCGAAGCAGCCGCTGGACTTCGGACCTGATGAACGTCCTGTCCTGGGTGCTGTACCGTCTGCTCCTGGTGGCGACGGGTTTGCAATCCGGGGTTAGGTTTGTAAATCGGGAAGGTGGGTCGACCTTTAGGTTCACGAGGCCGCACACAGTAAGGGGTGGTAGAGGGCTGCCGAATTTCAATGTTAGGCTCTGGAGGTTGCACTGGAAGTCCAGGTCGAGTAGCAAGGCAGCGCAGAGGTTGGGGAGGACGTAGAGGTGGAAACTGCTGAACTGCACGCCCTGGACAGTGAGAGTGGATCTGCAGTACCCCTGGTTCGCCACAGAGTGGGACCCGGAGGCCAGGGAGATTCTCTGGTTGGTGGGGTATACCGCGAGGGAGCAGCGCCTTACCATATCACGATGGATGAAGCTTTCGGTGCTCCCGGAGTCCAGCAGGCAGGAGATCTCATGCCCATCGATTTTCACGTTGGTAGAGGCCGTTGCTGGGTTGCGTGGGCGGGACTGGTCAATCGTGACCGAGGCGAAACGCGGCTGGTCGTCAATGTGATGGACGGCAGGGACCCACCAACTAGCTCCATGTCTGCCTGGACCCCACACCCCGGGTCAACAACAGACAGGTTCCTCCCAAGTTGCCCTCGGGGCACTGGGCCAGAGGGAGGTGATGGCTCAGAGCCCCGCTCCCCCCAGACGCTGGGTCACCAAAAATCTCCAGAAAAAGATCCGGGAGGTGACCAGAGGTGCCAATCTTCGAAGGTTGTGATGGAGACATGGGGCCCTCCTCACCACCACTGCCCACTGACCCAGGGGTCAGGTCATGCAGCAGCCCCCTAGCATTTGAAAAATGAAAGCCTCAGAAATGCAAAGTTGCAGTGGGTGGAGCGAGGCCTCAGGGGTCCTGGCTGCACCCACCCCGAGCCATCCAGCTTGCGGGGGCTGTAACAGCTCAGGGGCTTCTGCAGTGTTTCTTGTTTATGTGTCTTCTTCTGGGGATGAGGCATAAAGTTGAGGGGTAGGAGCAGGGGCACCATTTGCCCTGCACTGAGTGGGGGGGGGGGCGTGTTTCTTTCCCTCTCCTCCAAGGAGTGGCGCCTCGTCCAGGAGGTGGCCTGCACAAGGGAAAACTCCATTGCCAGAGATCCCCTTGCAATAGCCCCCCCTTTTCCTTGACACTCCGCCCCCAGGGTGGTAACTTGGTTAAGATATTTTTTCTGTAAGTTAGATTTCCTAATTCTTTTTTTTCCAATTAAGGGCAATTTAGCATGGCCAATTTATCTAGACTGCACATCTTTTTGAGTTGTCGGGGTTGATGTGTTAGGCAGGTTGGTTCGGTGTGGACTGCACTTGATGCAGCGATGTGAGAAACAGACCTCTAACACTGTAAAAGATCCAACACGGTTTTATTGAACGATAGAACTAACATACATCTTTAACTGTGGGTCGACACTATACTGAACTGACTGGAGACCTTGTACTAACCTGACCAGACTTACTAGCTACCGCATGGTGTTTGCACTGTGCTAGCTCGTGGACTCTGACTGTCTCAGTGGCTGGGTCCCGAGAGAGTGGGAAACCTAGTGCCCTCTGGCTTTATCGTGGTTGTGTCCTGTCTGGTGATTGGCTGTGCTGTGTTGTGTGCTTACTGGTCATCCTGTGTGTCAATCACTGCCTGTCTGCACTTCTTTCGATACATGCATGGATATTATGACAGGGGTGAGACCCAAGCAAACACGGGGAGAATGTGCAAACTCCACATGGACAGTGACCCTGGGCCGGGATCGAACCCAGGCCCTCGGCGCCGTGAGGCAGCAGTGCTAACCACAGAGCCACCGTGCTGCCCATGACTTAGTTAAAATGGCCACCTGCTCGAGGGTGCCACTGCAGGCACCCTTGGGGAGCCACTTATAAATAACGGCGGGCCTAACACCCTGCGCCGAGGCGTCAACGGGTCCAAAACGGTGCAGGATGACGGCGGGGTGAGATGGCGTCTGCCGCTAGGTAGGTCCCGCCCAAAGGGTGTCCATTTTCAGGTGAGGTGGACTACCGGCTTGGCTCTCAGGAAGAAGACAACTTTGTCATACATCTATGAGGCTACTTCGGTCATTGATTGGACGCAGGCTTCGATCGACATTGTAGGGTTGGCATAGCACTTCACTCCAAGCCTTTGCATCAGTAATCAAAACGATGACGGGCTGACAGGAGCAGTAGGGGTCTCCGAGCACAGCATTCTCACATAGGTGGCTTTAGAGGGCCCCACCACCGACGCAGGCAATGTTGCCACCATCCCAGGCAGGGCTGCACCCACCCGATAGGACTTTAGTGTATTGTGGACAATAGGGGGAGATCGAGGAGTCAGTGGAACTCTCCCCGAGTGGTAAGCGTGGGGGGTGGGGGTGTTGGGGAGTTGGGGGGTGGGGAAGAGAGAGAGAGAAAGTGACTGAGGGAGGAGAGGGGAGGAAGGCACAGGAGGGTGAGGCACGAGAATGGGCCGTTGCCCCAAGTACGACGGAGAAAAGGGTAGGGGGCTAGCTTTCCAAAAAGATCTTCTGTTCAGTGGTGGCCAGGGGGGGGGGCGACAGAGTTTTCAGTCCGGTAGAGGCCTAGAGAAACAGTTCACGGATGTTTTCCCATCCCACTCCCACCCCTGCTTCAGCACAACAACCACTCCTCTGGTAGTTGGGAGGGCAGGGTCTTCAGCACAGGAGGGATCCAGAAAAAGAGTCACACAATCCTATGTGTCCCACTCTCACCCCTCTGAGCGCAAGGTGAAGAAAAAAATCCAAACATACCACTCTACCCCGGAGGTGGACTTCCTGGGGAAGGCAAACATACGTTCATGAGGGGTCTCATTGGTGGCAGTGCACAGGAGCGACCGGATGGAGTGGAGTGCATCGGGGAGGACCTCCTGGCAGCGAGAGACTGGGAGACTTCTAGACCGTAGGGCCAGGAGGACGGCCTTCCAGATCGTCGCGTTCTCCCTATCCACCTGTCCGTTGCCCCGGGGGTTGTAGCTGGTCGTCCTGCTTGAAGCGATGCCCTTGCTAAGCAGGTACTGACGCAACTCGTCGCTCATGAAGGAGGAACCCCGATCGCTATGGATGTAGGTGGGGAACCCGAACAAGGTGAAAAGACTGTGCAGGGCCTTGATGATGGTGGCAGAGGTCATGTCAGGGCATGGGATGGCAAAGGGATATCTTGAGTACTCGTCAACAATGTTGAGGAAGTATACGTCACGGTCAGTGGCGGGGAGGGGCCCTTTGAAGTCGATGCTGAGGCGCTCAAAGGGGCGGGAGGCCTTTACCAGGTGCGCTCTGTCTGGCCGATAGAAGTGCGGTTTGCACTCCGCGCAGACCTGGCAGTCCCTGGTCATGGTCCTGACCTCATTGATGGAGTAAGGCAGGTTGCGAGCCTTGACAAAATGAAAAAAACGGGTGACTCCCGGGTGACAGAGGTCCTTTTGGAGGGCCCGAAGTCGGTCTACTTGTGCGCTGGCACATGTACCACGGGATAGGGCATCTGGGGGCTCATTGAGCTTCCCCGGTCGGTACAGGATATCGTAGTTGTAGGTGGAGAGCTCGATCCTCCACCTCAGGATCTTGTTGTTCTTGATTTTGCCCCCCTGTGTATTGTTAAACATGAAAGCAACCGACCGTTGGTCAGTGAGGAGAATGAATCGCCTGCCGGCCAGGTAATGCCTCCAATGTCGCACAGCTTCTACAATGGCTTGGGCTTCCTTTTCGACGGAGCAGTGTCGAATTTCGGAGGCATGGAGGGTACCGGAGAAGAAAGCCATGGGCCTGCCCACCCGGTTGAGTGTAGCGGCCAGAGCAAAGTCCGACGCATCACTCTCCACCTGGAACGGAATGGACTCGTCCACAGCGTGCATTGCGGCTTTGGCAACATCTGCCTTGATGCGGTTGAAGGCCAGGCGGGCCTCAGCCATCAGGGGAAAAATGGTGGATTTAATAAGTGGACGAGCCTTGTCCGCATAATTGGGGACCCACTGTGCATAGTAAGAGAAGAACCCCAGGCATCTCTTCAGGGCTTTGGGGCAGTGGGGGATTGGGAGTCCCAGGAAGGGGCGCATGCGGTCGGGGTCGGGCCCGAGGACCCCGTTTTCCACAACGTAGCCAAGGATGGCTAGGCGGGTTCTGCGGAAAATGCATTTTTCCTTATTGTAGATGAGGCTCAGGAGCTTAGCGATGTGGAGTAAGTGCCGGAGGTTTTCATCATGGTCCTGCTGGTCATGGCCGCAGATGGTGACATTATCTAAGTACGGGAATGTGGCCCACAGCCCGTACTGGTCAACCATTCGGTCCATTTCTCGTTGGAAGACCGAAACCCCATTGGTGACGCCGAAGGGAACCCTGAGGAAGTGGTAGAGGCGGCCATCCGCCTCGAAGGCAGTGTATTGATGGCCCTCCGGGCGGATAGGGAGCTGGTGGTACGCGGACTTCAAGTCGACTGTTGAGAAGACTCGATACTGCGCAATCTGGTTGACCATGTCAGATATGCGGGGAAGGGGGTACGCATCGAGCTGCATATACCGGTTGATAGTCTGACTGTAGTCGGTGACCATCCGGTGTTTCTCCCCCCTCTTGACGACCACCACTTGGGCTCTCCAGGGGCTGGTACTAGCCTCAATGATCCCCTCTCATATGAGTCGCTGGACCTCCAACCTGATAAAGGCCCTGTCCCGGGCACTATATCGTCCGCTCTTAGCAGCGACGGACTTACAGTCCGGGGTGAGGTTAGCGAAGAGCGGGGGTGGGGCGACCTTAAGGGTCGCGAGGCTACAGACAGTGAGGGGGGTGGTGCAGGCGTCCACCGAACTTTAAAGTCAGGCTTTGGAGGTGGCACTGGAAGTCGAGCCCCAGTAATAGGCAGCGCAGAGTAAGGACGTAGAGCTTAAAGTTAGTGTACTCTACGCCTTGTACAGTCAGGGTCGCAACACCGTATCTCAGGATTTCTACTGAATTTGATCCGGAAGCCAGGGTGATTTTCTGGGGCGCAGGTAAAATTGGGAGGGAGCAGCGCCTTACCGTATCTGGGTGTATGAAACTGTCTGTGCTCCCAGAGTCGAAAAGGGAGGCCGTCTCGTGCCTGTTGATCCGGACGGTCATTGTAGATTTTCCGAGGTGATGAGGTCGGGACTGGTCGAGCGTGATGGATGTGAGCTTCGGAAGGTGACGGGTAGGCCGGTCGGAGGTAGCGGCCGGCCAGCGTACGACCGGGTGAGCAGGGCCCCCGGGAGGCTGCGGAGTGGTCCCAAGATGGCGGCCCCCATGGGTCGCGCGCGGCGGGTGGCATCGGAGATGGTGTCAAAGATGGTGGCCCCCATGGGTCGCGCGTGGCGGGTGGAGTACAAGATGGTGTCAAGGATGGTGGCCCCCATGGGTCGAGCGTGGCAGGTGAGATCAAAGATGGCGGCGAAGATGGCTGCGCCCACGGGCCGCACATGGCGGGTGGCACGGCAGCTGGGGGCGGCCCCGACAGGCAGCAGGCATCCCTGCTGGGCCTAGGAGTTTTAGGGAGAGATCGGGCCTGGCAAGCTTTCGCAAAGTGGCCCTTCCTCCCATACCCGTTGCAAGTCACGTTCCGTGCAGGGCAGCGTTGTCTGGGATGCTTACCCTGGCCGCAAAAATAGCACTTCAGGCTTCCGGCGTTGGCGGGCTGCTGTGCGGCACAAGCTTGCGCTGCTCTCGAGTCCGATGATGGCGGCACCCACGAGGTCCACGAGGGTGCCGCGTGGTTGGAGGTGTAGGCTCCCATGTTCTGGAAGGCCCCCATATTCTGGAAGGCCGCTTCCAGCGAGTTTGAGAGCTGCACTGTCTCTGGGAGGCCGAGTGTACCCCCTTCTAGCAATCGCTGGTGGATGTAGTTCGATTTCATGCCTGTGACAAAGGCGTCTCTGATCAACAGCTCCGCTTGTTGGGTAGCCGATACCGCCTGGCAAGCACAGTTCCGGCTGAGTACCCGCAAGGCACGCAGGAATTCAGCTAGTGATTTCCCAGGGCGTTGTCACCTCATGGCAAGAAGGTGCCTAGCATACACCTCATTTCAGACTTTACATATTGTCCCTTCAGCAGCATTATCGCCTCCGTATACGAGGGGGCGTCCCTGATGAGAAGGAAAACTTGCGGGCTCACGTGTGCGTTGAGGATCTGTTGCTTTTGGAGGTCGGTGAAGTCTTCAGTGAAGGATCCGAGGTACGCTTCGAAGCAGCTTAGCCAGTGCTCGAATGTTGCAGTGGCGTCGGCTGCCTGTGGTTCCAGATCCGGGTGATCAGGCTTGAGCAGTGAATTCACCTTAGAAGTTTAGTTTATTAAATTGATGTGCCATCAACGAACATGAGACAAGTAGTGAACGTAACTGAGGCTTTAATGAACTAACCAGAACGCCTCCTGGCCTCTGATCCCAAACTGGGTCAGAGGCGGAGACCAGCCACCTTTATACCGGGCCCGAGGGGAGGCGGAGCCTTCGGGCAGTGGTTTACCACAATACATGTAATACAGTAGCCGTTTACCACAATACACATATTATATACTGTGGTTCGGAGCCAGCAGGGACAAGCCGAGGCATGTAACAATACAACAGTACAATACAATACAGTAGTTTACCACAGTCTCTATCTGTTGTAGGTTGTAGGAATGCAGGCAGGGAGGCAGGCAGTTTTTAAATCTGGCCCCAGGCTGAAGCCCAGGCCGGGGCCTTATTTGCAGAATTTCCTCTGCCTCTCTCTCCCTGTAGTAATCTCTTAGCAATGGAATTGAGAGCAAGGAGAGAGAGAGAGAGAGAACTCCACTTCCCCTTCTTCCTGTTCAAAACAAGCAGCAGTAAATCTCTCCCTTCTTCCCTGTCTGTTTTCCAGGCTGTGGAAAACAGCAGCACACAAGCAGGTCTGGCTGCCTGCAAACAGTTTGTAATCCACAAGCTGGAGCAATCAGCTTGCACACCCTACATATCCACTTGGGAATATTTTTGTTTATTAAACGGTAAACATTACAATTGGACAAAACCAAACCACAACACTGCAGTGACACAAAGAAAACCATATACATGTTGAGCAGTAAACAGGCAGCAACAACACACGGTCAGCAGCAGGCCGCAACAGCGGGCCTGCAATACCCGCAACAAGGCGTCTATTTGGGCCAGTCAGCCTCGTGCACCTCCTCCTGCAGTTCCCAGTGGTAGAGTCCCAGCAGTGAAAAAGTGCACATGGGACAGTCACGCGATGCAGGAGGCAGCAGAGGAGAGACTGGGTACCTTCGCCTCTGTGCCAACGTCAATGGCAAGACATCACACAGCCTCCCTTTCCTCACTCCAGGCCATAGAACCAGAGGAGGCAGCAGTAAAAAAAACCTCGACCTCTAAGTGGACATTGGACAGATAACAGTACAATAAGGACAGCAGTAATCGGCAAAAGCACTCTTCCAATCCTGGCTCCCCCCCGCCCGTAGTGACATGCATAAGCAATAGTACATGTAAATATGTTTGACCTCTGACCACTAGATGGCAGGCAAGTTATACCATGTGACACTACAACCGAGGGAGAGTCTGTAGAAGTCGTTGTGGTTAGTTGTGTTTGTGATTGTTCTAGCTGTTAGTATTAGTTTCCAACCCACAGTTTGTTATACAATAATAAATTTGAATAGTCTCGAACTAGATATTCTTTGGTGTACTGACTCGATCATTGTCCATGCACTAGAACATAGCATGGTACCAGAAGTGGTAATCTACAAACTGAAGATCTGAAGTGTGAACATTGAAAGACACCGGCTTGCAATTCTGAAATGGTGCTAAATAAAAACAAACGGGGAACATCAAAAGAAATCTCTCAGAATGCTAAATCGGTAAAAGAAGAAGATGGAAAGTTTGAAAACGCCTCAGTATCTTCGAGTAACTGGTAATGTAGATGGCGATTGCTGCGCATTTACGCAACAGTTCACATTGTACGTGACAGCCTTAGGATTACAAGTGCAGCCTAATGAACAAAAAATAGCATTATTGCTAACTGTAGCAATAGCGATAGCGATTTACAACACATTTGTTTTTAAACGGGAGAAAGATAGTGAAAGCTTTGTTGCCATCATTTAGTTCAATGAGCATTGTATTCTGAAAAAGAACAAGACTTTCGAGCGGTACATATTTAGAACGCACATGCAGAAGCCGGGCGAGCCCTTTGATAGCTTTCTTACCGACATCAAGCAGAAAGCACAAACTTGTAACTTTGCTACGTTAAAATCCTCGATGATTCGAGATCAGATTGTCTTCGGAATTAATAATAATAATGTGCGAGAACGTCTCTTACAGAAGAATTAGCTTCAGTTAGAAGATGTAATTAAAATTTGCCGTGCAAGTGAATTAACAGCGCAGCATATAAACACATTGAATGCACAGAATTAAGCCGTGAAAATTGGTAGTAATGACGACGCCATTGATGTTGTGGCACACTCGAAAGCAAACAGTGATCTCAGCAGCACTAGACAGAAGCAGCCCTTACGTGCAAAAGATGTGGAAACAGGCACCTACCGAGGCAATATCCAGCAATATCCAGCATACGGAAACATTTGAACGAAGTGCAAAGGCAAAAACCATTTTGCCAAACAAGAAAATTCATCTAGAAAAGTCCATCAATACTATTGATGATATTAAATTAAAGCGGACACATTTTTCATCGAAGTAGTCTCGAAAGAAGCCAAACAGGGTGAAATGTCACCTTTAGAAACAAAAAGTTATAACAATGATATTGCAGCAGTAACAAAAGATACTGGACAGTTTCTTTGTTAATAACTACATCACTCATCAATGTTAAACTAGTCATAGGAGTGAGAGCAAATCTCATCAGCATCAGTGATATTGAAGCTATGAAAATAAAACCTAAAATATTAAACAAGCCAGCCGTCTTGTAGGACTATAATGGTCAGAAAATTGCCACATTGGTCATGTGTGAACTCGAGGTCCAAGTAAAAGACAAAGTCAAATTCTCCATTGTAGCTAAAGATCGCGAGTTGCTGTTCGGTGTTGAAGTGTGTGAAGCAATGGAACTGGTTAAAAGAGTGTATCGCACTGACGGTGCACTTAACACACACAGCGGACCGGTGGAGTCCATTGTGCATGCTTTCCCAGAAATATTCCAGGGTTTTGCCTTTCACCTACAAGATTCAACTCAAGAATGATGCTCAACCAGTGATATATGTTCCGAGAAGAGTTCCGGCACCATTGTGGACGTCTAAAAGCTGAATTAAACAGAATGACACATCTTGGTGTGATCAAAAAGATCGAAGAGCCGATAGATTGGAACAATTCGATGGTGTGTGTTAAAAAACAAAATAATAATCTTAGGATATACATGGATCCTAAAGACCTCAATGCAAACATAAAAAAAGAACACTATCCGATACCTAAGCAAGAGGAGATCACAAGTGAGATGTCAGGTGCGACGAATTTCAGCAAACTTGATGCTTCACAAGGATTCTGGCAACTCAAGTTAGATAAAGAGAGTACTCAGTATTATACGTTCAATACTCTGTTTGATAGATATTGCTTTCTTCTTATGCCCTTTGGCATAATCGCAGCATCAGAAATTTTCCACAGAGCGATGGAACATATGGTTGAAGACATTCAGGGTGTTCAAGTACATGTCGATGACATCATCATTTGGGGTTCCACAGAAGAGGAACACAATGAAAGGTGAATAAGAGTATTGCAGGTCAAGGAAAATGGACTATGTCTTAACAAGGCCAAATGTCAATTTGGTTTGAAGGAAATAATGCTTTGAGGAGACAGATTGTCTGCTCAAGGAATAAAGCCTTATGACATGAAAATACAAGCCATTATGAAAATGCCTCGACCAACAACTAAAAGGGAGTACTGAGAGTACTAGGCATGATTCATTTTATTGGTAAATTTATTCCAAACCTTTCAGCGAAAACAACATATCTTCGAGAATTTCTAAAAAAAAGTGAATAACTTCACTTGACAGACAAACATGAACAAGAGTGGATCACATTGAAAACACCTCTAACGACAACTTCATAGAACATAGAACATAGGAAAATACAGCACAGAACAGGCCCTTCGGCCCACGATGTGGTGCCGAACTTTTGTCCTAGATTAAGAACAAATTAATCTACACCTCATCATTCTACCGTACCTATCCAATAGCCGTTTGAAGGTCCCGAATGTTTCCGACTCAACTACTTCCACAGGCAGTGTATTCCATGCCCCCACTACTCTCTGGGTAAAGAACCTACCTCTGACATCCCCCCTATATCTTCCACCATTCACCTTAAATTTATGTCCCTTGTAATGGTTTGTTCCACCCGGGGAAAAAGTCTCTGACTGTCTACTCTATCTATTCCCCTGATCATCTTATAAACCTCTATCAAGTCGCCCCTCATCCTTCTCCGTTCTAATGAGAAAAGGCCTAGCACCCTCAACCTTTCCTCATAAGACCTACTCTCCATTCCAGGCAACATCCTGATAAATCTCCTTTGCATCTTTTCCAAAGCTTCCACATCCTTCCTAAAATGAGGCGACCAGAACTGCACACAGTACTCCAAATGTGGCCTTACCAAGGTTTTGTACAGTTGCATCATCTCCTCACGGCTCTTAAGCTCTTAAATTCAATCTCTCTGCTAATGAACGCTAGCACACCATAGGCCTTCTTCACAGCTCTATCCACTTGAGTGACAACTTTCAAAGATCTATGAACATAGACCCCAAGATCTCTCTGCTCCTCCACATTGCCAAGAACCCTACCTTTAATCCTGTATTCCACATTCATATTCGTCCTTCCAAATGGACAACCTCACACTTTTCAGGGCTAAATTCCATCTGCCACTTCTCAGCCCAGCTCTGCATCCTATCTATGTCTCTTTGCAGCCGACAACAGCCCTCCTCACTATCCACAACTCCACCAATCTTCGGATCGTCTGCAAATTTACTGACCCACACTTCAACTCCCTCATCTAAGTCATTAATGAAAATCACAAACAGCAGAGGACCCAGAACTGATCCCTGTGGTACGCCACTGGTAACTGGGCTCCAGGCTGAATATTTGCCATCCACCACCACTCTCCGACTTCTATCGGTTAGCCAGTTCGTTATCCAACTGGCCACATTTCCCACTATCCCATGCCTCCTTACTTTCTGCAGAAGCCTACCTTATCAAATGCCTTACTAAAATCCATGTACACTACATCCACTGCTTTACCTTCATCCATGTGCTTGGTCACCTCCTCAAAGAATTCAATAAGACTTGTGAGGCAAGACCTACCCCTCACGAATCCGTGCTGACTATCACTAATCAAGCAATGTCTTTCCAGATGCTGAGAAATCCGAACCCTCAGTACCCTTTCCATTACTTTGCCTACCACCGAAGTAAGTAAGACTAACTGGCCTGTAATTCCCAGGGTTATCCCGATTCCCTTTTTTGAACAGGGGCACGACATTCACCACTCTCCAGTCTCCTGGTACCACCCCTGTTGACAGTGAGGACGAAAAGATCATTGCCAACTACTCTGCAATTTCATCTCTTGCTTCCCATAGAATCCTTGGATATATCCCGCCAAGCTCGGGGGACTTGCCTATCCTCAGGTTTTTCAAAATGCCCAACACATCTTCCTTCCTAACAAGTATCTCCTCGAGCTTACCAATCTGTTTCACACTGTCCTCTCCAACAATATGGCCCCTCTCATTCTTAAATACTGAAGAAAAGTACTCGTTCAAGACCTCTCCGATCTCTTCAGACTCAATACACAATCTCCCGCTACTGTCCTTGATCAGACCTACCCTCGCTCTAGTCATTCTCATATTTCTCACATATGTGTAAAAGACCTTGGGGTTTTCCTTGATTCTACCCGCCAAAGATTTTTCATGCCCTCCCTTAGCTCTCCTAATCCCTTTCTTCAGTTCACTCCTGGCTATCTTATATTCCTCCAACGCCCTGTCTGAATCTTGTTTCCTCAGCCTTACATAAGTATTCTTCTTCCTCTTAACAAGACATTCAACCTCTCTTGTCAACCGTGGTTCCCTCACTCGACCACCTCTTCCCTGCCTGACAGGGACATACATATCAAGGACACGTAGTATCTGTTCCTTGAACAAGTTCCACATTTCAATTGTGTCCTTTCCTGACAGCCTGTGTTCCCAACTTATGCACTTCAGTTCTTGTCTGACAGCATCGTATTTACCCTTCCCCCAATTGTAAACCTTGCCCTGTTGCACGTACCTATCCCTCTCCATTACTAAAGTGAAAGTCACAGAATTGTGGTCACTATCTCCAAAATGCTCCCCCACTAACAAATCTATCACTTGCCCTGGTTCATCACCAAGCACCAAATCCAATATGGCCTCCCCTCTGGTCAGACAACCTACAAACTGTGTTAGAAAAGCTTCCTGGACACACTGCACAAACACCACCCCATCCAAACTATTTGATCTGAAGAGTTTCCACTCAATGTTTGGGAAGTTAAAGTCGCCCATGACTACTACCCTGTGACTTCTGCACCTTTCCAAAATCTGTTTCCCAATCTGTTCCTCCACATCTCTGCTACTATTGGGGGGCCTATAGAAAACTCCTAACA
This sequence comes from Scyliorhinus torazame, assembly GCF_047496885.1. Taxonomy (NCBI): domain Eukaryota; kingdom Metazoa; phylum Chordata; class Chondrichthyes; order Carcharhiniformes; family Scyliorhinidae; genus Scyliorhinus; species Scyliorhinus torazame. Next base: position 117,244,104 of record NC_092714.1, read on the forward strand.
AGGTGACTGCTCCTTTCCTATTTCTGACTTCAACCCATACTACCTCAGTAGGCAGATCCTCCTCGAACTGCCTTTCTGCAGCTGTTATACTATCTCTTGCACATCCTCACTTCAGTTCTAATATTTTTTGACCGACCAAGAACACCAAAATTTCGACAGATGCATTGAAGGATGGTTTAGGTGCAGCTTTGCCGCAAGAGGAAAATGGTAGTGATTGGAAACCAGTAACATATGTATCTGGATCAATGACAGACTCTGAGTGTCACAATGCTGAAATTGAAAAAGAATGGCTAGCATTAGTTAACGGATTGGAGAAATTCCACAGTTACGTGTATGGTCCAGCTACTTTCATTGCAAAGACAGATCACAGACCGTTGGTAGCTATAGTCAAGAAAACGTTGAGTGAAATGTTACCTCACATCCAAAGGATGATGATGAAACTTCAGAGGTATGACTTTGACTTGATCTATACACCGGGCAAGAAGATTGTAGTAGCCGATACGCTATGCAAGAGCTACAGCAGCACTGGATGACAATTCCATGGGAGAGGATGCGCAAGTGCGTGTGGATATGATCACAGAGACCCTACCAGTGTCAGATGCAAAGTCAAAACTGATTGTTGCAGAAACAGAAAAGATGAAGTTATGCAAATGGTGATACATAATCTCAACAATGCATGGCCAAAAGGCTCATGCTCCAAGTATCACAATATATGACCAGAGCTAAGTATAGCAAATGGTTTGTTACTAAGACAACAGAGAATTGTTATTCCACAGTCTCTGCGCAACAAAATACTGCAAAAGTTTCATGAGGATCACCTTGGGATCGAGAAATGCAGGAGAAGAACGCGAGATGCGGCACATTGCATAGGAATAAATAAAGACATACAGCCAATGGTGGAAAATTATACCATTGTCGAAGATACCAATATCGACAAGCAAAGGAACCGATGGAGATGGGCAAAATTGTGTCAGTTACTTGGCAAAAGGTGGGGATAGACTTATTCTACCTTGAAGGTAAAGAATATTTGCTAATAGTCAACTACTATTCAAACTATCCTGAAGTGGCACAGTTGTCAAGCTCGTCAGCCAATTGTGTTTTTATGCACACAAAAGCAATATTTGCACGTCATGGTATTCCTCAGGTGGTCATGAGTGATGATGGTCCGTGTTTCAATTGTAAAGAATGGAATGCATTTGCACAGTATTATGACTTCAGACATGTAACATCGGGTCCATTGTCTCTGAAAACTTATATTCTTCAAAACCAACACAACCAGAGGAAGAGTCAAATATCACTGTACAGTCTGAAGTTCTGAACATTGATGTGGTGGTCATACCAGTTTCACCTACTGAAATGCAAGACTGTCAAGCAGATTCATCAGATTTACCGAAGCTAAGAAGATCAACAAGGCATGGAAAAAAACAAGACTGATTCTGTAATTGGACAGTATAACTGTGCATGATATAAATTATTGTGCTGTGCATATCAGATATAATATTTATTGAAATGATGTATATATGTTTTGTTCAAAATCTGAAGGAAATGGGATGTAGTGATATGCATAAGCAATTGTACATGTTAATATGTTTGAACTCCAACCACTAGGGGCAGGCACGTTAGACCATGTGACACTGCAACCTCGGGGAAGTCTGTAGAAGAAGTGTTCATGGTTAGTTATGGTTGTGATTGTTCCAGTTGTTAGTATCAGTTTCCAACCCACGGTCTGGATACATTCAACATTCAACTAGTCTAGAATTAGATGTTCTTTAGTGCATTGACTCAATCATTGTCCATACGCAGGTGGGTCAGTCCACCCCATTGCCATCATCAGGTCAGTCCACCCAACCCGATCCTCAATCCAGCCCACAGCAACAGAACAGGCAACAGCAAACACACACAGAGCCTGCAGGCATCGGTGGTCACCGATGGTGGCGAGCAACAACTTTCAGCTACCTGCAAATGTATGGGAAGGTCACCAAGCAAACAAAATGAAAGGAAATAGGGGACAAAGCAGAAAGGGGGTGGGGTGCAGGGTGGGGGGGTGGGGGGGGGGGCTAATAGGACACTGCCTAAACTATCTACGGAAGCAAAAAATAGAAAGTAATAGATTCCCCGAGTCCCCAGATGGGACGAGGGGTGACCCGGTGTCAGGCATGAGTAAGCTCACCGCCTCCATGCCCACCACCGACTTCCTACGGTCAATCGCCATCTGGACCCGAGTCCCCCATCACAATGAGTGTGATGTACTGCATGGGCCCATTGACCACCCCTGGGCCTGCTTCGATCCCACCACCAGAATCATTGGCTGGCAGGTTCCTTTTGGGCTCCTCATGGGGTCCCAGGAGTGAAATATGAATGGGTCCAAGGTGCAACATTGCACTGGGAAGCACCTGGCCCCCAAAGCACCCTGCTCCAGGGGCGGCGGCAGCGTGGGGGTTTCCTTGCAATCCACTTGCCTCGCACACCTCATCGGGGGGGAGGGAATGTTCCTCCAGATCGGGGCCGCATGCCTCAACGCTGTCTGTTGCTGGGTCAGTGGAGGGGTCCAGAGGACTGTTCTTTCCTTCCTCCCTCCTTCCCTTCCTCCCTTCCCTTCCTTCCTCTCTTCATTCCTTCCTTCCTTCATTCCTTCCCTCCTTCATTCATTTCTTCCTTCCCTCCTTCCCTCCCACCCTTCCACCCTTCCTCAGTGCTCATATTACTGGGATTGACAATTCCCCCCAACCGAGCATGTTCCCCCCCCCCCCCCCCCCACCCCCTCCCAACCCCTGGGTCTCCTGCAACCCACCCAAGGACTGGGGCAGCGGCCCGGTGTACCTGGGCTCACTGCACTATTTGGAATATGACTACTCACCTCCTTGGATCCCCAAAACAGCCATTTCGCTCGCTTCACATTTTTAATTAGTGTATTAAACAGCACCCGCATGACCGCACGCTGGGGAGGCAGTTAAATCATGGGAGGCCATTCGATAGGGGTCCCCCCCATTAATGCGATGGACATTGGTCTTAATTGGTGATTATTGGTTTCTCTCCATGCCGCGGGAACCAGGGCCGGGATTCTCCCTTCTGGGGACTAAGTCCCCACACCAGCGGGAAAACCGCTCCGGCGTCAACAGCCCCCGAATGTAAGGAATTCTCTGAACTTACGGAGGCTAGGTGGATGGCAGTGGGGTTGGTGCTGCTCCAGCTGGCGCCGAAGGGACGGCGCGAGTTCGTGCATGTGCAGAACGGCCGGCATGACCTCGTGCATGCGTGGAATGGCTGGTGTATTTCCAAGCATGCGCGGGGGGTTCTCTTCTCCATGCTGGCCCCCGAGCAATATGGCGGAGCCCTACAGGAGCCCGGCATGGAGGAAAGAAGTCCCCCCATGGAACAGGCCTGCCCGCAGATCAGTGGGCCTCTCCCACTACTAACCAGCCCGCTCATATTCGCGACTGGCACGATGCGGTTGGTTGATCCTTCCCATGGTTTCCGGTTGAAGCAGCCTTATAGCCAGAAAGCTGATTTATTCCACAGATTTTGGAGTTAAATATATGCTAAAATTTTGGTGGCAATGCAGCATGAAAGTTATTTTACTAGAGAGAAATGTTGACATATCACAAGGACTGAAAGCATGAGTTAGTTATGATCAGTGTCACTGGAACTTTATAGCATTGTGATCATAACATCAATCACAACATTTCCTGTTTTCAAAGAATCATAGAATAGAATCCCTGTGCAGCAGGAGGCCATTCAGCCCATTGAGTCTACACTGACCCACTCAAAGAGCACCCTACCTCGGCCAATCTCTTGTCCTATCCCCGTAACCCCACCGAAGGGAAACTTAGCGTAGCCAATCCACCTAACCGGCACATCTTTGGATTGTGGGAGGAAGCCGGAGCACCCGGAGGAAACTCATGCAGACACGGGAAGAATGTGCAAATTCCACACAGTCACCCGAGGTTGGAATCAAACCCGGGACCCTGTCACTGTGAGGCAGCAGTGCTAACCACTGTGCCATCCTGAACAAGTTTCTCAACAGGTTGTTATGATGCTGTTAGAAAATACAAATAGATTTCCAACTAGCCATCCTTTCCATCCTAAACGGCAGCAATAGATGGAGTACTACCTATCTATTTGTTATCATACAATGAAATGAGTGTTATTACAATAGAATCAAAAGTGAGAATGTTTATGGTTAAACAGTGCCTGTTTATGGTGTCATGCCTCCGTAGAGACTGATAACTTTTTAAAAGAGTTAAACTTCCAGTTATTAGCTGAAAGAGTGATCCGACAAGATCTCATATTTTCAAACTTTTATTACAGCAAATGACTAAAGATTATTGACTAAACATTATTTCTGCGGGTAAATTATATTTTAAACTAACAAGAAGAGGTCCTCCATTTAACTTTTAGCACAACTGAAAAAATTCTCACTATGTTTAGACCTTATACTATCCCTTAAGTGGATACTTCATCTTCCAGGAAGTAGTCCAAAATTATTCTCAGGCTTCCAATTGCGGCATGTAGGTGGAGGTCGCATGTTTGGTGGCTGCTGCAAAAGTAGTCTTTTTTAGGCCCTTTACACCCAGTTTTGGGGGAAATTCTTTGGTGAGAAGCCTGAGGCATTTATAGAATGTTAAAAACTGGAAAAAAGAACCCAGGAGAAAAGGGAGTGAGTGAAATTCCGCCGTCAAGCGTGACGAGGAATTCAGCGGGGGTAAAGATGGCGAGAAAGAGCCCATGGGGTGGAGTTGAAGTGATGACCTGGGAGTAAAGATGGCTGAAGTGTTGGCCAGGGAGTTTGAGCGGCTGTTCTCAAAACATTTCGGAAAGCATTGGTCAGAGATGATGTCTTCCTTTAAGGAATGGGTTAGTGAGACCCTTGTCCCAATGAGAAAGGAGTTAGTGAAGACTTTGATGGCGATGCGTGAGCATGCAGAGAAAATGAAGGGGTGGAGGAGACAGTGCCCTGCCAAAGCGACCAGTTCACCTCGATGGATGAGGAGTTGGGAAAGGTGGCAGAGATAAATAGAGAGCTGAGAGCCAAAGTAGAAGATCTGGACAGCAGGTCACAAAGGCAGAATCTGAGGATCATGGATGTGGCTGAGGGGTCGTAGGGCCAGAGGCCTACAGAGTACTTCGCCGATATGTGACAAAGTTCACAGAGGAGGGTGGAGGACCCCTCTCAGGTGTGAATTGGACAGGGCTCACCATTCGCTCCAACTGAAACTGAGAATGAATGAACCGCCGAGAGCTGTGATTGTCTGTTTTCGTATTTTCAAGAAGCGAGAGGTAGAGTGGGACGGCAACGGTATGCGTACATACTAGGATCTGATGGCGAAACTGGCAAGGAGACGGTCAGTCTTTGGTCGAGCTAAGGCGGCGTTGTATAAATGCAACGTCCAGTTTGGTGTGGTCCACCCGGCGAAGCGGAGGGTCATGCACAATGCCAGGACTACTAATTTGAGATGGTGGTGGAGGCGTTCGTGAAGGCAGAAGGCCTGGAACTGAACTGAGTTTGTCTTTCATGGTTTTTGACTGGGCTTTTTCTTTATGTTGCTCTTTCCCTTTATGGATTTTATGGTTAATTGCTCTGTGTATTAAATGTTTGGGTTGGGGTGGTTTGGGGAGGACGGTTGGTTCGGCTTTGGGGTGTGTTTGGACATAGCGGGTTGGGAGTTTGGAAGAGGTAGGTGTGGCGGGGCTTTGGAGCTGGTGCGTTTTTTTGATTTGGGGCAGGGGGCTCAAATGCAATGTTGCCCAATGAACTGGAGCGAGGTGGGGGAAGGGACTGCGGTTGTTGGAGCCTGGTAGGCAGTTTTCGATGGGCTTGGGAGGTGTGAATGGTTGGGGGACGGAGCCGATACTGGATGAGGTGTTTCCAAGAGTAAGTGATGGGGGGTTTCTGGGAAAGGGGGAAGGGTGGTGGGGTTAACAGTGACTACGGCCGGGGCTGGGTCTCGCCTGCCAGGTGGTCGTGGCGGGTAGGAAGGGGGAGGGGTGGCCCGAAACCTGCAAGGGTTGGGGGGACCAGTGAAAATAGAGTGGGTTTTCTCGCACTTGAAAGGCCTGAAAGTGGACATGGTGCTGTTACAGGAGACTTATCTGAGGGTAAAGGACCAGATGAGGCTGAGGAAGGGCCGGGTAAGCCAAGTGTTCCATTTGGGACTCGACAGCGGGGCCTGGGGGGTGACGAGACTAGTGGGTAAATGGGTGAGGTTTCAGATGGAGAAGGTGGTGGCGGACCAGGGGGGGTAGATACTTGATAGTGATGGGGGCATAAGAAGGGAGGCTGGTGGTGCTGTTTAATGTGTATGTTTCAAATTTGGACGACGCTCGGTTTGTGAAGAAAATGCTGGCAGCCATACCAGATTTGGATACTCACCAGTTGATAATGGGACGGGGGGTGCTGGGGGGGGGGGGGGGGGCTCTGGATCTGTGGAATACTCGGTGATTGTGACATCGGATCATGCTCCGCACTGGGTGGATGTGGTCTCCGCGAAAGGTCCAGCCCAGAGGCCAGAATGGAGGCTAGATGTGGGTTTGTTGGCAGACCCAAATTTTTACATTAGGATGGGGAAGGTGATTGAGGAGAATGTGGAGTTTAACCGAAATGGGGCGGTCTCGCCATCAAGGGTTTCGGAGGCATTGCAGCGGTAGTGAGGGCGAGGTAATTTCATTCAAACTGAAGGTGGATAGGGAGGCACGGGAGATACAGCAGCAGTTGGTAGAGAAGATTTTGGAAGTAGATGGGAGATTTTGAAGGTAGACGGAAGAAATGCGGAGTAGCCGGAGCCAGGACTTTTCGTGATGAGGAAGGAGTTGCAGGCGAAAGTTGAACTTCTATCCACGGGGAGGGGAGTCTGGCAGCTGAGGCGAGCAAGGGGGTTGTCTATGAGTATGGCGAGAAGACCAGTTGATTGCTGGCGGCCAGCTCCGTCAGCAGGCGGCAGTGAGAGGAATTGTGCGAATTAGGGGTGGAATAGTCGGGTTGGTGGTGGCGCCGGAGCAGGCGAATAAAGTGTTTGAAGACTTTTATAGGGGCTTGTATAAATCAGAGCCGCCGGAGGATGAGTCGGAGATAAGGGAATTTGTCCGGAGGTGGTAGAGGAGGAGAGGGCTGGATTGGAGGAACCAATGGGGATGGAGGAAGTGGAGGCAGCGATTGGGAAGTTGCTTTCGGGCAAGGTACCAGGACCGGATGGGTTCCCAGTGGAATTTTATAAAACTTCTTATAAAAAATTTCAAGGATAAGTTGGCACCGTTGATGACAGAAATGTTTGAGAATGCGATGGCAAGGAGAGTATTTGGCCCTTCTGAACTTGTTGTACTATTACTGAGCGGCAAATGTGGCGAAGGTGCGGGGCTGGCGTAGAGAGACAGAGGCTTTGTAGGTGCAGATGGAGGTGGGTTCTTGCAAAGGGTTGGGTTAGCAGGCACTGGAAAAAGCGCCGTTAACATTCACCCCAGGGAAGTACTCGGATTGTCCTGTGGTGGTAGCCATGCTGAAGATTTGAGGGAAGTTTCAGCAGTACTTCAAGTTCAGGACAGGTTAGAACGGATAAAGGCCAAGTGGGTGGAAGAGTTGGGGATGGTGTTGGAGGAAGAATTATGGTGCGAAGTGCAGTGAAGTGTCAACGCCTCGACCTCGTGAGCAAAGCTGGGGTTGATGCAATTAAAAGTGATATTGAGTTCGCACTTAATGAAGGCAAGGATGAGCCGGTTGTTTGAGGGGGTGGAGGATATCTGCGAGCAGTGTGGGAGGGGCCCAGCCAATAATGTCCATATGCTCTGATCCTGCCCAGAGTTGGAGAAATTTTGGGGGTCATTTTTCAGCACCATGCCTGAGGTTTTGCACATGGATTTAGAGCCAGTACCTCTGGAGGCCATATTCGGGGTGTTAGACCTGTCGAAGTCAGAGCAGACGGGTGTGGGGAAGATGTTTTAGCCTTTGCCTCATTGGTCACATGCAAGTGGGCTATGTTGGGGGCGGAGGTCAGCTTTTCCACAAACCCCTCCCCCCCTTATGCCTCAGTGTGGCTGGGGGATAGAATGAAGTTCCTGTATTTGGAGAAGGTGAAACTTGCTCTGAGAGCGGCAGATGAGGGATTCCTTATGGGCGGCACAGTAGCACAGTGGTTAGCACTGTTGCTTCACAGCGCCAGGGTCCCAGGTTCAATTCCTACTTGTGTCACTGTCTTTGCGACGTCTGCACGTTCTCCCCGTGTCTTCGTGGGTTCCCTCCGGGCGCTCCGGTTTCCTCCCACAAGTCCCGAAAGATGTGCTTGTTAGGTGAATTGGACATTCTGAATTCTCCCTCTGAGTACCGGAACAGGCGCCGGAATGTGGTGACTAGGGGCTTTTCACAGTAACTTCATTGCAGTGTTAATGTAAGCCTACTTGTGACAATAAAAATTTTATTATTGTTGTTGTCTGACATTTTGGGTATTTGGTTGCTGTCAAGGGGTAGGAATGGGCAGGTTGGGGGTTGAGGCATTGGAGTTGAGTTTATTTGTTGTAAAAATGTAAAAATCTTGAACATTAGAATTTTGAAATTTTCAACAAAAGAAATCATTCTCAGCTTCAGATGATTTGCTTCCTTTGCACTTTCCCAGCCGCATAATGTCTGACTTTCACTTTTAAGATTACACTGGAGATTCCATCAATCATGCTCAAGCTAAGGGAATCTTCCAGGCTCCTTTAAATCCTCATGAACCTGGTCTCTTCAATCTGAATGCAAGTCCCACCCAAATTCTGCAAGGTAAATAATACAATCAGCATTTTATCTGCTTCTGGTGCAGGGCTGTCTGCCTCCACATCCTGCACTGTAGCCTTCCGATGGCTGCAGACCACCCCAAAGCCACTGCTGCCTGTGACATATTCATTGATTTATAGGGAAGCCTGTAACCTGATCCAAAATGGTTTTGACTGCCAATTTCCCCATGGCATGCGTTTAGGTGAAATTGCTCATTAGTGATCTTTGATGCCAACTCCCTATCACCTTTGAAGTAATTGGACCATTTACACACAACTGTCTACAATCTGACACAAACAACACGTTTCTAGGACTCTGGGAGATTTTAAATCTACTTATGGTATACTCAGAGAAGGACCTCTGGTGGTGGCATGTAGAAGGATATCGTACACAAGGTAGCTCTCACCAGAATCCTTGGTTTTTGGCCCTTTTAGCCTAGTTCCCGGGGGTAATTTGTGGACAGACTTGTCCAGTTTGACAGTTTGACAAAGATGTCAAAGACTGTGAAAAGAAATACTGGAAGGATGGTTACAAGCATTAGCCCTTGAGAAGAGCTGGGGAAGGTGCGGAATCTTTTGGGAACAAAGAAGGCAGAGGCAAGCTTGTCGGTTAGGGCTGCACCTATTACTGTAGATGAGCCAACTGAGGTAATGGTGACTGAATTTGAGAGACAATTTGGCAAGCATTTTGAGAGGCAAAGGAGGAAAATTATGGAGACCCTGAAAAAGTCAGTGGAGGGTGTGTTGGGCCCAATCAAAGAGGCATTGGGAAAGACCTGGGAGATAGTGCGGGAGCATGGTGAGGTGCTGAAGGGGGTGGAGGAGACTCTGTCATGACACAGTGACCAGATAGCCTCATTGGAAGCTGAGCAATTGATGGTGGAGGACATGAACAAGGGCTAAGGTCAAGGACATGGAGAATAGGTTGAGGCAGCAGAACCTCAGGTTTGTGGGGTTGCCAGAGGGGCTGGAGGGCTGAAAACCAACTGAGTACATTGCTTTGATGTTTGCAAAGTTATTGGGGGAGGAAGACCAGGTTCCCCCTCTCAAGTTGGACAGGGCCCATCGGTCATTTCGGGGGAAGCCAGCATGAATGGTGATAGTGGGCTTTCATAGCTATTGGACAAAGGAGAGTCCTTCAATGGATGAGAGAGAATCGAGAGGTGCGGTGGGAAGGCAGTAGTATTCAAATACACCAAGATGTCATGGCAGAAATGGCAAAGAGGTGTGTGGCCTTCAACAGGATAAAGACCCAATGGAGTGTGGGTCATACCACCCAATTTCCCTATTAAATGCGGATGCTGAGATATTGGCACTAAGGCTGGGCCAACGTCTCCCTCAAGTTATTGGGGAGGAACAAAGTGCTGCCGATTGTCGACTAATGTGCTCCGTTTATTAAATGTGGTGTTGACTCTGTCGGAGGAAACAGAACAGGAGGTCATTGCTACACTGTATGCCAATCAAGCTTTTGATAGGGTAGAATGGGGATATTTATTTGCAGTACTGGAAATGTTTGGGATAGGGCCTAATTTTGTGTCGTGGGTAAGATTGTTGTAGAGAGCCGGTTTCCGCACAAACAACATGAGCCTGGGGTATTTTCAGTTGAACAGGGGAATGAGGCAGGGGTTCCCTATGTCCCCCCTCTTGTTTGTGTTGGCGGTAGAACCTTTGGCCATTGTCCTGAGGGCTTTGGATAGGTGGGTGAGGATAATGAGTGGAGGGGTGGACCATAGGGTGTCCCTGTACGCTGATGATCTTCTACTGTATGAGACAGACCTGATCCCCACCATGGGTGATGGAATGGTGCTGCTGAGGTGCTTTGGCTCTTTCTCAGGGTACAAATTGAACCTGGAGAAAAATGAGCGTTTCCCGGTTACTCCCCCAGGGAGGGGAGTCAATCTGAGGTGTTGCCGTTCTGCTTACCCGTTCTCCATTCAGGTATCTGGGGATTCAGGTGCCTTGGGAAGTTTAACTATACGAGCTTGGTGGGAATGGTCAGGACGGATTCGCAGAGGTAGGGTGGTCTCCCTCTGTCCTTGGTGAGCAGGATTCAGTCGGTCAAGGTGAATATTTTATCATGATTTCTGTTCCTTTTCCAGTGTTTGCTGGTTTTGCTACTGAAGTCTTTCAATGGGGGAGTCAAGAAATTGATTTTGTCCTTTACTTGGACGAGCACAGTTGTGAGGATTCAAAGGACCGTCCTTCAGAGGGACTGACAATCAGGGTTGACTATATATTGCCAAGCCTGATATATTATTACTGGGCAGTGAATGTGGAGAAGGTGTTGGGTGATGTGGGGATCCGGAAGCTACCTGGATACAGATGGAGCTGATGTTATGTCGGGAGTCTGGGTTGAGTGCACTAGCAACTGCCTCGCTCCCGTTCTCACCGATGAAATATTCAGCAACTCCAGTAGTTTTCTCCACCCTGAATATATGGAGACAATTTTGGCAATACTTTAAATTGGGGCGGTATTGAAGCTGGCTCCAATCTGCGTGAATCATAAGTTTAAGCCTGCACGGTTGGATGTCACGTTCGGGGATGGGAAGAGAGGGGGTTGGAAGGAATGGGGGAATCTGCTCCTGGAGGGATGGTTTGCGAGTTTGGAGGAGTTGTTGAAGAAATTTAGGCTCTCGCGGTCTGACTCGTTCACAAGACCATAAGACCATAAGACATAGGAGCGGAAGTAAGGCCATTCGGCCCATCGAGTCCGCTCCACTATTCAATCATGGCTGATTTCAACTCCATTTACCCGCTCTCTCTCCATAGCCCTTAATTCCTCGAGAAATCAAGAATTTATCAACTTCTGTCTTAAAGACACTCAACGTCCCGGCCTCCACCGCCCTCTGTGGCAATGAATTCCACAGACCCACCACTCTCTGGCTGAAGAAATTTCTCCTCATCTCTGTTCTAAAGTGACTCCCTTTTATTCTAAGGCTGTGCCCCCGGGTCCTAGTCTCCCCTGCTAATGGAAACAACTTCCCTACGTCCACCCTATCTAAGCCATTCATTATCTTGTAAGTTTCTATTAGATCTCCCCTCAACCTCCTAAACTTCAATGAATATAATCCCAGGATCCTCAGACGTTCATCGTATGTTAGGCCTACCATTCCTGGGATCATCCGTGTGAATCTCCGCTGGACCTGCTCCAGTGCCAGTATATCCTTCCTGAGGTGTGGGGCCCAAAATTGCTCACAGTATTCTAAATGGGGCCTAACTAATGCTTTATGAAGCTTCAGAAGTACATCCCTGCTTTTATATTCCAAGCCTCTTGAGATAAATGACAACATTGCATTTGCTTTCTTAATTACGGACTCAACCTGCAAGTTTACCTTTAGAGAATCCTGGACTAGGACTCCCAAGTCCCTTTGCACTTCAGCATTATGAATTTTATCACCGTTTAGAAAATAGTCCATGCCTCTATTCTTTTTTCCAAAGTGCAAGACCTCGCAATTGCCCACGTTGAATTTCATCAGCCATTTCTTGGACCACTCTCCTAAACTGTCTAAATCTTTCTGCAGCCTCCCCACCTCCTCAATTCTACCTGCCCCTCCACCTATCTTTGTATCATCGGCAAACTTAGCCAGAATTCCCCCAGTCCCGTCATCTAGATCGTTAATATATAAAGAGAACACTCGTCACCGGTTGCCATTCCGAAAAAGAACCTTTTATCCCAACTCTCTGCCTTCTGCCTGACAGCCAATCGTCAATCCATGTTTGTACCTTGCCTCGAATACCATGGGCCCTTATTTTACTCAGCAGTCTCCCGTGAGGCACCTTATCAAAGGCCTTTTGGAAGTCAAGATAGATAACATCCATTGGCTCTCCTTGGTCTAACCTATTTGTTATCTCTTCAAAGAACTCTAACAGGTTTGTCAGGCACGACCTCCCCTTACTAAATCCATGCTGACTTGTCCTAATCCGACCCTGCACTTCCAAGAATTTAGAAATCTCATCCTTAACGATGGATTCTAGAATCTTGCCAACAACCGAGGTTAGCCTAATTGGCCTATAATTTTCCCTCTTTTTCCTTGTTCCCTTCTTGAACAGGGGGGTTACAACAGCGATGTTCCAATCCTCTTGGACTTTCCCTGACTCCAGTGACTTTTGAAAGATCATAACTAACGCCTCTACTATTTATTCAGCTATCTCCTTTAGAACTCTAGGATGTAGCCCATCTGGGCCCAGAGATTTATCAATTTTTAGACCTCTTCGTTTCTCTAGCACTTTCTCCTTTGTGATGGCTACCATATTCAACTCTGCCCCCTGACTCTCCTGAATTGTTGGGATATTACTCATGTCTTCTACTGTGAAGACTGACGCAAAGTTCTTACTTAGTTCCTCAGCTATTTCCTTGTCTCCCATCACTAGATTACCAGCGTCATTTTGGAGCGGCCCAATGTCAACTTTTGCCTCCCGTTTATTTTTAATGTATTTAAAGAAACTTTTACTATCATTCCTAATGTTACTGGCTAGCCTACCTTCATATTTGATCCTCTCTTTCCTTATTTCTCTCTTTGTTATCCTGTTTGTTTTTGTAGCCTTCCCAATCTTCTGACTTCCCACTACTCTTTGCCACATTATGGGCTTTCTCTTTTGCTTTGATGCATTCCCTAGCTTCCTTTGTCAGCCATGGCTGCCTAATCTCCCCTCTGATAACCTTTCTTTTGAGGACCTGTTTTTTAATTTGAATCCTAGCTCTTTATAATCTCTAAACAGGTCCTCTTTCCTAGACTTGCCTATGTTGTTGGTACCGACATGGACCACAACAACTGGATCCTCCCCCTCCCTCTCCAGTATCCTTTCAAGCCGGTCAGAGATATCCCGCACCCTAGCACCGGGCAGGCAACATACCATGCGGGACTCTTTATCCTGCTCACAAAGGACACTGGTAATCTAGTGATGGGAGACAAGGAAATAGCTGAGGAACTAAGTAAGAACTTTGCGTCAGTCTATCCCCCTGATAATAGAATCCCCTACAACTACAACTTGCCTATTTACTCCCTCCTCTTGAATGGCCTGCTGACCCATGGTGCCTTGGTCGGCTGACTTATCCTTCCTGCAGCCCTGTTCGCCATCCACACAGGGAGCAAGTGCCTCATACCTGTTGGACAGGGTCAAGGGCTGAGGCTCCTGAGTTCCTGACTGCTGGTTCCCTTTACCTGCCTGACTTGCAGTCACACCCTGCTGTCCCTGGCCACTGGCAGGATTTAAACTATTTACTCTGACAGGTGTGACTGCCTCCTGAAACACAGTGTCCAGGTAAGTCTCCCCTTCCCGATGTGCCTCAGTGTTTGAAGCTCAGACTCCAGCTAATCAACACTGAGCCGGAGCTCTTCGAGCAGCAAAAACTTACTGCAGGTGTCGTTGCAGCTCGCAATGGGATCTGCCAGCTCCCACATCAAGCAGCTCAAGCACATCACCTGACCAGCCATCTCTATTTAATTAATTAGTTTAATTTAAGTTTACGAGTTTAGCTGTGTTTTTTTTAGATTTGCTATCAACCAATCAGATCACAGCTTCCCTCTGAGGTCACTTTTGAGAAAAAAAAGTGGAAAACATGAAGTTACCGTTAGGTTTTTATACTCACACAGATACTCACACCTCCTCCTCCGAATGGCTCCCAAAACTAACCCGAAGAAAGAGAGAGAACAAAACAGTAGGGAAAAAGCACCTTCTGCCACTCTGCACCAACACACTTCTGCCACACTGCACCAAATAACCAAGTTTCAAATTCCCACTCTGGCTGTGTCTTACTCACTCAGGCTGTGTCTCTATGACCTGCACAACGCTTACTGAGTGCGCTTTCTGTTTTGTCTTTTATACAGTCTTCAGGATGACTCACGCTACTTAAACTTCAAAGAGAAGAATACAATGTGTACCTTTGTGCCCCAAAACAGGCCTCAGGTGACTGCCAGATAGCTGCCTCTTAGCAATTAGGGTGGGGGCAGCTTCAGCCAATCAGACACTAATCTACACTGCACTTTTAACTGAAAAACAGCAGAATTAGATTCACCACTTACCTTTCCTGGTCACCTCGCTGCACCAAATTACCAAGTTTCAAATTCCCACTCTGGATGTGTCTTACTCACTCAGGCTGTGTCTCTTTGACCTGCATAACGCTCAGTTACCCGCAGCTTTGCAACTTTGTGAAACAGATCTTTCCGACATTCCCTGTGGCGCCGCAAACCTCGTTGATGGAGTGGGTTCTTTCACTCACAGGGTCGGAGGAACAGTGTACCTCGGGTATCTATGGAAAAATTTTGGTCGAAGATGTAGTATCGGTGGAGGGGGTTAAGGCCAAGTGGGAGGAAGAGTTGGGTTGGTGTTGCTGGATGGGGTGTGGAGTGAGGGTCTGCGGTAGGTGAACGCCATGTTCTTGTGTGTCAGGCTTGGCTAAATACAGCTTAAGGTTGTGCATAGGGCTCATTTGAATGGGTCCAGGATGAATAGGTTTTATGCTGGAGTGGAGGACAAGTGCAAATATTGTGGGAGAGGTCCGGCTAACCATGTGCACATGTTCTGGCCATGTTCCAAGCTCGTGGGGTTCTGGGTCTCCTTCTTTAGCACTATGTCGGCGATTCTGAAAATTGAACTAGACTCCTGTTCCTTAGTGGCCATATTTGGAGTGTCAGACTTGCCAGGGCTGCAGGCGGGTGTGGAGCCTTCGCCTCACTGATTTCTTGGAGGTGAGTGCTGATGGGATGGAGGTCAACTTCTCCATCCAGTGCCTCAGTATGGCTAGGGGATCTGATGGAGTTCCTATACCTCGAGAAAATCAAGTACACTGTGAGGGGAGCAATTGAGGGGTTCTACCAAAGATAGAAGCCATTTATCTTCAAAGATCTGGGGCAAAATTCTCCTACCCGCCCCGCCACATTTCTGCCCCGACCGGCCGGCGGGAGTCTCCGTAACACCGGCCGGACAATGGGGTTTCCCATTGTGGGGCAGCCCCACGCCGTCGGGAAACCCCCAGGCGCCGGCAAAACGGAGACTTCCGCCGGCGGAGAATGACGCCCCTGGTCACTGTTAATTGCTGGTGGGGGAGTGAGAGGTAATTTTTTTAAAATGGTGCAAGCAGAGGCTTCTGCCATTGTCTCCAAGTACTAATATCTTGCAACTTCTTCTCATGAAAATAACTTAATCATTCCTTTGATCTTTTACAATCAAATCGCCAGGCTTGTCAGACATAATTCAGAACACATCACATGATCCCTTCAGTTACCGTAATCTTAAAGCTACAGTCCCAAAATATAACAATCTTATAAACCTCATAATTAAAGCAATGGAGAAATAAATACTACAAAAATATAACATTGCCAAACAAAATATGAAATATGCAACACGCCAGTGCCGCCTCACGTAAATGCATATAGTGTATAGCCAGCACTAAGAGCTAGATGTCTGAACAGAAGAACACAATATTATGAGAGGTTGCTTTACTTAAAGCCATGAGGGAGCTGCAGTTTGGCTGGGGCAGGTGCTGTAAGTGGTTGTAGAAGAGGGTGTGACAAGGAAGAGCATTGAATTATGGCACAACTTGAAATAGAAAAAACTCTAAAATCTTCTACGCTGCACTGGAGGCCTGAGTCAAGCAGGTGTGGAGGAGGAGAGATATCTGTCAACACCGCCTCATGATTCATACCTAATATTCATAGCATAATCTCACCCTCTACATTTCTACTTAAATGGCACAAATACCAAGATCATAAAAGGCAACAAATGACAATATGGATTCCTCAGTTGTTACTAAACCAGCAGTAGGGGGGCCAACAATAAAGAAAACGACAGTGCAAACTACATGAAAAGTTACTGATTAGTATCTAGCTATCTGAGGTGGGGTATTGACGACATTGTTCAAATATTCTTTGACATCTTACTTTCTCAATGACATGAGAATTGATATTAAAAATAACATTCCTCGGCATAAAACAGTTAAATAATTCAGGACCATTAACAACTACCATGTTTAGCTTTGTAATATTGTATTCTCTGTGGAATGACTGTGCCCTTGTTTTGCTGCAGGTTGCCAGACCTGTCACTGTTAGCTGAGGAGACGCAAACTGACAGACAAGAATTCCCAACTGGGAGGTATACATACAAGTTCTGGAGATGCTCCTGATTGAGAACACAATTCAAAAATGTTCTGTTTGTATGTCCTGCACCCCTCTGATTGAAGGCTAACATGGCAACCAGTTTAAGGACACTAAAAATACCCATTCTTTATTTGTTTTTGTACCAAACATTTTTTGACAAATCAGCTCAGATGAGAATCTTCAAAAGAATGTATTTTCATTTCAAGTTCTGAAGGAGTTTGAATAAAAGTCTAACATTAAAGTGGGTGAAGTTTCCCCCTGGGTTCCCCAATATCCTGCTGTAACTTTGGGAGAAGATGAGCAGAAAACCCAGAGAACTGGAATTATCTCTCCATAGCTTCTGTGATCATTTACTGACATTACTGGATGAGACCATGGAATGCTGACAGAAATTCTGGCCATGTATATTAGTTAGGATAGAATAATGCATGAAAGACACAGAATGCATTGACCAGTATTGGCCACAATATCCACTGCAGTATCAGTGTAGAGAAAATTCAAGTACCTCTCAAAGCACAGAAAGCATAAGTAGTCTCATTATAAAAAGCAATAACTGGAGCAGGCAATTGCATTTACTCTGATATGCAATATTAAATTGCTGTGGGAGATATTCCCTTTGACATTGTCACTGTGTTAAGACTGCAGGGCAGACAAGACTGTAGTAATCAAAGCACCATTGTCTTGAACTGCAACTACTTGCCAGTAAGTAATTTTGAAAATTATTTTTTGTTAATCTAGGATTGCTCATTATGCAGACATCATACAGCATCAACAGCTGGCATTGAGCAAAAAACTTGTTGCTGTCAGCTGTCTGTTACTTATATCTAAAAGAAGTTGTTAACATGCTACGGGTATCTAAAATGTGTTGACCAGATTCCTACTTAATGCACTGAGCGATGAAAAGCATCAATCAATCCTGGAGAGATTTGATGCTTAGATCAGAATGCTGAGTCCCTTGCTAGCATCAGAGCCTGGGATTTTACGCTGATGAGAGTTTATGCTTCCACCGAGTTCAATGGACTTTTGAATGGCTCGCCGCAATTACCCCGCCACTGCCATGATGGCACTGTAAAATTCTTCCCAGAGATTCTAATTATAGGTGTATTTGGGAAAACGACTAGAATTCTCTGACAATCTCACTTGCACCTCCAAGTAGACTCAACATTTTGGGACAGTAATAATGTTTATATAAATTTGATTAAATTTTAAAATTGTAACATTGGGAAGGTAATGTCAATATTTACCTTAGCTTTACCCTGCAGAGCACCAGTGTATGAACAGCACTTATAGGAGATTTCTCATTCTGCTGTTTTAAGTGAAGTATTACCTCTTTTGTTACAACTGAGCGAATACCTCTGTTAGAAAAGAAGAGGAAGGAATTTGAGAATAAGGGACGGGATTCTCCGACCCCCCCGCTGGGTCGGAGAATCGCCGGGGGCTGGCGTGAATCCCACCCCAGCCGGTTGCCGAATTCTCCGGCACCGGATATTCGGCGGGGGTGGGAATCGCGCCACGCCGGTTGGCGGGCCCCCGCCCCGGTGATTCTCTGGCCCATGATGGGCCGAAGTCCCGCTGCTGGAATGCCTGTCCCGCCGGCGAGAATCAAACCACCTTTCTTACCGGCGGGACAAGGCAGCGCGGGTGGGCTCCGGGGTCCTGGAGGGGGCGCGGGGCGATCTGGCCCGGGGGGGGTGCCCCCACGGTGGCATGGCCCGCGATCGGGGCCCACCGATCGGCGGGCGGGCCTGTGCCGTGGGGGCACTCTTTTCCTTCCGCCTTGGCCATGGTCTCCACTATGGCGGAGGCGGAAGAGACCCCCTCCACTGCGCATGCGCGGGGATGCCGTGAGCGGCCGCTGACGCTCCCGCGCATGCACCGCCTGGCAAAGTAATTTCCGCGCCAGGTGGCGGGGCACCAAAGGCCTTTCCCGCCAGCTGGCGGGGTGGAAATCAGTCCGGCGCGGGCACCTTTGGGGCGGCGTGATGCTGGACTGATTCGCGCCGTTTTTGGCTCCGGTCGGCGGACATCGCGCCGATATCGGAGAATCCCGCCCCTGATGTTTGAAAATTGGTACTGCATGATTATCATTTTTTTTAAAAAAAATTTAGAGTACCCAATTATTCTTGTTTTCCAATTAAGGGGCAATTTAGCGTGGTCAATCCACCTAACCTGCACATCTTTGGGTTGTGGGGGTGAAACCCACGCAGAAATGGGGAGAATGTGCAAACTCCAGACGGACAGTGACCCAGGGCCGGGATTCGAACCCGGATCCCTCAGCGCCGCTGTCCCAGTGCTATCCTCTGCGCCACATGCCGCCCCCACATGATTATCATTTTAAGGACAGTTGACTAGAATCTCACTTGGGTTCTTGTGAACTCTGCTGATTATTCGGCAGAAACTCCAGAGAAACAAGATAAATGGCCGTTCACACATTTCACCCCAAATTGTCCCCAAATAGCTGGTACGAAATTAGATGGGAGGCATGGTAGCACAGTGTTTAGCACTGTTGCTTCACAGCGCCAGGTTGCTAGGTTCGATTCCGGCTTGGGTCACTGTCTGTGCGGAGCCTGCATGTTCTCCCCGTGTCTGCGTGGGTTTCCGCCGGGTGCTCCGGTTTCCTCCCACAAGTCCCAAAAGATGTGCTTGTTAGGTAAATTGGACATTCTAAATTCTTCCTCAGTGTACATGAACAGGTGCCAGAATGTGGCGACCAGGGGCTTTTCACAGTAACTTCATTGCAGTGTTAATGTAAGCCTACTTGTGACACTATTAAAAATTATTATTATTATTGGAAATCTCATAAATTATTGCCCCATTATATCCTTTTTTTTAACAAAGTAAAAACAGAAAATGCCAGAAACACTCAGCAGATCAAGTGGCATTAGAACTGCCTCAACCCATTCTCTGGGATTACCTTCCTAAACTCACTATCTCTACACCCCTCTCTCTTCCTTTTAGATTATCCTTAAACCTACCACCATGACCAAACAGTTAACCATTTATCCAAATATCTCCTTCTGAGGCTTGGTGTTCAATTCTGTTTGATTATGTTCTTGTGAATGGCCGTGTGACATTTTACTATGTTACGAGTGCAGGCTGGTGATAAAATGTTAACTCTATGGCCGCGATTCCCCCATTTGCAGACTGCACCTGCCAGTGGGAAATTGCAGTGCTTCCCGCTTGCGCTGGCAGGGGCTGGATTCTCTGCAGCCCCGTGCCGAAATCGCGTTTGGTGCAGGGGTGGAGAATCAACTTTCAAGTCGAAATCGGGCCCGGCGCCGGTCCGGCGATTCTCCGGGACCCGAGAATCGCCGTGATCGCGGAGTTCTCCGCGTGGCTGGGGGGCCATTGCCAGAGGCCCGCCCAGCGATTCTCCCCTCCCAGCCGGCCGAGTTCCCGACAGTGTGGTTCTAACTACCCATTGCCGTTCGGGAATCTCGCGACTCAGTGGACCGAGTTTGCATTACGCTTGGCGCGGCGGCTGCGCATGCGCGGACTCCAGCCCAATGCTGCGTGAATCACTCCGGGGCCCTGCTAACCTCCTGCAGGTGAGTGAATTGACTAATCTTTTTCACTGGAAACTCGGGAGTGAAAGCCCGGTGTTTTTTGCCAGCTTGGGGACATAGTCCCATTTTGGGAGAATCCAGCACAGGGTCTCCCAGATGGGAATCACCCACTTTTAGTGTTTTAAAATATGCATTTCGGGAAGCTGCCAGCTAGCCCACCTTCACCAATTTGAAGTTTTAGTGGCCAGACTGCACCTACAGGTTACAAAAGGGAAACCCCACTCGTGAAACTGACTTCTCCTATCAGGCAGAGGACTTCAAAGTGGTCTTCTCACACCTGCACCTTCTGAGAGAGCGAAAGGGAATCCCTTCTGCAGAATGGAGTGCTGCTCTGGTTTGAAATGATTCCAAATGTCCTGGGGTCATGGAGATTAAATTGACCAGGCCATTTCAAAGTTTTCACAGTGCACAGACAGCAATGAAGATTTTGCCTGAAATCACCATGCCAAGAGTGACCTTCAGGCTTCCCAGGCCTAGAATGGGCAGTCCAGCCATGAGATCCCCAACCAGGGGTGGAGTCCCGAGGTCAACCCCTTCCTCCCAGTCCGAGCCTACCCAACCCCTCGCACTCTTGGGACACTCGCCCTCTGCGGCCTGGAAATGGCAGAGGGAAACATGGGCACTGGAGATACCTCCTTGAACCCTGTTGGGGTTCAATGCACCTGGCCAGGGTGCCACTGCCAGAGTGTCAGGGGGCAATGCACTATTGGCTTGAATGGGGGGGGCCTGGGTTGGAGGTGAGGGGGAGCTGGGGAGTGTGGTGATCTCTGTAGGTGCATGCACACAAGTGGTTAATGGGTAGATAGCAGCACCACATGATCACCAGAGGGCTGGACCAAAAGGGGTATATAGGGCAGCCACATGGGGTCTCTGGCTCTCTCTCGGGTGTGCTGTGAACAGGGAAACATCAGAATCACATAGATAGTTAATGGAGTTACATTTAGTTACAATTGTTAAATCGTGTTATCCAATTCCTAGTTCCCGTGTTAAGGTAAAGAACTCACGCATTAATAGTTATAGTTACTCAATAAACCTTTGTTGTGACTGGACGAGTTTGAGTCTTCTTCAACAAGATTCAGAGGACCTCACCATCAGCCAAGGATTGAGTAACACGTGTTATCGACCACGCAGGTAACACTACATGGTACCATGGAGTGTGATGGCCTTAACAATGAAAATAGAAACTAGCTAGCTTAGGTTCGACAGAAAAAAAGAAAAAATGCGGATAAGATTTTCGGCCAAGGAAGGCATCGCTACACTCGGATCTCTTGGGCACAAACCGGTAAGATAGAATCACTTCCAGAACACCTCAGAACCTCTGGTAATCTCCAGTATAATTGGAAGATTTTCGTACAACAATTTAATTTGTTTCTGGAAATTAAGGACATGACCGCAGCGCCAGATGCAAAAAAAGTTGCATACCACTATCTGCGGCAGAGAAAGCGGCCATGGAGATATATAACTCATTTACCTATGCCGAAGGGGAGGACAAGAATAAGTGGGGCACAATTATAAAAAAATTCGATACCCACTGCAAATCAGAGGTGAATGAAACATTTGAACGCTTCAAGTTCACCAGGCATACACAAAGACCAGGAGAATCATTCAGCAGCTTTCTCACTGACTTAAAGCTGCTGGCCCAATCCTGTAATTATGAGACCCTCTATGACTCCCTCATCAGAGACCAGATTGTCAGTGGCATTTCTGATGAGGGACTCAGAAAATCCCTCCTTAAGCACAAAAATCTTGATCTTAAAATGGCTACACAACTATGTTCTGCTCATGAAATCACTGAAGCACAATATCAACAGTTTACTTACCGGGACCAAGGCCTCCACTATGAGGTTGGAGCAGTCAAAATGGTGGCCCAGGCTTCTCAAAGGCGCTCCTCCACCGGCAATCCCGCGCGCGCAAATCTGCAAGTGGCCCACACACATGCGCAGTTCGCACGGAGACTGGAACTGGCTGAGAACGCCACTGCGTATGCGCGAAAGTACCAGGACGGCAACATGACATTCTTTACGCAAAGAGTAGTGAGGCCGTGGAATGCCCTACCTGCTACAGTAGTGAACTCGCCAACATTGAGGGCATTTAAACGTTTATTGGATAAACATATGGATGATAATGGCATAGTGTAGGTTAGATGGCTTTTGTTTCGGTGCAACATCGTGGGCCGAAGGGCCTGTACTGCGCTGTATTGTTCTATGTTCTATGTTCTATAACTGTGGACACGCCCATTTAAAAGGGCAATGTCCAGCTTATGGCAAATAGTGCCTGGGGTGTGGAAAGTACATCCACTATGCCTTCAAATGTTGAGCTGTGCTACAGATGACTTCCACGGGACAACAGCTAAGACCCTGCAACGTTCGGAACGTGGCATCTATGGAGCGCCAACCAATATTCAGTGATTACCTGTCCGAAAACGATGACCTTGCCTATGATGACTCCTATGGTGTGGACACGATTACAGTAACGGAGGAACCTTACATCACCACATCTCATCCAAAAAGTCCCAAGTCCCATACGAGTCTCATGGTGGGAGAATCCAGTACCATGACGACATGGCAGCTCGTCGACAAAATGGATGACAACCACATGTCATATATCCTAGCAGAAGGTGACGCCATGCAGAGATAACAGATTGACTCCACTGAGGGAGTGATACCGGCCTCCATAGCGAGATCGTTGACAGGCTCCAGAATGGCCACAAGCGACGACTCCAGAGCGCTAGCCGTGAACGAGGAAGACTATGACGGTCTATCTGCCTTGTATGAGTAGCAAACATTAAATGTCTACCCACTGTTGATCAAAGCAGTGAACAAAACCTCAACAACAACAACAGATCTCGTGATTTTGTGTCTGCGCCGCAGCAATCACCCAACCCAGCTTTCAAAAAAGATGACAAACGGGGTCAACATTGCAAGCACAAAAGAAAGTCCGCTACTAACGTCAGCTTACTGCGACCATTCCGATGTCTCATGATGTCCTCACGGACACACATAAACACTGATGGTCACAACAACATGGCGACATCAACACTGCCACCTCAACAACAGGCGAAGGGATCAACCCACCTGATCAAACGCATACAGTCTGGACTCGCAAAGTTTTTCGTTAGGATTGGACTTTTTAAACGTTGATTAACTTTGTACAGTCATTAATACTATCCCATTCTGTACACAGCATTACTTGTTTTATCTGTTCCCAGTTGACTTAATTCATTATGTTTGTTTAGTTTTCGTTACACCATACAGACAACCTGTAGCATATTAAAAAGGGGGAGATGTGGTGATCTCTGTGCATGCACACAAGGGGTTAATGGGTAGATAGCAGCACCACATGATCACCAGAGGGCTGGACAAACAGGGGTATAAAGGGCAGCCACATGGGGTCTCTGGCTCTCTCTCGGGTGTGCTGTGAACCGGGAAACATCAGAATCACATAGATAGTGGAGTTACATTTAGTTACAATTGTTAAATCTTGTTATCCAATTCCTAGTTCCCATGTTAAGGTAAAGAACTCACATTAATAGTTATAGTTACTCAATAAACCTTTATTACTGGACGAGTTTGAGTCTTCTTCAACAAGATTCAGAGGACCTCACCATCAGCCAAGGATTGAATAACACGTGAAATCGACCACGCAGGTAACACTACAGGGAGGGGGTCGTGTCATCCTCATGCCTGCATGGTGTGGGAGGGAGACATGATCCGTTATTTTATAAGCGGGGGGGAGGATGCCCCTCTTTGCTGAGGGATTGGGAATGCTCCCCTTGTCAGCGGAGTGGGGGGGTGGGGGCAGCCACCATTTCCATTGTGGGGGAGGAGTGGGCCTGTCTGTGAACACTGGGATCGGATGCCCTTTGAATTTGGTAACGACAGGCTGGCCAGCGGGTTTCCCAATATGTATCTTTTTAAATACTAAAGGTGGATGAATCGCACCTGGAAGGCACTGCCAGCCCCAGTGGGAAGCACTCCAGTTTTCCCTGGCGGGAACATTGTTTCTCTTGTTGCAAACAGGAGAATCACACCCTATATTTCTCTCCTCACAGAAGCGCCCTGACTTGCTGAGTGTTGCCACCATTTTCTGATTTTATTTCACATTTCAGATTTACAGCATCTGCAGTATTTTGCTTTTAGCTTCATGTGGGAGGCACTGGCAAGGCTCCATTTGTTGCCCATTCCTGGTTTCCCTGAGGGCATTTAGAGTCAATTGCAAACCATGGAACTGCAGTAACATGTAACCAATGTGGTGAGGTATCATGGTTATTTTCAGGTGGAAGCTGCGAATCATCAGTTTTGAGGTGGGATTTGACCTCCAGGTTGGCAAGCCCATTATTACCACCAAACTAACAGACCCATTTATGTGTTGAAATAACTTTATAATTTCAGATTTCCAGCACACAGTTTTGCACCAAGATGTGGGAATTTGGTTACAGAAGTCAGAGATCCAGCCACATTATGCTGCCTCTACAAGTGAATTGTTGGGAAATGATTTTTTAACATCTTTTATTCCAAACACAACCAATAATACAAACAAGCAATAAACAAATATGATCAAGTTTCAAACAGTTTGTCTTCTTCCCCTTTTTTCCCCATAAATTACCCCAACATACCCTTCCAAAAATATCCCCCCCCTACTGTGTCCCCTCCCACCGTACCCACTGGTCACAAACAGATCCTCAAATGGAGACAGAAAGAGCCTCCATCTTAGGCAGAACCCCTCTTCTGACCTTCTGAGAGCGAACTTAATCTCAACAATTGGAGAAATTCCGCCAAATCCCCCAACCACACTGATACCGTCGGTGGCACAGCTGGCCTCCAGGCCAGTAAGATTCGGCACCAGGCCATCAAAGAGGCAAAGGCCACAACATCGGCCCCCTTCCCCTCTAACGGGGACACAGCGTCATCTTCATCCCCAGAATTTCCGACAGGGTCTTGAAAATCGATGCCCAGAATCCCCCCAGCTTCAACCATGCCCACAACATATGAACATGATTCGCAGGCCCCGTCCCACACCCCTCGCATACGCCCTCAACCTCAGGGAAAAACCCACTCATACGAGCCCAAGTCATTTGGGCCTGTGCACCACCTCTTACTGTATAAGGCTCAGCCTGGCACATGATGATGTTGAATTTATCGGGTGCATCATTTCCCCCCTCCCACCCCCCCAGCACTATTTCCAATTCCTCCTCATATTTCTGTCTTATCTCCTCCACTGGCATCTTCTCCGTTTCCAAAAACACCTGTAAATATCCACAATCCACCCTCCCCCAGCTCTTTCTGAGTTTGCAATTTATCCAATAACGTATACTTTGGCAGCTGAGAGATCAAGAGAAGCTCCTTATGTACGAAATCCCAGACCTGCATGTGCCTGAATTCACACTTCCTCGGCAATTGGAACTTCCCCTGCAATGCCTCGCGAGCTTGCCCTATACAAACAGATTCCTTGCCCGCTCTTCGCCTTCCCTACGCCAGCTCCTGTACATCACATCTATCCCTGCTGGTATAAACCTGTATTTCCCACATATTGGGGCCAATACTGACATACCTTGCACTCCAAAGTGCCTCCACAGCTGCATCCATATCTAGTGGGATGACACTACGGCGGGACCGTAAGTATATCTACCCGGGGAGAACGGGAGGGAGGCTATCCCCAGGGCCCTTAAGCGTGGCCCCACAGAGGAGGCCTCTGTAATGATATGTATATATTAGATAACTAACGGGTTAATTATAACATCTAACTGTAGCACTACCACTAGAGGGCACCACTAGATCCCACTATAAATATCAGCTCCCAGAGGATCTTGGTCTCTTTCCACCCAGGAGCGATGAGACAGCAGTAGTGTATGAGAGGTAGATCACAGCATAGTTAGCATATGTAGTTTTGAATCAGTTAATACATTAATATTCAATTACTTGATTACTCATGATAGTTCTGTATAGTGTCAAACTCAATTATAATTAATTGTTACTTAATAAATGAGTTTGCTTTAAGTCGAAGACTCGTGGTTTCTTCGGGATCACACCATCAGACCCTTCTGGATAAACAGCAACTAGTAACAAAATATATTAGTAAACCAGTAATATAACAGCCTCCTCCACTACAACAATTTCAACCCCCCTCTCCCCACCAATGCCTCACCTTCTCCACATTTGCCGCCCAGTAGTAATACAGCAGGTTTGGGAGCGCCAACCCTCCCACCTGCTGTCCTCGCTGCGTAAGGACCTCCAGATCCTAGGCAACTTACCTGTTCATACAAATTCCAGAATTAATTTATCCACCCTCCAGAAGACTGCATTTGAAAGGAATATGGGAAAAACAAATAAAAACCTCGGCAAAATGTTCATTTTTATAGTCTTTGCCCCCCCCCCCCCCCCCCCCCCGCCAAAGACAGTGGCAAGGCATCCCATTTCTTCAAATCCCCTCCAATGCCTTCTACCAAACTGGTCATGGCCCAGCCCTGGGCCATCTGAAAATCCAGGTACTGAAACTTTATCTTGGCCAGCTTAAGTAACAAGGCACCCAAATTCGCACTCCTTCCCTCGGAGTTCACCGGGAATATCTCACTTTTTGCCACATTCAGTTTGAATCCAGAAAAGGCACCAAACCTCCCAAGTAGGTCCATTATTTTCCCCATACAATCCAGTGGGTTCGAAACATATAGCAACCAATCACCAGCATGCAATGATACCCTATGCTCCCTAATCCCCCCTTCAATGCCCTTCCACTCCCTTGACGCCCGAAGCACAATAGCCAATGGCTCAATAGCTAATGCAAAAAACAGCAAGGACAGCGGACATCAGCCTCCCCGAACAGGTGCCGGAATGTGGCGACTTGGGGCTTTTCACAGTAACTTAATTGAAACCTCCTTGTGACAATAAGCGATTTTCATTTTCATTTTTCACATCCGTCTTGTGCCCCAATGCAACCTAAAATACCCCAAATTCATCATATGCATCCTCACACTTGCCGTGGGGACTGCATATAGCAACTGTACCCACAAAATCAATGGCGGGGCAAACCCAAACCGCCCTGTCTCGTCTGGACCCACCCATACTGACCCACCTCCATTCTACCTGGTCAAAAGCCTTCTCTGCATCCAGTGATATAATAACATCTGCCGCTTTATCCCTTGACAGAGTCATTACCACATTCAGTGGCCTCCTGAAGTTGCATGAAAACTGTTGCCGCTGACTCTCAGAGACCTCCTCTGGCATACATCCCTTCAACCCGCTTCGTCAATACCTTAGCCAGCAACTTCAAATCAGTATTCAGCAGGGAAATGGACCCATAAAACCCACACTCTATCAGTTCCTTATCCTTCTTTGGGATTAAAGAAATCGATGCTTGCACAAGCATGGCTGGCAACTCCCCCTGCACCAGCGGATCATTATACATCCCCAGGAGATGGGGTGCCAACTCTGCCGAGAACTGTTTACAAAATTCTATCGGAAAGCCATCCAGTCTTGGTGTCTACCCCGAGTGTATCAATCCAACACACTCCAATATCTCCTCCAATCCCAAACCCTATTCCTTCCCTCTCTCCACCTCCAGAAACATCAACGCGTCTAGGAATTGTCCCATCTCCGCATCCTCACCCCGGGGCTCAGGTCTATACAGTCCCCGATAGAAGGCCTCGAATGCCTCATTAATTTTTTCTGCCATCATCACCAACCCTCCTCCCTCACCTGCACAACCCCCTTACAGCTGCCTGCCACCTCAAATGGTGGGCTAGTAGCCGACTAACCCTCTCCCCATATTCATAACGCACCCCGCTTGAGTAGCATAGCTGATCCACCACCTCCCCTGTCATCAAATTCCCCCTGTAGCTTCCAGTTGGAGGCCTGCTTCCAGTTTCTCTGAGTTTGAGCCATCAGGACCACAAAGAAACATTTTTAAAAATGTTTATTTTTAATATTCCAATAATATTCCAATGCCCAATATATTTGAGGAGAGAAGTTGATTCCAACAAGAGTTGATTGCAATCTCAGCTTTAGTCATTGTGTGACTTGCTTTAAAAAGAAAACTTAAGGTTATCCACCCTGAATACTGATAATTACAAAAACTTACCCGGAGGCTATTTTCTTACTTGTATATTTCCAAATAGAAAATTAGTTTTTTGAGATATTAATGTTTATCATGTTCCTCAGTGGAAGTTTACATTTACCTTCAGTGAGTGGTGATATTGTTACTATGAGGTAAATCAGCCAAAAGAAAATTCCTATGGACCATGTTAACTCAATAACACTGGAGCCCTTGACAATGGCACCTTCCCCTTCAAAATGGGTCAAATATTATATCTACTTATTATAGTATTATATCTACTTCACATCGTAATCTTCATTTAAATTAAAGTCCAGGAATTTCTTCTGAAATGAGAAAAGGGAAAAGAGATATTCTCAATGAAATAACTTGTGCGATGTTCAGGATACATGGGCTGCTGCCCATGGGAGATGTGCCACTCCTCGACTCTTCCCATCTCCTCCAGAGACAATTCCTTTCTCCATTGCAGTGCCAGGTTGTGTAGGGCGCAGGAGATAATGATGTGTGAGACCCTCTGTGGATTATATTGCAGGGCTCTACCAGGCTGGTTCAGGAACTGGAGTCTTACCTTCAACATCTCTATGCATTGCCCGACCAAAGTGCGACTTGCAGCATGAGCCTCATTGTACCTTCTCTCTGTTGCACTCTGTGGCCTCTACACAGTTGTCATTGGCCACATCATCAGCGGGTAGCCCTTGCCCCCAAGGAGCTAACCCTGCAGCCTTTGTGGAAGCAGAAAGATGTCACGGATCTGAGAATGGCTGAGAATGTAGGATTGTGCACACTCACTGGGAATCGAGCACATTCATGCAGGATGCGTTTGGTGTGGACATAGACCAGCTAAACATGCATTCAGTGAGTGGAAGCCTTGGTTGATCACAAGGAAATTCAAACAGCAGCCTGGGAATGTCGGTGGATTCAGTGACCCGGGAGTAGAGCAGAATGGGAGAGATTCGGACAGCAGCCTGGGAATTTCAATGGATTCACTGATTCACTGACCAGGGAGCGGAGCAGAGTGAGAGAGATTGGGACAGCAGCCTGGGAATGTAAGTGAATTCACTGATTCGCTGACCAGGGAGCTGAGCAGAGTGGGAGAGATTGGGACAGCAGCCTGGGAATGTCGGTGGACTCACTGATTCACTGACCAGGGATCAGAGTGGGAGAGATTCGGACAGCAGCGTGGGGTTAGTGGACTCACTGATTCACTGACCAGGAAGCAGAGTGGGAAAGATTCCGAACAGCAGCCTGGGAATGTCGGCGGATTCACTGACCAGGGAGCAGAGTGGGAGAGATTCGGCCAGCAGCCTGGGAATGTCGGTGGATTCACTGATTCACTGACCAGGGAGCAGAGTGGGAGAGATTCGGACAGCAGCCTGGGAATGTCGGTGGATTCACTGATTCACTGACCAGGGAGCAGAGTGGGAGAGATTCGGACAGCAGCCTGGGAATGTCGGTGGATTCACTGATTCACTGACCAGGGAGCGGAGCAGAGTGGGAGAGATTGGGACAGGGCAGGAGCCTGGGAATGTCGGTGGATTCACTGATTCACTGACCAGGGAGCGGAGCAGAGTGGGAGAGATTGGGCCAGAAGACTGGGAATGTCGGCGGATTCACTGATTCACTGACTCGGGATCAGAGTGGGAGAGATTCGGACAGCAGCCTGGGAATGTCAGTGGATTCACTGATTCACTGACCAGGGAGCAAAGTGGGGGAGATTGGGACAGCAGCCTGGGAATGTCGTTGGATTCGCTGACCAGGGTGCCGAGCAGAGCGGGAGAGATTGGGACAGGAGCCGGGGAATGTCGGTGGATTCACTGATTCACTGACCAGGGATCAGAGTGGGAGAGATTGGGACAGCAGCCTGGGAATGTCGGTGGATTCACTGATTCACTGACCAGGGAGCGGAGCAGAGTGGGAGAGATTGGGACAGGGCAGGAGCGTGGGAATGTCGGTGGATTCACTGATTCACTGACCAGGGAGCAGAGCAGAGTGGGAGAGATTGGGACAGCAGCCTGGGAATGTCGGTGGATTCACTGATTCACTGACCAGGGAGCAGAGTGGGAGAGATTGGGACAGGAGCCTGGGAATGTCGGCGGATTCACTGATTCACTGACCAGGGAGCGGAGCAGAGTGGGACAGATTGGGACAGGGCAGGAGCCTGGGAATGTCGGCGGATTCACTGATTCACTGACCAGGGAGCAGAGTGGGGGAGATTGGGACAGCAGCCTGGGAATGTCGTTGGATTCGCTGACCAGGGTGCCGAGCAGAGCGGGAGAGATTGGGACAGGAGCCGGGGAATGTCGGTGGATTCACTGATTCACTGACCAGGGATCAGAGTGGGAGAGATTGGGACAGCAGCCTGGGAATGTCGGTGGATTCACTGATTCACTGACCAGGGAGCGGAGCAGAGTGGGAGAGATTGGGACAGCAGCCTGGGAATGTCGGTGGATTCACTGATTCACTGACCAGGGATCAGAGTGGGAGAGATTGGGACAGCAGCCTGGGAATGTCGGTGGATTCACTGATTCACTGACCAGGGAGCAGAGTGGGAGAGATTGGGACAGGAGCCTGGGAATGTCGGCGGATTCACTGATTCACTGACCAGGGAGCAGAGCAGAGTGGGAGAGATTGGGACAGCAGCCTGGGAATGTCGGTGGATTCACTGATTCACTGACCAGGGAGCAGAGTGGGAGAGATTGGGACAGGAGCCTGGGAATGTCGGTGGATTCACTGATTCACTGACCAGGGAGCAGAGCAGAGTGGGAGAGATTGGGACAGCAGCCTGGGAATGTCGGTGGATTCACTGATTCACTGACCAGGGAGCGGAGTGGGAGAGATTGGGACAGGAGCCTGGGAATGTCGGCGGATTCACTGATTCACTGACCAGGGAGCAGAGTGGGAGAGATTGGGACAGGAGCCTGGGAATGTCGGCGGATTCACTGATTCACTGACCAGGGAGCAGAGCAGAGTGGGAGAGATTGGGACAGGAGCCTGGGAATGTCGGTGGATTCACTGATTCACTGACCAGGGAGCAGAGTGGGAGAGATTGGGCCAGAAGACTGGGAATGTCGGCGGATTCACTGATTCACTGACCAGGGATCAGAGTGGGAGAGATTGGGACAGGAGCCTGGGAATGTCGGTGGAATCACTGATTCACTGACCAGGGAGCAGAGTGGGAGAGATTGGGACAGGAGCCTGGGAATGTCGGTGGAATCACTGATTCACTGACCAGGGAGCAGAGCAGAGTGGGAGAGATTGGGACAGGAGCCTGGGAATGTCGGTGGATTCACTGATTCACTGACCAGGGAGCAGAGTGGGAGAGATTGGGCCAGAAGACTGGGAATGTCGGCGGATTCACTGATTCACTGACCAGGGATCAGAGTGGGAGAGATTGGGACAGGAGCCTGGGAATGTCGGTGGAATCACTGATTCACTGACCAGGGAGCAGAGTGGGAGAGATTGGGACAGGAGCCTGGGAATGTCGGTGGAATCACTGATTTACTGACCAGGGAGCAGAGTGGGAGAGATTGGGACAGCAGCCGGGGAATGTCGGTGTATTCACTGATTCACTGACCAGGGAGCAGAGTGGGAGAGATTGGGACAGGAGCCTGGGAATGTCGGCGGATTCACTGATTCACTGACCAGGGAGCAGAGTGGGAGAGATTGGGACAGGAGCCTGGGAATGTCGGCGGATTCACTGATTCACTGACCAGGGAGCAGAGCAGAGTGGGAGAGATTGGGACAGGAGCCTGGGAATGTCGGTGGATTCACTGATTCACTGACCAGGGATCAGAGTGGGAGAGATTGGGACAGCAGCCTGGGAATGTCGGTGGATTCACTGATTCACTGACCAGGGAGCAGAGTGGGAGAGATTGGGACAGGAGCCTGGGAATGTCGGTGGATTCACTGATTCACTGACCAGGGATCAGAGTGGGAGAGATTGGGACAGCAGCCTGGGAATGTCGGTGGATTCACTGATTCACTGACCAGGGAGCAGAGTGGGAGAGATTGGGACAGGAGCCTGGGAATGTCGGTGGAATCACTGATTCACTGACCAGGGAGCAGAGTGGGAGAGATTGGGCCAGAAGACTGGGAATGTCGGCGGATTCACTGATTCACTGACCAGGGAGCAGAGTGGGAGAGATTCGGACAGCAGCCTGGGAATGTCGGTGGATTCACTGATTCACTGACCAGGGAGCAGAGTGGGAGAGATTGGGACAGGAGCCTGGGAATGTCGGTGGATTCACTGATTCACTGACCAGGGAGCGGAGTGGGAGAGATTCAGACAGCAGCCTGGGAATGTCGGTGGATTCACTGATTCACTGACCAGTGATCAGAGTGGGAGAGATTGGGACAGGAGCCTGGGAATGTCGGTGGATTCACTGATTCACTGACCAGGGAGCAGAGTGGGAGAGATTGGGACAGCAGCCTGGGAATGTCGGTGGATTCACTGATTCACTGACCAGGGAGCGGAGTGGGAGAGATTGGGACAGGGCAGGAGCCTGGGAATGTCGGTGGATTCACTGATTCACTGACCAGGGAGCGGAGCAGAGTGGGAGAGATTGGGACAGCAGCCTGGGAATGTCAGTGGATTCACTGACTCACTGACCAGGGAGCAGAGTGGGGGAGATTGGGACAGCAGCCTGGGAATGTCGGTGGATTCACTGACCAGGGAGCGGAGCAGAGTGGGAGAGATTGGGACAGGAGCCTGGGAATGTCGGTGGATTCACTGACTCACTGACCAGGGAGCAGAGCGGGAGAGATTGGGACAGCAGCCTGGGAATGTCGGTGGATTCACTGATTCACTTAGACCAGGGAGTAGAGTGGGAGAGATTGGGACAGGGCAGGAGCCTGGGAATGTCGGCGGATTCACTGATTCACTGACCAGGGAGCAGAGCAGAGTGGGAGAGATTGGGACAGCAGCCTGGGAATGTCGGTGGAATCACTGATTCACTGACCAGGGAGCAGAGTGGGAGAGATTGGGACAGGAGCCTGGGAATGTCGGTGGAATCACTGATTCACTGACCAGGGAGCAGAGTGGGAGAGATTGGGACAGGAGCCTGGGAATGTCGGCGGATTCACTGATTCACTGACCAGGGAGCAGAGTGGGAGAGATTGGGACAGGAGCCTGGGAATGTTGGCGGATTCACTGATTCACTGACCAGGGAGCAGAGCAGAGTGGGAGAGATTGGGACAGGAGCCTGGGAATGTCGGTGGATTCACTGATTCACTGACCAGGGAGCAGAGTGGGAGAGATTGGGCCAGAAGACTGGGAATGTCGGCGGATTCACTGATTCACTGACCAGGGATCAGAGTGGGAGAGATTGGGACAGCAGCCTGGGAATGTCGGTGGATTCACTGATTCACTGACCAGGGAGCAGAGTGGGAGAGATTGGGACAGGAGCCTGGGAATGTCGGCGGAATCACTGATTCACTGACCAGGGAGCAGAGTGGGAGAGATTGGGACAGGAGCCTGGGAATGTCGGCGGATTCACTGATTCACTGACCAGGGAGCAGAGTGGGAGAGATTGGGACAGGAGCCTGGGAATGTCGGCGGATTCACTGATTCACTGACCAGGGAGCAGAGCAGAGTGGGAGAGATTGGGACAGGAGCCTGGGAATGTCGGTGGATTCACTGATTCACTGACCAGGGAGCAGAGTGGGAGAGATTGGGCCAGAAGACTGGGAATGTCGGCGGATTCACTGATTCACTGACCAGGGATCAGAGTGGGAGAGATTGGGACAGCAGCCTGGGAATGTCGGTGGATTCACTGATTCACTGACCAGGGAGCAGAGTGGGAGAGATTGGGACAGGAGCCTGGGAATGTCGGTGGAATCACTGATTCACTAACCAGGGAGCAGAGTGGGAGAGATTGGGCCAGAAGACTGGGAATGTCGGCGGATTCACTGATTCACTGACCAGGGAGCAGAGTGGGAGAGATTCGGACAGCAGCCTGGGAATGTCGGTGGATTCACTGATTCACTGACCAGGGAGCAGAGTGGGAGAGATTGGGACAGGAGCCTGGGAATGTCGGTGGATTCACTGATTCACTGACCAGGGAGCGGAGTGGGAGAGATTCAGACAGCAGCCTGGGAATGTCGGTGGATTCGCTGATTCACTGACCAGGGATCAGAGTGGGAGAGATTGGGACAGGAGCCTGGGAATGTCGGTGGATTCACTGATTCACTGACCAGGGATCAGAGTGGGAGAGATTGGGACAGGAGCCTGGGAATGTCGGTGGATTCACTGATTCATTGACCAGGGAGCAGAGTGGGAGAGATTGGGACAGCAGCCTGGGAATGTCGGTGGATTCACTGATTCACTGACCAGGGAGCGGAGTGGGAGAGATTGGGACAGGGCAGGAGCCGGAGAATGTCGGTGGATTCACTGATTCACTGACCAGGGAGCAGAGTGGGGGAGATTGGGACAGCAGCCTGGGAATGTCGTTGGATTCACTGACCAGGGAGCGGAGCAGAGTGGGAGAGATTGGGACAGGAGCCTGGGAATGTCGGTGGATTCACTGATTCACTGACCAGGGAGCAGAGTGGGGGAGATTGGGACAGCAGCCTGGGAATGTCGTTGGATTCACTGACCAGGGAGCGGAGCAGAGTGGGAGAGATTGGGACAGCAGCCTGGGAATGTCGGTGGATTCACTGATTCACTGACCAGGGAGCGGAGCAGAGTGGGAGAGATTGGGACAGCAGCCTGGGAATGTCGGTGGATTCACTGATTCACTGACCAGGGAGCAGAGTGGGAGAGATTGGGCCAGAAGACTGGGAATGTCGGCGGATTCACTGATTCACTGACCAGGGATCAGAGCGGGAGAGATTGGGACAGGAGCCGGGGAATGTCGGTGGATTCACTGATTCACTGACCAGGGAGCGGAGTGGGAGAGATTGGGACAGCAGCCTGGGAATGTCGGTGGATTCACTGATTCACTGACCAGGGATCAGAGTGGGAGAGATTGGGACAGCAGCCTGGGAATGTCGGTGGATTCACTGATTCACTGACCAGGGAGCAGAGCGGGAGAGATTCGGACAGCACCTGGGAATGTCGGTGGATTCACTGATTCACTGACCAGAGAGCGGAGTGGGAGAGATTGGGACAGCAGCCTGGGAATGTCGGTGGATTCACTGATTCACTGACCAGGGAGCGGAGCAGAGTGGGAGAGATTGGGACAGCAGCCTGGGAATGTCGGTGGATTCACTGATTCACTGACCAGGGAGCAGAGTGGGGGAGATTGGGACAGGAGCCTGGGAATGTCGGTGGATTCAGTGATTCACTGACCAGGGATCAGAGCGGGAGAGATTGGGACAGCAGCCTGGGAATGTCGGTGGATTCACTGATTCACTGACCAGGGAGCGGAGCAGAGTGGGAGAGATTGGGACAGCAGCCTGGGAATGTCGGTGGAATCACTGATTCACTGACCAGGGAGCAGAGCGGGAGAGATTGGTACAGAAGACTGGGAATGTCGGCGGATTCACTGATTCACTGACTCGGTATCAGAGTGGGAGAGATTCGGACAGCAGCCTGGGAATGTCTGTGGATTCACTGATTCACTGACCAGGGAGCAGAGTGGGAGAGATTGGGACAGGGCAGGAGCCTGGGAATGTCGGCGGATTCACTGATTCACTGACCAGGGAGCAGAGTGGGAGAGATTGGGACAGGAGCCTGGGAATGTCGGCGGATTCACTGATTCACTGACCAGGGAGCGGAGCAGAGCGGGAGAGATTGGGACAGAAGACTGGGAATGTCGGCGGATTCACTGATTCACTGACCAGGGAGCGGAGTGGGAGAGATTCAGACAGCAGCCTGGGAATGTCGGTGGATTCACTGATTCACTGACCAGGGATCAGAGTGGGAGAGATTGGGACAGCAGCCTGGGAATGTCGGTGGATTCACTGATTCACTGACCAGGGAGCGGAGCAGAGTGGGAGAGATTGGGACAGGGCAGGAGCCTGGGAATGTCGGTGGATTCACTGATTCACTGACCAGGGAGCGGAGCAGAGTGGGAGAGATTGGGCCAGAAGACTGGGAATGTCGGCGGATTCACTGATTCACTGACTCGGGATCAGAGTGGTAGAGATTGGGACAGCAGCCTG
Organism: Scyliorhinus torazame; assembly: GCF_047496885.1. Lineage (NCBI taxonomy): Eukaryota > Metazoa > Chordata > Chondrichthyes > Carcharhiniformes > Scyliorhinidae > Scyliorhinus > Scyliorhinus torazame. The sequence goes on from NC_092714.1 coordinate 117,280,654, forward strand.
GGAATGTCGTTGGATTCGCTGACCAGGGTGCCGAGCAGAGCGGGAGAGATTGGGACAGGAGCCGGGGAATGTCGGTGGATTCACTGATTCACTGACCAGGGATCAGAGTGGGAGAGATTGGGACAGCAGCCTGGGAATGTCGGTGGATTCACTGATTCACTGACCAGGGAGCGGAGCAGAGTGGGAGAGATTGGGACAGGGCAGGAGCCTGGGAATGTCGGTGGATTCACTGATTCACTGACCAGGGAGCAAAGTGGGGGAGATTGGGACAGCAGCCTGGGAATGTCGTTGGATTCGCTGACCAGGGTGCCGAGCAGAGCGGGAGAGATTGGGACAGGAGCCGGGGAATGTCGGTGGATTCACTGATTCACTGACCAGGGATCAGAGTGGGAGAGATTGGGACAGGAGCCTGGGAATGTCGGCGGATTCTCTGATTCACTGACCAGGGAGCAGAGTGGTAGAGATTGGGACAGGAGCCTGGGAATGTCGGCGGATTCACTGATTCACTGACCAGGGAGCGGAGCAGAGTGGGAGAGATTGGGACAGGGCAGGAGCCTGGGAATGTTGGCGGATTCACTGATTCACTGACCAGGGAGCAGAGTGGGAGAGATTGGGACAGGAGCCTGGGAATGTCGGCGGATTCACTGATTCACTGACCAGGGATCAGAGTGGGAGAGATTGGGACAGGGCAGGAGCCGGGGAATGTCGGTGGATTCACTGACCAGGGATCAGAGTGGGAGAGATTCGGACAGCAGCCTGGGAATGTCGGTGGATTCACTGATTCACTGACCAGGGAGCAGAGTGGGAGAGATTGGGACAGGAGCCCGGGAATGTCGGTGGATTCACTGATTCACTGACCAGGGAGCAGAGCAGAGTGGGAGAGATTGGGACAGGAGCCTGGGAATGTCGGTGGATTCACTGATTCTCTGACCAGGGAGCAGAGTGGGAGAGATTGGGACAGCAGCCTGGGAATGTCGGTGAATCACTGATTCACTGACCAGGGAGCAGAGTGGGAGAGATTGGGACAGCCGCCTGGGAATGTCGGTGGATTCACTGATTCACTGACCAGGGAGCAAAGTGGGAGAGATTGGGACAGGAGCCTGGGAATGTCGGTGGATTCACTGATTCACTGACCAGGGAGCGGAGTGGGAGAGATTCAGACAGCAGCCTGGGAATGTCGGTGGATTCGCTGATTCACTGACCAGGGATCAGAGTGGGGGAGATTGGGACAGGAGCCTGGGAATGTCGGTGGATTCACTGATTCACTGACCAGGGATCAGAGTGGGAGAGATTGGGACAGCAGCCTGGGAATGTCGGTGGAATCACTGATTCACTGACCAGGGAGCAGAGCGGGAGAGATTGGGACAGAAGACTGGGAATGTCGGCGGATTCACTGATTCACTGACTCGGTATCAGAGTGGGAGAGATTCGGACAGCAGCCTGGGAATGTCTGTGGATTCACTGATTCACTGACCAGGGAGCAGAGTGGGAGAGATTGGGACAGGGCAGGAGCCTGGGAATGTCGGCGGATTCACTGATTCACTGACCAGGGAGCAGAGTGGGAGAGATTGGGACAGGAGCCTGGGAATGTCGGCGGATTCACTGATTCACTGACCAGGGAGCGGAGCAGAGCGGGAGAGATTGGGACAGAAGACTGGGAATGTCGGCGGATTCACTGATTCACTGACCAGGGAGCGGAGTGGGAGAGATTCAGACAGCAGCCTGGGAATGTCGGTGGATTCACTGATTCACTGACCAGGGAGCGGAGCAGAGTGGGAGAGATTGGGACAGGGCAGGAGCCTGGGAATGTCGGTGGATTCACTGATTCACTGACCAGGGAGCGGAGCAGAGTGGGAGAGATTGGGCCAGAAGACTGGGAATGTCGGCGGATTCACTGATTCACTGACTCGGGATCAGAGTGGTAGAGATTGGGACAGCAGCCTGGGAATGTCGTTGGATTCGCTGACCAGGGTGCCGAGCAGAGCGGGAGAGATTGGGACAGGAGCCGGGGAATGTCGGTGGATTCACTGATTCACTGACCAGGGATCAGAGTGGGAGAGATTGGGACAGCAGCCTGGGAATGTCGGTGGATTCACTGATTCACTGACCAGGGAGCGGAGCAGAGTGGGAGAGATTGGGACAGGGCAGGAGCCTGGGAATGTCGGTGGATTCACTGATTCACTGACCAGGGAGCAAAGTGGGGGAGATTGGGACAGCAGCCTGGGAATGTCGTTGGATTCGCTGACCAGGGTGCCGAGCAGAGCGGGAGAGATTGGGACAGGAGCCGGGGAATGTCGGTGGATTCACTGATTCACTGACCAGGGATCAGAGTGGGAGAGATTGGGACAGGAGCCTGGGAATGTCGGCGGATTCTCTGATTCACTGACCAGGGAGCAGAGTGGGAGAGATTGGGACAGGGCAGGAGCCTGGGAATGTTGGCGGATTCACTGATTCACTGACCAGGGAGCAGAGTGGGAGAGATTGGGACAGGAGCCTGGGAATGTCGGCGGATTCACTGATTCACTGACCAGGGATCAGAGTGGGAGAGATTGGGACAGGGCAGGAGCCGGGGAATGTCGGTGGATTCACTGACCAGGGATCAGAGTGGGAGAGATTCGGACAGCAGCCTGGGAATGTCGGTGGATTCACTGATTCACTGACCAGGGAGCAGAGTGGGAGAGATTGGGACAGGAGCCAGGGAATGTCGGTGGATTCACTGATTCACTGACCAGGGAGCAGAGCAGAGTGGGAGAGATTGGGACAGGAGCCTGGGAATGTCGGTGGATTCACTGATTCGCTGACCAGGGAGCAGAGTGGGAGAGATTGGGACAGCAGCCTGGGAATGTCGGTGAATCACTGATTCACTGACCAGGGAGCAGAGTGGGAGAGATTGGGACAGCCGCCTGGGAATGTCGGTGGATTCACTGATTCACTGACCAGGGAGCAAAGTGGGAGAGATTGGGACAGGAGCCTGGGAATGTCGGTGGATTCACTGATTCACTGACCAGGGAGCGGAGTGGGAGAGATTCAGACAGCAGCCTGGGAATGTCGGTGGATTCGCTGATTCACTGACCAGGGATCAGAGTGGGAGAGATTGGGACAGGAGCCTGGGAATGTCGGTGGATTCACTGATTCACTGACCAGGGATCAGAGTGGGAGAGATTGGGACAGCAGCCTGGGAATGTCGGTGGATTCACTGATTCACTGACCAGGGAGCGGAGCAGAGTGGGAGAGATTGGGACAGGAGCCTGGGAATGTCGGTGGATTCACTGATTCACTGACCAGGGAGCGGAGTGGGATAGATTCAGACAGCAGCCTGGGAATGTCGGTGGATTCGCTGATTCACTGACCAGGGATCAGAGTGGGAGAGATTGGGACAGGAGCCTGGGAATGTCGGTGGATTCACTGATTCACTGACCAGGGATCAGAGTGGGAGAGATTGGGACAGCAGCCTGGGAATGTCGGTGGATTCACTGATTCACTGACCAGGGAGCGGAGTGGGAGAGATTGGGACAGCAGCCTGGGAATGTCGGTGGATTCACTGATTCACTGACCAGGGATCAGAGTGGGAGAGATTGGGACAGCAGCCTGGGAATGTCGGCGGATTCACTGATTCACTGACCAGGGAGCAGAGCAGAGTGGGAGAGATTGGGACAGGAGCCTGGGAATGTCGGTGGATTCACTGATTCTCTGACCAGGGAGCAGAGTGGGAGAGATTGGGACAGCAGCCTGGGAATGTCGGTGGATTCACTGATTCACTGACCAGGGAGCAGAGTGGGAGAGATTGGGACAGCAGCCTGGGAATGTCGGTGGATTCACTGATTCACTGACCAGGGAGCAGAGTGGGAGAGATTGGGACAGAAGACTGGGAATGTCGGTGGATTCACTGACCAGGGTGCCGAGCAGAGCGGGAGAGATTGGGACAGGAGCCGGGGAATGTCGGTGGATTCACTGATTCACTGACCAGGGATCAGAGTGGGAGAGATTGGGACAGCAGCCTGGGAATGTCGGTGGATTCACTGACCAGGGATCAGAGTGGGAGAGATTGGGACAGGAGCCGGGGAATGTCGGCGGATTCACTGATTCACTGACCAGGGAGCAGAGTGGGAGAGATTCGGACAGGAGCCTGGGAATGTCGGTGGATTCACTGATTCACTGACCAGGGATCAGAGTGGGAGAGATTGGGACAGCAGCCTGGGAATGTCGGCGGATTCACTGATTCACTGACCAGGGAGCAGAGCAGAGTGGGAGAGATTGGGACAGCAGCCTGGGAATGTCGGTGGATTCACTGATTCACTGACCAGGGAGCGGAGTGGGAGAGATTGGGACAGCAGCCTGGGAATGTCGGTGGATTCACTGATTCACTGACCAGGGATCAGAGTGGGAGAGATTGGGACAGGAGCCTGGGAATGTCGGCGGATTCACTGATTCACTGACCAGGGATCAGAGTGGGACAGATTGGGACAGGAGCCTGGGAATGTCGGCGGATTCGCTGATTCACTGACCAGGGATCAGAGTGGGAGAGATTGGGACAGCAGCCTGGGAATGTCGGTGGATTCACTGATTCACTGACCAGGGAGCAGAGTGGGAGAGATTGGGACAGGAGCCTGGGAATGTCGGCGCATTCACTGATTAACTGACCAGGGATCAGAGTGGGAGAGATTGGGACAGTGCAGGAGCCTGGGAATGTCGGTGGATTCACTGATTCACTGACCAGGGAGCAGAGTGGGAGAGATTGGGACAGCAGCCTGGGAATGTCGGCGGATTCGCTGACCAGGGTGCCGAGCAGAGCGGGAGAGATTGGGACAGGAGCCGGGGAATGTCGGTGGATTCACTGATTCACTGACCAGGGATCAGAGTGGGAGAGATTGGGACAGCAGCCTGGGAATGTCGGTGGATTCACTGATTCACTGACCAGGGAGCGGAGCAGAGTGGGAGAGATTGGGACAGGGCAGGAGCCTGGGAATGTCGGTGGATTCACTGATTCACTGACCAGGGAGCAAAGTGGGGGAGATTGGGACAGCAGCCTGGGAATGTCGTTGGATTCGCTGACCAGGGTGCCGAGCAGAGCGGGAGAGATTGGGACAGGAGCCGGGGAATGTCGGTGGATTCACTGATTCACTGACCAGGGATCAGAGTGGGAGAGATTGGGACAGGAGCCTGGGAATGTCGGCGGATTCACTGATTCACTGACCAGGGAGCAGAGTGGGAGAGATTGGGACAGGAGCCTGGGAATGTCGGCGGATTCACTGATTCACTGACCAGGGAGCGGAGCAGAGTGGGAGAGATTGGGACAGGGCAGGAGCCTGGGAATGTCGGCGGATTCACTGATTCACTGACCAGGGAGCAGAGTGGGAGAGATTGGGACAGGAGCCTGGGAATGTCGGCGGATTCACTGATTCACTGACCAGGGAGCAGAGCAGAGTGGGAGAGATTGGGACAGGAGCCTGGGAATGTCGGTGGATTCACTGATTCACTGACCAGGGAGCAGAGTGGGAGAGATTGGGCCAGAAGACTGGGAATGTCGGCGGATTCACTGATTCACTGACCAGGGATCAGAGTGGGAGAGATTGGGACAGGGCAGGAGCCTGGGAATGTCGGTGGATTCACTGATTCACTGACCAGGGATCAGAGTGGGAGAGATTCGGACAGCAGCCTGGGAATGTCGGTGGATTCACTGATTCACTGACCAGGGAGCAGAGTGGGAGAGATTGGGACAGGAGCCTGGGAATGTCGGTGGATTCACTGATTCACTGACCAGGGAGCAGAGCAGAGTGGGAGAGATTGGGACAGGAGCCTGGGAATGTCGGTGGATTCACTGATTCACTGACCAGGGAGCAGAGTGGGAGAGATTGGGACAGCCGCCTGGGAATGTCGGTGAATCACTGATTCACTGACCAGGGAGCAGAGTGGGAGAGATTGGGACAGCCGCCTGGGAATGTCGGTGGATTCACTGATTCACTGACCAGGGAGCAAAGTGGGAGAGATTGGGACAGGAGCCTGGGAATGTCGGTGGATTCACTGATTCACTGACCAGGGAGCGGAGTGGGAGAGATTCAGACAGCAGCCTGGGAATGTCGGTGGATTCGCTGATTCACTGACCAGGGATCAGAGTGGGAGAGATTGGGACAGGAGCCTGGGAATGTCGGTGGATTCACTGATTCACTGACCAGGGATCAGAGTGGGAGAGATTGGGACAGCAGCCTGGGAATGTCGGGGGATTCACTGATTCACTGACCAGGGAGCGGAGCAGAGTGGGAGAGATTGGGACAGGAGCCTGGGAATGTCGGTGGATTCACTGATTCACTGACCAGGGAGCGGAGTGGGATAGATTCAGACAGCAGCCTGGGAATGTCGGTGGATTCGCTGATTCACTGACCAGGGATCAGAGTGGGAGAGATTGGGACAGGAGCCTGGGAATGTCGGTGGATTCACTGATTCACTGACCAGGGATCAGAGTGGGAGAGATTGGGACAGCAGCCTGGGAATGTCGGTGGATTCACTGATTCACTGACCAGGGAGCAGAGTGGGAGAGATTGGGACAGCAGCCTGGGAATGTCGGTGGATTCACTGATTCACTGACCAGGGATCAGAGTGGGAGAGATTGGGACAGCAGCCTGGGAATGTCGGCGGATTCACTGACCAGGGAGCGGAGCAGAGTGGGAGAGATTGGGACAGGAGCCGGGGAATGTCGGTGGATTCACTGATTCACTGACCAGGGAGCAGAGTGGGAGAGATTGGGACAGCAGCCTGGGAATGTCGGTGGATTCACTGATTCACTGACCAGGGAGCAGAGTGGGAGAGATTGGGACAGAAGACTGGGAATGTCGGTGGATTCACTGACCAGGGTGCCGAGCAGAGCGGGAGAGATTGGGACAGGAGCCGGGGAATGTCGGTGGATTCACTGATTCACTGACCAGGGATCAGAGTGGGAGAGATTGGGACAGCAGCCTGGGAATGTCGGTGGATTCACTGACCAGGGATCAGAGTGGGAGAGATTGGGACAGGAGCCGGGGAATGTCGGCGGATTCACTGATTCACTGACCAGGGAGCAGAGTGGGAGAGATTCGGACAGGAGCCTGGGAATGTCGGTGGATTCACTGATTCACTGACCAGGGATCAGAGTGGGAGAGATTGGGACAGCAGCCTGGGAATGTCGGCGGATTCACTGATTCACTGACCAGGGAGCAGAGCAGAGTGGGAGAGATTGGGACAGCAGCCTGGGAATGTCGGTGGATTCACTGATTCACTGACCAGGGAGCGGAGTGGGAGAGATTGGGACAGCAGCCTGGGAATGTCGGTGGATTCACTGATTCACTGACCAGGGATCAGAGTGGGAGAGATTGGGACAGGAGCCTGGGAATGTCGGCCGATTCACTGATTCACTGACCAGGGATCAGAGTGGGAGAGATTGGGACAGGAGCCTGGGAATGTCGGCGGATTCGCTGATTCACTGACCAGGGATCAGAGTGGGAGAGATTGGGACAGCAGCCTGGGAATGTCGGTGGATTCACTGATTCACTGACCAGGGAGCAGAGTGGGAGAGATTGGGACAGGCGCCTGGGAATGTCGGCGGATTCACTGATTAACTGACCAGGGATCAGAGTGGGAGAGATTGGGACAGTGCAGGAGCCTGGGAATGTCGGTGGATTCACTGATTCACTGACCAGGGAGCAGAGTGGGAGAGATTGGGACAGCAGCCTGGGAATGTCGGCGGATTCGCTGACCAGGGTGCCGAGCAGAGCGGGAGAGATTGGGACAGGAGCCGGGGAATGTCGGTGGATTCACTGATTCACTGACCAGGGATCAGAGTGGGAGAGATTGGGACAGCAGCCTGGGAATGTCGGTGGATTCACTGATTCACTGACCAGGGAGCGGAGTGGGAGAGATTGGGACAGCAGCCTGGGAATGTCGGTGGATTCACTGATTCACTGACCAGGGATCAGAGTGGGAGAGATTGGGACAGCAGCCTGGGAATGTCGGCGGATTCACTGATTCACTGACCAGGGAGCAGAGCAGAGTGGGAGAGATTGGGACAGGAGCCTGGGAATGTCGGTGGATTCACTGATTCTCTGACCAGGGAGCAGAGTGGGAGAGATTGGGACAGCAGCCTGGGAATGTCGGTGGATTCACTGATTCACTGACCAGGGAGCAGAGTGGGAGAGATTGGGACAGCAGCCTGGGAATGTCGGTGGATTCACTGATTCACTGACCAGGGAGCAGAGTGGGAGAGATTGGGACAGAAGACTGGGAATGTCGGTGGATTCACTGACCAGGGTGCCGAGCAGAGCGGGAGAGATTGGGACAGGAGCCGGGGAATGTCGGTGGATTCACTGATTCACTGACCAGGGATCAGAGTGGGAGAGATTGGGACAGCAGCCTGGGAATGTCGGTGGATTCACTGACCAGGGATCAGAGTGGGAGAGATTGGGACAGGAGCCGGGGAATGTCGGCGGATTCACTGATTCACTGACCAGGGAGCAGAGTGGGAGAGATTCGGACAGGAGCCTGGGAATGTCGGTGGATTCACTGATTCACTGACCAGGGATCAGAGTGGGAGAGATTGGGACAGCAGCCTGGGAATGTCGGCGGATTCACTGATTCACTGACCAGGGAGCAGAGCAGAGTGGGAGAGATTGGGACAGCAGCCTGGGAATGTCGGTGGATTCACTGATTCACTGACCAGGGAGCGGAGTGGGAGAGATTGGGACAGCAGCCTGGGAATGTCGGTGGATTCACTGATTCACTGACCAGGGATCAGAGTGGGAGAGATTGGGACAGGAGCCTGGGAATGTCGGCGGATTCACTGATTCACTGACCAGGGATCAGAGTGGGACAGATTGGGACAGGAGCCTGGGAATGTCGGCGGATTCGCTGATTCACTGACCAGGGATCAGAGTGGGAGAGATTGGGACAGCAGCCTGGGAATGTCGGTGGATTCACTGATTCACTGACCAGGGAGCAGAGTGGGAGAGATTGGGACAGGAGCCTGGGAATGTCGGCGCATTCACTGATTAACTGACCAGGGATCAGAGTGGGAGAGATTGGGACAGTGCAGGAGCCTGGGAATGTCGGTGGATTCACTGATTCACTGACCAGGGAGCAGAGTGGGAGAGATTGGGACAGCAGCCTGGGAATGTCGGCGGATTCGCTGACCAGGGTGCCGAGCAGAGCGGGAGAGATTGGGACAGGAGCCGGGGAATGTCGGTGGATTCACTGATTCACTGACCAGGGATCAGAGTGGGAGAGATTGGGACAGCAGCCTGGGAATGTCGGTGGATTCACTGATTCACTGACCAGGGAGCGGAGCAGAGTGGGAGAGATTGGGACAGGGCAGGAGCCTGGGAATGTCGGTGGATTCACTGATTCACTGACCAGGGAGCAAAGTGGGGGAGATTGGGACAGCAGCCTGGGAATGTCGTTGGATTCGCTGACCAGGGTGCCGAGCAGAGCGGGAGAGATTGGGACAGGAGCCGGGGAATGTCGGTGGATTCACTGATTCACTGACCAGGGATCAGAGTGGGAGAGATTGGGACAGGAGCCTGGGAATGTCGGCGGATTCACTGATTCACTGACCAGGGAGCAGAGTGGGAGAGATTGGGACAGGAGCCTGGGAATGTCGGCGGATTCACTGATTCACTGACCAGGGAGCGGAGCAGAGTGGGAGAGATTGGGACAGGGCAGGAGCCTGGGAATGTCGGCGGATTCACTGATTCACTGACCAGGGAGCAGAGTGGGAGAGATTGGGACAGGAGCCTGGGAATGTCGGCGGATTCACTGATTCACTGACCAGGGAGCAGAGCAGAGTGGGAGAGATTGGGACAGGAGCCTGGGAATGTCGGTGGATTCACTGATTCACTGACCAGGGAGCAGAGTGGGAGAGATTGGGCCAGAAGACTGGGAATGTCGGCGGATTCACTGATTCACTGACCAGGGATCAGAGTGGGAGAGATTGGGACAGGGCAGGAGCCTGGGAATGTCGGTGGATTCACTGATTCACTGACCAGGGATCAGAGTGGGAGAGATTCGGACAGCAGCCTGGGAATGTCGGTGGATTCACTGATTCACTGACCAGGGAGCAGAGTGGGAGAGATTGGGACAGGAGCCTGGGAATGTCGGTGGATTCACTGATTCACTGACCAGGGAGCAGAGCAGAGTGGGAGAGATTGGGACAGGAGCCTGGGAATGTCGGTGGATTCACTGATTCACTGACCAGGGAGCAGAGTGGGAGAGATTGGGACAGCCGCCTGGGAATGTCGGTGAATCACTGATTCACTGACCAGGGAGCAGAGTGGGAGAGATTGGGACAGCCGCCTGGGAATGTCGGTGGATTCACTGATTCACTGACCAGGGAGCAAAGTGGGAGAGATTGGGACAGGAGCCTGGGAATGTCGGTGGATTCACTGATTCACTGACCAGGGAGCGGAGTGGGAGAGATTCAGACAGCAGCCTGGGAATGTCGGTGGATTCGCTGATTCACTGACCAGGGATCAGAGTGGGAGAGATTGGGACAGGAGCCTGGGAATGTCGGTGGATTCACTGATTCACTGACCAGGGATCAGAGTGGGAGAGATTGGGACAGCAGCCTGGGAATGTCGGGGGATTCACTGATTCACTGACCAGGGAGCGGAGCAGAGTGGGAGAGATTGGGACAGGAGCCTGGGAATGTCGGTGGATTCACTGATTCACTGACCAGGGAGCGGAGTGGGATAGATTCAGACAGCAGCCTGGGAATGTCGGTGGATTCGCTGATTCACTGACCAGGGATCAGAGTGGGAGAGATTGGGACAGGAGCCTGGGAATGTCGGTGGATTCACTGATTCACTGACCAGGGATCAGAGTGGGAGAGATTGGGACAGCAGCCTGGGAATGTCGGTGGATTCACTGATTCACTGACCAGGGAGCAGAGTGGGAGAGATTGGGACAGCAGCCTGGGAATGTCGGTGGATTCACTGATTCACTGACCAGGGATCAGAGTGGGAGAGATTGGGACAGCAGCCTGGGAATGTCGGCGGATTCACTGACCAGGGAGCGGAGCAGAGTGGGAGAGATTGGGACAGGAGCCGGGGAATGTCGGTGGATTCACTGAATCACTGACCAGGGAGCAGAGTGGGAGAGATTGGGACAGCAGCCTGGGAATGTCGGTGGATTCACTGATTCACTGACCAGGGAGCAGAGTGGGAGAGATTGGGACAGAAGACTGGGAATGTCGGTGGATTCACTGACCAGGGTGCCGAGCAGAGCGGGAGAGATTGGGACAGGAGCCGGGGAATGTCGGTGGATTCACTGATTCACTGACCAGGGATCAGAGTGGGAGAGATTGGGACAGCAGCCTGGGAATGTCGGTGGATTCACTGACCAGGGATCAGAGTGGGAGAGATTGGGACAGGAGCCGGGGAATGTCGGCGGATTCACTGATTCACTGACCAGGGAGCAGAGTGGGAGAGATTCGGACAGGAGCCTGGGAATGTCGGTGGATTCACTGATTCACTGACCAGGGATCAGAGTGGGAGAGATTGGGACAGCAGCCTGGGAATGTCGGCGGATTCACTGATTCACTGACCAGGGAGCAGAGCAGAGTGGGAGAGATTGGGACAGCAGCCTGGGAATGTCGGTGGATTCACTGATTCACTGACCAGGGAGCGGAGTGGGAGAGATTGGGACAGCAGCCTGGGAATGTCGGCGGATTCACTGATTCACTGACCAGGGATCAGAGTGGGAGAGATTGGGACAGGAGCCTGGGAATGTCGGCCGATTCACTGATTCACTGACCAGGGATCAGAGTGGGAGAGATTGGGACAGGAGCCTGGGAATGTCGGCGGATTCGCTGATTCACTGACCAGGGATCAGAGTGGGAGAGATTGGGACAGCAGCCTGGGAATGTCGGTGGATTCACTGATTCACTGACCAGGGAGCAGAGTGGGAGAGATTGGGACAGGCGCCTGGGAATGTCGGCGGATTCACTGATTAACTGACCAGGGATCAGAGTGGGAGAGATTGGGACAGTGCAGGAGCCTGGGAATGTCGGTGGATTCACTGATTCACTGACCAGGGAGCAGAGTGGGAGAGATTGGGACAGCAGCCTGGGAATGTCGGCGGATTCGCTGACCAGGGTGCCGAGCAGAGCGGGAGAGATTGGGACAGGAGCCGGGGAATGTCGGTGGATTCACTGATTCACTGACCAGGGATCAGAGTGGGAGAGATTGGGACAGCAGCCTGGGAATGTCGGTGGATTCACTGATTCACTGACCAGGGAGCGGAGCAGAGTGGGAGAGATTGGGACAGGGCAGGAGCCTGGGAATGTCGGTGGATTCACTGATTCACTGACCAGGGAGCAAAGTGGGGGAGATTGGGACAGCAGCCTGGGAATGTCGTTGGATTCGCTGACCAGGGTGCCGAGCAGAGCGGGAGAGATTGGGACAGGAGCCGGGGAATGTCGGTGGATTCACTGATTCACTGACCAGGGATCAGAGTGGGAGAGATTGGGACAGGAGCCTGGGAATGTCGGCGGATTCACTGATTCACTGACCAGGGAGCAGAGTGGGAGAGATTGGGACAGGAGCCTGGGAATGTCGGCGGATTCACTGATTCACTGACCAGGGAGCGGAGCAGAGTGGGAGAGATTGGGACAGGGCAGGAGCCTGGGAATGTCGGCGGATTCACTGATTCACTGACCAGGGAGCAGAGTGGGAGAGATTGGGACAGGAGCCTGGGAATGTCGGCGGATTCACTGATTCACTGACCAGGGAGCAGAGCAGAGTGGGAGAGATTGGGACAGGAGCCTGGGAATGTCGGTGGATTCACTGATTCACTGACCAGGGAGCAGAGTGGGAGAGATTGGGCCAGAAGACTGGGAATGTCGGCGGATTCACTGATTCACTGACCAGGGATCAGAGTGGGAGAGATTGGGACAGGGCAGGAGCCTGGGAATGTCGGTGGATTCACTGATTCACTGACCAGGGATCAGAGTGGGAGAGATTCGGACAGCAGCCTGGGAATGTCGGTGGATTCACTGATTCACTGACCAGGGAGCAGAGTGGGAGAGATTGGGACAGGAGCCTGGGAATGTCGGTGGATTCACTGATTCACTGACCAGGGAGCAGAGCAGAGTGGGAGAGATTGGGACAGGAGCCTGGGAATGTCGGTGGATTCACTGATTCACTGACCAGGGAGCAGAGTGGGAGAGATTGGGACAGCCGCCTGGGAATGTCGGTGAATCACTGATTCACTGACCAGGGAGCGGAGTGGGAGAGATTGGGACAGCAGCCTGGGAATGTCGGTGGATTCACTGATTCACTGACCAGGGAGCAAAGTGGGAGAGATTGGGACAGGAGCCTGGGAATGTCGGTGGATTCACTGATTCACTGACCAGGGAGCGGAGTGGGAGAGATTCAGACAGCAGCCTGGGAATGTCGGTGGATTCGCTGATTCACTGACCAGGGATCAGAGTGGGAGAGATTGGGACAGGAGCCTGGGAATGTCGGTGGATTCACTGATTCACTGACCAGGGATCAGAGTGGGAGAGATTGGGACAGCAGGCTGGGAATGTCGGGGGATTCACTGATTCACTGACCAGGGAGCGGAGCAGAGTGGGAGAGATTGGGACAGGAGCCTGGGAATGTCGGTGGATTCACTGATTCACTGACCAGGGAGCGGAGTGGGATAGATTCAGACAGCAGCCTGGGAATGTCGGTGGATTCGCTGATTCACTGACCAGGGATCAGAGTGGGAGAGATTGGGACAGGAGCCTGGGAATGTCGGTGGATTCACTGATTCACTGACCAGGGATCAGAGTGGGAGAGATTGGGACAGCAGCCTGGGAATGTCGGTGGATTCACTGATTCACTGACCAGGGAGCGGAGTGGGAGAGATTGGGACAGCAGCCTGGGAATGTCGGTGGATTCACTGATTCACTGACCAGGGATCAGAGTGGGAGAGATTGGGACAGCAGCCTGGGAATGTCGGCGGATTCACTGACCAGGGAGCGGAGCAGAGTGGGAGAGATTGGGACAGGAGCCGGGGAATGTCGGTGGATTCACTGATTCACTGACCAGGGAGCAGAGTGGGAGAGATTGGGACAGCAGCCTGGGAATGTCGGTGGATTCACTGATTCACTGACCAGGGAGCAGAGTGGGAGAGATTGGGACAGAAGACTGGGAATGTCGGTGGATTCACTGACCAGGGTGCCGAGCAGAGCGGGAGAGATTGGGACAGGAGCCGGGGAATGTCGGTGGATTCACTGATTCACTGACCAGGGATCAGAGTGGGAGGGATTGGGACAGCAGCCTGGGAATGTCGGTGGATTCACTGACCAGGGATCAGAGTGGGAGAGATTGGGACAGGAGCCGGGGAATGTCGGCGGATTCACTGATTCACTGACCAGGGAGCAGAGTGGGAGAGATTCGGACAGGAGCCTGGGAATGTCGGTGGATTCACTGATTCACTGACCAGGGATCAGAGTGGGAGAGATTGGGACAGCAGCCTGGGAATGTCGGCGGATTCACTGATTCACTGACCAGGGAGCAGAGCAGAGTGGGAGAGATTGGGACAGCAGCCTGGGAATGTCGGTGGATTCACTGATTCACTGACCAGGGAGCGGAGTGGGAGAGATTGGGACAGCAGCCTGGGAATGTCGGTGGATTCACTGATTCACTGACCAGGGATCAGAGTGGGAGAGATTGGGACAGGAGCCTGGGAATGTCGGCGGATTCACTGATTCACTGACCAGGGATCAGAGTGGGAGAGATTGGGACAGGAGCCTGGGAATGTCGGCGGATTCGCTGATTCACTGACCAGGGATCAGAGTGGGAGAGATTGGGACAGCAGCCTGGGAATGTCGGTGGATTCACTGATTCACTGACCAGGGAGCAGAGTGGGAGAGATTGGGACAGGAGCCTGGGAATGTCGGCGGATTCACTGATTCACTGACCAGGGATCAGAGTGGGAGAGATTGGGACAGGGCAGGAGCCTGGGAATGTCGGTGGATTCACTGATTCACTGACCAGGGAGCAGAGTGGGAGAGATTGGGACAGCAGCCTGGGAATGTCGGCGGATTCACTGATTCACTGACCAGGGAGCAGATTGGGAGAGATTGGGACAGGAGCCTGGGAATGTCGGTGGATTCACTGATTCACTGACCAGGGAGCAGAGTGGGAGAGATTGGGACAGGAGCCTGGGAATGTCGGTGGATTCACTGATTCACTGACCAGGGAGCAGAGTGGGAGAGATTGGGACAGGAGCCTGGGAATGTCGGTGGATTCACTGATTCACTGACCAGGGAGCAGAGTGGGAGAGATTGGGACAGCAGCCTGGGAATGTCGGTGGATTCACTGATTCACTGACCAGGGAGCAGAGTGGGGGAGATTGGGACAGCAGCCTGGGAATGTCGTTGGATTCACTGACCAGGGAGCGGAGCAGAGTGGGAGAGATTGGGACAGGAGCCTGGGAATGTCGGTGGATTCACTGATTCACTGACCAGGGAGCAGAGTGGGAGAGATTGGGACAGCAGCCTGGGAATGTCGGTGGATTCACTGATTCACTGACCAGGGAGCGGAGTGGGAGAGATTCGGATAGCAGCCTGGGAATGTCGGTGGATTCACTGATTCACTGACCAGGGAGCGGAGTGGGAGAGATTCGGATAGCAGCCTGGGAATGTCGGTGGATTCACTGATTCACTGACCCGGGAGCGGAGTGGGAGAGATTCTGATAGCAGCCTGGGAATGTCGGTGGATTCACTGATTCACTGACCAGGGATCAGAGTGGGAGAGATTGGGACAGCAGCCTGGGAATGTCGGTGGATTCACTGATTCACTGACTCGGGATCAGAGCGGGAGAGATTGGGACAGGAGCCTGGGAATGTCGGTGGATTCACTGACCAGGGAGCGGAGTGGGAGAGATTGGGACAGCAGCCTGGGAATGTCGGTGGATTCACTGATTCACTGACCAGGGAGCAGAGTGGGAGAGATTGGGACAGGAGCCTGGGAATGTCGGTGGATTCACTGATTCACTGACCAGGGAGCGGAGTGGGAGAGATTGGGACAGCAGCCTGGGAATGTCGGTGGATTCACTGATTCACTGACCAGGGAGCAGAGTGGGAGAGATTGGGACAGGAGCCTGGGAATGTCGGTGGATTCACTGATTCACTGACCAGGGAGCGGAGTGGGAGAGATTGGGACAGCAGCGTGGGAATGTCGGTGGATTCACTGACCAGGGAGCTGAGCAGAGTGGGAGAGATTGGGACAGGAGCCTGGGAATGTCGGTGGATTCACTGACCAGGGAGCTGAGCAGAGTGGGAGAGATTGGGACAGCAGCCTGGGAATGTCGGTGGATTCACTGATTCACTGACCAGGGAGCAGAGCAGAGTGGGAGAGATTGGGACAGGAGCCTGGGAATGTCGGTGGAATCACTGACAAGGGAGCTGTGTGGGAGAGACAAACCGAAAAGTGACATCACTGGAAGGCTGCGATTTGATCGACCAATAGGGAAGCTGTGTTAAATTTAAAAATTCATTCTAATTACTGGATATAAATTGCTTTCAGACTGAGGTGATTATGCAGAGATATAAAAAAAGTGGTCCAAAAACTAAATTTAAAATCCAAATTAAAAATGAATTCAAAAAATTTGAGATAGAAGGTCAAGTGATGCGTTGTTCCTGCATGATATGGGAGCTGGTGGACCCCATTATGGTTCCCAGTGAGCACGTCTGTAGCAAATGTAGGCTGCTTGAGGAACTCAGGCTCAGAATTGATGAACAAATTCAGAGCTTTGGACTCTGCGACATATCCGGGAGCGGGAGAGCTACCTGGACACTGCGTTCCAGGAGGCAGTCACACCCCTCAGAATAACTAACTTAAATTCGGCCAGTGGTCTGGGACAGGAGGGTGTGGCTGTGAGTAAGGTAGGTGGAGGGATGCAGGAGGTATGGTTGCAGGAGCCTCAGCCCTTGTGCCTGCCCAACATGTCTGAGATACTTGCTCCCTGTGTGGATGAGAGCGTGGACTGTGGGGAGGATGAGCAAACTAACCATAGCACCCCTGGTGCAGAGAGCCATTCAAGTGGGTTGTGGGAGGGGGGAGTAAAGAAATGTAGTCATAATCGGGTTAGTATAGTTAGGGGCTGATGCACGATCAATTACACTCAAGACGAAGTGATTTCATAACTGAAGGCTTTAATCGACTAGAACTTGTTCCCCAGCAGCTTCGGTACAGAAAGTGAAGGCTGCTGGGACGGCACCGGTTCTTATACTCTGCCTGTCAGGGCGGAGCTACGTATCAACAGCCAATGGTAAACTCCTACGTTTAACCAATGGTCATCAGCCTCTTAGGTACCGCAATACCTGATAATACCACATTCACCCCCTGTTAAAAAAGAGTCCGGTGGGGGTGGTGGCCAGTGGTGACAGTCGCCTTTAACATGGTATGATCAGGTATGGAGGTACTGTGAGACCTCCTTACAGGGCTGTTGAGAATATTTACAAAGTGTTCGTTCACGGTTAAAGTCACAGCGAAGCAATCAGTCGATCGGGTGGCCTGGTCGTCCTTCTGGATCGTCTGGGCTTCGGTGGTGATTCTGGTGGGGTCCAGGTTGTTGCGACTCTGGGAGCGTGGTTTCGGCCTCCCTGGCAGCTTCGTCACCCCTAGGCAGCGCTGTTGGGGCAAACGGTTGACACGGGGGGGGGGGGCGCCTGTAAGGGGTGTCGGTGGGTAGGTGGGCCTAGGCAGGAGTGGCAGGAATAGTGACCCTCCAGTGAGGTGCTGTGGGGGGGGGCGGGGGGGGGGGGGGGGGTGGGGGGTAATGGTTCGGGTGCGCTTGGGGTTCTGGCGGGTGCCAGGTCCCGTAGGGAGACCGTATCTTGCCGGCTGTCAGGGAACGTCACGTAGGCGTACTGGGGGTTGGCGTGCAGCAGGTGGACCCTCTCGACCAACGGGTCCGACTTGTGCGCCCGCACGTGCTTCCGAAGCAGGATGGGTCCGGGTGTCGCTAGCCAGGTTGGGAGCGAGGTCCCGGAGGAGGACTTCCTGGAGAAAACAAGGAGACGTTCATGAGGTGTCTGATTGGTAGTTGTACAGAGCAGCGACCGGATGGCGTGGAGGGCCACTGGGAGGACTTCTTGCCAGCGGGAGACTGGGAGATTCCTGGACCGTAGGGCCAGTAGAACAGTCTTCCAGACCGTTCCGTTCTCCCTCTCCACCTGTCCGTTTCCCCGGGGGTTGTAACTGGTCGTCCTGCTCGAGGCAATGCCCCTGCTGAGCAGGAATTGACGCAGTTCGTCGCTCATAAAGGAGGACCCCCTATCACTGTGTATGTACGCAGGGAAACCGAACAGTGTAAAGATACCCTGGAGGGCCTTGATGACGGTGGTTGCGGTCATGTCTGGGCAGGGGATGGCGAATGGAAACCGGGAGTACTCATCAATCACATTCAGGAAATACGTGTTGCGGTCGGTGGTGGGGAGGGAGCCTTTGAAATCCATGCTGAGGCGTTCAACGGGACGGGAAGCCTTTATCAGGTGCGCCCTCTCTGGCCGGTAGAAGTGCAGTTTGCACTCCATGCAGATTTAGCTGTCCCTGGTGACTGTCCTGACCTCCTCGATGGAGTAGGGCAGGTTGCGGGTCTTGATGAAGTGGAAGAAACGAGTGACCCCCGGGTGGCAGAGGTCCTCGTGGGGGGCTCGGAGGCGATCCACTTGTGCAGTGGCACAAGTGCTGCGGGACAGGGCATCAGGAGGCTCGTTTAGCTTCCCCAGACAGTACAAGATCTCGTAGTTGAAGATGGAGAGTTCTATCCTCCACTGCAAGATCTTGTCGTTTTTAATCTTGCCCCGCTGTGCAATATCGAACATGAAAGCAACCGACCGTTGGTCAGTGAGGAGAGTGAATCGCCTGCTGGCCAGGTAATGCCTCCAATGTCTCACAGCTTCAACTATGGCTTGTGCCTCTTTTTCGACCAAGGAATGGCGAATTTCGGAAGCATGGAGGGTACGGGAGAAGAAGGCCATGGGCCTGCCCGCTTGGTTGAGGGTGGCCGCCAGAGCTACATCGGACGCATCTCTCTCGACCTGGAAGGGGACGGACTTGTCGATGGCGCTCATCGTGGCCTTTGCAATGTCTGATTTGATGCGGCTGAAGGCCTGGCGGGCCTCCGTAGACAGGGGAAAGGTTGTGGACTGGATTAGGGGTTGGGCTTTGTCTGCATAGTTGGGGACCCACTGTGCGTAATAACTGAAAAATCCGAGGCAGTGCTTCAGGGCTTTGGGGCAGTGAGGGAGGGGGAACTCCATAAGGGGGCGCATGCGCTCAGGGTCGGGGCCTATAACTCCATTTCGCACTCCGTAGCCTAGAATGGCTCGACGGTCGGTGCTAAATACGCATTTATCCTTATTGTACGTTAAGTTAAGGATTTTCGCAGTCTGGAGAAATTTGCGGAGGTTGGTGTTGTGGTCCTGCTGGTCATGGCCGCAGATGGTGGCGTTATCCAGATACGGGAACGTTGCGCGTAAGCCGTACCGGTCAACCATTCGGTCCATCTCTCGCTGGAAGACCGAGACCCCATTAGTGACACCAAAGGGAACTCTTAAAAATTGATAGAGCCGCCCATCTGCTTTGAAGGCAGTGTACTTGCGGTCACTATTACGGAGGGGTAGCTGGTGGTAGGTGGACTTGAGATCTACCGTGGAGAAGACCTTATATTGCGCGATCATGTTTACCAGGTCGGCTATACGAGGGAGAGGGTACGCATCCAGCTGCGTAAACCTGTTGATGGTCTCACTGTAGTCAATGACCATCCTATGTTTCTCCCCAGTCTTTACCACCACTACTTGAGCTCTCCAGGGACTGTTGCTCGCTTTGATGACCCTTTCCCTCAGCAGCCTTTGGACCTCTGACCTGATGTAGGTCCGGTCCTGGGCACTGTACCGCCTGCTCCTGGTGGCGATGGGTTTGCAATCCGGGGTGAGCTTCAGAAACAGGGAAGGCGGGTCAACCTTAAGGGTCGCGAGGCCGCAGGCAGTAAGGGCGGGTATCTGGCTGCTGAATTTAAAGGTCAGGCTTTGCAAGTTACATTGGAAGTCCAACCCCAGGGGGCCACCGCGCGGTCGGGCGGAAAGGACTGCGCGTTTTGGGAGGCTACGTCCATGGACCCTGCCAGGGCCCGTGCCTCTCTAAGTCCCAGGGTGTCCTTTTCTAGGAGTCTTTGGCGGATCACTGAGGAGCTCATACCTGCTACGAAGGCATCCCCGATTAAAAGTTCCGTGTGCTCCCTCCCCGAAACTTGCGGGCAGCCACAGTTTCGGCCCAGCACCAATAGCGCCCGGTAGAAATCCTCCAACCATTCCACGGGGCTTTGCCGTCTAGTTGCAAGCAGGTGACATAGAACATAGAAAAAATACAGCACAGAACAGGCCCTTCGGCCCACGATATTGTGCTGAACCTTTGTCCTACCCAAACACAACACCTCCACCCAACACCAAGGGCAATTTTGGATACTAAGGGCAATTTATCATGGCCAATCCACCTAACCTGCACATCTTTGGACTGTGGGAGGAAACCGGAGCACCCGGAGGAAACCCACGCAGACACGGGGAGGATGTGCAGACTCCGCACAGACAGTGATCCAAGCCGGAATCGAACCTGGGACCCTGGAGCTGTGAAGCAATTGTGCTATCCACAATGCTACCGTGCTGCCCTTAAGAACAAATAACTCTACACTATATCATTTTACCGAAATCCATGTACCTATCCAATAGCTGCTTGAAGGTCCCTAATGTTTCCGACTCAACTACTTCCACAGGCAGTGCATTCGATGCCCCCACTACTCTCTGGGTAAAGAACCTACCTCTGACATCCCTCCTATATCTTCCACCTTTCACCTTAAATTTATGTCCCCTTGTAATGGTTTGTTCCACCCGGGGAAAAAGTATCTGACTGTCTACTCTATCTATTCCCCTGATCACCTTATAAACCTCTATCAAGTCGCCCCTCATCCTTCTCCGTTCTAATGAGAAAAGGCCTAGCACCCTCAACCTTTCCTCATAAGACCTACTTTCCATTCCAGGCAACATCCTGGTAAATCTCCTTTGCACCTTTTCCAAAGCTTCCACATCCTTCCTAAAATGAGGCGACCAGAACTGTACACAGTACTCCAAATGTGGCCTTACCAAAGTTTTGTACAGCTGCATCAACACCTCGCGGCTCTTAAATTCAATCCCTCTGTTAATGAACGCAAGCACACCATAGGCCTTCTTCACAGCTCTATCCACTTGAGTGGCAACTTTCAAAGATGTATGAACATAGACCGCAAGATCTCTCTGCTCCTCCACATTGCCAAGAAATCTACCGATAACCCTGTATTCCGCATTCATATTTGTCCTTCCAAAATGGACAACCTCACACTTTTCAGGGTTAAACTCCATCTGCCACTTCTCAGCCCAGCTCTGCATCCTATCTATGTCTCTTTGCAGCCGACAACAGCCCTCCTTACTATCCACAACTCCACCAATCTTCGTATCGTCTGCAAATTTACTGACCCACCCTTCAACTCCCTCATCCAAGTCATTAATGAAAATCACAAACAGCAGAGGACCCAGAACTGATCCCTGCTGTACGCCACTGGTAACTGGGATCCAGGCTGAATGTTTACCATCCACCACCTCTCTCTGACTTCTATCGGTTAGCCAGTTCGTTATCCAACTGGCCAAATTTCCCACTATCCCATGCCTCCTTACTTTCTGCAGAAGCCTACCATGGGGAACCTTATCAAATGCCTTACTAAAATCCATGTACACTACATCCACTGCTTTACCATCATCCACATGCTTGGTCACCTCCTCAAAGAATTCAATAAGACTTGTGAGGCAAGACCTAACCCTCACAAATCCGTGCTGACTATCCCGAATCAAGCAGTGTCTTTCCAGATGCTCAGAAATCCTATCCTTCAGTACCCTTTCCATTACTTTGCCTACCACCGAAGTAAGACTAACTGGCCTGTAATTCCCAGGGTTATCCCTAGTCCCTTTTTTGAACAGGGGCACGACATTCGCCACTCTCCAATCCCCTGGTACCACCCCTGTTGACAGTGAGGACGAAAAGATCATTGCCAACGGCTCTGCAATTTCATCTCTTGCTTCCCACAGAATCCTTGGATATATCCCGTCAGGCCCGGGGGACTTGTCTATCCTCAAGTTTTTCAAAATGCTCAACACATCTTCCTTCCTAACAAGTATTTCCTCGAGCTTACCAGTCTGTTTCACACTGTCCTCTCCTACAGGAAGGGAAGCTCGAAGCAAGATGGCGTTGGACGGTGGATGTTTGGTATGGGGCCCGGAGCAACAAGAGTTCCTGCGGCGCTGTGTGGAAGAGCTGAAGAAGGAGGTGTTGGCCCCGATGCTACAGGCAATTGAAGGGCTAAAGGAGGCACAGAGGACCCAGGAGTTGGAGCTTCAGGTCGCGAAGGCAAAGGCTGCGGAGAATGACGATGAAATACAGGGCCTGGTGGTGAAGACAGAGACGCACGAGGCACAGCACAAAAGGTGTGTGGAGAGGTTGGAAGCCCTGGAGAATAACTCGAGGAGGAAGAATTTAAGAGTCTTGGGTCTTCCCGAAGGCACAGAGGGGGCGGACGTCGGGGCATATGTGAGCACGATGCTTCACTCGCTAATGGGATCGGAGGCCCCGACGGGCTCTTTGGAGGTGGAGGGAGCTTATCGAGTTCTGGCGCGAAGACCAAAGGCAGGAGAAATACCTCGAGCCATAGTGGTGAGGTTTCACCGCTACAATGACAGAGAGATGGTTCTAAGATGGGCGAAGAAAACTCGGAGCTGCAGGTGGGAGAACGCGGTGATCCGCGTGTACCAGGATTGGAGTGCGGAGGTGGCGAGAAGGAGGGCAAGTTTCAACCGGGCCAAGGCGGTGCGCCACAAAAAGAAGGTTAAATTTGGAATGTTGCAGCCGGCGAGACTGTGGGTCACACACCAAGGGAAGCACCACTACTTTGAGACGGCAGAAGAGGCGTGGACATTCATTGTGGACGAGAAGCTGGAATAGTCTGGCGAGAGAAAAAGCTTCTGTAATAAAGAGGTGGGGTGATTATGTGGGACGAGGAAGGGGAAGGGGGGGGAATTTTTTCAATTTTTCAATTTTGTAACTTTTCTCTTTTCCCCTCGTGGGGGGGGGCGGGGGGAGTATGGGGAACTGTGGGCGCCGGTGGGTAGGAAAGGGGAAGGAGAAGGGAACTGCGGCATCAGGGGCGGGGCCGAGTGGGAAACGCGGGCATTGCTCCCGCGCTATGGTAATTGTGGCGGGAACGGGGACGCAGGAAGGAGGGGGCCTCGCACAATGAGGGGCCGAGGACAAACGGGGGAAGCTGAGGTCAGCCAGAGTTTGCTGACTTCTGGGAGCAACATGGGGGGTGCAACTACGCTAGAACGGGATCTAGCGGAGGGGGGGGGGGGGAGTTAACTGGGTTGCTGCTGCTAAGGGGAAGGGGGAGCTGTTATGGGGCGGGGTGGTCGGGACGGGAGAGCACCGTCGGTGGGATGTACGGGTACGTGGGAACCGGGTAAGGAGCTGGGTTAGAAAAGGGGATGGCTAGTCGACATGGGGCGGGGGGGGTAAAGAGCCCCCCAACCCTGTTGATCACGTGGAACGTGAGAGGGTTGAATGGGCCGATTAAAAGGGCACGGGTACTCGCACACCTAAAGAACTTAAAGGCAGATGTGGTCATGTTGCAGGAGACGCACCTGAAACTGGCAGATCAGGTTAGACTACGTAAAGGATGGGTGGGGCAGGTGTTCCATTCGGGCTTAGATGTGAAGAATAGGGGGGTGGCTATTTTAGTGGGCAAACGGGTACTGTTTGAGGCAAAGACCATAGTGGCGGACAGTGGGGGTAGATACGTGATGGTGAGTGGCAGATTGCAAGGGGAGGCGATGGTTCTGGTGAACGTATACGCCCCGAACTGGGATGATGTAAACTTCATGAATCGTATGCTGGGGCGTATCCCGGACCTGGAGGCAGGAAAGCTGGTAATGGGGGGAGACTTCAATACGGTGCTTGATCCAGGGCTGGACCGGTCTAGGTCTAAGACCGGGAGGAGGCCGGCAGCGGCCAAGGTGCCTAAGGACTTCATGGAGCAGATGGGAGGAGTAGACCCCTGGAGATTTATTAGGCCTAGGAGTAAGGAGTTTTCATTTTTCTCCCATGTTCACAAGGTGTATTCATGGATAGACTTTTTTGTCCTGGGAAGGGCACTGATTCCGAAGGTGACAGGGACGGAGTACATGGCCATAGCCATTTCGGACCACGCTCCACATTGGGTAGATCTGGAGGTAGGAGAGGAAAAGGAGCAGCACCCACTCTGGAGATTGGATATGGGGTTGTTGGCGAATGAGGGGGTATGTCTAAGGGTGAGGGGGTGTATCAAAAGGTACCTGGAGCTTAATGATAACGGAGAGGTCCAGGTGGGAGTGGTCTGGGAGGCGCTGAAGGCGGTGGTCAGAGGGGAACTGATATCCATAAGGGCCCATAAAGGGAAGCAAGAGAGCAAAGAAAGGGAGCGACTGTTGAGAGAACTTCTGAGGGTAGACAGGCAATATGCAGAGGCTCCGGAGGAGGGACTGTACAGGGAAAGACAAAGGCTACATATGGAATTTGACCTGCTGACCACGGGCAAGGCAGAAGCACAGTGGAGGAGGGCACAGGGAGTACAGTATGAGTATGGAGAGAAGGCGAGCCGGTTACTGGCCCAACAACTGAGGAAGAGGGGAGCGGCGAGGGAGTTAGGTGGGGTGAGAGATGAGGAGGGAGAGATGGAACGGGGAGCGGAGAGGGTGAACGGGGTGTTTAAGGCATTCTACGAGAGGCTGTATAAGGCTCAGCCCCCAGAAGGGAAGGAGGGAATGATGCATTTCCTAGATCGGCTGGAATTCCCGAAGGTGGAGGAGCAGGAGAGGGCGGGACTGGGAGCACGGATTGAGGTGGAGGAGGTGGTAAAGGGGATTGGGAGCATGCAGGCGGGGAAGGCCCCGGGACCGGATGGGTTCCTGGTGGAATTTTATAGGAAATACATGGACCTACTGGCCCCGCTTTTGACGAGAACCTTTAATGAGGCCAGGGAAAGGGGCAGGTTGCCCCCGACTATGTCGGAGGCGACGATATCGTTACTCTTAAAGAAGGAAAAAGACCCGCTGCAGTGCGGGTCTTACAGGCCTATTTCCCTCCTGAACGTGGATGCTAAGCTCCAGGCCAAGGTGATGGCGACAAGGATAGAGGATTGTGTCCCGGGGGTGGTCCATGAGGATCAAACTGGGTTCGTTGAGGGGAGACAGCTGAACACGAATATACGAAGGCTGCTAGGGGTGATGATGATGCCCCCGCCGGAGGGGGAGGCGGAGATAGTGGTGGTGATGGACGCTGAGAAAGCATTTGACAGAGTGGAGTGGGACTACCTATGGGAAGTGTTGAAGAGATTTGGTTTTGGAGAGGGGTTTATTGGATGGGTACAGCTGCTATATAGGGCCCTGGTGGCAAGTGTGATCATGAACAGGCAGAGGTCCGACTACTTCCGTCTTTACAGAGGGACAAGACAGGGGTGTCCCCTGTCTCCGTTACTGTTTGCATTGGCAATTGAGCCACTGGCCATAGCACTGAGGGGCTCTAGGAAGTGGAGGGGAGTACTCAGGGGAGGAGAAGAACACCGGGTATCATTGTATGCAGATGATCTATTGCTGTATGTTGCGGACCCAGTGGAGGGGATGCCTGAGATAATGTGGACACTCAGGGAGTTTGGGGAATTCTCGGGGTACAAATTGAATATGGGGAAGAGTGAGTTTGTGGTGCATCCGGGGGAGCAGAGCAGGGGAATAGATGATTTACCGCTGAGGAGGGTAACAAGAGATTTCCGGTACTTAGGGATCCAGATAGCCAGGAACTGGGGAACCCTACATAGGCTTAATTTAACACGATTGGTGGAACAGATGGAGAAGGATTTTAAGAGATGGGACATGGTGTCCCTGTCACTGGTGGACAGGGTGCAGGCGGTCAAAATGGTAGTCCTCCCGAGATTTCTTTTTGTGTTCCAGTGCCTCCCGGTGATGGTTACGAGGGCTTTTTTCAAAACAATTGAGAAGAGTGTTATGAGCTTTGTGTGGGCTGGGAAGACCCCGAGAGTGAGGAAGGGGTTTTTGCAGCGTAGCAGGGATAGGGGGGGACTGGCACTGCCGAGCTTAAGTGATTATTATTGGGCCGCCAATATCTCAATGGTGTGTAAGTGGATGGGAGAAGGGGAGGGAGCGGCGTGGAAGAGACTGGAAATGGCGTCCTGCAAAGGAACCAGCCGACAAGCACTGGCGACGGCGCCGTTGCCGTTCTCCCCGACGAAATACACCACAAGTCCAGTGGTGGTGGCAACGCTGAAAATTTGGGGGCAGTGGAGACGGCATAAGGGAATGGCGGGAGCCTCGGTGCGGTCCCAGATAAGGAATAACCATAGGTTTGTTCCGGGGAGAATAGATGGGGGATTTAGAACATGGCAGAGAGCAGGGATTGTGCAACTGAGGGATCTGTTCCTAGACGGGACGTTTGCGAGTCTGGGAGCGCTGACGGAAAAATACGGGTTGCCCCAGGGGAATGCATTTCGGTATATGCAATTGAGGGCTTTTGTGAGGCAACAGGTGAGGGAATTTCTGCAGCTCCCGACGCAGGAGACTCAGGATAGAGTGATTTCGGGGACATGGGTGGGGGATGGTAGGGTGTCAGATATATAAAGGGAAATGAGAGACGAGGGGGAGATCATGGTGGATGAGCTGAAGGGAAAATGGGAAGAAGAGCTGGGGGAAGAGATCGAAGAGGGGCTGTGGGCCCTATGCAGGGTAAACTCTTCGTCCTCGTGTGCCAGGCTTAGCCTGATACAATTCAAGGTGTTACACAGGGCGCACATGACCGGAGCAAGGCTCAGTAAATTTTTCGGGGTAGAGGATCGGTGCGGGAGATGCGCGAGAAGACAGCGAACCACCCCCACATGTTTTGGTCATTGTCGGCACTGCATGGGTTCTGGGTGGGGGTGGCAAATGTGCTTTCGAAGGTGGTGGGGGTCCGGGTCGAGCCAAGCTGGGGGTTGGCTATATTCGGGGTTGCAGAAGAGCCGGGAGTGCAGGAGGCGAGAGAGGCTGATGTTTTGGCCTTTGCGTCCCTAGTAGCCCGGCGAAGGATATTGTTAATGTGGAAGGAATGTAAACCCCCGGGCGTGGAGGCCTGGATAAACGACATGGCAGGGTTTATAAAACTGGAACGGATAAAGTTCGCACTAAGAGGTTCGGCTCAAGGGTTCACCAGGCGGTGGCAACCGTTCATTGACTACCTCGCAGAACGATAAAGGAACTGGGAAAGTAGCAGCAGCAACCCGGGGGGGGGGGGGGGGGGGGGGGAGGGGGGCTCGGGTGGGTCCTCGGGGGTGTTTTTGTATGGATATTTTTACTTGGATATGTATATTGGCTTGTTTGACTTTATTATTTGGGAGAGTTAATATTATGTTATGGCAGTTGCCATTTAGTTTATATATTATTTATTTATTTGTTAAAAACGGTAACTATTATTTATATTGTTTTATTGTTGTAAAAGGGAAAAAATTTTGTACTGTTTTGTTTGGCCGAAATATTGTTTTGAATAAAATATATTTTTTAAAAAAAGACATTCAACCACTCTTGTCAACCATGGTTCCCTCATTCGACCATCTCTTCCCTGCCTGACAGGAACATACATATCAAGGACATGTAGTACCTGTTCCTTGAACAAGTTCCACATTTCACTTGTGTCCTTCCCTGACAGCCTATGTTCCCAACTTATGCACTTCAATTCTTGTCTGACAACATCGTATTTACCCTTCCCCCAATTGTAAACCTTGCCCTGTTGCACGTACCTATCCCTCTCCATTACTAAAGTGAAAGTCACAGAATTGTGGTCACTATCTCCAAAATGCTCCCCCACTAACAAAGCTATCACTTGCCCTGGTTCATTACCAAGTACTAAATCCAATATTGCCCCTCCTCTGGTCGGACAATCTACATACTGTGTTAGAAATGCTTCCTGGACACACTGCTCAAACACGCCCCCATCCAAACTATTTGATCTGAAGAGTTTCCACTCAATATTTGGGAAGTTAAAGTCACCCATGACTACTACCCTGTGACTTCTGCACCTTTCCAAAATATGTTTCCCAATCTGTTCCTCCACATCTCTGCTACTATTGGGGGGCCTATAGAAAACTCCTAACAAGGTGACTGCTCCTTTCCTATTTCTGACTTCAACCCATACTACCTCAGTAGGGTGATACTCCTCGAACTGCCTTTCTGCAGCTGTTATACTATCTCTAATTAACAATGCCACCCCCCCACCTCTTTTACCACCCTCCCTAATCTTATTGAAACATCTATAACCAGGGATCTCCAACAACCATTTCTGCCCCACTTCTATCCAAGTTTCCTTGATGGCCACCACATCGTAGTGCCATCATCGATCCATGCCTTAGACCTGCGTAGATCTGATTTACAGGGCGGATGTAATGTCCTTTTAACAGTTCGATCGCGGCATCATAGTCCTCCGCCTCCTCGATAAGGGTGTAGACCCCAGGGCTGACCCTTGAGCGCAGGAGATGCATTTTCTGTCCTTCTGAGGGGGTGCCTCCGGCCGTCTCGGGTTAGCCTTTAAAGCACGCCAGCCAGTGTTTAAATATTGCAGCCAAGTTCTCCGCGTGGGGGCTTAGTTGTAGGCACTCCGGTTTGATTCAGAGATCCATCCTTCCAGCTTAAGTCTAGTCAATTAAATTGATGCACGATCAATTACACTCAAGACGAAGTGATTTCATAACTGAAGGCTTTAATCGACTAGAACTTGTTCCCCAGCAGCTTCGGTACAGAAAGTGAAGGCTGCTGGGACGGCACCGGTTCTTATACTCCGCCTGTCAGGGCGGAGCTACGTATCAACAGCCAATGGTAAACTCCAAGGTTTAACTAATGGTCATCAGCCTCTTAGGTACCACAATACCTGATAATACCACAGGGGCATTGACACTGTTCTCTGTGACCAGGGTCGAGAATCCCGAAGGTTGTGTTGCCTACCTGGTGCTCGGGTTCAGGATACCTCATCTGGGTGTAGAGGAACTTGGAGTGGGAGGGTAAAGATCCAGTTGTCATGGTCCACGTAGGTACCAACAACATAGGTAGAACAAGGACAGAGCTTCTGCTAAGGGAGTATGAACAGCTAGGAGCTAAATTATAAAGCAGAACAAAAACTTAATAATCTCTGAGCCACATGCTAATTGGCACAGGGTCAATAAGATTAAGGAGGTAAATGCAAAGATTGGTGTGGAAGACATGGGTTTAAATTCATGGGACATTGGCACCAGTACTGGGGGAGAGGGAGATGTTCTGATGGGACGGTCTTCATCTGAATCATGCTGGGACCAGAGTCCTAGTGAAACACGTAACTAGGGCTGTAGATAGGGCTTTAAACTGAATAGGGGGGAGGGGGGAGTAGGGTTCAGTTGTAGAGGAAGTTAGAAAACCCAATTTAAAGGAGAAGGTAAGAGTGCAGATTAGCAATGTGGTGGATGTTTATCAGAAAATAAAGGTGAGGGACAGAACGGATGAATGTCTTTATGCACCAAGGAATTATAGAAGAGTAGGGAAATTTAACTGTGGAACAAATTTAAAGCTTTTCATCTAAATGCACAAAGCATTTGGAAGAAATATGTGAGTTAACGGCGCAAATAGAAACAAAAGGATATGATTTGGTGGCAATTACTGAAGCGTGGTTACAGGGAGAGCTGGGGCAAAATTCTCCCGAAACGGCGCGATGTCCGCCGACTGGCACCCAAAACGGCGCAAATCAGTCGGGCATTGCGCCGCCCAAAGGTGCGGAATGCTCCGCATCTTTGGGGGCCGAGCCCCAACATTGAGGGGCTAGGCCGGCGCCGGAGGAATTTCCGCCCCGCCAGCTGGTGAAAACGGCCTTTGTTGCCCCACCAGCTGGCGCGGAAATGACATCTCCGGGCGGCGCATGCGCGGGAGCGTCAGCGGCCGCTGACAGTTTGCCGCTCATGCGCAGTGGAGGGAGTCTCTTCCGCCTCCGCCATGGTGGAGACCGTGGCGGAGGTGGAAGGGAAAGAGTGCCCCCATGGCACAGGCCTGCCCGTGGATCGGTGGGCCCCGATCGCGGGCCAAGCCACCGTGGGGGCACCCCCCAGGGTCAGATCGCCCCGCGGCCCCCCCAGGATCCCGGAGCCCGCACACGCCGCCTTGTCCCGCCGATAAGGTAGGTGCTTTAATTTACGCCAGCGGGACAGGCAATTTATCGGCGGGACTTCGGCCCATCCGGGCCGGAGAATCGAGCGGGGGGGCCCGCCAACCGGCGCGGCGCGATTCCCGCCCCCGCCGAATCTCCGGTGCCGGAGACTTCGGCAACCGGCGGGGGCGGGATTCACGGCAGCCCCCGGCGATTCTCCGACCCGGGAATGACGCCCCAGGTCTGGGAATTGAATATCCAAGGGTATGTGGTATTTTGGAAAGATAGACTGAAAGGAGGTGGTGTAGCCCTGCTGGTGAGGAAAGTGATCAGTGCTGTAATGAAAATGACATAAACAATGGAGATGAAGATGT
The DNA here is from genome assembly GCF_047496885.1 of Scyliorhinus torazame. Classification (NCBI taxonomy): domain Eukaryota; kingdom Metazoa; phylum Chordata; class Chondrichthyes; order Carcharhiniformes; family Scyliorhinidae; genus Scyliorhinus; species Scyliorhinus torazame. Next base: position 117,311,300 of record NC_092714.1, read on the forward strand.
GGAATCAGTTTGAATGTAAGTAAGTAATAGCAAAGGGAAGAAGTCCTTGGTAGGAGTAATCTAAAGGTCCCCAAACAGTAGTTCTGAAATGGGGCATAGTATAAACCAGGAAATATTGGGGGCTTGTAGGAAAGATACCCCAATAATCATAGGTGATTTTAATATGCACATAGACTGGAGGAATCAAATTGGCAAGGGTAGCCTCAAGGGAGAGTTCAGAGAATGTATTAGGGACTGTTTCCTGGACCAGTATGTTGGGGAACCAATGAGGGAGGAGGCTACTCAGGATTTGGTATTCTGTAATGAGGAGGGATTCATTAATTACCTCATAGTTAAGGATCCATTAGGGAATAGTGATCATAGTATGGTAGAATTCAAAATTCAGGTTGGGGGCGAGAAGGGGGAGTCCCACACTTGCATTCTGGAATTAACTAAAGGAAACTATATAGGCTTGAGGACAAATTTGGCCCGGATGGACTGGGCCGGAATGCTAAAAGTTAGGACTGCTGATGAGTAGTGGCAATTGTTTAAGAAGATACTCAATTTCTCACAACTAAAATATATCCCTGTGAGGGGGAAAGATGGTAAGAGGGGTAAAAAATAATCCATGGTTAAACAAGGAGGTCAAGGACAATATAAGGACAACAACTAAGGTATATCATAATGCAAAGGCCAGTGGCAGGCTGGAAGATTGGGAAACTTAAAACATAAGCAAAGGGATACTAAAAAAGTAATAAAAAGAGCTATAGTAAGTTATGAAAGAAAACTAGCGCAAAAATCAAAAAGGATAGCAAAAGCTTCTATAAGTATATAAAAAGGAAGGCAGTCCTTGGGCCCCAGCTATTTACAATCTACGTAAATGACTTGGATACCCAAATTTACAGATGACACAAGATAGGTGGATCAGTAAGTTGTGATGAGCAAATAAGAACCTTACAAATGGATATAGATAAGTTAGGAGAGTGGGCCAAAATGTGGCACAGTATGAAGTCTTACACCAGGTTAAGTCCAACAGGTTTATTTGGACGTTAACCTGGTGTTCATAGAATTTAAAGTGCAGAAGGAGGCCATTCAGCCCATCGAGTCTGCACCGGCTCTTGGAAAGAGCATCCCACAGAAACCCACCCTCCACCCTATCCCCAAAACCCAGCAACCTTACCCCACCTTTTTGGACACTAAGGGCAATTTAGCATGGCCAATCCACCTAACCTGCACATCTTTGGACTGTGGGAGGAAATCGGAGCACCCGGAGGAAACCCACGCAGACACGGGAAGAACGTGCAGACTCCGCACAGACAGTGACCCAAGCTGGGAATCAAACCTGGGACCCTGGAGCTGTGAAGCAACTGTGCTAACCACTGCGCTACTGTGTTGCTCATGTTGTAAGACTTCTTACTGCGCCCACCCCAGTCCAACGCCAGCATCTCCACAAGATGTGGCAGATGGCGTTTAATGTGGATAAATGTGAGGTCATGCATTTTGGTCGGAAAAATGGGAAGCCAACTTATTGTCTAAATGGGGAGAGACTTTGGGGTGCTCCGATGCAGAGGGATCTGGGTGTCCTTGTGCATGAGTCGCAGAAAACTAGCACACAGGTGCATCAGATAATAAAGAAAGCAAATGGAATGATGGCATTTATAGCTAAAGGAATAGAGTATAATGGTAAGGAAGTGTTGTTGCAACGAATCAAGGCATTGGTGAGACCACACCTGGAGTGCTGTGCACAGTTTTGTTCCCCTTATTTGAGGAAAGATGTAGTGGCATTGGAGACAGTTCAGAGGAGGATCACTAGGTTGATTCCAGAGATGAGGGATTTATCGTATGAGGAGAGATTGTGCAATTTAGGCCGATGCTCTCTAGAGTTTAAAAGAATGAGGGGAGATCAAATTGAGGAATACAAGATGATAAAAGGTATGGATTAAGTAGACATGGAGGGGATGCTTCCTCTTGTGGGGCATTCTAGAATGAGCGGTCATAGACTTAGGATGAGAGGTGGCAAATATAAATCAGAGTTGAGGAGAAACTACTTGTCCCAAAGGGTTGTGAATCTGTGGAATTTGCTACCCCAGAGTGCAGTGGATGCTGGGACACTGAGTAAATTTAAGGTGGAGTTTGACAGATTTGTAATTGGTAATGGGTTGAAGGGTTATGGAGAATGGGCAGGATGCTGGAGTTAAGGCCAGGATGAGATCATCAAGATTGAATGACGGAGCAGACTTGATGGGCCAAATGGCCTAATTCTGCTCCTATATCTTATGAACTTATAAGGTTAACAGCTTGATGCCAACTCTGGAAAGCCAGAGATTAGTGCAAAGCCCATTGCTCTTGCATCCTGGCTTACCTGATCCTGGTTGAAATGCACAAAGTTGTGCGCCCTCATGAAGAATGTGTCAACCGCCTCCTGGATGAGCTTATGTATGGAGGCTTGCAAAATTCCACAGAGATTACCTGTGAAGCTCTGGAAGGAGTGACTGGTGTAAATATTGCCCCCCAAGCCCCCATGGTATCAAATCCTGCAGAAGGTGGCAGATGTGATCAACCCATTGCTTGGATATGCATGGTCTTTGTCGGCAATGGTTCGCAAACATCTGCAGATTGTTAAGAGCTGTTGCAGATCCTGGGTCGAGCAAGATGCCTACGAGCGACAGTTTATCCCCTGCATGCAGAGCAGGTCCTGCCACTCTTTCCTCTTGACGGTTCTGATCCTGCCTTTGGTGAACCAGGCACCCCTGTTGACATCGTTTTCTTCTCTCCGGCCTATGAATAAGAAGAATGACAGTGAGATCAACAGGCTCCATATACTTCATGGTCTCCTCACTGCAGAGTCAGAGAGAGACTTATCAATTGACATTTGTCTGCTAAGGACCACTCTTTGTCCATTCATTGTCTGCAGCTGCCTCTCAAAGCCCATTGACTCATGTCCTGGCAACAACATGAATGCCCTAACCTTCATTTGCATGCTGATTGGGCAAGAGCTCATGCCACCCCCGCCCCACACTGCATGACTGAGTTCTGGCACCTCTATTGCATCCTGAGCTCTCATCTCAGATGTAGGCATTGTCCTAAATTTCACTCCAAGGCCTTGTGCTCAGCTTGTCAATGGGCACTTCAGCACAAAGCCAAGGATTAGGAGCACTATTCTCAGGCTGTGTGCATGGCTACCTTTCTAAGGGGATACATTCGCTTGCCCAGTTGAGCAATGGTACAGCTATACCACAGTAATCACTGAATCTGGAAGTCCGTGCATCAAGGGTTAAATGCTGAGCAGCAATCATGGGTACTCTCCAACATTATTGCTGCTTAAGTGGGCGCAATTGCATGCGTGACTAGTCAGACTCCAGTCTGACTCCAATCAACCCTCCAATCATTGGCATGTTTTTCCATTACTCTTGCCCTCCTCTACATCTTGGCTCCAAAAGCAGCGGTGCCTCCCCCACCAACCCGTGATTGCACTGAACCTTCACCCCCAATCCTCCACAGCAATGAAACCCATACCCAGGCTCCCCTTCCCTCTCTCCACAGCACTTCAAAGAAACCTGTCGCCCAGCACCAGAAAGCAGACTCCAACATGTTCAGATTGCCTGTGACCCCCTCCTGCCCTTACCCCAGTCCCTCCCTATTTCCATCACCCCTCCCACCGCCCTTGCCCCCATCCCTCCCCCTTTCCCTACCCCCTGCCCTCACCGCTCCCCATCCTCCACCCTGAAGATGTGGAGCCACTCAGTGAGCTTGAGTGCACTCACTCTACACTCCGCTCTGAGTTCTGGCTGCCAGCTGCTTGCTTTTTGCAACCATTCCTTCATTGCACTGTTCTGACATGAAGCTGTGGTAAATGCTGTACTTGACCTGGGGAGGGCAGAACGGTGGTGCAGTGGGTTAGCCCTACTGCCTCACGGCGCTAAGCTCCCAGGTTTCATCCCGGCCCTGGGTCACTGTCCATGTTATGTTTCGCACATTCTCCCTGTGTTTGCGTGGGTTTCACCGCCACAACACAAAGATGTGCGGGGTAGGTGGATTGGCCACGCTAAATTGTCCCTTAATTGGAAAAAATTAATTGCGTGCTCTAATTTAAAAAAAAGAGATCTGGGGATGCCCCCAGTGTATGGCCTGATAATGATGTTCTGATGTATTACAATGACATTTGCGATGTTGGCCGGCGGGAATGGCAGCGCACCATTCACGTGTCTAACACCTTCGCGCTTTATTCCGCTCGCAGCCGCCAAACCCGCCCAATGAGAGCGGGAGTGGAAATCCCGCCCAAGTGATTATTTCAGGCTGCAAACAGAGCAAGCATTGGTGTAAACATGAACATGTGTGAGTGGTGACAGGCCACCGCCTTTGTGTGATCCCCAGAGTAATCCAACCATGTTACACATTCCAGATCAATCATATACCCACTTCCTGGTCACCCTGAGGCAGACTCACATTCCTGGACCATTTTTATTGGGCACAGCAGTTGGGTTTCTTTTCTGTTTCCAATGAAAGGACTGCCGGGCCAATGGACTAATGGGCATTGGCCCCAATAAATGTCAAGTCTCTGAATTCAGGACACAGCAGTAAGGAAACTGGAAACAGGCCTCCAGGTCATATCTAATAGGAGAATGTCTGAAAACCTATCTTGCTCGAATTAGAATTCAGTTGATCCAATTACAGCTGGCCAAAGTCAATCGCCCAGGGCAGTTACCTCAGTTGTAAGAGGACAGCAAACACAGTTTAAAACACAGAACGGTTGCTGTTTTTGGTGGACCTGGCTTTCTGATGGTAATTGTGCATCAGTATAGTGCGGTAAGTGTTAACCTCACCCGCCCAGCGGTGGGTCAGAGCAAGGGAAAGTTCAGCAAGCAACATGACGCCCATTCATTTCTCCAATGTTGACAGTCTTGCCCAGCTGCAACCTTGGGGTCTGAGCCGAGCCGGCTGGTGATCGCTGGTTTGATTCAAAAAGGAGGTGGAGGTGAAGGGCTTGGTTTAATCTGGTTTAACTGTGATATACTCACTCTCTCTGACAACTGAGAATGATCTTCCTCCAACTGGCGAATTATACCATCCCACAGAGCTTTCCTCCGACTCAGAGCATGGACCCTGGCCATTAACCATATCACACCCTTTGCACTTTTGCAGCCACCTGGTTGAAGTTCACTTTTCGATGTCCTGTGCGATTTGACATCAGCCCTATCGATAGATATCATGCGTTTCGACAGAAAATTGATGCAAACTTGGGCAGGTGTCAGCGGATAAAGGGATCAAATAAATCATTCATTTTGACAGTGACCGGCCATTGCCTAATTAACTTCTTTTGCAGTTCCAAAAAAAATCGCCAACGAGTGGTATAAAGTAAGTTAAATCTGCCTGTTTAAAGTGGGCGCTGTGCCGCCCTTGTGTGGACAAGAAGTTTCTCCAGTGAGTCAGATTTCTAAGCACGACTGTTGGTGAATTAAATCGAGCTGAGGTATCTTTGCTATTCTTCGTTTTCTTGTTGCAATGCTTCCCTTTCCAAGTCCCAACAATCTGCCGATGTGAAGTGTAAAGGTTAGAGTGCCATTGTATATCCCCGGAGAAACGACACCGACCTGTGTTCACTGAGCAGCGGGGTCCATTTCTATTCAGTTGCCATAACGACCCACAGGGTTAGATATGACGGGGGATAAAGGGTCTATTTAATGTTTGCAGAAGGGAAAGGGCCGCTGAGGTGCGAGAGAGAAGTTAAAGCCCGAGGTCCCGGTGTTCATTCGCTTGGTGTCATCCCTCCCCTCCCCCGAACCAAGTTCTTCCTTTCATTTGCTATCAAGTGCCGGCTGTGATTGGAGCAAATCCGGGCAAGGGAGAGAGAAGCATTGGTTTTCGGGCGGCCGAGAGGCAGAGGGAGACGGAAGAGCCAGCAGCAGTGATTCGCGCCTTTCCTCGGAGCGGCTGTCCGCCCGCCTGCCTCCTGCTCCCACTGGCATGTAATGTGAGTGAGAGTGGCCCTGGAGGGCCAGTGGTTGCCGCAGCAGGGTTCTGGGGAGCAGCAGCAGGAGGAGGAGCGGGTGGACAGTGTGTTACAGCACTGGATCCTGCAGGGAGAGGGACAAATCCAATGCTGCCTCAAGCTGGAGTGGATAGACCCATCAGTGTCGGAGCAAAAGGGGAAAAGACATCCCTCCCGGTGAACCCAATCGAATTGAGTAAAGACACAGCATGGAGCTGAAGTGAGGGCAGAGAGCTCCCCGCATGCATGGATGTGTTTAGCTTCGTGAAGATCGCAAAGCTGTCAGGGTAAGTGTGCTTCATTCGTTCCCTGCGGATTGTCACTGTTCTGTGTGGCCACCCGTCCCGTGTGGCACAACTGGCGTAGACAGCCTCTCAACTGAGAAGTGGCAGCTTTGAAGATAGGGGGGTCATTTTCAGGAAGAGCAGCCCTTTCTCTCTCTCTGGTGTGTTTAATACTGGCCACATTTGATGGTTAAAGCAGATCGGTTGTCAAGCAGCGAGAATAACAGAGATGGGGTGAAAGACTGCAAATGGGAGAAAACAGATTGTTGGGAGGATTGAAAAATTATTTTACTGGTGGACAGTTCCCCAACATGAGCAGTCTTGGGAGTCAGTGATTGATCACGGGTTTGATAATGCTTCTGTCTTTCTCCACCCTGCAGATATATTGATTTATTTGTGTTTTGTTTTGGATTTTGAGTGTCGATTATGACAGAGATTTCGGAGATTGCGAATCTCGAACTGATGACCTTTTTTCTCCCAGTTACCTGGGAAAAAAGTTGAATCGCTCTCAGCAACGCCAAAGCTACCTGTTTGACTGGCTGCTCTACTGAATAATGCCTGGATGCTCCGATTTGTGTTTAATAGGCACGTGAACACGTAACGGGTTTGATTTGTCTGATCTCTCTCTAAGGCTCGTATAAAAAAGGATCACACCAGAATTTCCTTATAGTTTAATTATTGGGGAAGGGGCGTGGTGGCGGTGGGAGGGGGTGATGGGAGAGGACCAGCAATTAGCAAATGTACTGCAGGTCTGTGTGATTCTCACTTTCACCCCTCACAGCATATTCTCTCTGCTGGTGAAAACCCTGCCGACAGGCTTATTTGTTCATAGAAACATAGAAAATAGGTGCAGAAGTAGGCCATTCGGCCCTTCGAACCTGCACCGCCATTCAATATGAGCATGGCTGACCATGCAAATTCAGCACCCCACTCGCTTTCTCCCTTGAACCTTTCAGCCGAAAGGGTCACGTCCAGCTCCCTCTCGAATATATCCAACGAACTGGCCCCAGCAGCTTTCTGTGGTAGAGAATTCCACAAGTTCACAACTCTCTGAGAGAAGAGGATCTTCCTCATCTCAGTCCTGAATGGCTTACCCCTTATTCTTAGGCTGTAAACCCGAGTTCTGGAGGACCCCAACATCTGAGGCATTCATTTAAAAAATATATGTCATTTAAAGGGCCTTAATTTTCCTGGATTTTCTTTAATTTTTGTCATCTTTCAGAAATTACTGAGGGTTGATCACAGAAGTTAGAGAGAGAGGTAAGCTTGGAATACAGGACCCTCAGGTCCCCCGTGTTTGGCAATCTTAATTTTTTATGTCCTATGTCAGAATCAACTTTTCTTCTCATTTTACATTGAATAATATTTCTCTTTAAAAACTGCAGTTTCCACATCGAGGGATGCTCTAAAGTAGAAATGTTGGGTTGCATTACAAAAACTCAACCACAGCATTTATATCACAAACATATCATGCATTAAAGTTTCCAATTGCGATAAATTATTTCAATCTACTTGGAAAGTATCTTGGGAAGCAAACTTCCTTACTGCTCTCTGTGTTATAACATCTGAGAAAAATCTCCTTCTGCAACTTTCCAACTCTTAAGTCCCTGAAGAAGAAATACACACGTGCCGCACAGCTTATTTAATAAATACATGAGGATCTGGCATGATTACCGTTTGCTTCTATTAACGTCAGTCCACCAATGTGCTGAACATGAGTTCAAGACCAAAATATTATTGTTTGTATTGCAAAATACATGGAAGGATTGGAAAATAGTTCATCAAAGAGATTTTTAAAAGACTCCACAATCCTGAAAATTTGAAGTAAAAGTTGAAAACATACTGCTTGTCACTCAGTATCGCCAAGAGAAAAGGTAGCTTTATGTTTTGGGTATGGCCTGTCAGCAGGATCCTGAAAGTTAATCAGTCTTCCTTTTCAGAAGCTGATTGACTTCGCCTGTGCTTCCAAAACTGGATGATTAATAGGTAATGTCTTAGCTATTGCTAACACCTTGCAATCATTCAGTTCCAATAACACTGATAAATTGTTATATACCTTTAACTTGATGGGGGTTTTTATTCAGTTTTTGGGTCTAATAGCAGATGTCTTCCACCCCATGTTTCTGGTGCAGGGTGTATTCATGCTGGCTGAGAAATCACTGTGACATTAATTGATCAAGAAACAATTCCTGGAGGAATTCAGTTAACAGTTCTTGTTTATCTTTCACAAAATCGACAATATGATATGTTTTACAGTTGTGTGTTAAGAAAATAATTGCCCAAATTAACAGAATTCACAAAGAAAGTACAATGGACACCTCGGTGCCAATTTTCCAATTTGGGGGTGCAGTTTATATCAAATGGTTTGACATGAAGTCAAGTGTGATGCAGCTTTTATATGTTGATGATCATAGTTGCGCACTGTTTTGGTGCAAATGTGGACACATGCAACCCACACCAGTGTTGGAAATGGCAAACGGCAAACCCCCCCCCCCATTTGATGAGTGTTCATGTGTCGATGGTGCTGCATGATTGCAAGGAGGGTGGCTCTGTTCCTCTGTAACAGCACAGTCCCTGTAGATCAGCATTGCAATAAGCCTGGAAGGAAATTATAGCAGATTGCAATCAACTGGTATTATCACTTGCTTTGGCAAACCTGGATGGTAGCTGCAAGTCACCCTAGCAGAAGAAGGTCCAGCTATGTGTTTGGCTGTTTACTGACACAATAAATGTAAATTACCACAATTATTGCCAAGCAGGTGCAACAATGTCTGCACATATGGTTTGGGGAAATTGGTGGATACAGCTAATCAGGTTATGCCAGCTTTAAATCACCCTGGAATGCTTTCTTTCACACAGCACCACTGAAATCAGAAAATAAAGATATTGGAGCTTTTTTGAGGAAATATCCTTCATTCCAGGCATTCATATACTTTATTTCACAGAATCACAGAGAAATACAGTGCAGAAAAAGCCATTTGGCCCATTATGTCTGCACCGCCACATGAAAGGCACCTGATCTGCCAATCCTAATCCCATTTGCCAGCACTTGGCCCATAGCGTAGAATGTTAAAACGTGTCAAGTGCTCATCCAGGTACTTTTTAAAGGATGTGAGGCAACCCGCCTCTACTACCTTCCCAGGCAGTGCATTCCAGACTGTCACCACCCTCTGGGTAAAAAGGTTTTTCCTCAAATCCCCCCTGAACCTCCCGTCCCTCACCTTGAACTTGTGCCTCCTTGTAACCGACCCTCCAACTAAGGGGAACAACTGTTGCATTTCCACCCTGTTCATGCCCCTCATATTATTGTACACCTTGATCAGGTCGCCCCTCAGTCTTTTCTGCTCCAGCGAAAACAACCCAAGCTATCCAACCTCTCTTCATAACTTAAATGTTCCATCCCAGGCAACATCCTGGTGAAACGCCTCTGCAGCCGCTCCAATACAATCACATCCTTCCTATTATGTGGCGACCAGAACTGCACACATTACTCCAGCTGTGGCCTCACCAATGTTCTATTTAACTCCAACATGACTTCCTACTTTTGTAATCTATGCCACGATTTAAAGGCAAGTGTACCATATGTCTTTTTCACCACCCTATTAACCTGCCCTTCTGCCTTCAGAGATCTATTTATAAACACGCCAAGGTCCCTTTGTTCCTCAGGACTTCCCAGTGTGGTGCCATTCATTGAATATTTCCTTGTCAAATTGCTCCTTCCAAAGTGTTACACCTCACACCTTTCAAGACTAAATTCCATCTGCCACTTTTCTGCCCATTTGACCATCCCGTTGATATCTTCCTGTAACCCAAGACTCTCAGCCTCACTGTTAACTGCCCGGCCTAACTTTGTGCCATCCGCAAACATCAACTGCACTACCCTCATCTACATTCTTAGTCCTGTGCTCAAATAATTCAGTCAAATTTATTAGGCATGACCTCCCTGTGACAAAGTCATGCTGACTATTCCTGATCAATCATTGCCTCTCTCAAGTGGAGATAGATTCTCTCCTTCAGAATTTTCTCCATTTGTTTCCTCACCGCTAACGTGAAACTCACTGGCCTGCAGTTCCCTGGCTTATGCCTACAGCGTTTCTTAAATAGTGGGACCACATTTGTGGTTCTCCAGTCCTCTGGCACCTCTTCTGTGGCCAGAGATGAATTAAAAATTTGGATCAGGGTCGTTACAATCTCCTACCTCACCTCCCACAGCAACCTGGGACACAATGTATCTGGACCTGAAGACTTTTCCACCTTTAAACCTGCAATACCTTCTCCCTCTCTGTAGACAGTTGCTCAATAACCTCACAGTCTCTCTCCCCCAGTGTTCTATATCTGCCTCCTCATTCTCTTGGGTGAAGACAGATATGAAATATTCATTTAACACCCTCCCAATGTCCTCTGGCTCCCCCACAGATTCCTCCCTACTTCTTCCCAAGTTATCCTCTTCCCATTGATATACTTATAGAATATCTTGGGATTTTCCCAACTTTTACGAGCTAGATGTTTCTTATATCCCTTCTTTGCTCTCCTAATTGTCTTCTTAAGCTCCATCCTGCACCTTCTGTACTCCACTAATGCTTCTGTTGATTTGCTCCTCCTGTACTTATTAAAAGCCTCTCTTTTCCTTCTCATCGTATCCTGAATATCTCTGGTCATCCATGAGGGAACATGTTGGGCCTGAACCCTCCTCATTTCCTCTTTGAACACCCCCACTGCTCTTCTGTAGATCTCCCCACTAGTAACCTGTTCCAATCTACCTTGGCCAGATCCTGCCTTATTTTACGAAAGTCTGCTCTCTCCCAATCCAAGACTTTTTTCTGCAATTTGTCTATTTCCTTGTCCATAACAAACTTAAATTGCACCATGTTGTGGTCGCTGTCACTAAACCGCTCCCCCACCATCTCATCAACCACCTGCCTGGCTTCATTCCCCAGAATTAAGTCCAGCACTGCACTGTCCCTTGTTGGACCCTCCACACGTTGAGCTAAAAAGTTCTCTTGTATACATTTTGTGAACTCTGCTTCATTTAAGACCTTAACACAATGACTATCCCAGTTAATGTTGGGAAAGTTGAAATCACCCACTATAGTTACCCTATTATTATTTTTACGCACTTCTGAAAATTGCGCACATAATTGCTCCTCAATTTCCGCTGACAATCTGGGGGTCTATAACAAACACCAAGCAATGTGGCTGACACTTTTTTTTATTTCAAAGTTTTACCCACAAAGCCTCATTTAATGCCACCCCCAAGATATCATCTCTCCTTACTGCAGTAATTGACTCCTTAACTAATAGTGCAATGTCTCCCCCTTTTTTGCCCCGTCCCCTGTCCCTCCTGAAGATTGTGTGTCCCGGGATGTTAAGCTGTCAATCCTGCCCCTCCCTCAACCACATCTCCGTGATGGCTACTATGCCATAATTACACGTGTCAACCCTCGCCCTTAACTCATCCATTTTACCTGTAATACTCCGGGCATTAAAGTAGAGGCCATTCAGCCTTGTCTTACTCTCCCCAAACTTATTATTGCTGTCTTCCCTCTGACCTGATAGCCTTTCTATGTTATGCTGTGTCCCTATTTTGCGGACAGTCTGCGTCCCCTCCCCCTGCCGAATTAGTTTAATCTCCTCCCAACAGCACTAGCAAACCCACTAGCAAGGATGTTAGTCCTGCTCTGGTTCAGATGTAGACCTTCCCGGTGGTACTGGTCCCACCTTCCCCAGAAATGGTCCCAGTGGACCAGGAATCTAAATCCTCCCTCCTGCACGAACTCTTAAACCACACATTCATCTGCACTACTTTCCTATTTCTAGCCAGCGCGTGGCATTGGGAGTAATCCGGAGATTACAACCTGAGAGGTCCTGCTTTTTGGTCTACAGCCCTGAATACCTGATGCACGACATCACCCCTCTTTCCAACTATGTCATGTATCATGGCCTCTGTCTTTTCACCCTCCCCCTTCAGGATGCCCTGCAGCTGTTCAGTGACATCCCAGACCCTGGCACCAGGGAGGCAACACACCATCATAGAGTCACACTGCTGGCCACAATAGCGCCTATCTGTTCCCCTAACAATTGAATCCCCAACCACTATAACCCCCATCCACTCTTGTGAAGCAGATCCACCCATGGTGCCATTAAGTTGGCTGCCACATTTATCTTCTGTACAGTCATTGCCTCCAACAGTATCCAAAACTGTATATCTGTTAGAAAGGGGGAAAGCCACAGAAGACTCCCGCACTACCTGCCTACCTCTACTCTTCCTAATGGTCACCCATGCCCTCTATGCCTGTTCAATCCTGAACTGTGGTGTTACCACCTCACTGAATGTGCTATCCACGACCTGCTCAGCATCGCGGATGCTCCACAGTGAATCCACCTTCAGCTCCAGCTTCAAAATGCGGTTAGTCAGTAGCTGCAGTTGGACACACTTCCTGCACACGTGGCCACCAGGGACAACTGGAGCTTCCATGATCTGTCACATAGAGCTCTCCTGCCATGACTAGGCCCCTTATTTACTTCCTTTTTTTTTACAAAAGATTAAGCTACATAAGTTGAAGTAATCAATTAATTTGTATTTTTTTTACTTTTACCTGCCTTTGGTTCAAAGAACCCTCTACTTATAATTTAGTAAGTAATTAATTAGGTTTAATCAGTTTAACAATGTTTTAATTTCAAGTTGAGTGCAGATTCCCTACCAGCCAATCAAGTCACAGCTTTCTGGCGAAGTCCCTTTTTCGATTTTTCTTTTTTTAACCTCAGGTCAGTTACTCTGTTTACTCTCCGGTGACTGGAACTCCTCTCTCTGACTCAGCTCCCTGGAGACCAGCCACTCCTCTTCCTTGTTAGTCTCAGCTGCCATTTCACCTAACTCCCTGGGCGTCATTCTCCGACCCCCCGCCGGGTCGGAGAATGGCCGTTGGCCGCCGTGAATCTCGCCCCCGCCGAAGTCTCCGGTACCGGAGATTGGGCGGGGGCGGAAATCGGGCCGCGCCAGGTGGCGGGACCCCCCGCTCAATTCTCCGACCCGGATGGGCCGGTCCCGACCAGAAATTGCCTGTCCCGCCGGCGTAAATCAAAGCTGGTATTTACCGGCGGGACCAGGAGGTGTGGGCGGGCTCCGGGGTCCTGGGGGGGCGCGGGGCGATCTGACCCCGGGGGGTGCCCCCACGGTGGCCTGGCCCGCGATCGGGGCCCACCGATCCGCGGGTGGGCCTGTGCCGTGGGGGCACTCTTTCCCTTCCGCCTCCGCCACGGTCTCCACCATGGCGGAGGCGGAAGAGACTCTCCCCACTGCACATGCGTGGGAAACTGTCGGCGGCCGCTGACGCTCCCGCGCATGCGCCGCATTTCCGCGCCAGCTGGCGGGGCACCAAATGCCATTTCCGCCAGCTGGCGGGGCAACAAACGCCATTTCCGCCAGCTGGCGGGGCGGAAATTCCACCGGCGTCGGCCTAGCCCCTCAATGTTGGGGCTCGGCCCCCAAAGATGCGGAGCATTCCGCACCTTTGGGCCGGCGCGATGCCCGTCTGATTGGCGCCGTTTTTGGCGCCAGTCGGCGGACATCGCGCCGTTGGGGGAGAATTTCGCCCCCTGTTTCTACCAAACTCTAAAATGCACTCTCACTCAGCCAAATCAGCACTCACAGTTCCATTCAGTCTGCTAGCTTCATTTCCTTTGGAAATAAGAGTGTCTGCCGGCATTAACCTTCTGGCCAATTGAGGCATGCGCACCTTTTTCTCTCAAAGGTGGGTACCAGCAGATTAAAAAAATTTTTTTTTTAGAGTATCCAATTATTTTTCTTTTCCAATTAAGGGGCAATTTAGCATGGCCAGTCCACCTAGCCTGCACATCTTTGGGTTGTGGGGGTGAAACCCACGCAGACACGGGGAGAATGTGCAAACTCCACACTGACAGTGACCCATGTCCGGGATGGGTAGCTGCAGATATTGTCGTGCACCTCTGGCGCAGTGTGTTAGGTGTATTAACTCTCCATTACTGTTCCTTCAGATTTCTCAACAGAAAGCCAGTGGTGGCAGTAATGGGGTTGCTGGTAAAAATAAATGATGTGGCAGGACAATTCATTAGGTTCCTGCAAACTTAAATGGCAGCAGAAAGAAATGAACAAGAATGGGCATAAAATGTCAGAAGTCCACTTCACTTAACATTACCGTATCCTTTCAATTAACTTCCTTGCACTTGCTATTACCTAGCAGCCCCAGGCACCCATTTTATAGGGAAATAGTTATAAATGGACCTCCTGCAAGTGTAAATGTCAGTCAATGATGTGCAAGATATCTCTGCCAATATTTTAATATGCAAATAAAGCTTGCATCTGTTTTTCCACAGATAGGGAATGAGTTACATTTTCATGCTGTATTTTAAATTAAAGTGGGTTAACACAGATTTTATATTCACCTTGCAGCTATTTAGCTGATAGATGTGGCTCAATAGTTGTGGCTTCAAACCCCAATCCAGAGCTGTAAGCATAAAATCTAGGCAAATCCAACACTGCAATACTGAGGGAATACTGCATTGTTGGAGGCAGCGTCCTTTTGTTTTGGATAAGGTGGCAGATCAAAGCACTGGGCTGGATTCTCCGTTCTGGAGACTAAATCCCCACGCCGGCATGTTTTATGTCGGAAAACCGGAAAACAGGAAAACTGACGCAAAACGGTCACCGATTCTCTGTTCCGGGGAGGCAAGCAGCTAGGCAGCGTAGAACTCGCAGCTCTAGCTGCCAATACGGCCTGGATAGTTACTGGGTCCGTGGCTGCGCATGTGCACAGCAGCGGCCTGCAGCGGCCGTGCCGTGCTTCATGGCTGACACAGCCTGCGGACCCGACCCATAAAATAGTTCCCCCCCCCCCCCCCCAGCCGGCATGCACACCCCAGACTGCCCCCCACAGTGGCCCCTGCCCCGAATAATGCTCCCCCTGCCCACGGATCGGCCTTCCCCCGACTATGGCAGTGCTGGACTGACTCCGCAGCCGCCACGCTGAGTTCCCGATGGGTGAGACCACATGTGTCCCATGCCGTTAGGAACTTGACCGGTCGGGGATGGAGCATTACGGGGCAGGCCTCAGCCAACGTACTCCTTGAGTACGGCGCTTTTCAGGGAGTGGAGCATCGCAAACGCAGCATGTCCCCCTCCCGATTTTGGCGTAATCGGGGATTCTCCGCCCCGTCGGTGAACACAATTTTGGCGTCGGAGATCGGAGAATCCAGCCTGTTGTCTTGAAAATGAAAATCGCTTATTGTCACAAGTAGGCTTCAAATGAAATTACTGTGAAAAGCCCCTAGTCGCCACATTCCGGCGCCTGTTCGGGGAGGCTGATACAAGAATTGAACCCGCGCTGCTGGCCTGCCTGGGTCTGCTTTAAAAGCCAGCTATTTAGCCCACTGTGCTAAATCAGCCCCTAAACATTCTCATGTAAAAGACGAAGAACAATGGTCAGGACAACTTGGCTACCAATGTTTGTCCCATAGCTGACACCATTTGAAAACCATATAGATTTGGTTATTGTCATATTGTTGTTTGTGGGAATTTGCTGGGCACAAATTGTCTTCTACGATCCTTGCACTAAAACAGTGACAACACTACAATATATACATAGATATAGAGAAATGTAGATGTTGGGCAGCACGGTGGTGCCTCACGGCGCCGAGGTCCCAGGTTCGATCCCGGCTCTGGGTTACTGTCCGTGTGGAGTTTGCACATTCTCCCCGTGTCTGCGTGGGTTTCGCCCCCACAACCCAAAGATGTGCAGAGTAGGTGGAGTGGCCATGCAAAAGTGCCCCTTAATTAGAAAAAATGAATTGGGTACTCTAAATTTATAAAAAAAGAAATGTATTTGTTGCCATTACTCAGACAAAGAGGAATACAAGTGTTATTGGGCCTGAAAACATTCACGCCAATTTTCTAGTGGATGAGTTATTAGAATTAAGCTCAGGATGGGGTCCGTTGAAAGGATCCATTCTTCATATTGGAAAAGATAATCCATTCTGTTGTTTGGTCTACAGACAATATAACTGAACAGTCCACAATGGCAAAAAGAAGGAAACCCGGAGCGGGATTCTCCTGCCGCGCGCACCCGGGATTGTCCGTCCCTCCAGCCAGCCAATGGGGTTTCCCATTGTGGCCAGCCCCACGCCGTCTCGAAATCCCCGGACTGCCGGCACAATGGAGAATCCCGACAGTGGAGAATCCAGCCCCCTGTACTCCTGGTTTAATTCAGTCTGGAATGGCAACCTCGCCTAGTTTTTAAAAGTCTGTTTATTTTAGTGGTATTGTCACTGGAAAAATCGTCCAGAGATGCAATGTAATGCTCTGCAGACTCAGGTTTGATTCCCCCCCAGCAGATGGTGAAATTTGAATTAAATAAAAATCTGAAATTAACGGCCTAATGAAACCATTGTTGATTGTCATGAAATCTGGTTCACTAATGTCCTTTAGGGAAGAAATCTGCCATTCTTGCCTGGCCTACATGTAACTCCAGTTCCACAGCAATGTGGTTGACTCTCTAATGCCTTCTGAAATGGCCTAGCAAATCCCTCAGTTCACGAGCAATTTGGGATGAGAACATCCCAGGAAATAATTTTTTTAAAACTCCGCCCAATGAGAAGCAGAGGCCTGGCAAGGGCAAAATATATATGGATCAGTGCGCCAATCAACTTTTTCATTTTAAGCGGTGAAATTAGTTTTGCTTAAAAGTGTCACTCTGCAAACTCACTTGCTTCCTGTAAAACAAAGCATAACAATTCATGTTGGCCTTATCTCACTTAAATTTTATCGGCCTAGCTATGGAATATTTGGATAAATATGTGGAAATAAACATGTTCAATTCAAGAAACATTGGGTCACATCAGTGTTTTAAACATGTTTTCCCGGGACCCACTTTTACCAACCGGCTGACCTTCGTGACCCATGCCAGCTGACCTTTACGACATGCCATTATTGCTTACCTTTAATGCAATCGGTGAGCCTGCTTGATCTTCACGATCTCTCTTGCTTTGTCATTCAATGTTACATTTCTGCTAAGGACGTCAGCTGATGATTTAAGTTCTCGCTGCATCCTTTAAAAAAAAATCAAGAGGTTTGTCTTCGAACTTTTGAGGGTTTTAAACTTTCATCTGCCAATAGTTCCCTCCAAATATCACACATGGGCTTTGCACCCTGATTTGCATTGCCAAATCTAACAATGCCATACCTCAATAAATCATCTTTATACTGCTGTGTTCCTGATATCAGTTTCTTCTTAATGGGTTGTTCCCCAGAGGCCCTGATGTGACCCACTGTTTCTTGAATTGAACACTGTTTATTTCCACATATTTATCCAAATATCAGTATACAGCTCACACCAGCACTGCTTTGACCTGGACTGTCCTGAGAAGCTCTGTCCAACTGATTCAGTTGTGAGATCCTGGCCTGTTCGTGTCTCTGGCCCTCTCTTCCTTAATTCAAAATGATCCGTCTTCAGTTCTTCACACAGTCCTGTTGTTTGCTTGCTGGCAGCTACAAACTGGAGGAATCTCTTCTCCATGATTTCACGCCCAAAGCACGGACAGGGCACGTGACCTTAGAGTACATGCCGGACGTGTGACCTGCTCTCTGCTGCCACTTCTGGCGGGAAGACGCCAGCGTTCACATTTAAAGGCCAGTCGCATCTGGTCTGAAGTCGGTTGCGGCCGTTGGGCATTTCTCCCTCAACCGATCGCTCCACGACCCTCCTGACACCTGCCCACGACACACCCATGAATGGCGACCCTGAGTTTGAAAAATCCTGGGTTACACTACTCTGGGTATCAGGAATATGTAAAGCATGAAATTTGAAAGGTTGGTGATGGCTAACTGATAAGAATTTTTGTTTCTAATTAATCGTTTCCCCCATTGGGGGAGGGGCTTCACCGAGAAAGCCCAAATAAGGTCACAAATTCAAATTGAAAGGAACCATACGTGAGAAAGTTTTTGGGTGGAATTTTCCAAAATAAAAATGGCGAAGTGTCAGGTTCTGATTGAAAACCATTGTGTTTCTCTCCAGAAACACAGCCAGGTTTCCTCACTAGATCTTCTGACATTCTCTCAAAAAACAAATCGGTGGAGGTGGGGGAGAGGGGGTGGGGGTGGGGTGGATTTTACCGTCATTCTGGCGTGGCTGGATCTGATAGTCCTGGATCCACAGAGATCATGGCACCATTTTTAAAGGGAGCCTCAATCTCAAAATTCAGGTAAAAGCTCCTCAATGGACATTGGGACCTTGCCCTCCCACGGACACCAGGCCACCTCCCTCCTCTGACAGACATCTAAACTGCCCATGGACATCGGGACCACAGGGGACAAGGCAAACACCACCAACCCTCAGGGATCCCTCCCCCAAGTAGCGAGGCACCCCCACTCCCACAGTGTCCGTGCCCAACCCCGAAACATAACCTCTGCCACTCCCCCACCCCAATGCAGGCACAAACCTCCCAACCCCCCCACACACATGGTGCTCCCCAGAGGGCTTGCCCTGACCAGGCACTACCCAGCCATTTCCCTCAACACCCAAGGGCTGTACTCACCTCCGCACCCCCGCCGTGGTGTTCTCGATTGTTTTTCGTTTTCAAAAACCAGTTGTGATTTCCACCTATGTGACATCTCCTCGGTGGGGGGAGCAATCATTATGGTCGAAAGCAAACCTTTCCGGGCATGAGGCTAATCACATCATCGGCAGGGTGTGGGGAAGATCTCAAAACAAGATCTCGCCAGCGCAAATGTCGCATGGTCCTCTCATGAGATTTAGTGGCCAAAACGGGATTTGCACCCACGGTAACAGGCCCACTACACCTTGGCCTTTATATTTATAGTTTCCAGGGATGGCATGGTGGTGCAGTAGTTAGCATTGCTGCCTCACAGCGCCAAGGACCCGGGTTTGATCCTGGCCCCGGGTCACTGTTCGTGTGGAGTTTGCACATTATTCTCTCACGCAGACATGTGATGAAATTAGCAAGCATCACACCCATCTGGTTTCCATATAACAAACACTGCTCTGAACTCGTAGCTGGTCCATTAACCCTTCCTTTACAGATTTTAACCCACAACCTTCTGATTGGGAGGTGAGGATGACATCAGAAAGGCAAGATGGTACTAAATAACCATCAGTATCATACTGCCTTACAGCACAGTGCATGAAAATATTTTGCCAATAAGCTTTTATTGATCTAATTTTGAAAAATGACAATTATTGCTTCCAGAAAAGTAGGATTAAAATCATTAATTTTGGGGGTTTCTAAGCCTGTCCTCCCCTGGTAATGTCATGCAGAAGCATATCACAGCTGTCATGCCATATAAATATGCAAATGTGTTACAGCTGTCCTGCCTTAGAGATAGCAGTTCAGTTTTCTGTCACGTGTTACCATTGTGAACATTAATGAACAATAATCTTTCTCAGTTATTTAATGAATGCTTATGTGCACCCTGGTTATGAGGAGAAAAATGGGCCATGTTTTGGAAGAAATGTTTTGGAAGAAATGTTTCATATTTGGTTAACGGGATCCATTCACTCAATGTGTTAGATTTTGACTTCAAGCGATTGTGTAAAATGGGTGATAGTAAATTGATGGCCTATTTTACATGCCTCCTGGTTTTTGGAAGCAAAAATTGTGGGAGATGTAAAATGGACTGCTGCTTTGCTAATTAGAAAATGAGAGGTGATCTTATTGAAAAATATAATTCTCTGAGAGGGCCTGATTGTGTAATAACCAGCACGGGACACATGGGGCGGGATTCACCAATAATGGGGCTATGTCCCCAAGCCGGCATGAAAACCGGCGCCAACAACTCCGGCGTCAACGGCCCCCAAAAGTGAGGAATTCTCACCTTTCTAGGGGGCTAGGTTGACGCCGGAGTGGTTCCCGCAGCTCCAGCTGGCGCTGAAGGGCCGGCCTGAGTTCGTGCATGCGCAGAACAGCCGGCGTATTTCCGCACATGCGTGGAATGGGCGGAGTGTTTCCCTTCTCCGCGCCGGCCCCTGGAAAATATGGCGGAGTCCTACAGGGGCCCGGCGTGGAGGAAAGAAGGCCCCCACGGAACCAGCCCGCCCGCAGATCAATAGGTCTTGATCGCGGGCCAGGCCACCGTGCCACCCCCCCCTCCCCCACGGGGCCGGATCCCTCCCCCCCCCCCCCCTCCCAGGATGGCCCCCACACGCTTACCTGCCAGGGTCCCGCCATGTGTGAGGTGAGTAATGCACGCCGCCGGGACTGGGCAAAACCTCTCGGCCACTCGGCCCATTGGGGCCTGGAGAATCGCTGGGGGGGGGGGGGGGTGGCTGCTGTCAATGGCCCCCGACCGGCGTGGCGGGAATCCCGCCGGCGCCCGAAAAACGGCGCCGGCGAATAAGGAAGCAGGTGGCGGGGTGGTATTCTCGCGCCCCTCCGGGGATTCTCCGACCCGCCGCCGGGTCGGAGAATCCCGGCCATGGTGTGGGGATAATTGTTTTCCCCTCGAGTAGTACGAGCTCCTCCGCTAGGGGCGGGTTTGCTTACCTGTACTTTTACAAAAGGTAGGCCAGTGAGGAACCAACTGACAGAGAGAAAGAAGACCTGGGGCGAAATTCTCCCGAAACCGCGCAATGTCCGCAGACTGGCGCCCAAAACGGCGCCAATCAGACGGGCATTGCGCCGCCCCAAAGGTGCGGAATGCTCCGCATCTTTGGGGGCCGAGCCCCAACAGTGAGGGGCTAGGCCGGCGTCAGAGGAATTTCCGCCCCGCCAGCTGGCAGAAACGGCCTTTGTTGCCCCGCCAGCTGGCGCGGAAATGACATCCCCGGGCGGCGCATGCGCGGGAGCGTCAGCGGCCGCTGACAGTTTCCCACGCATGCGCAGTGGAGGGAGTCTCTTCCGCCTCCGCCATGGCGGAGACCGTGGTGGAGGCGGAAGGGAAAGAGTGCCCCCATGGCACAGGCATGCCCGCGGATCGGTGGGCCCCAATCGCGGGCCAGGCCACCGTGGGGGCACCCCCCAGGACCCCGGAGCCCGCCCACGCCGCCTTGTTGCGCCGTTCAAAAGGTGGTTTAATCCACGCCGGCGGGACAGGCAATTTATCGGCGGGTCTTCGGCGATTCCCGCCCCCACCGAATCTCCGGTGCCAGAGACTTTGGCAACCGGCGGGGGCGGGATTCACGGCAGCCCCCGGCGATTCTCCAACCCGGCGGGGGGTCGGAGAATGACGCCCCAGGTGAGGTTTAACCAGGGCTCATGTATATACTTGTTGTTTAAATAAATGTCTTTTACTTTAACTCACTATGGACTCTCCATGCCTTATTAAACTGGCGTGTGTGATAACGTCCAGGTTTCTGTGAGGTTCTGCAATTCAGAATGAACCTTGAACTGAGGGCAGTATTGCTCAGTTGATGATGCATTCTAGGCTGAGATCAATAGATTTTGGGCACCACGTGAAACATGGGATATGGGGTGCGGGTGGAAAAGGAGATGGTACAGAAAATCAGCTAGATTCTTGGTGACTGGTGGAGGCGGCTTGAGGGGTTGTATCGCCTATTGCACCTTCCCTACCACAAGCTTTAAATGATCATATATACCACAATCTATCCAGTATGTACAAATCATATTCAAACAGTAATGATGGTTGTTTGTAAAATACTATCGAATCTCAACATTTACAATTTCAACAGTGTCAGATTACAAGCTCGTAAAGTCGTAAATTTTGCTTAGTATCTTTCTAATTCTGACTCTCTGCCTGTCTTGTTAATTAAAAATTTCAAGCCACATCAGCTATTGTTATGATACAATTTTGTGCACTGAAGAGTGAAACTGCTCATTTTTACAATCTCAGAAGGATGTAGATTGTCAATGCAATTTGCAGGAACTGTCCCAAAGAGGTAAACCATTTTAAAGCATGTCTCTTTATGGTGCTTTCAGCTGAGACTCAGCAGCTTTGTAGCTAACATTTAAGACAGAAAGCAGCACGGGAATTAAATTAACTTGTATCCTATTTTCTTGGAAATAGATACAGAAATGTTAAGAAAGACTCCACAATTTTGCAAAATGACGCTACTGGAAGACTCCCTGTTAATTCAACTTTTCTTCTGGGAAATGCACATCCCCATATAGTACTCAGTTTGAATTGTTAAGGTGAATTGGAATTTTGCACAACCGAGCATGGATAGATTTATAGTGAGTGCCACAAAGGCATAGAAAAAATAAGCATATTCAATAAATTCAAAAATATATTTTGCAGTCACGCTGTACAAGATAGACAAAGATGTTCATCACCATTTTTTGCCCAGTCGCTTAATTTGCATGGAGCTCAGGAAGTAAGGACGATCTTTAAGCATTAAAGTCATTTAAGAATATCTGCAAGAAAGAAGCTAAATACTTACATTTCTGTAGTTCCTTTCACAACTGCAGGACACCTCAAAGTGCTTGGCGACTGATGAAGTACATTTGAAGGATTGCCACTGTTGTGATGTAAGAAGCGCAGCAGCCAATTTGTGCACAAACAACAATGAGATAATGACCATATATTCTGCTTGAATGATGTTGGTTATTGGGATAACTATTATTATGGAGACGGGGGAGAGCTCACCTGCTCTTCTCCAAAATAGTGTCAAGGGATCTTTTACATCCTCTTGAGTGGGCAGTCTGGGCCTTAGCCGGAGAATCAACATTAATTTTGAGTGATGCCACTCAAGCATTCTCCACCCTACTGAGCATTTGTAATTTGGTGCTATCTTTAAAACAAGACCGGGAGGGTGAATGTTCCAGATCCTACAAGAACCCTCTGTGTTGTGCTCACATGCAATCAACAGGAGATAAGGGTCTGGATTCTCCTTTGGCGGGTTCTTCCACTTTGCCGGCAGCGCACTCATGCCTGTGGATTTCCCGATGGTGTGGGGTGCCCTCAATGGGTAACCACATTGGCTGGCTGCCTTTGACAGAGGATCCCACTACCAGTGGGGGTGCACCGCACCAGAAAACAGGTTCGGCGGGACAGAGAATCCCGCCCAAGACATTCAAAGTAATGCTTTGGGAGAGGGGGAAAGCAGAGGGTGGTATGGTGGCATGGTAGCACAGTGGTTAGCACTGTTGTTTCACAGCACCAGGGACCTGGGTTCGATTCTCGGCTTGGGTCACTGTCTGTGCGGAGTCTACACGTTCTCCCCGTGTCTGCGTGGGTTTCCTTCGGGTGCTCTGGTTTCTTCCCACAAGTCATGAAAGACTGTTCGGTGATTTGGCCATTTGGCCATTCTGAGTTCTCCCTCACTGTACCCCAACAGGCGCCGAGGCGACTGTCGCTCGCAGTAACTTCATTGCAGTGTTAATGTAAGCCTACCTGTGACACTATTAAAGATTATTATTATTTTGGTAGGGGAGGAGCCTGTCTGCACTCATTTTCACCTTTGAATGATATATTTTAGGGTCCAATCAACTTAATAGAATGACGAAAACAAACTCAGAGACAAATTAAAAGTTGCCGCTCCAGGTAGGGGCACTGCCGAAAACTTATCAACATCAAATCAAAATATGAAAAGAGGGGTTGATAAATCAATCCAAACCATGCGGTGCCCACTGGGCATGGAAGGCCTCAAGACTGCCTGTGGACACCGCATGCTCTCTCTCCAGGGCCACTTGGCCACGAATAAAGCCGGGAAAGAGGGGCAAGCAGTCCGGCCGGACGACCCACATGGTCACCCACTGCCTGGACCTGTTAATAACGAGTTTTGCCAGGCCCAGGAGCAGGTTCACAAGCAGGTCCTCTGCCTTGCCTGCCCCTTTCCCTTCCAGGTCACCTGCGAATGAAACATCTGGACTGTGTCCAGCAACAATTGCAGAAGATTGATGAGTAAAAATAAATGATATTGTGCCGGTAAATGGGAAACACAGTAATGCAGCAGGTTCCTGTTCTATTTAGCAATTCAAAGAACAGCTATTCTTAATAGAATCCCTTTCATTTAAATGTATGCAGTCAGGATTCAGCAGGAATGTGAATGTTATCAGCAACTGTTGATCCATAAAACATAAAAATTAATTTAGAAAAGAGAAAATCTGCAACTGTGTTCACGATGCGTGTAAAAAAAGCAAGTTCTGGATTTGAGTTTGACTCAAATGGAAGCTGTGTAGCTGGGTGTGTTTTCTTTTCATGGATGCAGTTGGATTTTCTATAGATTTAGCTTGCTGTGGCCAATTATTGCTGACGCTGTTTTTTTCCCCTTTTGTTTTCTACCCTCCTTTTGTGAAGATAGTGTGAACAGCAGCCTTCTGGTATCTGTTCCGTTCGTATCATTGAATAAAAATTGAGTGCGAAAGGGTGCTTGACATAGGGGACTGTTACCAGTAAACCTTGTCAAAAGAGGGACAACTGAGTAGGATTCAGGATGGAAACTGTGACTGATATTTTTCCCTTCTCGGCCGAGGGGAGAGTTGTGGTAAACCACTGTAGTATATAATATGTGTATTGTGGTAAACGGCTACTGTATTACGGTAAACCACTGTCCGAAGGCTCCGCCTCCCCTCGGGCCCGGTATAAAGGTGGCTGGTCTCTGCCTCTGACCCAGTTCGGGATCAGAGGCCAGGAAGCTTTCTGTTTAGTTTATTAAAGCCTCAGTTACGTTCACTACTCGTTTTGTGTTCATTGATGGCACATCAAGACTAAAGCAGATTGTTGAACTTTCGTCGCTGCTTTGACTGTGATCAACCAACTTAGCAACAGGCCACCAATCAAACAAGGAGCCTTCCCAGTTACTTGTGTGCCTCAGTACCACATCTGATGGCATAATTACTGATATACCATATCACCAAGATTGTTCATGCTTGCTTTTAATCGATTTCTCTTTCTCGTGTCATCGTCTGACTAAAATGATAAGATGGCTTTGATCTATATCAGTGGCATTCATTAATCAAGCAATTGAAGGCCTATGGCATGAAATGCCCATATTAAATTGTTATTAAAGAATGCAGTCACTAGGTAGCACAGAACCTGAGCCCCCCCAATCAGGCTGATCACGTGGAACATGAGAGGGCTCAATGGGCTGGCCAAACGGTGACATGTGTTCGTGCACTTGAGGAGTCTGAAGGCGGACGTGGCTTTTTTACAAGAGATGCAGTTAAAGATTGGGGACCAGACAAGGCTGAGGAAAGAATGGGTAGGGCAGGTGTTCCATTCGGGACTGGACAAGAAGATGAGGGGATGGCGGTGCTGGTGAATAAGAAGATGGTGTTCGAGGTTGGGAGCACTGATTTGATTTGATTTATTATTGTCATGTATTAGTATACAGTGAAAAGTATTGTTTCTTGCATGCTGGACAAACTATGCATACTGAACATAGGGAAAGAAGGAGAGACTGCAGAATATAACGTTACAGTTATAGCAAGGTGTAGAGAAAAGATCAACTTAATACGAGGTAGGTCCATTCAAAAGTCTGATGGCAGTAGGGGAGAAGTTGTTCTTGAGTCGGTTGGTATGTGACCTCAAACTTTGATATCTTTTTCCTGACGGAAGAAGGTGGAAGCGAGTATGTCCGGGGTGCGTGGGGTCCTTAATTATGCTGGCTGCCTTTCTGAGGCAGCGGGAATTATAGATAGAGTCAATGGATGGGAGGCTGGTTTGCGTGATGGATTGGGCTACATTCACGACCTTTTGTAGTTTCCTGCAGTATTGGGCAGACCAGGCTCCACACCAAGCTGTGATATGAGAAAGATTGCTTTCTATGGTGCATCTGTAAAAGTTGGTGAGGGTCGTAGCTGACATGCCAAATTTCCTTAGTCTTCTGAGAAAGTAGAGTCTTTGGTGGGCTTTCTTAACTATAGTGTCGGCATGGTGGGACCAGGACAGGCTGTTGGTGATCTGTACACCTAAAGACTTGAAGCTCTTGACCCTTTCTACTTCGTTCCCATTGATGTAGATGGAAGCATGTTCTCCACTACGCTTCCTGAAGTCGATGACAATCTCCTTCATTTTGTTGGCATGGAGGGAGAGATTATTGTCGTCCATCAGTTCACCAGATTCTCTATCTCATTCCTGTACTCTGTCTTGTCATTGTTTGAAATCCGACCCAGTACGGTGGTGTCATCAGCAAATTTGAAAATCGAGTTGGAGGGGAATTTGGCCACACAGTCATAGGTGTATAAGGAGTATAGTAGGGGGCTGAGGACACAGCCTTGTGGGGCACCGGTGTTGAGGATAATCGTGGGGGAGGTGTTGTTGCCTATCTTTACTGATTGTGGCCTGTGGGTTAGTAAGTTCAGGATCCAGTCACAGAGGGAGGAGCCAAGGCCAAGGCTACAGAGTTTGGAGATGGGTTTCGTAGGAATGATGGTGTTGAAAGCTGAGCTGTTGTCGATAAATAGGAATCTGACATAGGTGTCTTTGTTATCTAGGTGTTCCAGAGTAGAATGCAGGCCATGGAGATGGCATCTGCTGTGGACCTGTTGCAGCGGTAGGCGAACTGTAGTGGATCAAGGCAATCCGGGCTGGAGTTGATTTGTGCCATGACTAACCTTTCGAAGCACTTCATGATGATGGATGTCAGAGCCACTGGACGATAGTCATTAAGGCATGCTGCTTTATTTTCTTTTGGTACAGGAATGATGGTCGTCTTCTTGAAGCAGATAGGGAACTCAGATTGTTGTAAAGAGAGATTGAAGATGTCTGCGAATACCCCCGCCAGCTGATCCGAGACCTGAGTGCTTTTCCGGGAACCCCATCCGGGCCAGTGGCTTTCCATGGGTTGACCTTCGATAAGGCTGCTCTGACGTCTGCAGTGGTGATCTCAGATATAAGTTCATCCGCGGCTTCTGAGGTGGAGGGCTCGCTCTCGCTGACCTCTTGCTCAAAACGGGCATAGAATGCGTTGAGCTCATCAGGGAGGGGTGCGTTGGAGCCGACGATCTGTGGCACATTCCGGGGGGAGAAGTTCGGTATGGTGAGTGGGAAACCTGAGGGGATGCCGGTAGTCTGATGTCCCAAACTGGAACGATGTGGAGTTTATGAGGTTGTGCTGGGGAAGATCCCTGATCTGGACTCGCATCGGTTGATCATGGGGGTGGTGGATTTTAACACAGTCATTGAGGCAGGCATGGACCGGTCGAGCCCGAGATCGGGGAAGGAGCTGAAGGGGTTTATGGAAAACGCTGGGGCGAGGGTGGGGGGGGGGGGGGCGCGGCGCATGGAGGTTCGGGAGGCCAAGAGCGAAGGAGATTTAGTACTTTTCACATGTGCACCGGGTGTACTCCCGGATTTATTTATTTCTGGTGGACAAGATGCTGCTGGCGGGGTGGTCTAGTCAGGGAACACGCCAATCGTGGTTTCAGACCATGCGCCGCACTGGGTGGATTTACAAGTGGACCGAGAGGGGCACCAATGCCCGCAGTGAAGTCTGGATGTGGGGTTGTTAGCGCGTGCGGAGGTTTACGAGTGGGTGAGGGCTGCCATCTGTGGGTACGTGGAATTTAACGATACAGGGGAGGTTACGGCAGCCATGCTGTGGGAGACATTTAAGGCAGTGGTTAGAGCGGTATTCATTTCCATCCAGGAGCACAGGGAAAGAGAGGAACGACATACGGCAATCATGGAATTTACAGTGAGAAGGAGGCCATTTGGTCCATCGAGTCTGCACCGGAAAGAGCACCCTACTTAAGCCCACACTTCCACCCTATCCCCATAACCCAATTACCATACCTAACCTTTTTGGACACTAAGGGCAATTTAGCATGGCCAACCCCCCTAACCTGCACATCTTTGGACTGGTGGATGAGATTTTGAGTGTTGACAGGAGGTATCCGGAGGCCCCAGAGGCAGGGTTCCTGAAGGAGAGGCTGAGGCACCAGATGGAGTTTGGGCTGTTGGCTACGGCAAGGGGTTAGGGCAGTTGCGGAGGACCAGGTGGGTAGTGTATGAGTACGGAGAGAAGGCGAGTAGGATGCCAGCTCACCAATTGAGGAAGCAGGAGGCGGTGAGGGGGATTGGAAGAGTGAAGGGCGGAAAGGGTGGTACTGGGCCTGGTGGGGGTGAATGGGGTGTTCAAGGAGGTTTATAGGAAACTATATGTCGGAGTCCCCGGCCAGGGGGGAGGGAATGCGGCAGTTGTTGGATGGGCTGATGTTTCCCATGGTGGACGAGGACTTGGTGGAGGGGCTGGGGGCCCCCATTGTGTTGATGAAAGTGATGGAGAGTATGGAGGCGATGCAGGCAGCGAAGGCCCCAGGTCCGGATGGAGTTTTATAAGAAGTTTCAAAACCTCCCGATCTTTGTCCCAAAGTCATTTTTTAAGAAAGTCAACGTGTTGATTTCGGGGTTTGTGTGGGTAGGGAAAACCCCACGGGTCAAAAAGGTGCTTTTGGAACTGGGGGGGAGGGGGAGGTGCTTGCATTGCCAAATATAATGAATTATTACTGGGCAGCTAACATAGCTATGGTTAGGAAGTGGGTAGTGGGGAAGGGGTAGGTATAGGGAGGATGGAGGCGGCCTCTTGCAGGGAAATGAGTTTAGGAGCATTGTTGACAGTGCCTCTGCTGTTCTCGCTGGCCAGGTACTCTGCGAGCCCAGTGGTGGTGGCAGCCTTGAGGATATGGGGACAGTGATGGCAGCATCAGAGGTTGGAAGGTGCCATGGTGTGGGGCACTGATTTGTGACAGCCACAGGTTTCTACCGGGATAGGTAGACATGATGTTTCGGGGGTGACGGCAGACGGGGATCAAGTGGTTCGGGGACCTGCTTGTTGGGGGCAGTTTTGCAAGTTTAGAGGACCTGGAGGAGAAATATGAGTTGCCCAGCGGGAATGGGTTTAGATACTTAGAGGTCCAGGACTTTGTGAGGAGGCAGGTGCTATCCTTTCCCGGGTTGCTGCCCTCGGGGTTGCAGGATAAGGGGCTGTCAAAGGAAGGGGAGAGTGTCCAAGATTTATAAGGAGCTCATGGAATGGGAGGGAGCCCCGATAGGAGATGTTAAATGGAAATGGGAGGAGGAGCTGGGGGGGTGTAACTGGAGGCCGGGATGTGGGAGGAGGCCCTGAGGAGGGTGAATGCATCCTCGACGTGTGCAAGGCTCAGCCTTATTCAATTTAAAGTAGTCCACAGGATGCATATGACTGTGGCCAGAATGAGTAGGTTATTTGAGGGAGCAGAGAATATATGTGGACGGTGCATGGGGAGGCCTGTGAAGCATGTCCACATGGTCTGGGCATGTCCGAAACTGAAGGAGTTCTGGCAGGGATTTGCGGACATAATGTCTGAGATGTTGGGGGTGAAGGTGGCCCCGAGCCCAGAGGTAGCGATATTTGGGGTGTCAGAAGACCCGGGAGTCCAGGGGCGGGAGAGGCCGATGACTTGGTCTTTGCCTCCCTGATACCCCGGAGATAGAGATGTCAAATCGGGGGTGTGGGTGGGTGACCTGGCGAAATTCCTGAGGTTGGAAAATACTAAGTTCATCTTGAGAGGGTCGGTTGGTGGGTTTGCCTGGAGGTGGAAGCCGTTCATCAACTTCTCTAAGGAGGATGGAGATATCAGCAGAGGGGGGTGGTGGGGTGCAGGAGGGGGGAGTGCGGGGAAGGGAATAAGGGGGTTAAAATGGGGAAGGCAGGATGGGGAAGGGGAAGGGTTGGAGGTTGTGGCCGTTGGTTATTTATTATGTTGTACAAGTTTGCTCTTGCCCTCATCTGTGTGTTTGTTGTTTATATAAATGCCTTAATAAAATATTTGTTTAAAAAGAGACTTGTTGTCAAAGCTTTTCACTTTGAACTCATCAGGACAGGTGCAAGAATGCCAAGTTTTAAACGAGCAACAATTTATACTGCATGAGGAAAGGGTGCTGATTGGTTGGCAAGTTGACTGTCTCGTTGAGAGATTACCACAGCAAATGCATCAGAGAGCTATTGTTTAATTCAAAACAGTGCAATACCTGGACATGTTCCTTTTGCCTGCAGAGAATGGGTCCCCGCATAAGAAAATCTGTAACTTCTAGCAAGCATAAGTGGAATTGTCAGCACGCTATTCAGCAAGTGAGAATCACATCTAACATTGACAAATTCACCTTTGAAATGGAGCAGTGTAATGAGCTCCCTTTCCTCTCTGTGCTAGTTGAGAAATTCACTCATGGGTTCTTTACTGCAAGCCCACTTTCACTGGTTAGTATATGCATTGGGATTCCTTTAGCTCCATGTGCTAAAAAAATTGTTTTATTGTAAATAGGGCCCGAGCCATTTTTTTAACCATGCAAACTTTTCACAGACATAGGGCATATCAAAGTTATCCTGCTGTATACTGGCTACTCCGATCACTCTGTACTGTGCATACTTGCAAATCGGCCTAAGGCTGCCCCTTTCAGACTTAAAAAGTCCTACCTGAAAAGGAAAGTCATCTCAAAATTTTGAGCAACAGATGAAGCTGTTCCACGCTGCTACAATGCAGTAACAACATGAGTTATCTTTTCCACTCACAGGATGCTGCTATCAAGCCAAAAGACATTCTGCCAACTACACAAATGAGTAATATGGTATATGAGTTTCGCTGCCAGATACGCTGACCATATATCCAAAAGTGTGACGATAGTTTCAAACACCTGTTCACAATATTGATCGCACTCAACTAACCCATGCTTGCAAACCTCAGAACATAGCGTCTTGTGATTCAAGATTGGACAGCATTTGCTGAACATCATGAATGTGCTAAGAAACACACTAGCAACCAATTTAAGATTATAAATTAGGCGAGCTTGCGAGAAGCTAAATATATTCATATGCAGAGACTTGCCCTCTCCAGACAAAAGATATATGTCCAAACATTGCACTTTTTTTGAATAAACAAAGTCATTTGGTGGGGGTGGGCAATAACCCACAGGTGCATTTGCCATGGCAATGTCTCAGCCAATCAGAGCTGATTTGACATCCAATCAGCACCCCTTTTCTGTCTCAGTCTAAATTGCTATTCCTTTTGAAATTTGGCATCCTTGCAACTGTCCTGATGAGTGCAAGGTGGAAAGGTTCAACAGCATGTCTCTTTTTACAGCAATACTTAACTTGTTTTTGTCTTTTTCTCCTTCCATGTACCCACTGCATCACAATACAAGAGGGAGAAATAAATAGAAGGATATGCTGTTTGTATGAGATGAAGCAAGGTGAGAAGAGGCGTGTGTGGAGCATAAATACTGCTGGACTGTATCACCTGTTTTTATGCTGTAGAATGCTATGTAATTTGTGCATAGTAAGATCCAACAAACAGCAAAGTGATAATGACCAGTCTATTTTAGTGATGTTTTTGGAGATTAAATATAGCCCAGGACGAGAACTTTTATGATCTTCAATTAATGTTGTGGGATCTTTTTCAGTTGTCTAAAAGAACAGCCAGCGTCACAGGTATAAATGTATCTGAAAGATGGCATCTCCAATGATATAGTGCTGCACTGAAGTGTCAGCTGGGATTATGTGCTCAAGTCTTTGAAGTGGAGCTTGAACCCACTTCTGAGTCAGAGGCAAGTGTGGCAACCATTGAGCCAAGGTTGTCACCATGTAGGAATATTACAGGCATGAAACAACATCCTTCAAACTGCAGAGTGGCTTGGGACAATTTAGTAAATTGGTACCTTTGCTTTGTTTCAAAGCTCTCTCGTCATGAAATAATTGAGTCCCAAGCCTCTTATGACTGCACATGACAAGAAAGTGACATAAACCATGTCAAAACACATCACCATGCTGTTTACATTTCATGTCAATACAGTGAAAATGATGGATGGTTCTCTTTGTCTCTGCAAAAATAAAACAATTGCCAAACACCCTTTGATGAAGATAGTGGCACTTTAAAACCAATGTATTGTTCCACCTCCAGACTAACTTGCGAGCAGAATGAGTCACTTTTCACAGATATAATGAAATGTACATTACACCACATTCAATGGCAGTGCAAATCACAGTCACCTTATACCATCCCTTATTATTTACATCTATTTAAATCCCCCTGGGTGACAGGAAATTATGCCAATGCAGAGATTTGACAGAATCTGATTGAAGTAGATCCAGACCCAGATTTTTGCCACAATGTCATTGCATCATCTTCGCATTGCTGCAACTTTGGAAACAGCGAGTCAGCTCAGAATCCAGGTGTTCAGGTGTTTATTTTACCCATTCATGAAAGGCTTAAATTATCTTATGTAATGAGCCTTTGTTTTATTGGACTGTGTTGAAAGTTCAGCATGTCACAAAGTACCTTACAGACAATTAAGTATTTCGAATGTGGGTGGCACTTGGTGCAGTGGTTAGCACTGCTGCCTCACAGCGCCGAGGACCCATGTTTGATCCTGGCCCCGGTTCACTGTCCATGTGGAGTTGGCACATTCTCCCCATGTTTGCGTGGGTCTCACCTCTACAACCCAAAAGATGTGCAGGGTAGGTGGATTGGCCATACGAAATTGCCCATTAATTGGAAAATATTTTTTTTAAGTACTTAGAATGTGTAGCCACTGATGTAATTTTGGAAATGTGACACCCGATTTCTGGTGAACAAAGTCCTACAAGCAGTAAAGAGATATTGACCAGATAATCAGTTTTTGTGATGTTGTCTGGGGGATAATCATTGTCCAGGGAAATAGGAAGAGTTCCCCGTTCTTCTTCAAAATAGCACCATCCTTAATTAAGTAAATATTTATTATCATTGGAGGCAGTACAGAGGTTGTTCACGAGGATGATCTCGGGTATGGAGGGACTGCCACATGAGGAAAGATTAAACAGGTTGGAACTGTGCTCTTTGGAGCTCAGAAGAATGAGAGGTGATATGATTGAAACATATAAGATTCTTAGGGGTTTAGACAGGGTAAATCTTGGGAGGATGTTTGCACTCATGGGAGAGTGTAGGGCTAGAGGACATAGTCGCAGAATAAGGAGCTGTTCATTTAAGATGGATTTGAGGAAGAATTTCTTCTCTCAAAGAGTCGTGAACCTTTGGAATCCATGAACATTTCCAAGGCTGAGATCGATAGATTTTTAAGCGGTAAAGGGAATTAAGAGTTACGGAGAAACGGCAGGAAAGTAAGCATAGTGATTGTTAAATCAGCCATGATCCTATTAAATGGCCGCGCAGGCTCAAAGAGCTGAATGGCCACTCCTGTTCCTGTGGTCTTATTGGCTTATGAGATCTTTTGTGCCCCACCTGAGTGGTCAGATGGAGCATCACTTATTTTTAAATACGGCACCTCTGACACCGCTGCATTCCCTCCAGACTGCACTGAAGTGTCAACTTAAATTATGTCCCTGCAGTGGTGCTGGTAGACAGTGACGTAGAGATCAGTGTGTGACCAGTGAAACACGGCAACACTTAATTCTCCTCCTGCTTTACATGAAAGTTACGCTGCCTCATCATCTGCAACTGTTCAACTGAGATGGCCTGTCAAACTACAGTAGCACCAATACTACAATGCACTGGCAGGTGGAAGTATCACTTCTGCAATGCAACTATTAATGGCCTTTGAATGCGTTTCATGTTTATTTGTACCTGGTTTACAATATAAAAAGGAACTCAATTTGCTTAGCCTGAACAGGAGGAAGCTGCCTCAGAAAGTGATGATTAGAAGGCAATTTCTTCTCTTGCTCCATTTTCTGGTGAAAAATATAATAGAGTGCTTGGGTAGAGCTTCCAATTGGAAGCAGCTGGGGGTTACTAATTAATGATCAGCAGCAGGTACCCATTTCCCATTACAGATTCCAATTGTTAGACAGTTTAATTAATATATCTAGATATAAAATGGGATGTCCTGTTCAAAAATCAATCTGGCCAATTTTGGGAACCGAGAGAAGCCTGTTTCATTACTATTATATAAATTGCAGGTTCTATTGTGGTTCTTAACTTATCCAAATGGTAACTGCTAATTTTGTTGGGACTCCTTTGATATTCAACTCTATCATCACTATTGGAATGGAAATACAGTGTTGCCATGGAAATAATGAGGGGGAACTGAAAGTACCTCTTCAGAAATATTGTCATGTATTTAAGAGCAGCTGGCAGCACATTTCAATGCACCTGACAATTACTATTTCTAAACTGCTGCAGCAAAACTATTTTCAGGGACCTGCCTGGGGGTGGGCAGCATGGTAGCACAGTGGTTAGCACTGTTTCTTCAAAGCGCCAGAGTCCCGGGTTTGATTTCCTGCTTTGGTCACTGTCTGTGTGGAGTCTGCATATTCTCCCCTAATCTGCGTGGGTTTCCTCCGGGTGCTCTGGTTTCCTCCCAAAAGACTTGTTTGTTAGGCAAGTTGTACATTCTGAATTCTCCCTCAGTGTACCTGAACAGGCGCTGGAATGTGGCGTCTGGGGGATTTTCACAGTAACTTCATTGCAGTGTTAATGTAAGCCTACTTGTGACACTAATAAAGATTATTAAGTGGGCGTCCTAAACCTTTTTTTAAATGTCAGCATGTGCATTTGTATAGCACCTTTCACAACCTTAAGGTGCCTGGGCCCGTCTTTCAGCCAATTAACTACTTTAAGGCGTAATTACTGCTGTAATGTAGGAATCACAACAGCAAATTTCACAGTTAGCTCAAACTAATAACCATGTGACAATGATGAACAAATCTGTTTAATGATGTGGACAGGGATAAATATTGGCCAGAACAGCAAGGAAAAGCCTCATGTTCCATGAAACAGTACCTGGAATCATCTCATTTACCTGAGAGGGAAGAAAGGACATTGACTTAATGAAGGGATGGACAATAATTTGTGTGTAACAGGATTTGATGAGTTGTTGAGGCCAATACATAGAAAATGAATTGAGTTCACAACAGCTACCATCTTTAATTTGTTATAGTTTTTATATTTATATCTGGTTATTTGTATATATATTGGGCTGAATTCGCCACCTTGCCGTGCCACATTTCTGCCTCGACCCGGCCGCGGGATTCTCCATTACGCCATTCAATGGGGTTTCCCATTTTGTGGCAGCCCCACGCCGCCGGGAAACCCCCAGGCGCCGGCAAAACGGAGAATCACGCCGGCGGAGAATTACGCCTATTGTATATCATTTCTACACTTATGTCACGGCACCCTGGGCTGGTGCGCAGTCAATTCCAGCCACACTTGACCCAGAGTCATAACACAGGTGTAATTAGATTTTATTTAAAATAACCAAGGTTCATGGTTGAGCCCAATAAACTGCAGTCACCAAGTTTTTAGCTTTAAAACAGAAGTAATATTTTATTATGTACAGTATTATAATTAAACGGACAGAAAAAGTAACTGACTATCTACTACCTCGTTCTCATATTCCCCTTCCTAACTCACCTCACTCTCTACACAGACACATAGTACCGAGGGAAAAGGATGGTGGAAAGGGAAAGAAAGTATTAATAAAACTAAAAGGATAAGGATCTTTGATGCACTTGGATGACTTCCAGTCAATATCTTTCAGAGGTTCAGGCTTTCGTTTTGGTACTTCATCCTTGTCGGCTTGAGATGGTTTTCTCTGACAAGATTGTCTACCTTCTCTGCGGATTCTGCATCATGTCAGGTTTACAGCAAAGGATTTGCCAGGCACTCACTGCTTTCAGAATAGAGCAGTTCTTTCACTTCAGCAAGTAGGAGAGGGAGCACTTCTTTCAGTGCCAAGGCCGAAACACTTCTGCTATGTTCTCTCAGAAAGCACCATATAGGAACCAATTGCTGACTGTTGTCAGGCAGAACACTGTTCCTGCCAACCCACCGGTTGCCAGTTAACCAATCAAACCAACACCTTCCACTGGTCTCTAAGATCCATCGGTGTCGAAAAGTCCAACTGCTCCCTTCCAAAATACAAAACCAGGAAGCACGGTATCCTAGCAAGCAAGCTGTTTTAACTTTGAATCTTCTGCTTAAAGACACATCCCAATTCTGAGTCCACAGATCAAAATAATAAAAGAGAATGCAAGAAAAGGGAACAAAAGAAATAAACAGGATGGGCTCTTTTTGGGGGGAAGGACTCTTACAGATAATGCCACTTATTATTAACATGCGAATGAACAAGTGCAGGTCAAAAGCTTAGCTATTGATATAATTGTGTCATAATTAAAACCATTAAATTACTGCTGTAATAATTAAAAAGAGAAAATATCATTTTACAATTATAAATAAAAAATAAAAATATATCATCTACATACAGTCAAACATTTACTGTAAAATGTGCAGAAGGAGACCATTCAGCCCATCGAGTCAGCACCGATCCTACAAATAGGCATTCTACCTAGGTCCATTCCCCTGCCCACCCCTGCCCTATCCCCATAACCCTGCACATCTTTGGACACTAAGGGGGAATTTAGCATGGCTAATCCACCTAACCTACACATCTCTTTGAACTTGTGGGAGGAAACCGCAGCACCCGGAAGAAACCCACGTAGACACGGAGAGAATATGCAAACTCCACACAGACACCCAGGGTTAGAATTGAACCCAGGTCCCTGTGGCTGTGAAGCAGCAATACTGTGCCACCCAGAAAATAATGTTGACCTTTTTTCAGTAGTGTGCATAGAATTGCTTGCAGGTTAACTCAAAACATAGTTGCAACTTTTTGAAGTTCTCGTATTGATAGCTTGTTTTTGTGCTTGTTTCAGAATTTAATGTTTACTCCCATGAAAATAAGTTTAAACAAAATCATTAAGTGCTGGACAATCTCAGCAGGTCTGACAGGGGAGCTAATGTTTCGAGTCTGAATGACTGTTATTGAGTCATCCAGTCTGGAAACGTTAGCTCCCTTCTCTCTCCACAGATGCTGCCAGACCTGCTGAGATTGTCCGGCATTTTCTGTTTTTGTTTCAGATTCCAGAATTTGCTTTTATACAAATAAGTTTAAATATTGCCTTCATGTTTATTTGGAATACAATTCAACTAATTATATATTTCCATTGGCTCTCACTTTGTGCTGAAGAAATAGTCATTGCATTTGACCTACGCTGCCCACACATGCTCAGCCCTAGGATGAATTTTCTTCAAATACCTTTCGGTTATTAGAGAAAATGTCCACAATCCACAAGCTAAGATTATTTCAGTTTCTCATATGCCTCCAAAATAGTTAACTAAGTATGGCAAAAAGAATCTGAAAGAGTGAGAACAGGAGGGAGCAAAATGTGCTTTGTAGGTAGTAACTTGCTTCTATAAACCTCTGTAGTTAGAAAATAGCAAACTGTTTTAATGTTGTGCTGCACAATTTGAATGTGTAACTTTTGCTGAATGTTTTGTTGTCGAGAATTATATTGTAGAGAATTATAGGGTCCAGCTTACAATTTCACAGCAACCCAGTTCACTGCCTTCCAAGTGTGTTGGGCTTGTTCAAAGCACAGCATATTTATCAAATGTGCAGATCTGTGACATAACCAGATCAAAATTAATGAACTCCAGCCAGACTCCAATCATGCACAAATACCGCACTGGTACAAACCCATAGAGATTGGTGACATTTAAAAAGAAATCTGAACTTCCAGCTAATATCTGAAATGATAAGGATAACAAAACAAGATTGTGTGTTTTATGATTTGTATGGTAACAAATAACCAAAACACTATTAACTGATCACAGTTTTTTCTGGTGCGGCACGTCCCCGCCAGCAGCGGGATCCTCTGTCCCGGCAGCCGGCCAATGGGGTTTTCCATTGTGGGTACCCTCCCGCCGCCAGAAATCCACGGGCGTGAGTGCGCTGCTGGTGAAGTGGAGGATCCCGCCGACGGAGAATCCAGCCCATTATACTTTAAACTACGGAAAGGAAAATTCCCCTTTTATACTTCCTACCGATCACACTCCACGGATTTACAGTCCTTTTAGCGAATAGTCTGCAGTTGTTTTCAGCTTCCAATTGGTACACATTTTCCCATTTCACCAAGTAGAAATTTTAGGTGGGATTCTCCGACCCCCACACCGGGTTGGAGAATCCCCGGGGAGCAGCGTGAATCCCGCCCCGCCGCTCCGACGCCGGCTGCCGTATTCTCCGGCGCCGGTTTTCGGGCAGGGATCATGCCGTGCCGGTCGGGGGCCATTGGCAGCGGCCCCCCCGGCAGTTCTCCGGGCCCCGATGGGCCGAGCGCCCGTCGGATTTTGGTCAGTTGTGCCGGCGTGAATTGGACATGGTCCCACACAGCGGGACCTGGCTGGTAGGCCGGCTTGTGCGGTCCTAGGGGGGGGATCAGGCCCCGGGGGGGACCCCCACGGTGGCCTGGCCCGCGATCGAGGCCCAGCAATCTGCGGGCTGGTCTATGCCGTGGGGGCACTCCTTCCTTCCGCGCCAGCCTCTGTAGGGCTCCGCCATGGCCGGCGCAGAGCAGACACCCCCCTACACATGTGCCAGAACACGCCCGCTGGCCTGCGCATGTAACGGACCACGCCGGCCCTTTGGCACCATTTGGCGCGGTGCCAACCTCCCGTGCCAGTCTAGCCCTCAGAAATGCGGAGGATTCCGCAACTTCCGGTTGGCCTGACGCCGGAGTGGTTCACACCGTGCTTGGCCCCAGCGTCGGGCCATCCGTCTCCCGGCATTTTGTTCAGTATTTGGAGAGTTTCCCAAATCCACTAGCAGCAGTAAAGACCATTCTGATGATTCATCCACTCAGCCACAGTCCTTGGTTGTGCAAAACATCTTTTTTGATAGAGACTCTCCTCCTACATCCATCTTTGACAGCTCACCGAGAGTCTGTAGCCTCTTCACTCTGCTGATAGTTTCCTCCTGCTTCTTTCTGCCCTAAAGTTTGGACCCTGCAAGTCTATTTACTGTTAACATAGCTGCCATTGCCCTATGTTCCCATGTGTGAGAACTTTCCTCCTTTCTCAGACAGTTCCTTAACTGAGTCAGACTTGTTGTCAGGCAGAATTCAGAATAGTCACACAATCCCCTTCAGGGGGTGGTGCCGAACATGTGTGCTACCCAGGCCAACACAGCATGAGTTACATCCGCGGTGGAAGCCTTGGGAGCGAAGGTATTGGCCATGGGTTAGGATGTCCAAGTAATGGGGCACTCTGTACGGCCGGTGGCCGATGCACAGGACAAGGCTGCCCTATCACAGGTAGTCATGTACCAGAGCCACCTGGACGTTGCAGCGACGCTCCAGAACTTGACCCAGTAACAGCATGTCATGGCTAAGAGCGTCGGTGGCATTCCCCAGGCGTTGACCGACCAGAGCCAGTAACAGAGAGAGGTAGTACTGTCACTGGGTGATGTGGCACAATCCCAGATGGAGATGGCCCAGTCCCAGATGGACTTGGCACAGTCACTGGGTGATGTGGCACACTTCCAGAGGAAGTAGCCCACTCCTTGTGCTCCATGGCCCTGAACACTGAGACCCTGGTCGAGATGGGAGTGGGCCTCCAGGACTGGCAGCACCAGGTGGTGAGGGAGCCTCAGGAGTTAGTCCCGGTCACACCACGTCCCAAGGAGTAGCCCGATGGCCATAGCACACCCCAAGGCTGGAGAAGGTGATGGTGCCCTTGCCGGTGCTCCCATAGGGGTGGTGCTGGAACACCACAGTGCCTGGGACCTCCCCCCTTTTTTCCTGGTGTATCTGGGCAGAACAGGGTGCAACCAGGCCAGCTGGGACACCCAAGTGACTGCCGGGCCCATCCAGGCCTGGTTGCTCCAGAGTATGGCCGCCAAAGGGGACACATGACACAGGGCGGCAACCTCAGTAGGCTACCTCCACTCCTGATGTGCCACCTGAGGGCTTGGACCAGGGACCCCAGTTCAGCCATCACTCACCGCCCCAGCACTCCACCCCACCCCCATCCCTCTCCACCCCAGACTGGAATGGCAGCTCTCCTGAAGCTATCACCCTGGTGGACGGTGGAAAGTGCTAACGTGGGCGGGGATCAGACATTGTCAGATGATGCAGAGCAGCAGAATTCATCCCAGAATGGGTCATCATCATCCTCCATCTCATGGACCAGGGCCGGGATTCACCCCTACCCGGCGGGGCGAGGGGTCCCGGCGGGATGGAGTGGCGGGAACCACTCCGGCGTCGGGCCGCCCCAAAGTTGCGGATTTCTCCTTGAGGGGCTAGGCCCGCGCCGGAGTGGATGGCGCGCAGCCGGCCGGCGGGAAAGGCCTTTGGCGCCACGCCAGCCGGGGCCGAAAGGACTTCGCCGGCCGACGGAAGTCCGTGCATGCGCGGGAGCATCAGCGGTTGCTTATGTCATCCCCACGCATGCGCAGGGATGCCCGGAGACCCCGGAGACCGCCCGCGCTGCCTGGTCCCGCCGGTAAGAGAGCTGGTTTGATTCTCGCCGGCGGGACTGGCATTCCAGCAGCGGGACTACGGCCCATCGCGGGCCGGAGAATCGCCGGGGGGGGTGGAGCTTGCCTACCGGCGCGGCGCGATTCCCACCCCCGCCGAATATCTGGTGCCAGAGAATTCGGCAATCAGCGGGGGTGGGATTCACGTCAGCCCCCGGCGATTCTCCGACCTGGCGGGGAGTCGGAGAATCCCGCCCCAGATCTGCTGTTACTGCCAGCTCAGGGCCCGCATCCCATAGTTGGGCAGGTAGGAATCATGGAGGGGATTACAATGGAGAAGGAGATGGTGCAGGGAGGGTGTTGATGGGATGGGATGGTCAACGGGGGGGGGGTTAGGCGGTAGGGCCCCTAGTCGGTGAACTTGGAGTTGATTACGACCTCCTGGATCTGTCCACGCCGGGGGTCACCCCCCCTCCAGCACATCGCCCCTCTGCTACGCGATGTTATGTGGGATGCAACAGGCCACAATGATGTGGGAGGCTCTCCGAGCGCTTTCCTGGGGGGGCTCCTGTAGAGTGGTCCAAGCACCTGAGCCGCATCTTCAGGATGCCGATTCACTACTCGAACACACCCCTGGTCACTGCACGGGTGTCATTGTAGCGGGTCTCCGCGTCGGTCTGCGGCCTCTGGATAAGTGTCATCAGCTACAACCACAGTGGATAACCCCTGTCACCCAGGAGCCAACCTCTTATCCAGGGGTGCGCCTTGAAGGTGTCAGGAACAGTCGAGTGTGCCAGGATAAAGGCATCGTTCACGCTGCCTGGGTATCGGCTGCAAACATGCATGATGTGCAGTTCAAGGTTACACACCAGCTGCATGTTCATCGAGTGGAACGCTTTTCGGTTTTTGAAGTCTGGCCCGTCATGGACTGGTGCTCATAGGATGACATTCATCCCATCAATAACTCCCTGTACCTGGGCAATTCCAGTGATAATGGCAAACCCCGCTGCCCTGGCATCCTGTTAGTCTTGGTCCACATTGAATTTGATATATTGTGCCAACCGGGCATATAGGGCCTCCGTGACTGCACGGATGCACCTGTGCCCCGTGATCTGTGAGGTCCCAGACAGGTCCCCACTCGACACCTGGAAGGAAGCTGTCGCGTAAAAGTTCAGGGTGACTGTCATTTTGATGGCCGATGGGAGCGGGTGTGCTCCCCCATGCCCCCGCGATGCCAGGTGTACTTCATCCTGCAGACATGCCGTATGGGCCCCTGCTCAGCCGGGATCTTCGGTGACATACAGGTCTGGCAGTTTTTCGAATGACAGGCGCTGCCGGTACACACAAGGCATGATTGGTGCCTCCTTCCCACCTTCTCCTTGGCCTGTCAGGCGGCTGGCTCTCCGTGCTCACCAGCTGGTTCCTGTTCCTCTGGGACAGGCTCCGCCATTGCAGGGACTCTCTCGAGCAGCTCCTGCTCATACAGCCTCAGTGCATTCCCCAGGGCTGTGGCAGCCGGGATGAAGGTCACCACTCCTAGTTATGATTGCCTGCAAGGGGTGAAAGGCAGACATGTTAGCATGATGCGTACCCCCCGTGCCCAACGAAGTCCAATGGGCTGCACGGTGGCCCCAGCCTGCATTGCAGCCACTGCGTGTCTTTCGCTCCCCCGCCCCCTCCCTTCTCCCCCATTTCCACTCCTGCCACTCGCCCAACAATCTGCCTGCCACATCGCACCCTTGGCTCCGTCGGTGCCTGGCTCTGGCACCCGTCTTTACTGACAGGCACCCGTCCCTGCCACAAGGGGTACTGGTGGCTGGCCCTACCCATGCCGGGGGCTTGATCCGCAGCCCCATGCAGTGGCCATCCTGTTGGGGCTTCTGTGGGTGCTGCCCTTGGGTGGGCCGTGCTCGGTTGGGCGGGAGGAATAATTTGGGTGGATGGGAGTGGTGGCGAGGGCACCTACACGACCGGTGTCACTCTGCGCAACCACGGGCCACAGTGGACAGTCACCGAGGTGCACGGCAAGATGGCTGCCTTGCACGCCGCGGAAATGGCAGCCTGTGCCTGGATGTCCCTGGTCCCGGTGGGGTCTCCCTGACCCCACGGGCCATCCCCTGGTCACCCCAGTCTCGCCTCGCTGCTCCCCTCTCCATGGCCCTGGCAGATGCATGCATGCCCCCCACCCCAGCAAGTCCCAGTAGCCCATTCATGCCTCTGCACGTCCTACATCCTCTCTCCCTCATCAGCCACGACACCTGTTTCCTGATTTGTAAAACCACAAGTGAAACTTGCTGTTGGCAATTCCTCCTGGTGGAGGTGGAGCATCGGGTAGGCCCCGGAGAATACCGGGTCAGGCGGGTTACTGATATGCCAACTACGTTTATTGTATGTGCTGAGTAGAACGCATTGTCGCTGCTATTGAGGCACTGGAGCATGGCCTTCTGTCGGGCGCCCGGAGCCAGCCACAATTTTTTCCTCACGCGTGATTCTCTGCCCAATCGCGATTCTGGCATCGCTGGATGGCGAATCCCACCCTGAATCTTTACAAAATAACTGTGAAAGGAAGTCTTTGCCATTGTTCTTTTTTTTAATGTTCTTTTTTTAAAAATGTAGCCAATTCATTTTTCTTTTGCGTTTGAGGGGCAATTTAGCGTGGCCAATCCACCTACCCTGCACATCTTTGGGTTGTGGGGCAAAACCCACGCAAACACGGGAGAATGTGCAAACTCCACACAGACAATGACCCAGAGCCAGGATTGAACCTGGGACCTCGGTGCCGTGAGGCAGCAGTGCTAACCCACTGCGCCACCGTGCTGCCCCCTCGTCTTTGCTATTGTAGTGGCAGGATTCATTCCTGTAACTTTGATAATTTGAATGACTTGCAGATTTAGTTTGTGCATGGCTGTGATCTTTAAAGACCTTAGCAATTTTTTCTAACTTTTTAATGTAAAAAACATGTTTTAAAAAAATATATATTTATTAAAGTTTTTTAACACAATTTTTCTCCCTTACAAACAATAACCCCCCCGTAACAAAACAAAAAAAACGAGAAATCGCGCAGAGCAAGATATATACATGGCAAAATGATATATAACTTACTTCATGTTAGACATTGGAATTAAGTCTGTCTGGTCCATTGACTTTAGGTTTAATATTTCTTAGAGTGTCATCAATATTTCAATATGTTTGTGTGCACAACATAATCCATTCTCAAGTCTGGTCAATTACTCCACAGTCAAATGTTGCTGAAATAGCCAACATCAAAAGGCAGAATTTTCAGGCCCTGACGAGCAGAATACAGGTGGATGGGTTCCAAAAATACTGGCACCGGCT
The DNA here is from genome assembly GCF_047496885.1 of Scyliorhinus torazame. Taxonomy (NCBI): domain Eukaryota; kingdom Metazoa; phylum Chordata; class Chondrichthyes; order Carcharhiniformes; family Scyliorhinidae; genus Scyliorhinus; species Scyliorhinus torazame. The sequence continues at coordinate 117,355,050 of NC_092714.1, forward strand.
AACATGCCAGTTTCTGACTGCACTCCCAACGTGGCCATTTTGCTGAGGTGGGCGGCCGGTTAGGTTCATTAAAAGCCTTGCTAAGGGCACAAGTTGGTGGACTTGAATTTTCCAGTCTGCCTCCAGTTTTCAGATGTGGGAAGAATCAGTTCAACTGCCTTGAGGCACCCAACAGCAAGCAAGGCGACCAGCATTCCTGGCAGGCCGCCATACACTTCCCGCCTCTCTGGGTGGAGGTGCAGCTGATGGCTTCCATGTAGATGGGCTGCCCTCCCACAGTGGTAGCCTGACTGCTTTTTCTGTTTCTTAAATTTTTTTAAATTGGTAAGAGGGTAGCTTCATGTTGAAGCACCCTCTCAGTTACTTACCCTTTCCTGCAACCTTCTGCTCCCCTCCAGTTGGAAAGCCTCTGTTTGGCTGTCCAGCTTTGAGGGTCACCCTTAATTGTACAGGGAGCCTATCTCCATTTTAATTAAGGGGGCATCTCTGTGGAGATGCTAGATCAATGATTGTTTCTCTGCATGGGCAGGTTCAGGACCCAGAAACCATCCTAGCTCCTGTATCCTGCTCCAAAAGTGAAAATTCAGCCCCAGGTAATTAAATGTATTGGTAATTGCTCACAGTTTTCTTAAATCTTCCACTGATACAGTGGCATGATGCCAATTTTCAGTGCAAAAGGTCATGGTTCTTTGGGTACGAGTGACTTTTGCCAATTTTTACAGCAGAATTTCCTCAATCCTTTGGACGACAAGACCACTGTGTATCATTCTCATAGCCCAACCCCATGGAAAAGACAAGAGGATGTACTTTTCCTGTTTTTAATAGCGGCTGTCTGCTGCCTCCAGAGTTAAGATGAGAAACAGTGGTGTTGCAGGGCCGAAGGTCATGTGATACTGCTGCCATTTTATGACCTTTAGCCTGGGAGGAGAATGGGAAGTGTTTGAGCTTCATCTTTTGAGTTTATCAGTGATTTTATCCACAGTTTCTCTTCAGATGTTTCTTCCTGAGAAAGTGACCAAAGTTTTGAGAGTCTTGGAACTTGAGGTGTTTCTGAAGTCAACAAATTCAGACGGAAAGAGCAGCAACAATGTCCTTTTCAGTGAGCATTCCACTATTCAACATTTTAAAGGAAGAGGAAGAAACAGAGCAGTAGCAGAAGGTGAAGTGTTGGGTGCTCTGCTACACAGACGAACCAACACGGTTGCGAATGGTACAACTCAGTTTTATTACTAACATTTATTTACAGTGGTAAACTGGTTACTGAGGTTCAATCATAACCCTCGAATCTGTGGACCTATTCCTAATACTATATTGCAGGACACAGGCTTCGATTGCGGAGGCTGGGGTGAGGCCTTTGATTTTTAATAGCTGCTGGCGTAGGGTGCCCGAGGTGACCCCAAAAACAATCTGGTCCCGAATAATTGAATCGGAGGTGGTGTCGTAACCGTAGGACTGCGCGAGGATACGGAGGTGCGTAAGAAAGGATTGAAAGGGCTCATCCTTACCCTGCAGGCGCTGCTGGAAGAGATACCTCTCGAAACTCTCGTTGACCTCGACGTTGAAGTGTTGGTCGAGTTTGAGAAGGACCGTCTTGTACTTGGTCTTGTCCTCACCCTCCGCGAACACCAGGGAGTTGTAGACATGGATGGTGTGTTGACCTGCCGTGGAGAGGAGGATGGTGATCTTTCTGGTGTCCGAAGCGCCCTCCTTTTCGTTGGATTCCAGGAAGAGCTGGAAGCGCTGTTTGAACAGCTTCCAATTGACGCCGAGGTTTCCAGCGACTTGTAGCGGCTGCGGCGTGCTGACGGTGTCCATGGCACAGGATGGCAGATTCCGGAGGATTCGTAGGTAGGTCCCACAGTTACTCCTGGTACTATGATGTGTTGGGTACTCTGCTACACAGACGAACCAACACGGTTGCGAATGGTACAACTCAGTTTTATTACTAACATTTATTTACAGTGGTAAACTGGTTACTGAGGTTCGATCATAACCCTCGAATCTGTGGACCTATTCCTAATACTATCTTGTAGTGGCACTCAGCACATGGTGGATGTCTGACTGGCTTGCTGTGAGTTCTGTGCCCTGAGCTGTCTCCTGCTGGAATGCCCGGGAAGTGTCGTGTTCCCTGTTTTGTACTGTATATGCTCTTGCCTGTGATTGGCTGTGGTGTGTGTGTGTTGATTGGTCCGTTGATCTGTCCATCAGTATGTATATATGTACCATGATGTTTACCTGAATATCATGACAGAAGGCAAAGTGAGGAGCAAACTCACTATTAACCGGAAAGTGCGCATGGAGTGAAGATCGTACAATGAGCTGTCGGGCTACATGTGGAGAATGCACTTCACAACTGTGCAAAATTCTTCAGTGAGACCTGAAACTGCTGTTTGGTTCCTGCAAGACTGTACCAGTGGTGGTGAAGGTCAATACAGGCCACAGGTCCAGATCTTTCCAATCGTCCACTGGTGAGTTTTGCAATGTTAGACAGGAAGTCTTATTTGCCTCCATTTCCACAGGTGGCAGAGTGTACCTCTGACTTCATTGAATATGGCATTTCCCTTGAGGAACAAGGACACGGGTCATTCAGTTGTGTAGATTCACTGACTCTCCCCCTCCCGCATGTACAGAGTGTGATCAGTGGGTCCCAAACGGTGTTTAAAAATCCAAATGTCACAACAATTAACAGGAGGTAGTTGTACTGACTAACCATGCAGATTGTCTTGAAATGACCAGAAAAGCATTATGTGTGAGGCGCAAAAGGGGAGTTTGCGGTGGTTTTTCCTCCCCAGGATCATGCCAGTGAGAGCGAGATGGAGAGAGAGGAGCCGTTGAGCATAGAGACCGTACAATGTAAATCCCTCTTGAAACAACCTCATCATTTCAATTAAAACTCAAGAGTGCTCAACCTTGGAAAAAATGTTAAAATTGATCAGGCGTTAAAAAAAGAGATCGCTGTGTGTCGCAACCTGTAATAATTGCCACTGTATGAATAACTGTGAAAGAATCTCATTGTGTAGAAAGGCTTCTTTACTCTGCAATCTGTCACTGAGCATCGTAGTGTACCTTTGGTGAGGGGGGCGGGGGGGGGGGGGGGGAATCTCAGGCAAAGTGATGACGAGTACAGCCTCTCTCCATAGCATTCCCCATTGGCAAAGCTCAGATATTGGGATTCAAAATGCAAGAATAGACAACAGACAACTTTCATGTGGGTGTAGACAGGGGGCTATATTTTCTGCCTGTTTAAGCTGAAGAGATCTTCCAGTCCCCCCGACGGCGCACCGCTGCCGTGGGTTTCCCGGTGGTGGGCGGGTGGATTCAATGACCAGAAGATCCCATTGCCAGCCAACGGTAGGCTGCCTTCCGCCGCCAAGAAACATATTGTGGGGAGGCCAGAGAACCTCACCCAGGGACATCATAAAAGAGCTATCACTTCAAAAAGGCACGTTAAGTGGCGGCAAAGCACTTTGAAATGTCCTGAGCTCATGAAAGGTGCTACATAAGGCCTTTACTCAGAGAACCATCAAACATGTCTTTAAAAGCTTTAATAAGGCCACGGGGAGTCCACACCGACTAAAACAAAGAACTTACTTTTATTTACAACACGCTATAGACACTGCCCAGTGGATCAGTAGGGTTCCACTCTGGTCAGTGCCTTACTGGCCGACCTTTTATACAACGGTTAATCGGGATTCCTTGCGGGGGAGCTCATACTCCGTGAGGATCATGGAAAAGTTAATCATTTCCACCCCATAGGTCCCGTGCGGGACATTACACAATCCTCTCCGGTTCGTTCTGTAGCTCAGGACTGAGTTTAATGTAGTGAGGCGCGCATGTTGAACTGTGACCTCAGATGCAACGAGGAGCTAATCCTTGCCACAAATCGTACTGTCACCCTGAATCTGCATATCAAAAATGTAAGTGTCATCATTAAACTGCTCTTTCTGCAATGCTGATGATGCCCCCTTAAGTTATATTTGCTCCTCAGTGTCAGAGGTAAATGTGTCCTCTGCAAAGGGATGGATGTTAATTTTAACACTCAAGAATGGGTGGGTTTGGCTGGGTGAGAGATTGAAATTCAAAAAAATTTCAAACTGACCCAATCTGTGTACTTCCAGTTCAAACCTATCCGATCTCATGAGGTGAGTCAATCATACATTTTTTCAGGCTCTATTTGCCTTTTTTTAAAAAAATTCTACCCATTTCAGCTGGGTTCCCTGGGTCTTTGGGCTGGACTTCTCCGGCAATTACAATTCATTTTTCCCGCCGGCAGTGCATCCCTGCCCATGGGTTTCCCAACAACAGGGAGTGGCTTCAATAGAAAATCCCATTGACAAGTGGCGGGAAGACAGAATCCCGCCACCAGCGAACGGCGCGTCACTGAGAAACACGGGGCTGGGGAACCAGAGAATCCGGCCCCCTGAGAACCCGACAAATGGTGGGAATGACTGGATCCATACGGTAAATGGCTTTATAGCGCAGCTTGTGGGCCAGAGGAGAAGGACTGTTTCCTCCAGGCCGGAAAACCTTATCTGTTTCCATCCCAGTGATCCGTAGTGTTCCGCCCATGATCTTTCCTCCATCTGACCATAATTCTCTCTTCCCAAAATTGCTTACTCCCTGACCTCTCCTCATAATCTCCCCATCTCCATGCTTTCCCTCTGCCAATTTCCCCTGAATAAGACTCCCTGATCCTTGAGACTGCACCACTGGAAGATGAGTGCGAGAAACTGATGGCTATCTCACTATGCAGCTCGACGGATCACACACATATACTCGAGCAAGACCAGGATGACCCAATGCTCGGATTGTCAGGGCCAGACAGTGTTTGCATCATCATGTCTAGTGATGAGGAACCATTGATCGTTGCTCCAACAAGCCAAGAAGGGACAGTACCTGCTGTCGTAGATGTGACTTCCACCCAGGCACCAGAGAGCGAGGTGCTCCAATCTCCAGATGATAGCTCAGAATTGGCATTTCCACACAGTTCTGTGGAGACATGCTGATGCCACAGGTTCCGCCTGAGCATCTGCATACTTCCATGCACAGGGTGCAGACCAGCACCGAACCAGGGGTTGCCAAACCCAAACATAAAAAGAAAAGTATTTGCAAAATAATCGTCAAAACAAAAAGGAGGAAGAGGAGAAGAATGGGGGAGCTAGCTCGTCCCACTGAAATAAACAAAATAGATGAAGGTAATATGATGATTGACAAGCCAGAGACAGAAGAGGCAAAAAACATACAACGAAGCAGCAAATACCATTGTGGAAAGACACAAACAAAGAAGGAACTTGAGATGCACCTGTGGCCACCACAGGTGCGTGCCTTCCAAAGGCACAGAGTTAAGAGGACACAAAACAAGAGACCGGCACACAAACCAGTCTTCGATAAGGCTGACAACAGCCCAAGTGATCACAGAGGCAATCCTGTGAGGGAGGCACAATGAGCTGTGCGAAAGGGACGGACACTGACCAGCCATATCATGTTTATGGACACCCTAGTTACGTCTGTTTATATTGTTTATGCATATTACCAATGTATAAAGTAACGATAGTAAACATGTTTGTATGCAAACATCAATATTTCATAAGGAAGGGGGATGTGGTGATATGCCTGCAAATAATATTACATGTACTTGGCAGTGTGACCTCCCACCAGCAGGCGGCATCAGATATGTCAGGCCACATCTGGCTATCACTAGAAGGTTATAAGGCGTACATGAGGACAGTCGTGCATAAGGGTAGTTCCGGGAGAGTCTGAAGTAATTCTATGATAACTTGCTCTGTACCTGATCCTTACCATGTCATGTATACATTAATGAATCCTAGTTCTGGCTAAGTTACCAGCAGTTCCATAGATTCATTGCTAGACAAGAAAATGGAACACAACAGATGGCTAACACAGATGGTAAGGGCTGCGGGAACCTTCATGACTATCAGGATCGGGTATCCCCCTCCTCCATGAGGTGCCAAATCCGCAAAGACATGGTACAGGTGCTGTACCATCCCCTTGATGGGCTGGAACCTATTGTAGCACATTTTGTCCAACATCTCCTCAAACAACCAATGGCACCGATATACTTTGGGGCATCACTGGCCTCCACCTCTGGTTCCCTCTCCAGCCTGATGGACAGTGGCCAGATTCTCAGGGTGTGGGGTAGGCCCCTTCACATGGGCTGCCTTCTCGAGCCTATATTAACGCAGCTGTCGCTGTCTTCTCCGGCGTCTGGCAGCCAGGACTGCCACCAACACCGTGAGAGCAGCTGCTCTGGGGCCCACAATACAATCCATTATGTGATACCTGTAATGAATTGGAGAAGGTGAAAGACCGACAATCAGTTAAGGCTTTTCAGGCAAAGTGTCCAGGTCTTACAGTTAGTTTGGGATACCAGGCAATAACATGCCTGCGACATGACACGTGTCGAGATTCCACTCGAGAGCTGAGACGTGCTCATATAACTAACAATGCCAATTCCCTGTCAGCAATAGCCTTCAGCTGTGCAGCCAGAGGCTGCTCACAGTCAGAGGAAGTTAAAGTGACCTACACCATATTACCATGGAGAGGGTTTTGTCCTTGGGGTGTTCTGTGGGATAGACTGGCTACAGCTTTGATTACCCCTATTATGGGTATACACAAGCTAGGTGGTGGCCTGTGGGACCTGCGGAACTGGGTCCCTCATCCCCCCCCCCCAGCCCAGGGCTACCCCCCACCAATGACGCCCAGCCCCCCCCCCCCCCCATCCCCAAAGCACTGGGGCAGCAGCTCCAGTGCCCCTGGGCTCCATGACCAATTTCAAAGATGGCTACTCACCTCCTCCAATTCCCCTCAGCAGCTATTGCACTTGGTTCCCATTTCTAAATAGGTGTTCCGAACGGCACCTGCGTGACCACCCATTGGGGGTCGGTTAGATCTCCGGAGGCTGTTAGATAGATCGCCATCCTGTTAATGAGGTGGAGATTTCCCCAAATTGGTGTTAATTGGAATTTCGCCACGTCTAGGTGGCATCCCGAACCCGCGAACGGAGGCAGGCCGGTTAGATCGGAAACCGATTGGCGCCCAGTGTGGATTCCGATTTCGGCGTCTCCCCCAATCTAACTGGCTTGCACGGTTCTGCACTGGGCACAACATGGCTGTTAGATCGTGCTCATGGAATGAGAAGGGAAGAAAATAAAATAATAACTCATAGTAAAGCTTAAAATCTACTCACTGCCCATGAATTATTAAACTATGCCTAAGGCATCCAGCAATCAATTCTTACACTAGTCTCTGAACGCCAAATCCATGTCTAGGTCTTTGATCAGTGCTGTCAATGATGACAGAGCTGACGAAGAAATTCAAACCTTACAGACCAATGGCACACTACTTATTAACCCAAATTTCTTCTGATTTTCTGTCAATACCCACGATAATTAAAAATGTTTTCCCAATCTTTACAGTACTTGTAACTTGATGAGGGAATTATTTTTCAACTTTAGAGAAACACAGTTCAAATTTAGACAAGTAAAAAACTGGGGTATGAGAAGTGAATCATACTTCCCAGAATATCTGAGGCTGGAAAGGTTTTGAAGGAAAAGCGTGAAATGAAAGATCATTTTTCAGTCCAACGATCCCAATCTCTGTTCACATTATAACACCACAAAAGGCGTTGTATTGTGGAATCTTGTCTGTGGGGAATTTAAGCACACGTCAACACGGGAGCTTGGATAATAATACAGGGACTGTATATTTATTGTCACAGTCTGTTTCAAATAGGCGAGGCACCTCAAGGGATCAGTGTGATGCTTTCTGGGAAACATAGTGTGTTTGACTTGCTGTGTAGTTCTGGCCGAAAGAAAGTGAAACAATTGTGTATGGAGGTACCATCCCTCCACAACTCTTCGCAATGCTGTGCTGCAATATCTCCTGCAAATTGTCACTCGTGTTCCTGAAGGAAGAACCAATGGGATATAACCTCCGGGGAGTTACAGGGCGGGATTCTGTGATCCTGAGGCTAAGTGTTGATGCCGTCGGAAACGCCGTCGCGATTCTCGACGGCGTCAACGCGGCCTCAGGATCAGCAATTCTGGCCACTACAGGGGGCCAGCACGGCATTGGAGCGACCACGCCGCTCCAGCTGCTGATCCTGGCGTGAACTGGGCAATGCTTGGTCTGCGCATGCGCAGTTGCACTGGCGCCAACACGCGCATGCGCATTGGCTCCCTTCTCCACGCCGGCCCCGGCGCAACATGGCACACGGCTACAGGGGCCGGAGTGGTAGAAAGGAGGCCCCCAGCCAGAGAGGCCGGCCCACCAATTGGTGGGCACCGATTGTGGGCCAGGCCACATCGGAGGCCCCCCCCCTCCCCAGGGTCGGCCCGGCCCCCCCCCCCCCCACCCACAGGCCGCCCCCGGACCCTTCCACGCCGAGGTCCTGCCGGCTGAGAGCAGGTATGAACGCCGCCGGCGGGACTCGGGTGTTTTACGACTGCTGCTCGGACCATCCCGGGCTGAAAATTGGCAGGGGTGGCCGCGTAGAGCTCCGCCCTGAGGAGAATCGCGTGCCGCCATCGGGGCTGCGTGGCGCGATTCGTGCCAGTCGCGGGGATTCTCTGGCCCAGCCCCGGGCTGAGAGAATCCTGCCCACAGTTCTCTCTGGCCCAGTAAAAGTAGTTGAACAAAACTCTTGAATATTGATCCAACTCGTACTGTTCAATTCTCACCATGTCATAGACAACGGATTCATGGGTCTTGCGACACGGGAAGTATTGGATATAATTGTTTCCATCAGTTGAAATTCCCATCACTTACAACAACAAATTGCACTTGTACAACACTATGAATGTTGTAAAACTTCCCAACATTTACAGTGCATTATCAAACAACATTTCATGCTCCACAACACATATTAGGACAGGTCCAAAACAGCTTAGTCAAAGAGGTAGGGCCTAAGGAGCATCGTAAATGGAGGGAGAAGCAGAGATATATGGAGAGATTTTTTGAGGGAATTCCAGAGTTTATAGTCAAGGGCAGCTGACAGAGTGGCAGCCAATGTAGAAATTTTTTAAAATTGGATGTGCGGGAGGCCATAATTGAAGAAGTGCAGATATTCCAGAAGGCTGGAGGAGATAGAAAGGGTCAAGCCCATGGAGAAATTTGAAAACAAGGTTCAGGGCCAGGATTCTCCATTGTTCTCCTGCCGGGGGTGAATTGAAACTGAAGCAATTCAGTATCCCTCACCTTGCAATTTATGCATTGCGAGAAAAATGAGGGATTCCTGAGGGAATCCCATTATTGTGCCACCATTTTTAGTGGCAAGCCTGATAGTGAGGTCCCACAGCTTAGCAGGCTAGCCATATCGCAAAGCAGCGCTCCCCCCCCCCCCCCCTAGATTGTGAACCATCCCCCCACCCCCAGAGTTTTTGGGCCTTCCCCTTCCCCAAGTACGGGAATGACCCAACCCACCCACTCCCCAGAGACCCCCTCAGGGGGTAAGGGGACCACCCTCAGAGACCCTCTAACTAAAGGAACCCCCACAGAGACCCCCAAAGTAAAATAGCCTCCCACAGACACCCCTACTAAAGGGACCCCTCAGAGACCCCCCTATTGGAAGGAACCCCCCCCTGCAGACCCCCCAGAAAGAAGACCCACATCTGGAAACTAGAGAGCAGTCCAGACGGGGGCAGTGAAATACATCACTGTTATAACACTCACTTGGACATACACCTGCTGGCTGATAGAGGAAGTACGTCTATTCTTGGAAAAATGAAAGCATTGACCTGTGTGGGCTCATAAGAGAGTTAAGTGCTCTCGATTTCTAGCTCAGCACTTCAGGATCACTCAAGTGTGAAGGGAAGGGGTGGGGTGATTGGAATGCATTCATTTCTATGTTGCTGTTTGCAAACATTGTGGTTACAGCCCTTAGTGTTACCCACTAAGAGAAATGAATGACTGGCTTACAGCTAAAGGATCTGAGGGATTTAAACACACAGGTCACTATTTCCTTCAGGGATAGACACATGCTTCCTCTGTCTGATGGGTCTGTGGGGGTCTTTGATTCGGGTGTCTCTGGGAAAGGCCCCTTAAGTTAGGTGATCTCAGGGACGGCTTGATCAGGGTTTTTTGATGTCCCCCTATCCAGGGGCGCTCGGGGGCGGGGGGGAGGGCTGTCTGTCTCCCTATCTAGGGGGTCTTGGGGGAGTCTCCTGATTCAGGGGGTCACTGTGTGGAGGTCACCCTATCTAGGAGGTCTCAGTGGGGGGTCTCCCTATTTAGGGGTCTCTGTGGGGGTCTCCCTATCTAAGGAATCTCTGTGGGGATCTCCCTACACAGTGGGTCTTTGTGGGGGGTCTCCCAATCTAGGGGAACACTGGGATTTTCCATATCTAGGGGGTCTGTGGGGGGTTCTCCCTATCTAGAGAGTCTCTGGGGTGTCTCCCATTTTAGGAGGCCTTGAGGGGTGGTCTGGTAGGGGAGGGGTGGGCAGATTGAGCATTGGGGGGGGTGGGAGTGTGGACTCGGACGAACTTTGGGCGCAACTCCCTAAAGGGATTAGCCCCTTTGGCCCATAGCAATGTCCACTATGTCAGGACCACGCTGGTAAATACCAGTCTGATCCCTGTCCACGTGATTCCCGGTTTGGAAGACTGTAAAATGACAAGGGCCCAGGGGTTCTGGTGCCGGACCTGCTAACTGGATGCAAATAAGTCATTGGGACCCATTTGCATTCATTAGCAACCTCCCGCTGGCACATGGGTACGAACCATGATCCCGCTGGCACGCGGGAGGGGCCGGAACATAAGAGGTCGGTTCTGCGTCTGCAGTGAGTCTCGATTTTGGCCGGATGCCGGATTCTCCGCCCAATCATGATCTGCGTTGCCAGCAGCATGGAGTGGAAAATTCAGGCCCAGAACTCTAAATTGGAGATACTGCCTGATTGTCTATTGCCAATGAAAACAAGTGTGGGCCAATGACATTTGGAATGGTTCAGATATGAACAGGAAAGTTCTGGATGAGCTCAAGTGTATGAAGGTCAGCAAGGGGAAAGTTACAATCGTCAAGGCAGAAGATAGAGAAAACATGATTGAGAATTTCAGCAGCAGATGAAGTCAGGCAGTATTGGGGATGGATGATCCTCCCGAAGTGTAAGCAGGTGCAATCCTTGAACATATATTTTTTAAAGGGGTTAAGGAACATGCCATCATTCATTGCACCTGGAAGTCTATTCCATGGGCTGGATTCTCCACACCCTCGCGCCAAAATCGCGGCTGGTGCGGGGCGGAGAATCGATGTTCCCGCAAGAAATCAGGACCAGCACCAGTTCACCGATCTGCGGTCCCCGAAAAGCGGAGTACTGCGCCGCCTGGGACCTACCTGGGGCCATTGCCAGAGGCCCGCTCAGCCATTCTCCGCCCCCAACCGGCCGAAGTCTCGACGGCGTGGATCTAATGTGGTCCAGCTGGTCGGCATACTCGTGGTGGCTGCGGACTCAGTCTGCGGCCGACCTGGTCTGGGGCGGGCCGATCGGAGGTCAGGGGTGGACCTTCTAGGTGGCCGGGGAGTGATTGTGCGGGGGTTGAGGGCCGGGCGTGCGGCCGATCGGGGGGTCTCTTTTGTTGGTCTAGCTCCGCGGTCCGAGTCCGCCATTGAGCATGGCGCGGTCGCTGGAGGCCTCCGCCGTGCGCATGTGCGGCCTCCGACCCGGAAGTGAGGGGGGCCGTATCTGCAGCAACAGCTGCGAGATCTCCCCGGGTCCCTGTTAGTCCCCTGCAGGGCTTGGATTTCGTGTCCCTTTAAACCAAGTTTTTCTGGCATAAAACTCTACCGTTTCGACGCTGACATGGGGACATAGTCCCAATAATGGAGAATCCAGCCCCATATTTTCATGAGAGGAAAACATTCTTCTAACCTCCAGCCCTGACTGAGATTCATCCAATGCATTCTGCCACTAAATATTGAGCCTAATGCAAACAAGAGACTTCAAGCAAATATTGAAGATTTGTTTCTGATAAAGTATATTTGATGATGAAGTAGCTCTATGTCTTTATTTATAAGTCCTCTCCAAGGACTAACTGCACAATGAATATTTTCTGTCAGATGAAGTATTCTGTGCCTTCCACCAACTAAAGTTATACCAGTATTTCTCAGTTTCAATGAGATGGCTGTTAGATGGGCAATTTTCATATAAATACATGGCTTGTGTTTTGTTTTGGATACCTCTACAATACTTCTTATTTGAGAAAAAACTGCTAAAATGGGCATCTTCAAAGAAATAAAAAAATGTTATTTTAAAATCTGTTTGATGTTATATTTAAGGTACCTGAACCGACAAGACAGTTTATCATGCTTCTTTTCACAAAGCACTGAAAGACTCTGAACATGCATATATTACTCAAGGCTTTGATCTAAAACGGGACTGGATGTGATGAATATTTCTTGTTATTTAGAATATGAGTGATACAGATTGTTGGGGTGAGACAATGAAAACCTTTTACCTTGAGAGCCAGTAAGCTCCACACATTGTTGGGATATTACACAAAATAAATTCTCTGTAAAATTGCACAGTAACTTATTTCAAAACGCAGCATAGATACAATAGAGCTGTACTTAAGTGTACAGTTGTATATGTGGTGCAAAGTGCACAAGTGCAGGAGCATATCGCTAATACCTTAGTTCCACATAAAACACTTCTCCCTGTGCGCTTCATTCAATCCTGAAGGCTCGTGTGCTGATAAAAATTGCCTCTGAATTAATCGTGACACCTCCATCCCATTTCCAAAACTAAGTTTCTGAAGAAAAGAAAGGTTTTACAGCCATACTGTGTAAAATTTGGATAGGTGGAGCCTGATGTTTGGGTGCGAGCATAGTGCTTAGAGTTCCGAAATGATTTTCTACCTGCACCTCTGCTACGAGTGCTACGAGCCGCCATATTGGTGATGGGTTCAGTGCACTTGCAATAATCGTCCAACAGAAGTATACAGGCCATGAGGTCAACCAGCGTGTAATGCTAAAACGATGTTAGTGTTGCCATGGTGCAGCTCAATGCTCTATTTTTTCATTACACACAGCTGAACATGCATTCAGTAGCTGGAATGATTTCCACCAGCTTTATTTAAAAGAGGTCATTAACTACTTTAAAGTTTGTTTATGATTGAATTCTACTGGCTCTTGCGACAAGTGTTTGGGCTTTCTGAAGTGGTGCGATAGGTGTGGAAGGACATTGCCCTGACTTCAAGGCTTCTGATTAAACTATTTGATCCCAGACTTGTGTGCGCTAGGAGACATTGCTCTTGGAATGCAGCATGACTGGGTGAATGAACAGAGGCCACAAAGAGCAGGAAAAGCTGCTGGAAGACGAAAGAGGAGGGGGGGGTGGGGGAAGGGCTCACAGCGATATCATTTCTACCCACAATGTTCAGGGAACAATTCACCGACCTGAAGTTCAGCAAAAAACAATCTTCAAGATGTCTCTGCAATCTGCCATCCTCTACAGCTATAGCTCTAATCTTCGAGTAGGGCAATAGTTATGAAAGTGACCATGATGATAAACCTTTATGCATCTGGCTCCATCCAGTCTGGAACTGTTTGCAATCCAGTTCTGGCTACATTTCATTCTCCCTTCTTGGAGTTGTAGACTTCTCAAGGGTGCAGGGTGCCATTGATTGCAAACATGTCACTTTGTAAATGCTGGTGTCAACTCTGAGATGTACTGAAATTGAAAGGAATTTCACACCCTTGACATCCAGCTGGCATATGTTGATAGTCAGCATGCCAAGAAAGTCAATCAATGCCTTGTAGCAGTCATGGTCCCTTCATATTGTGGCAGTCAGCTGTGTCATCTGCCTTTGAGCCACTATAGTGAACCAAAATGTAGCTCCGTTGACAAGGACCATTAGCTGGTCACTTGGTTCATGGCTCTGGTGCGCAACACATGTACATGTATGCAGCACTCTGACAATTGAAGTCATGCTGCCCATTGTAATGTGAGAGTACCTTTAAGAAATGGGTCTTTAAGAAATGGGTGTTTATTAGCGATGTCAGAGTATGGGTGGAGCTGGGCTGTCTGCTTTACTTTCGTTTTTGAACAGGCTGCTACAGAGTTTTTAGTTTTGTTTGCAGAGAGAAGAGCTGCAGTGAAAGCCAGCAGATGTGCATGGATCTCTCTACAAGCTAAAGAGTGTTCATTTGGGTGATTTCAAAGGAATAACTGCTATCATTAGAGAATTTAAACCTGATCTCTGTGACAGAAAGGTCTTTTGTCTTCTGGATGTTGTTTGGGAATTTATCAAGGGTTATCTGTCGAGTACTGTATTCTTAGGGGATTTATTGGTGTTGATAGTTAAGATGTTTGCTGTGGGTTTTTAAGTGTTAACTGGTTTCATGAATAAACATTGTTTTAATTTAAAAGTACTGGAACGCTGTTGAATAACACCTGAAAGGCAGGCCCATGTACTCCCCATAACCACAATCAATTCAAAGTTAAGGGTCAGGTGAACTGATACACTTTGGGGTTCTCTAAACCCTGGACCTTAACAACATGTAGACAATCATGCCACAATGACGCCATTTTGACGGCACAGGCTTGCTACCAAACATATGGCAAGCAGCTGAGGAACAGAAGGAGAAGCAGGAAGAGGAAGGTATTGGGACTACATTTCTGTTCTATAGTTTGTTACTGTAAACACCAGAGTACACAATGAGTAGTTGTCAAAATGACAGAATCAGGTCTTTAATGAGCTCATGTTACATGGACCAACATGAATACGCAGCCAAATCATACCACGTAATTTCAGTCTGATTGCACGATTCTTCCTGACTGAGTTGTTGACTCACTAGAAGAATTCAGGTACATCACGCTCCACAATCCAGGTGATTGACTGTCCCACATTCTGAGGCGGCTTAGAGAGCTGCTGAAGTGCATCTTGTATATGGTACACATTACTGCCACTATGCATCGGTAATATAGGAAGTGAACGTTTTAGGTGATCAATGGCTTGTTGATCAAGTGGGATGCTTTGTCCTGGATGTTTCCAGCTTTTTAAAAAAAAAAATTTAGAGTACCTAATTTTTTTTTCCAATTCAGGGGCAATTTAATGTGGTCAATCCACCTACCCTGCACATCTTTGGGTTGTAGGGGTGAGACCCATGCAGACAGAGGG